>NW_025727396.1:11891080-13091080 GCF_021461385.2 Schistocerca piceifrons | reverse complement strand
CCGATGCTTCACTTCAGGTTTACTGTATCCCTCTGACCCTCTTATTGACGATGAAACACAGAAATTGCATCGGAATTAAATACAAAAGTCACATTCCGACTTAAGTACAAGATGACTGACTCTTCTTACTGTCTATGTTTTGAACCATTCCTGTGACACTAGTTATAGATTCCGATGCTGCACTCCAGGTTTCTTGTGTCCCTTGGCCCTTCTTATTGACGATGAAACACAGAAATTGCATTGGAATGAAATACAAAATGCACAATGCCGACTTAAGTACAAGAAGACTGACTCTTCTTACTGACTATGTTTTTAACCATTCCTGGGACACTAGTTAATAGATTCCAATGCTTCACTTCAGGGTTACTGTATCCCTTGGACCTTCTTATTGACGATGAAACACAGATATTGCATCGGAATGAAATACAAAAGGCACAATGCCGACTTAAGTACAAGAAGACTGACTTTTCTTACTGACTATGTTTGGAACCATTCCTGTAACACTAGTTATAGATTCCGATGCTTCACTTCTCGTTTGCTGTATACCTTGGACCTTCTTATTGACGATGAAACACAGAAATTGCATCGGAATTATATACTAAAGGCACAATCCCGACTTAAGTACAAGAAAACTGACTCTTCTTACTGTCTATGTTTGAACCATTCCTATGACACTAGTTATAGATTCCGATGCTTCACATCAGGTTTACTGTATCCCTCAGACCTTCTTATTGACGATGAAACACAGAAATTGCATCGGAATAAAATACAAAATGCACAATGCCGACTTAAGTACAAGAAGACTGACTCTTCCTACTATCTATGCTTTGAACCATTCCTGTGACACTACTTATAGATTCCGATGCTTCACTCCACGTTTACTGTATCCCTTGGACCTTCCTATTGACGATGAAAAACTGATATTGCATCGGAATTGAATAGAGAAGGCACAATGCCGACATAAGTACAAGAGGACTGACTCTTCCTACTCTCTATGTTTGAACCATTCCTGTGACACTAGTTATAGATTTCGATGCTTCACTTCAGGTTTAATGTATCCCTTGGACCTTCTTGTTGACGATGAAAGACAGAAATTGCATCGGAAATAAATACAAAAGGCACAATGCCGACTTAAGTACAAGAAGACTGATTCTTCTTACCGACTATGTTTGATTCATTCCTGTGACACTAGTTATAGATTCCGATGCTTCAGTCCAGGTTTACTGTATCCCTTGGACCTTCTTATTGACGATGAAACACAGAAATTGCATCGGAATTTAATACAAAAGGCACAATGTCGACTTAAGTACAAGAAGACTGACTCTTCTTACTGACTATGTTTTGAACCATTCCTGAGACACTAGTTATAGATTCCGATGCTTCACTCCCGGTCTACTGTATCCCTTGGACCTTCTTATTGACGATGAAACACAGAAATTGCATCGGAATTAAATACAAAACGCACAATGCCGACTTAAGTACAAGAAGACTGACTCTTCTTACTGACTATGTTTTGAACCATTCCTGTGACACTAGTTATTGATTCTGATGCTTCACTCCACTTTTACCGTATCCCTTGGACATCCTTATTGACGATGAAACACAGAAATTGCATTGGAATTAAATACAAAAGGCACAATGCCGACTTAAGTACAAGAAGACTGACTCTTGCTACTGTCTATGTTTTCAACCATTCCTGTGACACTAGTTATAGATTCCGATGCTTCACTCCAGGTTTACTGTATCCCTTGGACCTTCTTATTGACGATGAAACACAGAAATTGCATCGGAATTAAATAGAAAAGGCACAATGCCGACTTAAGTACAAGAAGACTGACTCTACCTACTGTCTATGTTTTGAACCATTCCTGTGACACTAGTTATAGATTCCGATGCTTCACTTCAGGTTTAATGTATCCCTTGGACCTTCTTGTTTACGATGAATCACAGAAATTACATCGGAGTTAAATACAAATGGCACAATGATGATTTAAGTACAAGAAGACTGATTCTTCTTACTGACTATGTTTTGATTCATACCTGTGACACTAGTTATAGATTCCGATGCTTCACTCCGTCCTTACTGTATCCCTTGGACCTCCTTATTGTCGATGAATCACAGAAATTGCATCGGAAATATATAGAAAAGGCACAATGCCGACTTAAGTACCAGGAGACTGACTCTTCATACTGACTATGTTTGGAACCATTCCTGTAACACTAGTTATAGATCCCGATGTTTCACTCTAGGTTTACTGTATCCCTTAGACCTCCTTATTGACGATGAAACACAGAAATTGCATCGGAATTAAATACAAAAGGCACAATGCCGACTTAAGTACAAGAAGACTGACTCTTCTTACAGTCTATGTTTAAACCATTGCTATGACACTAGTTATAGATTCCGATGCTTCACTTCAGGTTTACTGTATCCCTCAGACCTTCTTATTGACGATGAGATACAGAAATTGCATCGAAATAAAATACAAAAGGCACAATGCCGACTTAAGTACAAGAAGACTGACTCTTCCTACTGTCTATGTTTTGAACCATTCCTGTGACACCAGTTACAGATTCCGATGCTTCACTCCGGGCTTACTGTATCCCTTGGACCTTCTTATTGACGATGAAATACAGATATTGCATCGGAATTGAATAGAAAAGCACAATGCCGACATAAGTACAAGAGGACTGACTCTTCCTACTCTCTATGTTTGAACCATTCCTGTGACACTAGTTATAGATTCCGATGCTTCACTTCAGGTTTAATGTATCCCTTGGACCTTCTTGTTGACGATGAAACACAGATATTGCATCCGAATTAAATACAAAAGGCACAATGCCGACTTAAGTACAAGAAGACTGACTCTTCTGACTGACTATGTTTTGAACCATTCCTGTGTCACTAGTTATAGATTCCGATGCTTCACTCCCGGTTTACTGTATCCCTTGTACCTTCTTATTGACGATGAAACACAGAAATTGCATCGGAATGTAATACAAAAGGCACAATGCCGACTTAAGTACAAGAAGACTGACTCTTCTTACTGACTATGTTTTTAACCATTCCTGGGACACTAGTTACAGATTCCGATGCTTCACTTCAGGTTTAATGTATCCCTTGGACCTTCCTGTTGACGATGAATTACAGAAATTGCATCGGAATTAAATACAAAAGGCACAATGCCGACTTAAGTACAAGAAGACTGATTCTTCTTACCGACTATGTTTGATTCATTCCTGTGACACTAGTTGTAGATTCCGATGCTTCACTCTCGGTTTATTGTATCCCTTGGACCTTCTTATTGACGATGAAGCACAGAAATTGCTTCTGAATTAAATACAAAAGGCACAATGCAGACTTAAGTACAAGAAGACTGACTCTTCTTACTGTCTATGTTTTTAACCATTGCTGAGACACTAGTTATAGATTCCGATGCTTCACTCCAGGTTTACTGTATCCCTTTGACCTTCTTATTGACGATGAAACACAGAATTTGCATCGGAATTAAATACAAAAGGCACAATGCCGACTAAAATACAAGAAGACTGACTCTTCTTACTGTCTATGTTTGAACCATTCCTATGACACTAGTTATAGATTCCGATGCTTCACTTCAGGTTTACTGTATCCCTCAGACCTTCTTATTGACGATGAAACACAGAAATTGCATCGGAATCAAATACACAAGGCACAATGCCGACTTCAGTACAAGAAGACTGACTCTTCCTACGGTCCATGTTTTGAACCATTCCTGTGACACTACTTACAGAATCCGATGCTTCACTCCAGGTTTACTGTATCCCTTGGACCTTCTGATTGACGATGAAACACAGATATTGCATCGGAATTGAATAGAAAAGGCACAATGCCGACATAAGTACAAGAGGACTGACTCTTCCTACTCTCTATGTTTGAACCATTCCTGTGACACTAGTTATAGATTCCGATGCTTCACTTCAGGTTTAATGTATCTCTTGGACCTTCTTGTTGACGATGAAACACAGAAATTGCATCGGAATTAAATACAAAAGGCACAATGCCGACTTAAGTACAAGAAGACTGATTCTTCTTACCGACTATGTTTGATTCATTCCTGTGACACTAGTTATAGATTCGGATGGTTCAGTCCAGGTTTGCTGTATCCCTTGGACCTTCTTATTAACGATGAAACACAGAAATTGGAGCGGAATTTAATACAAAAGGCACAATGCTGACTTAAGTACAAGATGACTGACTCTTCTTACTGACTATGTTTTGAACCATTCCTGTGACACTAGTTATAGATTCCGATGCTTCACTCCCGGTTTACTGTATCCCTTGGACCTTCTTATTGACGATGAAACACAGAAATTGCATCGGAATGAAATACAAAACTCACAATGCCGACTTAAGTACAAGAAGACTGACTCTTCTTACTGACTATGTTTTGAACCATTCCTGTGACACTAGTTATAGATTCCGATGCTTCACTCCAGGTTTACCGTATCCCTTGGACATCCTTATTGACGATGAAACACAGAAATGGCATTGGAATTAAATACAAAAGTCACATTCCGACTTAAGTACAAGATGACTGACTCTTCTTACTGTCTATGTTTTGAACCATTCCTGTGACACTAGTTATAGATTCCGATGCTGCCCTCCAGGTTTGCTGTGTCCCTTGGCCCTTCTTATTGACGATGAAACACAGAAATTGCATCGGAATGAAATACAAAAGGCACAATGCCGACTTAAGTACTAGAAGACTGACTCTTCTTACTGACTATGTTTTTAACCATTCGTGGGACACTAGTTAGAGATTCCAATGCTTCACTTCACGTTTACTGTATCCCTTGGACCTTCTTATTGACGATGAAACACAGAAATTGCATCGGAATGATATACAAAAGGCACAATGCCGACTTAAGTACAAGAAGACTGACTCTTCATACTGACTATGTTTGGAACCATTCCTGTAACACTAGTTATTGATCCCGATGCTTCACTTCTGGTTTACTGTATCCCTTGGACCTTCTTATTGACGATGAAACACAGAAATTGCATCCGAATTAAATACAAAAGGCACAATGCCGATTTAAGTACAAGAAGACTGACTCTTCTTACAGTCTATGTTTGAACCATTGCTATGACACTAGTTATAGATTCCGATGCTTCACTTCAGGTTTACTGTATCCCTCAGACCTGCTTATTGACGATGAAACACAGATATTGCATCGGAATTAAATACAAAAGGCACAATGCCGACTTAACTACATGAAGACTGACTCTTCTTAGTGTCTATGTTTTGAACCATTCCTGTGACACTAGTTAATAGATTCCGATGCTTCACTTCAGGTTTACTGTATCCCTCTGACCTTCTTATTGACGATGAAACACAGAAATTGCATCGGAATTAAATACAAAAGTCACATTCCGACTTAAGTACATGATGACTGACTCTTCTTACTGTCTATGTTTTGAACCAATCCTGTGACACTAGTTATAGATTCCGATGCTGCACTCCAGGTTTCTTGTGTCCCTTGGCCCTTCTTATTGACGATGAAACACAGAAATTGCATCGGAATGAAATACAAAATGCACAATGCCGACTTAAGTACAAGAAGACTGACTCTTCTTACTGACTATGTTTTTAACCATTCCTGGGACACTAGTTATAGATTCCAATGCTTCACTTCAGGGTTACTGTATCCCTTGGACCTTCGTATTGACGATGAAACACAGAAATTGCATCGGAATGAAATACAAAAGGCACAATGTCGACTTAAGTACAAGAAGACTGACTTTTCTTACTGACTATGTTTGGAACCATTCCTGTAACACTAGTTATAGATTCCGATGCTTCACTTCTCGTTTGCTGTATGCCTTGGACCTTCGTATTGACGATGAAACAAAGAAATGGCATTGGAATTAAATACAAAAGGCACAATGCCGACTTAAGTCCAAGAAGACTGACTGTTCTTACTGACTATGTTTTGAACCATTCCTGTGACACTAGTTACAGATTCCGATACTTCACTCCAGGTTTACTGTATCCCTCAGACTTTCTTATTGACGATGAAACACAGAAATTGCATCGGAATAAAATACAAAATGCACAATGCCGACTTAAGTGCAAGAAGACTGACTCTTCCTACTATCTATGTTTTGAACCATTCCTGTGACACTACTTATAGATTCCGATGCTTCACTCCAGGTTTACTGTATCCCTTGGACCTTCTTATTGACGATGAAACACAGAAATTGCATCGGAATTATATACAAAAGGCACAATCCCGACTTAAGTACAAGAAAACTGACTCTTCTTACTGTCTACGTTTGAACCATTCCTATGAGACTAGTTATAGATTCCGATGCTTCACTTCAGGTTTACTGTATCCCTCAGACTTTCTTATTGACGATGAAACACAGAAATTGCATCGGAATAAAATACAAAATGCACAATGCCGACTTAAGTGCAAGAAGACTGACTCTTCCTACTATCTATGTTTTGAACCATTCCTGTGACACTACTTATAGATTCCGATGCTTCACTCCAGGTTTACTGTATCCCTTGGACCTTCTTATTGACGATGAGGAACTGATATTGCATCGGAATTGAATAGAGAAGGCACAATGCCGACATAAGTACAAGAGGACTGACTCTTCCTACTCTCTATGTTTGAACCATTCCTGTGACACTAGTTATAGATTCCGATGCTTCACTTCAGGTTTAATGTATCCCTTGGACCTTCTTGTTGACGATGAAAGACAGAAATTGCAACGGAAATAAATACAAAAGGCACAATGCCGACTTAAGTACAAGAAGACTGATTCTTCTTACCGACTATGTTTGATTCATTCCTGTGACACTAGTTATAGATTCCGATGCTTCAGTCCAGGTTTACTGTATCCCTTGGACCTTCTTATTGACGATGAAACACAGAAATTGCATCGGAATTTAATACAAAAGGCACAATGCCGACTTAAGTACAAGAAGACTGACTCTTCTTACTGACTATGTTTTTGAACCATTCCTGTGACACTAGTTATAGATTCCGATGCTTCACTCCCGGTTTACTGTATCCCTTGGACCTTCTTATTGACGATGAAACACAGAAATTGCATCGGAATTAAATACAAAACGCACAATGCCGACTTAAGTTCAAGAAGACTGACTCTTCTGACTGACTATGTTTTGAACCATTCCTGTGACACTAGTTATTGATTCCGATGCTTCACTCCAGGTTTACCGTATCCCTTGGACATCCTTATTGACGATGAAACACAGAAATTGCATTGGAATTAAATACAAAAGGCACAATGCCGACTTAAGTACAAGAAGACTGACTCTACCTACTGTCTATGTTTTGAACCATTCCTGTGACACTAGTTATAGATTCCGATGCTTCACTTCAGGTTTAATGTATCCCTTGGACCTTCTTGTTGACGATGAATCACAGAAATTACATCGGAATTAAATACAAAAGGCACAATGATGATTTAAGTACAAGAAGACTGATTCTTCTTACTGACTATGTTTTGATTCATACCTGTGACACTAGTTATAGATTCCGATGCTTCACTCCCGCCTTACTGTATCCCTTGGACCTTCTTATTGACGATGTAACACATAAATTGCATCCGAAATTAATACAAATGGCACAATGCACACTTAAGTACAAGAAGACTGACTCTTCTTATTGTCTATGTTTGAACCATTCCTATGACACTAATTATAGATTCCGATGCTTCACTTCAGGTTTAATGTATCCCTCAGACCTTCTTATTGACGATGAAACACAGATATTGCATCGGAATTGAATAGAAAAGGCACAATGCCGACATAAGTACAAGAGGACTGACTCTTCCTACTCTCTATGTTTGAACCATTCCTGAGACACTAGTTATAGATTCCGATTCTTCACTTCAGGTTTAATGTGTCCCTTGGGCCGTCTTGTTGACGATGAAACACAGAAATTGCATCGGAATGAAATACAAAAGGCACAATGCCAACTTAAGTACAAGAAGACTGACTCTTCTTACTGACTATGTTTGGAACCATTCCTGTAACACTAGTTATAGATCCCGATGCTTCACTCTAGGTTTACTGTATCCCTTAGACCTTCTTATTGACGATGAAACACAGAAATTGCATCGGAATTAAATACAAAAGGCACAATGCCGACTTAAGTACAAGAAGACTGACTCTTCTTACAGTCTATGTTAAACCATTGCTATGACACTAGTTATAGATTCCGATACTTCACTTCAGGTTTACTGTATCCCTCAGACCTTCTTATTGACGATGAAACACAGAAATTGCATCGGAATAAAAGTAGCAAAAGGAACAATGCCGACTTAAGTACAAGAAGACTGACTCACCTACTGTCTATGTTTTGAACCATTCCTGTGACACCAGTTATAGATTCCGATGCTTCACTCCCGGTTTACTGTATCCCTTGGACCTTCTTATTGGACGATGAAAGACAGAAATTGCATCGGAATGTAATACAAAAGGCACAATGCCGACTTAAGTACAAGAAGACTGACTCTTCTTACTGACTATGTTTTTAACCATTCCTGGGACACTAGTTACAGATTCCGATGCTTCACTTCAGGTTTACTGTATCCCTTGGACCTTCTTATTGACGATGAAACACAGAAATTGCATCGGAATGAAATACAAAAGGCACAATGCCGACTTAAGTACAAGAAGACTAACTCTTCTTACTGACTATGTTTTGAACCATTCCTGTGACACTAGTTATAGATTCCGATGCTTCACTCAGGTTTACTGTATCCCTTGGACATCCTTATTGACGATGAAACACAGAAATTGCATGGGAATTAAATACAAACGGCACAATGCCGACATAAGTACAAGAAGACTGACTCTTCCTACTGTCTATGTTCTTGAACCATTCCTGTGACACTAGTTATAGATTTCCGATACTTCACTCCAGGTTTACTGTATCCCTTGGACCTTCTTATTGACGATGAAACACAGAAATTGCATCGGAATTAATAGAAAAGGCACAATGCCGACTTAAGTACAAGAAGAATGACTCTTCCTACTGTCTATGTTTTGAACCATTCCTGTGACACTAGTTATAGATTCCGATGCTTCACTCCCGGTTTATTGTATCCCTTGGACCTTCTTATTGACGATGAAGCACAGAAATTGCATCCGAATTAAATACAAAAAGGCACAATGCATACTTAAGTACAAGAACACTGACTCTTCTTACTGTCTATGTTTTAACCATTGCTGAGACACTAGTTATAGATTCCGATGCTTCACTCCAGTTTTACTGTATCCCTTTGACCTTCTTATTGACGATGAAACACAGAAATTGCATCGGAATTAAATAAAAAAAGCACAATGCCGACTAAAGTACAAGAAGACTGACTCTTCTTACTGTCTATGTTTGAACCATTCCTATGACACTACTTATAGATTCCGATGGTTCACTTCAGGTTTACTGTATCCCACAGACCTTCTTATTGACGATGAAACACAGAAATTGCATCGGAGTTAAATACAAAAGGCACAATGCCGACTTAACTACATGAGACTGACTCTTCTTAGTGTCTATGTTTTGAACCATTCCTGTGACACTAGTTATAGATTCCGATGCTTCACTTCACGTTTACTGTATCCCTCTGACCCTCTATTGACGATGAAACACAGAAATTGCATCGGAATTAAATACAAAAGTCACATTCCGACTTAAGTACAAGATGACTGACTCTTCTTACTGTCTATGTTTTGAACCATTCCTGTGACACTAGTTATAGATTCCGATGCTGCACTCCAGGTTTCTTGTGTCCCTTGGCCCTTCTTATTGACGATGAAACACAGAAATTGCATCGGAATGAAATACAAAATGCACAATGCCGACTTAAGTACAAGAAGACTGACTCTTCTTACTGACCTATGTTTTTAACCATTCCTGGGACACTAGTTAATAGATTCCAATGCTTCACTTCAGGGTTACTGTATCCCTTGGACCTTCTTATTGACGATGAAACACAGATATTGCATCGGAATGAAATACAAAAGGCACAATGCCGACTTAAGTACAAGAAGACTGACTTTTCTTACTGACTATGTTTGGAACCATTCCTGTAACACTAGTTATAGATTCCGATGCTTCACTTCTCGTTTGCTGTATACCTTGGACCTTCTTATTGACGATGAAACACAGAAATTGCATCGGAATTATATACAAAAGGCACAATCCGACTTAAGTACAAGAAAACTGACTCTTCTTACTGTCTATGTTTGAACCATTCCTATGACACTAGTTATAGATTCCGATGCTTCACATCAGGTTTACTGTATCCTCAGACCTTCTTATTGACGATGAAACACAGAAATTGCATCGGAATAAAATACAAAATGCACAATGCCGACTTAAGTACAAGAAGACTGACTCTTCTACTATCTATGCTTTGAACCATTCCTGTGACACTACTTATAGATTCCGATGCTTCACTCCAGGTTTACTGTATCCCTTGACCTTCTTATTGACGATGAAAAACTGATATTGCATCGGAATTGAATAGAGAAGGCACAATGCCGACATAAATACAAGAGGACTGACTCTTCCTACTCTCTATGTTTGAACCATTCCTGTGACACTAGTTATAGATTCCGATGCTTCACTTCAGGTTTAATGTATCCCTTGGACCTTCTTGTTGACGATGAAAGACAGAAATTGCATCGGAAATAAATACAAAAGGCACAATGCCGACTTAAGTACAAGAAGACTGATTCTTCTTACCGACTATGTTTGATTCATTCCTGTGACACTAGTTATAGATTCCGATGCTTCAGTCCAGGTTTACTGTATCCCTTGGACCTTCTTATTGACGATGAAACACAGAATTTGCATCGGAATTAAATACAAAAGGCACAATGCCGACTAAAATACAAGAAGACTGACTCTTCTTACTGTCTATGTTTGAACCATTCCTATGACACTAGTTATAGATTCCGATGCTTCACTTCAGGTTTACTGTATCCCTCAGACCTTCTTATTGACGATGAAACACAGAAATTGCATCGGAATCAAATACACAAGGCACAATGCCGACTTAAGTACAAGAAGACTGACTCTTCCTACGGTCCATGTTTTGAACCATTCCTGTGACACTACTTACAGAATCCGATGCTTCACTCCAGGTTTACTGTATCCCTTGGACCTTCTGATTGACGATGAAACACAGATATTGCATCGGAATTGAATAGAAAAGGCACAATGCCGACATAAGTACAAGAGGACTGACTCTTCCTACTCTCTATGTTTGAACCATTCCTGTGACACTAGTTATAGATTCCGATGCTTCACTTCAGGTTTAATGTATCTCTTGGACCTTCTTGTTGACGATGAAACACAGAAATTGCATCGGAATTAAATACAAAAGGCACAATGCCGACTTAAGTACAAGAAGACTGATTCTTCTTACCGACTATGTTTGATTCATTCCTGTGACACTAGTTATAGATTCGGATGGTTCAGTCCAGGTTTGCTGTATCCCTTGGACCTTCTTATTAACGATGAAACACAGAAATTGCAGCGGAATTTAATACAAAAGGCACAATACTGACTTAAGTACAAGATGACTGACTCTTCTTACTGACTATGTTTTGAACCATTCCTGTGACACTAGTTATAGATTCCGATGCTTCACTCCCGGTTTACTGTATCCCTTGGACCTTCTTATTGACGATGAAACACAGAAATTGCATCGGAATGAAATACAAAACTCACAATGCCGACTTAAGTACAAGAAGACTGACTCTTCTTACTGACTATGTTTTGAACCATTCCTGTGACACTAGTTATAGATTCCGATGCTTCACTCCAGGTTTACCGTATCCCTTGGACATCCTTATTGACGATGAAACACAGAAATGGCATTGGAATTAAATACAAAAGTCACATTCCGACTTAAGATGACAGGACTCTTCTTACTGTCTATGTTTTGAACCATTCCTGTGACACTAGTTATAGATTCCGATGCTGCCCTCCAGGTTTGCTGTGTCCCTTGGCCCTTCTTATTGACGATGAAACACAGAAATTGCATCGGAATGAAATACAAAGGCACAATGCCGACTTAAGTACTAGAAGACTGACTCTTCTTACTGACTATGTTTTTAACCATTCGTGGGACACTAGTTAGAGATTCCAATGCTTCACTTCACGTTTACTGTATCCTTGGACCTTCTTATTGACGATGAAACACAGAAATTGCATCGGAAATGATATACAAAAGGCACAATGCCGACTTAAGTACAAGAAGACTGACTCTTCATACTGACTATGTTTGGAACCATTCCTGTAACACTAGTTATTGATCCCGATGCTTCACTTCTGGTTTACTGTATCCCTTGGACCTTCTATTGACGATGAAACACAGAAATTGCATCCGAATTAAATACAAAAGGCACAATGCCGATTTAAGTACAAGAAGACTGACTCTTCTTACAGTCTATGTTTGAACCATTGCTATGACACTAGTTATAGATTCCGATGCTTCACTTCAGGTTTACTGTATCCCTCAGACCTGCTTATTGACGATGAAACACAGATATTGCATCGGAATTAAATACAAAAGGCACAATGCCGACTTAACTACATGAAGACTGACTCTTCTTAGTGTCTATGTTTTGAACCATTCCTGTGACACTAGTTATAGATTCCGATGCTTCACTTCAGGTTTACTGTATCCCTCTGACCTTCTTATTGACGATGAAACACAGAAATTGCATCGGAATTAAATACAAAAGTCACATTCCGACTTAAGTACATGATGACTGACTCTTCTTACTGTCTATGTTTTTGAACCAATCCTGTGACACTAGTTATAGATTCGATGCTGCACTCCAGGTTTCTTGTGTCCTTGGCCCTTCTTATTGACGATGAAACACAGAAATTGCATCGAATGAAATACAAAATGCACAATGCCGACTTAAGTACAAGAGACTGACTCTTCTTACTGACTATGTTTTTAACCATTCCTGGGACACTAGTTATAGATTCCAATGCTTCACTTCAGGGTTACTGTATCCCTTGGACCTTCTTATTGACGATGAAACACAGAAATTGCATCGGAATGAAATACAAAGGCACAATGTCGACTTAAGTACAAGAAGACTGACTTTTCTTACTGACTATGTTTGGAACCATTCCTGTAACACTAGTTATAGATTCCGATGCTTCACTTCTCGTTTGCTGTATGCCTTGGACCTTCGTATTGACGATGAAACAAAGAAATGGCATTGGAATTAAATACAAAAGGCACAATGCCGACTTAAGTCCAAGAAGACTGACTGTTCTTACTGACTATGTTTTGAACCATTCCTGTGACACTAGTTACAGATTCCGATACTTCACTCCAGGTTTACTGTATCCCTCAGACTTTCTTATTGACGATGAAACACAGAAATTGCATCGGAATAAAATACAAAATGCACAATGCCGACTTAAGTGCAAGAAGACTGACTCTTCCTACTATCTATGTTTTGAACCATTCCTGTGACACTACTTATAGATTCCGATGCTTCACTCCAGGTTTACTGTATCCCTTGGACCTTCTTATTGACGATGAAACACAGAAATTGCATCGGAATTATATACAAAAGGCACAATCCCGACTTAAGTACAAGAAAACTGACTCTTCTTACTGTCTACGTTTGAACCATTCCTATGAGACTAGTTATAGATTCCGATGCTTCACTTCAGGTTTACTGTATCCCTCAGACTTTCTTATTGACGATGAAACACAGAAATTGCATCGGAATAAAATACAAAATGCACAATGCCGACTTAAGTGCAAGAAGACTGACTCTTCCTACTATCTATGTTTTGAACCATTCCTGTGACACTACTTATAGTTTCCGATGCTTCACTCCAGGTTTACTGTATCCCTTGGACCTTCTTATTGACGATGAGAAACTGATATTGCATCGGAATTGAATAGAGAAGGCACAATGCGACATAAGTACAAGAGGACTGACTCTTCCTACTCTCTATGTTTGAACCATTCCTGTGACACTAGTTATAGATTCCGATGCTTCACTTCAGGTTTAATGTATCCCTTGGACCTTCTTGTTGACGATGAAAGACAGAAATTGCAACGGAAATAAATACAAAAGGCACAATGCCGACTTAAGTACAAGAAGACTGATTCTTCTTACCGACTATGTTTGATTCATTCCTGTGACACTAGTTATAGATTCCGATGCTTCAGTCCAGGTTTACTGTATCCCTTGGACCTTCTTATTGACGATGAAACACAGAAATTGCATCGGAATTTAATACAAAAGGCACAATGCCGACTTAAGTACAAGAAGACTGACTCTTCTTACTGACTATGTTTTGAACCATTCCTGTGACACTAGTTATAGATTCCGATGCTTCACTCCCGGTTTACTGTATCCCTTGGACCTTCTTATTGACGATGAAACACAGAAATTGCATCGGAACTAAATACAAAATGCACAATGCCGACTTAAGTTCAAGAAGACTGACTCTTCTGACTGACTATGTTTTGAACCATTCCTGTGACACTAGTTATTGATTCCGATGCTTCACTCCAGGTTTACCGTATCCCTTGGACATCCTTATTGACGATGAAACACAGAAATTGCATTGGAATTAAATACAAAAGGCACAATGCCGACTTAAGTACAAGAAGACTGACTCTACCTACTGTCTATGTTTTGAACCATTCCTGTGACACTAGTTATAGATTCCGATGCTTCACTTCAGGTTTAATGTATCCCTTGGACCTTCTTGTTGACGATGAATCACAGAAATTACATCGGAATTAAATACAAAAGGCACAATGATGATTTAAGTACAAGAAGACTGATTCTTCTTACTGACTATGTTTTGATTCATACCTGTGACACTAGTTATAGATTCCGATGCTTCACTCCCGCCTTACTGTATCCCTTGGACCTTCTTATTGACGATGTAACACATAAATTGCATCCGAAATTAATACAAATGGCACAATGCACACTTAAGTACAAGAAGACTGACTCTTCTTATTGTCTATGTTTGAACCATTCCTATGACACTAATTATAGATTCCGATGCTTCACTTCAGGTTTAATGTATCCCTCACACCTTCTTATTGACGATGAAACACAGATATTGCATCGGAATTGAATAGAAAAGGCACAATGCCGACATAAGTACAAGAGGACTGACTCTTCCTACTCTCTATGTTTGAACCATTCCTGAGACACTAGTTATAGATTCCGATTCTTCACTTCAGGTTTAATGTGTCCCTTGGGCCGTCTTGTTGACGATGAAACACAGAAATTGCATCGGAATGAAATACAAAACTCACAATGCCAACTTAAGTACAAGAAGACTGACTCTTCTTACTGACTATGTTTGGAACCATTCCTGTAACACTAGTTATAGATCCCGATGCTTCACTCTAGGTTTACTGTATCCCTTAGACCTTCTTATTGACGATGAAACACAGAAATTGCATCGGAATTAAATACAAAAGGCACAATGCCGACTTAAGTACAAGAAGACTGACTCTTCTTACAGTCTATGTTTAAACCATTGCTATGACACTAGTTATAGATTCCGATACTTCACTTCAGGTTTACTGTATCCCTCAGACCTTCTTATTGACGATGAAACACAGAAATTGCATCGGAATAAAATACAAAAGGAACAATGCCGACTTAAGTACAAGAAGACTGACTCACCTACTGTCTATGTTTTGAACCATTCCTGTGACACCAGTTATAGATTCCGATGCTTCACTCCCGGTTTACTGTATCCCTTGGACCTTCTTATTGACGATGAAAGACAGAAATTGCATCGGAATGTAATACAAAAGGCACAATGCCGACTTAAGTACAAGAAGACTGACTCTTCTTACTGACTATGTTTTTAACCATTCCTGGGACACTAGTTACAGATTCCGATGCTTCACTTCAGGTTTACTGTATCCCTTGGACCTTCTTATTGACGATGAAACACAGAAATTGCATCGGAATGAAATACAAAAGGCACAATGCCGACTTAAGTACAAGAAGACTAACTCTTCTTACTGGCTATGTTTTGAACCATTCCTGTGACACTAGTTATAGATTCCGATGCTTCACTCCAAGTTTACTGTATCCCTTGGACATCCTTATTGACGATGAAACACAGAAATTGCATCGGAATTAAATACAAACGGCACAATGCCGACATAAGTACAAGAAGACTGACTCTTCCTACTGTCTATGTTTTGAACCATTCCTGTGACACTAGTTATAGATTCCGATACTTCACTCCAGGTTTACTGTATCCCTTGGACCTTCTTATTGACGATGAAACACAGAAATTGCATCGGAATTAAATAGAAAAGGCACAATGCCGACTTAAGTACAAGAAGAATGACTCTTCCTACTGTCTATGTTTTGAACCATTCCTGTGACACTAGTTATAGATTCCGATGCTTCACTCCCGCCTTACTGTATCCCTTGGACCTTCTTATTGACGATGTAACACATAAATTGCATCCGAAATTAATACAAATGGCACAATGCACACTTAAGTACAAGAGGACTGACTCTTCTTATTGTCTATGTTTGAACCATTCCTATGACACTAATTATAGATTCCGATGCTTCACTTCAGGTTTAATGTATCCCTCAGACCTTCTTATTGACGATGAAACACAGAAATTGCATCGGAATAAAATACAAAAGGCACAATGCCGACTTAAGTACAAGAAGACTGACTCTTCCAACTGTCCATGTTTTGAACCATTCCTGTGACACTAATTTTAGATTCCGATGCTTCCCTCCAGGTTTACTGTATCCCTTGGACCTTCTTATTGACGATGAAACACAGATATTGCATCGGAATTGAATAGAAAAGGCACAATGCCAACTTAAGTACAAGAAGACTGACTCTTCTTAATGACTATGTTTGGAACCATTCCTGTAACACTAGTTATAGAACCCGATGCTTCACTCTAGGTTTACTGTATCCCTTAGACCTTCTTATTGACGATGAAACACAGAAATTGCATCGGAATTAAATACAAAAGGCACAATGCCGACTTAAGTACAAGAAGACTGACTCTTCTTACAGTCTATGTTTAAACCATTGCTATGACACTAGTTATAGATTCCGATGCTTCACTTCAGGTTTACTGTATCCCTCAGACCTTCTTATTGACGATGAAACACAGAAATTGCATCGGAATAAAATACAAAAGGCACAATGCCGACTTAAGTACAAGAAGACTGACTCTTCCTACTGTCTATGGTTTGAACCATTCCTGTGACACCAGTTATAGATTCCGATGCTTCACTCCAGGCTTACTGTATCCCTTGGACCTTCTTATTGACGATGAAACACAGATATTGCATCGGAATTGAATAGAAAAGGCAAAATGCCGACATAAGAACAAGAGGACTGGCTCTTCCTACTCTCTATGTTTGAACCATTCCTGTGACACTAGTTATAGATTCCGATGCTTCACTACAGGTTTAATGTATCCCTTGGACCTTCTTGTTGACGATGAAACACAGAAATTGCATCGGAATTAAATACAAAAGGCACAATGCCGACTTAAGTACAAGAAGACTGACTCTTCTGACTGACTATGTTTTGAACCATTCCTGTGTCACAAGTTATAGATTCCGTTGCCTCACTCCCGGTTTACTGTATCCCTTGGACCTTCTTATTGACGATAAAACACAGAAATTGCATCGGAATGTAATACAAAAGGCACAATGCCGACTAAAGTACAAGAAGACTGATTCTTCTTACCGACTATGTTTTGATTCATTCCTGTGACACTAGTTATAGATTCCGATGCTTCACTCCCGCCTTACTGTATCCCTTGGACCTTCTTATTGACGATGTAACACATAAATTGCATCCGAAATTAATACAAATGGCACAATGCACACTTAAGTACAAGAAGACTGACTCTTCTTATTGTCTATGTTTGAACCATTCCTATGACACTAATTATAGATTCCGATGCTTCACTTCAGGTTTAATGTATCCCTCAGACCTTCTTATTGACGATGAAACACAGAAATTGCATCGGAATAAAATACAAAAGGCACAATGCCGACTTAAGTACAAGAAGACTGACTCTTCCAACTGTCCATGTTTTGAACCATTCCTGTGACACTAATTTTAGATTCCGATGCTTCACTACAGGTTTAATGTATCCCTTGGACCTTCTTGTTGACGATGAAACACAGAAATTGCATCGGAATTAAATACAAAAGGCACAATGCCGACTTAACTACATGAAGACTGACTCTTCTTAGTGTCTATGTTTTGAACCATTCCTGTGACACTAGTTATAGATTCCGATGCTTCACTTCAGGTTTACTGTATCCCTCTGACCCTCTTATTGACGATGAAACACAGAAATTGCATCGGAATTAAATACAAAAGTCACATTCCGACTTAAGTACAAGATGACTGACTCTTCTTACTGTCTATGTTTTGAACCATTCCTGTGACACTAGTTATAGATTCCGATGCTGCACTCCAGGTTTCTTGTGTCCCTTGGCCCTTCTTATTGACGATGAAACACAGAAATTGCATCGGAATGAAATACAAAATGCACAATGCCGACTTAAGTACAAGAAGACTGACTCTTCTTACTGACTATGTTTTTAACCATTCCTGGGACACTAGTTATAGATTCCAATGCTTCACTTCAGGGTTACTGTATCCCTTGGACCTTCTTATTGACGATGAAACACAGATATTGCATCGGAATGAAATACAAAAGGCACAATGCCGACTTAAGTACAAGAAGACTGACTTTTCTTACTGACTATGTTTGGAACCATTCCTGTAACACTAGTTATAGATTCCGATGCTTCACTTCTCGTTTGCTGTATACCTTGGACCTTCTTATTGACGATGAAACACAGAAATTGCATCGGAATTATATACAAAAGGCACAATCCCGACTTAAGTACAAGAAAACTGACTCTTCTTACTGTCTATGTTTGAACCATTCCTATGACACTAGTTATAGATTCCGATGCTTCACATCAGGTTTACTGTATCCCTCAGACCTTCTTATTGACGATGAAACACAGAAATTGCATCGGAATAAAATACAAAATGCACAATGCCGACTTAAGTACAAGAAGACTGACTCTTCCTACTATCTATGTTTTGAACCATTCCTGTGACACTACTTATAGATTCCGATGCTTCACTCCAGGTTTACTGTATCCCTTGGACCTTCTTATTGACGATGAAAAACTGATATTGCATCGGAATTGAATAGAGAAGGCACAATGCCGACATAAGTACAAGAGGACTGACTCTTCCTACTCTCTATGTTTGAACCATTCCTGTGACACTAGTTATAGATTCCGATGCTTCACTTCAGGTTTAATGTATCCCTTGGACCTTCTTGTTGACGATGAAAGACAGAAATTGCATCGGAATTTAATACAAAAGGCACAATGTCGACTTAAGTACAAGAAGACTGACTCTTCTTACTGACTATGTTTTGAACCATTCCTGAGACACTAGTTATAGATTCCGATGCTTCACTCCCGGTCTACTGTATCCCTTGGACCTTCTTATTGACGATGAAACACAGAAATTGCATCGGAATTAAATACAAAACGCACAATGCCGACTTAAGTACAAGAAGACTGATTCTTCTTACTGACTATGTTTTGAACCATTCCTGTGACACTAGTTATTGATTCCGATGCTTCACTCCAGGTTTACCGTATGCCTTGGACATCCTTATTGACGATGAAACACAGAAATTGCATTGGAATTAAATACAAAAGGCACAATGCCGACTTAAGTACAAGAAGACTGACTCTTGCTACTGTCTATGTTTTCAACCATTCCTGTGACACTAGTTATAGATTCCGATGCTTCACTCCAGGTTTACTGTATCCCTTGGACCTTCTTATTGACGATGAAACACAGAAATTGCATCGGAATTAAATAGAAAAGGCACAATGCCGACTTAAGTACAAGAAGACTGACTCTACCTACTGTCTATGTTTTGAACCATTCCTGTGACACTAGTTATAGATTCCGATGCTTCACTTTAGGTTTAATGTATCCCTTGGACCTTCTTGTTTACGATGAATCACAGAAATTACATCGGAGTTAAATACAAAAGGCACAATGATGATTTAAGTACAAGAAGACTGATTCTTCTTACTGACTATGTTTTGATTCATACCTGTGACACTAGTTATAGATTCCGATGCTTCACTCCGTCCTTACTGTATCCCTTGGACCTTCTTATTGACGATGTAACACATAAATTGCATCCGAAATTAATACAAATGGCACAATGCACACTTAAGTACAAGAAGACTGACTCTTCTTATTGTCTATGTTTGAACCATTCCTATGACACTAATTATAGATTCCGATGCTTTACTTCAGGTTTAATGTATCCCTCAGACCTTCTTATTGACGATGAAACACAGAAATTGCATCGGAATAAAATACAAAAGGCACAATGCCGACTTAAGTACAAGAAGACTGACTCTTCCAACTGTCCATGTTTTGAACCATTCCTGTGACACTAATTTTAGATTCCGATGCTTCCCTCCAGGTTTACTGAATCCCTTGGACCTTCTTATTGACGATGAAACACAGATATTGCATCGGAATTGAATAGAAAAGGCACAATGCCCACTTAAGTACAAGAAGACTGACTCTTCTTAATGACTATGTTTGGAACCATTCCTGTAACACTAGTTATAGAACCCGATGCTTCACTCTAGGTTTACTGTATCCCTTAGACCTTCTTATTGACGATGAAACACAGAAATTGCATCGGAATTAAATACAAAAGGCACAATGCCGACTTAAGTACAAGAAGACTGACTCTTCTTACAGTCTATGTTTAAACCATTGCTATGACACTAGTTATAGATTCCGATGCTTCACTTCAGGTTTACTGTATCCCTCAGACCTTCTTATTGACGATGAAACACAGAAATTGCATCGGAATAAAATACAAAAGGCACAATGCCGACTTAAGTACAAGAAGACTGACTCTTCCTACTGTCTATGGTTTGAACCATTCCTGTGACACCAGTTATAGATTCCGATGCTTCACTCCAGGCTTACTGTATCCCTTGGACCTTCTTATTGACGATGAAACACAGATATTGCATCGGAATTGAATAGAAAAGGCAAAATGCCGACATAAGTACAAGAGGACTGGCTCTTCCTACTCTCTATGTTTGAACCATTCCTGTGACACTAGTTATAGATTCCGATGCTTCACTTCAGGTTTAATGTATCCCTTGGACCTTCTTGTTGACGATGAAACACAGAAATTGCATCGGAATTAAATACAAAAGGCACAATGCCGACTTAAGTACAAGAAGACTGACTCTTCTGACTGACTATGTTTTGAACCATTCCTGTGTCACAAGTTATAGATTCCGATGCTTCACTCCCGGTTTACTGTATCCCTTGGACCTTCTTATTGACGGTAAAACACAGAAATTGCATCGGAATGTAATACAAAAGGCACAATGCCGACTTAAGTACAAGAAGACTGACTCTTCTTACTGACTATGTTTTTAACCATTCCTGGGACACTAGTTACAGATTCCGAAGCTTCACTTCAGGTTTACTGTATCCCTTGGACCTTCTTATTGACGATGAGACACAGAAATTGCATCGGAATGAAATACAAAAGGCACAATGCCGACTTAAGTACAAGAAGACTAACTCTTCTTACTGACTATGATTTGAACCATTCCTGTGACACTAGTTATAGATTCCGATGCTTCACTCCAGGTTTACCGTATCCCTTGGACACACTTATTGACGATGAAACACAGAAATTGCATCGGAATTAAATACAAATGGCACAATGCCGACTTAAGTACAAGAAGACTGACTCCTCCTACTGTCTATATTTTGAACCATTCCTGTGACACTAGTTATAGATTCCGATGCTTCACTTCAGGTTTAATGCATCCCTTGGACCTTCTTGTTGACGATGAATTACAGGAATTGCATCGGAATTAAATACAAAAGGCACAATGCCGACTTAAGTACAAGAAGACTGATTCCTCTTACCGACTATGTTTTGATTCATTCCTGTGACACTAGTTATAGATTCCGATGCTTCACTCCCGGTTTATTGTATCCCTTGGACCTTCTTATTGACGATGAAGCACAGATATTGCTTCCGAATTAAATACAAAAGGCACAATGCAGACTTAAGTACAAGAAGACTGACTCTTCTTACTGTCTATGTTTTTAACCATTGCTGAGACACTAGTGATAGATTCCGATGCTTCACTCCACGTTTACTGTATCCCTTTGACCTTCTTATTGACGATGAAACACAGAATTTGCATCGGAATTAAATACAAAAGGCACAATGCCGACTAAAGTACAAGAAGACTGACACTTCTTACTGACTATGTTTGAACCATTCCTATGACACTAGTTATAGATTCCGATGCTTCACTTCAGGTTTACTGTATCCCTCAGACCTTCTTATTGACGATGAAACACAGAAATTGCATCGGAATCAAATACAAAAGGCACAATGCCGACTTATGTACAAGAAGACTGACTCTTCCTACGGTCTATGTTTTGAACCATACCTGTGACACTACTTACAGATTCCGATGCTTCACTCCAGGTTTACTGTATCCCTTGGACCTTGTTATTGACGATGAAACACAGATATTGCATCGGAATTGAATAGAAAAGGCACAATGCCGACATAAGTACAAGAGGACTGACTCTTCCTACTCTATATGTTTGAACCATTCCTGTGACACTAGTTATAGATTCCGATGCTTCACTTCAGGTTTAATGTATCTCCTGGACCTTCTTGTTGACGATGAAACACAGAAATTGCATCGGAATGATATAAAAAAGGCACAATGCCGACTTAAGTACAAGAAGACTTACTCTTCATACTGAATATGTTTGGAACCATTCCTGTAACACTAGTTATAGATCCCGATGCTTCACTTCTGGTTTACTGTATACCTTGGACCTTCTTATTGACGATGAAACACAGAAATTGCATCCGAATTAAATACAAAAGGCACAATGCCGACTTAAGTACAAGAAGACTGACTCTTCTTACAGTCTATGTTTGAACCATTGCTATGACACTAGTTATAGTTTCCGATGCTTCACTTCAGGTTGACTGTATCCCTCAGACCTTCCTATTGACGATGAGACACAGAAATTGCATCGGAATGTAATACAAAAGGCACAATGCCGACATAAGTACAAGAAGACTGACTCTTCTTACTGACTATGTTTTAACCATTCCTGGGACACTAGTTACAGATTCCGATGCTTCACTTTAGGTTTACTGTATCCCTTGGACCTTCTTATTGACGATGAAACACAGAAATTGCATCAAAATGAAATACAAAAGGCACAATGCCGACTTAAGTACAAGAAGACTAACTCTTCTTACTGACTATGATTTGAACCATTCCTGTGACACTAGTTATAAATTCCGATGCTTCACTTCAGGTTTAATGTATCCCTTGGACCTTCTTGTTGGCGATGAATTACAGAAATTGCATCGGAATTAAATACAAAAGGCACAATGCCGACTTAAGTACAAGAAGACTGATTCTTCTTACCGACTATGTTTTGATTCATTCCTGTGACACTAGTTATAGATTCCGATGCTTCACTCCCGGTTTATTGTATCCCTTGGACCTTCTTATTGACGATGAAGCACAGAAATTGCATCCGAATTAAATACAAAAGGCACAATGCCGACTTAAGTACAAGAAGACTGACTCTTCTTACTGTCTATGATTTTAACCATTGCTGAGACACTAGTTATAGATTCCGATGCTTCACTCCAGGTTTACTGTATCCCTTTGACCTTCTTATTGACGATGAAACACAGAAATTGCATCGGAATTAAATACAAAAGGCACAATGCCGACTAAAGTACAAGAAGACTGACTCTTCTTACTGTCTATGTTTGAACCATTCCTATGACACTAGTTATAGATTCCGATACTTCACTCCAGGTTTACCGTATCCCTTGGACATCCTTATTGACGATGAAACGCAGAAATGGCATTGGAATTAAATACAAAAGTCACATTCCGACTTAAGTACAAGATGACTGACTGTTCTCACTGTCTATGTTTTGAACCATTCCTGTGACACTAGTTATAGATTCCGATGCTTCACTCAGGGCTTGCTGTATCCCTTGGACCTTCTTATTGACGATGAAACACAGATATTGCATCGGAATTGAATAGAAAAGGCACAATGCCGACATAAGTACAAGAGGACTGGCTCTTCCCACTCTCTATGTTTGAACCATTCCTGTGACACTAGTTATAGATTCCGATGCTTCACTTCAGGTTTAATGTATCCCTTGGACCGTCTTGTTGACGATGAAACACAGAAATTGCATCGGAATTAAATACAAAATGCACAATGCCGACTTAAGTACAAGAAGACTGATTCTTCTTACCGACTATGTTTGATTCATTTCTATTACACTAGTTATAGATTCCGATGCTTCAGTCCAGGTTTACTGTATCCCTCTGACCTTCTTATTGACGATGAAACACAGAAATAGCATCGGAATTTAATACAAAAGGCACAATGCCGACTTAAGTACAGGAAGACTGACTCTTCTTACTGACTATGTTTTGAACCATTCCTGTGTCACCAGTTATAGATTCCGATGCTTCACTCCAGGTTTACTGTATCAATTGGACCTTCTTATTGACGATGAAACACAGAAATTGCATCGGAATGTAATACAAAAGGCACAATGCCGACTTAAGTACAAGAAGACTGACTCTTCTTACTGACTATGTTTTTAACCATTCCTGGGACATTAGTTACAGATTCCGATGCTTCACTTCAGGTTTACTGTATCCCTTGGACCTTCTTATTGACGATGAAACACAGAAATTGCATCGGAATGAAATACATAAGGCACAATGCCGACTTAAGTACAAGAAGACTAACTCTTCTTACTGACTATGTTTGAACCATTCCTGTGCCACTAGTTATAGATTCCGATGCTTCACTCCAGGTTTACCGTATCCCTTGGACATCCTTATTGACAATGAAACACAGAAATTGCATCGGAATTAAATACAAACGGCACAATGCCGACTTAAGTACAAGAAGACTGACTCTTCCTACTGTCTATGTTTTGAACCATTCCTGTGACACTAGTTATAGATTCCGATACTTCACTCCAGGTTTACTGTATCCCTTGGACCTTCTTATTGACGATGAATCACAGAAATTGCATCGGAATTAAATAGAAAAGCACAATGCCGACTTAAGTACAAGAAGACTGACTCTTCCTACTGTCTATGTTTTGAACCATTCCTGTGACACTAGTTATAGATTCCGATACTTCACTCCAGGTTTACTGTATCCCTTGGACCTTCTTATTGACGATGAAACACAGAAATTGCATCGGAATTAAATAGAAAAGGCACAATGCCGACTTAAGTACAAGAAGACTGACTCTTCCTACTGTCTATGTTTTGAACCATTCCTGTGACACTAGTTATAGATTCCGATGCTTCACTTCAGGTTTAATGTATCCCTTGGACCTTCTTGTTGACGATGAATTACAGAAATTGCATCGGAATTAATTACAAAAGGCACAATGCCGACTTAAGTACAAGAAGACTGATTCTTCTTACCGACTATGTTTTGATTCATTCCTGTGACACTAGTTATAGATTCCGATGCTTCACTCCCGGTTTATTGTATCCCTTGGACCTTCTTATTGACGATGAAGCACAGAAATTGCATCCGAATTAAATACAAAAGGCACAATGCCGACTTAAGTACAAGAAGACAGCTCTTCTTACTGTCTATGATTTTAACCATTGCTGAGACACTAGTTATAGATTCCGATGCTTCACTCCAGGTTTACTGTATCCCTTTGCCATTCTTATTGACGATGAAACACAGAAATTGCATCGGAATTAAATACAAAAGGCACAATGCCGACTAAAGTACAAGAAGACTGACTCTTCTTACTGTCTATTTTTGAACCATTCCTATAATTCTAGTTATAGATTCCGATGCTTCACTTCAGGTTTAATGTATCTCTTGGACCTTCTTGTTGACGATGAAACACAGAAATTGCATCGGAATTTAATACAAAAGGCACAATGCTGACTTAAGTACAAGATGACTGACTCTTCCGTACTGACTATCTTTTGAACCATTCCTGTGACACTAGTTATAGATTCCGATGCTTCACTCCAGGTTTACCGTATCCCTTGGACATCCTTATTGACGATGAAACGCAGAAATGGCATTGGAATTAAATACAAAAGTCACATTCCGACTTAAGTACAAGATGACTGACTCTTGTCACTGTCTATGTTTTGAACCATTCCTGTGACACTAGTTATAGATTCCGATGCTTCACTCAGGGCTTGCTGTATCCCTTGGACCTTCTTATTGACGATGAAACACAGATATTGCACCGGAATTGAATAGAAAAGGCTCAATGCCGACATAAGTACAAGAGGACTGGCTCTTCCTACTCTCTATGTTTGAACCATTCCTGTGACACTAGTTATAGATTCCGATGCTTCACTTCAGGTTTAATGTATCCCTTGGACCGTCTTGTTGACGATGAAACACAGAAATTGCAACGGAATTAAATACAAAAGGCACAATGCCGACTTAAGTACAAGAAGACTGATTCTTCTTACCGACTATGTTTGATTCATTTCTATTACACTAGTTATAGATTCCGATGCTTCAGTCCGGGTTTACTGTATCCCTTGGACCTTCTTATTGACGATGAAACACAGAAATAGCATCGGAATTTAATACAAAAGGCACAATGCCGACTTAAGTACAGGAAGACTGACTCTTCTTACTGACTATGTTTTGAACCATTCCTGTGTCACTAGTTATAGATTCCGATGCTTCACTCCAGGTTTAATGTATCCCTTGGACCTTCTTATTGACGATGAAACACTGAAATTGCATCGGAATGTAATACAAAAGGCACAATGCCGACTTAAGAACAAGAAGACTGACTCTTCTTACTGACTATGTTTTTAACCATTCCTGGGACATTAGTTACAGATTCCGATGCTTCACTTCAGGTTTACTGTATCCCTTGGACCTTCTTATTGACGATGAAACACAGAAATTGCATCGGAATGAAATACAAAAGGCACAATGCCGACTTAAGTACAAGAAGACTAACTCTTCTTACTGACTATGTTTGAACCATTCCTGTGACACTAGTTATAGATTCCGATGCTTCACTCCAGGTTTACCGTATCCCTTGGACATCCTTATTGACGATGAAACACAGAAATTGCATCGGAATTAAATACAAACGGCACAATGCCGACTTAAGTACAAGAAGACTGACTCTTCCTACTGTCTACGTTTTGAACCATTCCTGTGACACTAGTTATAGATTCCGATGCTGCACTCCAGGTTTAATGTATCCCTTGGACCTTCTTATTGACGATGAATTACAGATATTGCATCGGAATTGAATAGAAAAGGCACAATGCCGACATAAGTACAAGAGGACTGACTCTTCCTACTCTCTATGTTTGAACCATTCCTGTGACACTAGTTATAGATTCCGATGCTTCACTTCAGGTTTAATGTATCTCTTGGACCTTCTTGTTGACGATGAAACACAGAAATTGCATCGGAATTTAATACAAAAGGCACAATGCTGACTTAAGTACAAGATGACTGACTCTTCCGTACTGACTATGCTTTGAACCATTCCTGTGACACTAGTTATAGAATCCGATGCTTCACTCCAGGTTTACCGTATCCCTTGGACATCCTTATTGACGATGAAACGCAGAAATGGCATTGGAATTAAATACAAAAGTCACATTCCGACTTAAGTACAAGATGACTGACTCTTCTCACTGTCTATGTTTGGAACCATTCCTGTGACACTAGTTATAGATTCCGATGCTGCACTCCAGGTTTGCTGTGTCCCTTGGCCCTTCTTAATGACGATGAAACACAGAAATTGCATCGGAATGAAATACAAAAGGCACAATGCCGACTTAAGTACAAGAAGACTGACTCTTCTTACTGACTATGTTTTTAACCATTCCTGGGACACTAGTTAAAGATTCCGATGCTTCACTTCACGTTTACTGTATCCCTTGGACCTTCTTATTGACGATGAAACACAGAAATTGCATCGGAATGATATACAAAAGGCACAATGCCGACTTAAGTTCAAGGAGACTGACTCTTGATACTGACTATGTTTGGAACCATTCCTGTAACACTAGTTATAGATCCCGATGCTTCACTTCTGGTTTACTGTATCCCTTGGACCTTCTTATTGACGATGAAACACAGAAATTGCATCCGAATTAAATAGAAAAGGCACAATGCCGACTTAAGTACAAGAAGACTGACTCTTCTTACAGTCTATGTTTGAACCATTGCTATGACACTAGTTATAGATTCCGATGCTTCACTTCAGGTTTACTGTATCCCTCAGACCTTCTTATTGACGGTGAGACACAGAAATTGCATCGGAATAAAATACAAAAGGCACAATGCCGACTTAAGTACAAGAAGACTGACTCTTCCTACTGTCTATGTTTTGAACCATTCCTTTGACACTAGTTATAGATTCCGATGCTTCACTCAGGGCTTACTGTATCCCTTGGACCTTCTTATTGACGATGAAACACAGATATTGCATCGGAATTGAATAGAAAAGGCACAATGCCGACATAAGTACAAGAGGACTGGCTCTTCCTACTCTCTATGTTTGAACCATTCCTGTGACACTAGTTATAGATTCAGATGCTTCACTTCAGGTTTAATGTATCCCTTGGACCGCCTTGTTGACGATGAAACACAGAAATTGCGTCGGAATTAAATACAAAAGGCACAATGCCGACTTAAGTACAAGAAGACTGATTCTTCTTACCGACTATGTTTGATTCATTTCTATTACACTAGTTATAGATTCCGATGCTTCAGTCCAGGTTTACTGTATCCCTTGGACCTTCTTATTGACGATGAAACACAGAATTAGCATCGGAATTTAATACAAAAGGCACAATGCCGACTTAAGTACAAGAAGACTGACTCTTCTTACTGACTATGTTTTGAACCATTCCTGTGTCACTAGTTATAGATTCCGATGCTTCACTCCAGGTTTACTGTATCCCTTCGGACCTTCTTATTGACGATGAAACACAGAAATTGCATCGGAATGTAATACAAAAGGCACAATGCCGACTTAAGTACAAGAAGACTGACTCTTCTTACTGACTATGTTTTTAACCATTCCTGGGACATTAGTTACAGATTCCGATGCTTCACTTCAGGTTTACTGTATCTCTTGGACCTTCTTATTGACGATGAAACACAGAAATTGCATCCGAATTAAATACAAAAGGCACAATGCCGACTTAAGTACAAGAAGACTGACTCTTCTTACAGTCTATGTTTGAACCATAGCTATGACACTAGTTATAGTTTCCGATGCTTCACTTCAGGTTTACTGTATCCCTCAGACCTTCTTATTGACGATGAGACACAGAAATGGCATCGGAATTAAATAGAAAAGGCACAATGCCGACTTAGGTACAAGAAGACTGACACTTCCTACTGTCTATGTTTTGAACCATTCCTGTGACACTAGTTATAGTTTCCGATACTTCACTCCAGGTTTACTGTATCCCTTGGACCTTCTTATTGACGATGAAACACAGAAATTGCATCGGAATTAAATAGAAAAGGCACAATGCCGACTTAAGTACAAGAAGACTGACTCTTCCTACTGTCTATGTTTTGAACCATTCCTGTGACACTAGTTATAGATTCCGATGCTTCACTTCAGGTTTAATGTATCCCTTGGACCTTCTTGTTGACGATGAATTACAGAAATTGCATCGGAATTAAATACAAAAGGCACAATGCCGACTTAAGTACAACAAGACTGATTCTTCTTACCGACTATGTTTTGATTCATTCCTGTGACACTAGTTATAGATTCCGATGCTTCACTCCCGGTTTATTGTATCCCTTGGACCTTCTTATTGACGATGAAGCACAGAAATTGCATCCGTATTAAATACAAAAGGCACAATGCCGACTAAAGTACAAGAAGATTGACTCTTCTTACTGTCTATGATTTTAACCATTGCTGAGACACTAGTTATAGATTCCGATGCTTCACTCCAGGTTTACTGTATCCCTTTGACCTTCTTATTGACGATGAAACACAGAAATTGCATCGGAATTAAATACAAAAGGCACAATGCCGACCTAAGTACAAGAAGACTGACTCTTCTTACTGTCTATGTTTGAACCATTCCTATGACACTAGTTATAGATTCCGATGCTTCACTTCAGGTTTAATGTATCTCTTGGACCTTCTTGTTGACGATGAAACACAGAAATTGCATCAGAATTTAATACAAAAGGCACAATGCTGACTTAAGTACAAGATGACTGACTCTTACGTACTGACTATGCTTTGAACCATTCCTGTGACACTAGTTATAGAATCCGATGCTTCACTCCAGGTTTACCGTATCCCTTGGACATCCTTATTGACGATGAAACGCAGAAATGGCTTTGGAATTAAATACAAAAGACACATTCCGACTTAAGTACAAGATGACTGACTCTTCTCACTGTCTATGTTTTGAACCATTCCTGTGACACTAGTTATAGATTCCGATGCTGCACTCCAGGTTTGCTGTGTCCCTTGGCCCTTCTTAATGACGATGAAACACAGAAATTGCATCGGAATGAAATACAAAAGGCACAATGCCGACTTAAGTACAAGAAGACTGACTCTTCTTACTGACTATGCTTTTAACCATTCCTGGGACACTAGTTAAAGATTCCGATGCTTCACTTCACGTTTACTGTATCCCTTGGACCTTCTTATTGACGATGAAACACAGAAATTGCATCGGAATGATATACAAAAGGCAGAAAGCCGACTTAAGTACAAGGAGACTGACTCTTGATACTGACTATGTTTGGAACCATTCCTGTAACACTAGTTATAGATCCCGATGCTTCACTTCTTGTTTACTGTATCCCTTGGACCTTCTTATTGACGATGAAACACAGAAATTGCATCCGAATTAAATAGAAAAGGCACAATGCCGACATAAGTACAAGAGGACTGGCTCTTCCTACTCTCTATGTTTGAACCATTCCTGTGACACTAGTTATAGATTCCGATGCTTCACTTCAGGTTTAATGTATCCCTTGGACCGTCTTGTTGACGATGAAACACAGAAATTGCGTCGGAATTAAATACAAAAGGCACAATGCCGACTTAAGTACAAGAAGACTGATTCTTCTTACCGACTATGTTTGATTCATTTCTATTACACTAGTTATAGATTCCGATGCTTCAGTCCAGGTTTACTGTATCCCTTGGACCTTCTTATTGACGATGAAACACAGAAATAGCATCGCTATTTAATACAAAAGGCACAATGCCGACTTAAGTACAATAAGACTGACTCTTCTTACTGACTATGTTTTGAACCATTCCTGTGTCACTAGTTATAGATTCCGATGCTTCACTCCAGGTTTACTGTATCCCTTGGACCTTCTTATTGACGATGAAACACAGAAATTGCATCGGAATGTAATACAAAAGGCACAATGCCGACTTAAGTACAAGAAGACTGACTCTTCTTACTGACTATGCTTTTAACCATTCCTGGGACATTAGTTACAGATTCCGATGCTTCACTTCAGGTTTACTGTATCCCTTGGACCTTCTTATTGACGATGAAACACAGAAATTGCATCCGAATTAAATACAAAAGGCACAATGCCGACTTAAGTACAAGAAGACTGACTCTTCTTACAGTCTATGTTTGAACCATTGCTATGACACTAGTTATAGTTTCCGATGCTTCACTTCAGGTTTACTGTATCCCTCAGACCTTCTTATTGACGATGAGACACAGAAATTGCATCGGAATGTAATACAAAAGGCACAATGCCGACTTAAGTACAAGAAAACTGACTCTTCTTACTGACTATGTTTTAACCATTCCTGGGACACTAGTTACAGATTCCGATGCTTCACTTTAGGTTTACTGTATCCCTTGGACCTTCTTATTGACGATGAAACACAGAAATTGCATCAAAATGAAATACAAAAGGCACAATGCCGACTTAAGTACAAGAAGACTAACTCTTCTTACTGACTATGATTTGAACAATTCCTGTGACACTAGTTATAGATTCCGATGCTTCACTCCTGGTTACCGTATCCCTTGGACATCCTTATTGACGATGAAACACAGAAATTGCATCGGAATTAAATACAAACCGCACAATGCCGACTTAAGTACAAGAAGACTGACTCTTCCTACTGTCTATGTTTTGAACCCATTCGTGTGACAGTAGTTATAGATTCCGATACTTCACTCCAGGTTTACTGTATCCCTTGGACCTTCTTATTGACGATGAAACACAGAAATTGCATCGGAATTAAATAGAAAAGACACAATGCCGACATAAGTACAAGAAGACTGACTCTTCCTACTGTCTATGTTTTGAACCATTCCTGTGACACTAGTTATAGATTCCGATGCTTCACTTCAGGTTTAATGTATCCCTTGGACCTTCTTGTTGACGATGAATTACAGAAATTGCATCGGAATTAAATACAAAAGGCACAATGCCGACTTAAGTACAACAAGACTGATTCTTCTTACCGACTATGTTTTGATTCATTCCTGTGACACTAGTTATAGATTCCGATGCTTCACTCCCGGTTTATTGTATCCCTTGGACCTTCTTATTGACGATGAAGCACAGAAATTGCATCCGAATTAAATACAAAAGGCACAATGCCGACTTAAGTACAAGAAGACTGACTCTTCTTGCTGTCTATGATTTTAACCATTACTGAGACACTAGTTATAGATTCCGATGCTTCACTCCAGGTTTACTGTATCCCTTCGACCTTCTTATTGACGATGAAACACAGAAATTGCATCGGAATTAAATACAAAAGGCACAATGCCGACTAAAGTACAAGAAGACTGACTCTTCTTACTGTCTATGTTTGAACCATTCCTATGACACTAGTTATAGATTCCGATGCTTCACTTCAGGTTTAATGTATCTCTTGGACCTTCTTGTTGACGATGAAACACAGAAATTGCATCGGATTTTAATACAAAAGGCACAATGCTGACTTAAGTACAAGATGACTGACTCTTCCGTACTGACTAAGTTTTGAACCATTCCTGTGACACTAGTTATAGATTCCGATGCTTCACTCCAGGTTTACCGTATCCCTTGGACATCCTTATTGACGATGAAACGCAGAAATGGCATTGGAATTAAATACAAAAGTCACATTCCGACTTAAGTACAAGATGACTGACTCTTCTCACTGTCTATGTTTTGAACCATTCCTGTGACACTAGTTATAGATTCCGATGCTGCACCCCAGGTTTGCTGTGTCCCTTTGCCCTTCTTAATGACGATGAAACACAGAAATTGCATCGGAATGAAATACAAAAGGCACAATGCCGACTTAAGTACAAGAAGACTGACTCTTCTTACTGACTATGTTTTTAACCATTCCTGGGACACTAGTTAAAGATTCCGATGCTTCACTTCACGTTTACTGTATCCCTTGGACCTTCTTATTGACGATGAAACACAGAAATTGCATCGGAATGATATACAAAAGGCACAATGCCGACTTAAGTACAAGGAGACTGACTCTTCATACTGACTATGTTTGGAACCAATCCTGTAACACTAGTTATAGATCCCGATGCTTCACTTCTGGTTTAATGTAACCCTTGGACCTTCTTATTGACGATGAAACACAGAAATTGCATCTGAATTAAATACAAAAGGCACAATGCCGACTTAAGTACAAGATGACTGACTCTTCTTACAGTCTATGTTTGAACCATTGCTATGACACTAGTTATAGATTCCGATGCTTCACTTCAGGTTTACTGTATCCCTCAGACCTTCTTATTGACGGTGAGACACAGAAATTGCATCGGAATAAAATACAAAAGGCACAATGCCGACTTAAGTACAAGAAGACCGACTCTTCCTACTGTCTATGTTTTGAACCATTCCTGTGACACTAGTTATAGATTCCGATGCTTCACTCAGGGCTTGCTGTATCCCTTGGACCTTCTTATTGACGATGAAACACAGATATTGCATCGGAATTGAATAGAAAAGGCACAATGCTGACATAAGTACAAGAGGACTGGCTCTTCCTACTCTCTATGTTTGAACCATTCCTGTGACACTAGTTATAGATTCAGATGCTTCACTTCGGGTTTAATGTATCCCTTGGACCGTCTTGTTGACGATGAAACACAGAAATTGCATCGGAATTAAATACAAAAGGCACAATGCCGACTTAAGTACAAGAAGACTGATTCTTCTTACCGACTATGTTTGATTCATTTCTATTACACTAGTTATAGATTCCGATGCTTCAGTCCAGGTTTACTGTATCCCTTGGACCTTCTTATTGACGATGAAACACAGAAATAGCATCGGAATTTAATACAAAAGGCACAATGCCGACTTAAGTCCAGGAAGACTGACTCTCATTACTGACTATGTTTTGAACCATTCCTGTGTCACTAGTTATAGATTCCGTTGCTTCACTCCAGGTTTACTGTATCCCTTGGACCTTCTTATTGACGATGAAACACAGAAATTGCATCGGAATGTCATACAAAAGGCACAATGCCGACTTAAGTACAAGAAGACTGACTCTTCTTACTGACTATGATTTTAACCATTCCTGGGACATTAGTTACAGATTCCGATGCTTCACTTCAGGTTTACTGTATCCCTTGGACCTTCTTATTGACGATGAAACACAGAAATTGCATCGGAATGAAATACAAAAGGCACAATGCCGACTTAAGTACAAGAAGACTAACTCTTCTTACTGACTATGTTTTGAACCATTCCTGTGACACTAGTTATAGATTCCGATGCTTCACTCCAGGTTTACCGTATCCCTTGGACATCCTTATTGACGATGAAACACAGAAATTGCATCGGAAGTAAATACAAACGGCACAATGCCGACTTAACTACAAGAAGACTGACTCTTCCTACTGTCTATGTTTTGAACCATTCCTGTGACACTAGTTATAGATTCCGATACTTCACTCCAGGTTTTCTGTATCCCTTGGACCTTCTTATTGGCGATGAAACACAGAAATTGCATCGGAATTAAATAAAAAAGCACAATGCCGACTTAAGTACAAGAAGACTGACTCTTCCTACTGTCTATGTTTTGAACCATTCCTGTGACACTAGTTATAGATTCCGATGCTGCACTCCAGGTTTAATGTATCCCTTGGACCTTCTTATTGACGATGAATTACAGATATTGCATCGGAATTGAATAGAAAAGGCACAATGCCGACATAAGTACAAGAGGACTGACTCTTCCTACTCTCTATGTTTGAACCATTCCTGTGACACTAGTTATAGATTCCGATGCTTCACTTCAGGTTTAATGTATCCCTTGGACCGTCTTGTTGACGATGAAACACAGAAATTGCATCAAAATGAAATACAAAAGGCACAATGCCGACTTAAGTACAAGAAGACTAACTCTTCTTACTGACTATGTTTTGAACCATTCCTGTGTCACTAGTTATAGATTCCGATGCTTCACTCCAGGTTTACTGTATCCCTTCGGACCTTCTTATTGACGATGAAACACAGAAATTGCATCGGAATGTAATACAAAAGGCACAATGCCGACTTAAGTACAAGAAGACTGACTCTTCTTACTGACTATGTTTTTAACCATTCCTGGGACATTAGTTACAGATTCCGATGCTTCACTTCAGGTTTACTGTATCCCTTGGACCTTCTTATTGACGATGAAACACAGAAATTGCATCCGAATTAAATACAAAAGGCACAATGCCGACTTAAGTACAAGAAGACTGACTCTTCTTACAGTCTATGTTTGAACCATTGCTATGACACTAGTTATAGTTTCCGATGCTTCACTTCAGGTTTACTGTATCCCTCAGACCTTCTTATTGACGATGAGACACAGAAATTGCATCGGAATGTAATACAAAAGGCACAATGCCGACTTAAGTACAAGAAGACTGACTCTTCTTACTGACTATGTTTTAACCATTCCTGGGACACTAGTTACAGATTCCGATGCTTCACTTTAGGTTTACTGTATCCCTTGGACCTTCTTATTGACGATGAAACACAGAAATTGCATCAAAATGAAATACAAAAGGCACAATGCCGACTTAAGTACAAGAAGACTAACTCTTCTTACTGACTATGATTTGAACCATTCCTGTGACACTAGTTATAGATTCCGATGCTTCACTCCAGGTTTACCGTATCCCTTGGACATCCTTATTGACGATGAAACACAGAAATTGCATCGGAATTAAATAGAAACCGCACAATGCCGACTTAAGTACAAGAAGACTGACACTTCCTACTGTCTATGTTTTGAACCATTCCTGTGACACTAGTTATAGATTCCGATACTTCACTCCAGGTTTACTGTATCCCTTGGACCTTCTTATTGACGATGAAACACAGAAATTGCATCGGAATTAAATAGAAAAGGCACAATGCCGACTTAAGTACAAGAAGACTGACTCTTCCTACTGTCTATGTTTTGAACCATTCCTGTGACACTAGTTATAGATTCCGATGCTTCACTTCAGGTTTAATGTATCCCTTGGACCTTCTTGTTGACGATGAATTACAGAAATTGCATCGGAATTAAATACAAAAGGCACAATGCCGACTTAAGTACAACAAGACTGATTCTTCTTACCGACTATGTTTTGATTCATTCCTGTGACACTAGTTATAGATTCCGATGCTTCACTCCCGGTTTATTGTATCCCTTGGACCTTCTTATTGACGATGAAGCACAGAAATTGCATCCGAATTAAATACAAAAGGCACAATGCCGACTAAAGTACAAGAAGACTGACTCTTCTTACTGTCTATGATTTTAACCATTGCTGAGACACTAGTTATAGATTCCGATGCTTCACTCCAGGTTTACTGTATCCCTTTGACCTTCTCATTGACGATGAAACACAGAAATTGCATCGGAATTAAATACAAAAGGCACAATGCCGACCTAAGTACAAGAAGACTGACTCTTCTTACTGTCTATGTTTGAACCATTCCTATGACACTAGTTATAGATTCCGATGCTTCACTTCAGGTTTAATGTATCTCTTGGACCTTCTTGTTGACGATGAAACACAGAAATTGCATCGGAATTTAATACAAAAGGCACAATGCTGACTTAAGTACAAGATGACTGACTCTTCCGTACTGACTATGTTTTGAACCATTCCTGTGACACTTGTTATAGATTCCGATGCTACACTCCAGGTTTACCGTATCCCTTGGACATCCTTATTGACGATGAAACGCAGAAATGGCATTGGAATTAAATACAAATGTCACATTCCGACTTAAGTACAAGATGACTGACTCTTCTCACTGTCTATGCTTTGAACCATTCCTGTGACACTAGTTTATAGATTCCGATGCTGCACTCCAGGTTTGCTGTGTCCCTTGGCCCTTCTTAATGACGATGAAACACAGAAATTGCATCGGAATGAAATACAAAAGGCACAATGCCGACTTAAGTACAAGAAGACTGACTCTTCTTACTGACTATGTTTGTAACCATTCCTGGGACACTAGTTAATGATTCCGATGCTTCACTTCACGTTTACCGTATCCCTTGGACCTTCTTATTGACGATGAAGCACAGAAATTGCATCGGAATGATATACAAAAGGCACAATGATGACTTAAGTACAAGGAGACTGACTCTTCATACTGACTATGTTTGGAACCATTCCTGTAACACTAGTTATAGATCCCGATGCTTCACTTCTGGTTTACTGTATCCCTTGGACCTTCTTATTGACGATGAAACACAGAAATTGCAACTGAATTAAATACAAAAGGCACAATGCCGACTTAAGTACAAGAAGACTGACTCTTCTTACAGTCTATGTTTGAACCATTGCTATGACACTAGTTATAGATTCCGATGCTTCACTTCATGTTTACTGTATCCCTCAGACCTTCTTATTGACGGTGAGACACAGAAATTGCATCGGAATAAAATACAAAAGGCACAATGCCGACTTAAGTACAAGAAGACTGACTCTTCCTACTGTCTATGTTTTGAACCATTCCTGGGACATTAGTTACAGATTCCGATGCTTCACTTCAGGTTTACTGTATCCCTTGGACCTTATTATTGACGATGAAACACAGAAATTGCATCGGAATGAAATACAAAAGGCACAATGCCGACTTAAGTACAAGAAGACTAACTCTTCTTACTGACTATGTTTGAACCATTCCTGTGACACTAGTTATAGATTCCGATGCTTCACTCCAGGTTTACCGTATCCCTTGGACATCCTTATTGACGATGAAACACAGAAATCGCATCGGAATTAAATACAAACGGCACAATGCCGACTTAAGTACAAGAAGACTGACTCTTCCTACTGTCTATGTTTTGAACCATTCCTGTGACACTAGTTATAGATTCCGATACTTCACTCCAGGTTTACTGTATCCCTTGGACCTTCTTATTGACGATGAAACACAGAAATTGCATCGGAATTAAATAGAAAAGCACAATGCCGACTTAAGTACAAGAAGACTGACCCTTCCTACTGTCTATGTTTTGAACCATTCCTGTGACACTAGTTATAGATTCCGATGCTGCACTCCAGGTTTAATGTATCCCTTGGACCTTCTTATTGACGATGAATTACAGATATTGCATCGGAATTGAATAGAAAAGGCACAATGCCGACATAAGTACAAGAGGACTGACTCTTCCTACTCTCTATGTTTGAACCATTCCTCTGACACTAGTTATAGATTCCGATGCTTCACTTCAGGTTTAATGTATCTCTTGGACCTTCTTGTTGACGATGAAACACAGAAATTGCATCGGAATTTAATACAAAAGGCACAATGCTGACATAAGTACAAGATGACTGACTCTTACGTACTGACTATGCTTTGAACCATTCCTGTGACACTATTTATAGAATCCGATGCTTCACTCCAGGTTTACCGTATCCCTTGGACATCCTTATTGACGATGAAACGCAGAAATGGCTTTGGAATTAAATACAAAAGTCACATTCCGACTTAAGTACAAGATGACTGACTCTTCTCACTGTCTATGTTTTGAACCATTCCTGTGACACTAGTTATAGATTCCGATGCTGCACTCCAGGTTTGCTGTGTCCCTTGGCCCTTCTTAATGACGATGAAACACAGAAATTGCATCGGAATGAAATACAAAAGGCACAATGCCGACTTAAGTACAAGAAGACTGACTCTTCTTACTGACTATGCTTTTAACCATTCCTGGGACACTAGTTAAAGATTCCGATGCTTCACTTCACGTTTACTGTATCCCTTGGACCTTCTTATTGACGATGAAACACAGAAATTGCATCGGAATGATATACAAAAGGCACAAAGCCGACTTAAGTACAAGGAGACTGACTCTTGATACTGACTATGTTTGGAACCATTCCTGTAACACTAGTTATAGATCCCGATGCTTCACTTCTGGTTTACTGTATCCCTTGAACCTTCTTATTGACGATGAAACACAGAAATTGCATCCGAATTAAATAGAAAAGGCACAATGCCGACTTAAGTACAAGAAGACTGACTCTTCTTACAGTCTATGTTTGAACCATTGCTATGACACTAGTTATAGATTCCGATGCTTCACTTCAGGTTTACTGTATCCCTCAGACCTTCTTATTGACGGTGAGACACAGAAATTGCATCGGAATAAAATACAAAAGGCACAATGCCGACTTAAGTACAAGAAGACTGACTCTTCCTACTGTCTATGTTTTGAACCATTCCTGTGACACTAGTTATAGATTCCGATGCTTCACTCATGGCTTACTGTACCCCTTGGACCTTCTTATTGACGATGAAACACAGATATTGCATCGGAATTGAATAGAAAAGGCACAATGCCGACATAAGTACAAGAGGACTGGCTCTTCCTACTCTCTATGTTTGAACCATTCCTGTGACACTAGTTATAGATTCCGATGCTTCACTTCAGGTTTAATGTATCCCTTGGACCGTCTTGTTGACGATGAAACACAGAAATTGCGTCGGAATTAAATACAAAAGGCACAATGCGGACTTAAGTACAAGAAGACTGATTCTTCTTACCGACTATGTTTGATTCATTTCTATTACACTAGTTATAGATTCCGATGCTTCAGTCCAGGTTTACTGTATCCCTTGGACCTTCTTATTGACGATGAAACACAGAAATAGCATCGCTATTTAATACAAAAGGCACAATGCCGACTTAAGTACAATAAGACTGACTCTTCTTACTGACTATGTTTTGAACCATTTCTGTGTCACTAGTTATAGATTCCGATGCTTCACTCCAGGTTTACTGTATCCCTTGGACCTTCTTATTGACGATGAAACACAGAAATTGCATCGGAATGTAATACAAAAGGCACAATGCCGACTTAAGTACAAGGCGACTGACTCTTCTTACTGACTATGCTTTTAACCATTCCTGGGACATTAGTTACAGATTCCGATGCTTCAATTCAGGTTTACTGTATCCCTTGGACCTTCTTATTGACGATGAAACACAGAAATTGCATCCGAATTAAATACAAAAGGCACAATGCCGACTTAAGTACAAGAAGACTGACTCTTCTTACAGTCTATGTTTGAACCATTGCTATGACACTAGTTATAGTTTCCGATGCTTCACTTCAGGTTTACTGTATCCCTCAGACCTTCTTATTGACGATGAGACACAGAAATTGCATCGGAATGTAATACAAAAGGCACAATGCCGACTTAAGTACAAGAAAACTGACTCTTCTTACTGACTATGTTTTAACCATTCCTGGGACACTAGTTACAGATTCCGATGCTTCACTTTAGGTTTACAGTATCCCTTGGACCTTCTTATTGACGATGAAACACAGAAATTGCATCAAAATGAAATACAAAAGGCACAATGCCGACTTAAGTACAAGAAGACTAACTCTTCTTACTGACTATGATTAGAACAATTCCTGTGACACTAGTTATAGATTCCGATGCTTCACTCCTGGTTTACCGTATCCCTTGGACATCCTTATTGACGATGAAACACAGAAATTGCATCGGAATTAAATACAAACCGCACAATGCCGACTTAAGTACAAGAAGACTGACTCTTCCTACTGTCTATGTTTTGAACCATTCGTGTGACACTAGTTATAGATTCCGATACTTCACTCCAGGTTTACTCTATCCCTTGGACCTTCTTGTTGACGATGAATTACAGAAATTGCATCCGAATTAAATACAAAAGGCACAATGCCGACTTAAGTACAAGAAGACTGACTCTTCTTGCTGTCTATGATTTTAACCATTGCTGAGACACTAGTTATAGATTCCGATGCTTCACTCCAGGTTTACTGTATCCCTTTGACCTTCTTATTGACGATGAAACACAGAAATTGCATCGGAATTAAATACAAAAGGCACAATGCCGACTAAAGTACAAGAAGACTGACTCTTCTTACTGTCTATGTTTGAACCATTCCTATGACACTAGTTATAGATTCCGATGCTTCACTTCAGGTTTAATGTATCTCTTGGACCTTCTTGTTGACGATGAAACACAGAAATTGCATCGGAATTTAATACAAAAGGCACAATGCTGACTTAAGTACAAGATGACTGACTCTTCCGTACTGACTATGTTTTGAACCATTCCTGTGACACTAGTTATAGATTCCGATACTTCACTCCAGGTTTACCGTATCCCTTGGACATCCTTATTGACGATGAAACGCAGAAATGGCATTGGAATTAAATACAAAAGTCACATTCCGACTTAAGTACAAGATGACTGACTCTTCTCACTGTCTATGTTTTGAACCATTCCTGTGACACTAGTTATAGATTCCGATGCTGCACTCCAGGTTTGCTGTGTCCCTTGGCCCTTCTTAATGACGATGAAACACAGAAATTGCATCGGAATGAAATACAAAAGGCACAATGCCGACTTAAGTACAAGAAGACTGACTCTTCTTACTGACTATGTTTTTAACCATTCCTGGGACACTACTTAAAGATTCCGATGCTTCACTTCACGTTTACTGTATCCCTTGGACCTTCTTATTAACGATGAAACACAGAAATTGCATCGGAATGATATACAAAAGGCACAATGCCGACTTAAGTACAAGGAGACTGACTCTTCATACTGACTATGTTTGGAACCAATCCTGTAACACTAGTTATAGATCCCGATGCTTCACTTCTGGTTTAATGTAACCCTTGGACCTTCTTATTGACGATGAAACACAGAAATTGCATCTGAATTAAATACAAAAGGCACAATGCCGACTTAAATACAAGAAGACTGACTCTTCTTACAGTCTATGTTTGAACCATTGCTATGACACTAGTTATAGATTCCGATGCTTCACTTCAGGTTTACTGTATCCCTCAGACCTTCTTATTGACGGTGAGACACAGAAATTGCATCGGAATAAAATACAAAAGGCACAATGCCGACTTAAGTACAAGAAGACCGACTCTTGCTACTGTCTATGTTTTGAACCATTCCTGTGACACTAGTTATTGATTCCGATGCTTCACTCAGGGCTTGCTGTATCCCTTGGACCTTCTTATTGACGATGAAACACAGATATTGCATCGGAATTGAATAGAAAAGGCACAATGCCGACATAAGTGCAAGAGGACTGGCTCTTCCTACTCTCTATGTTTGAACCATTCCTGTGACACTAGTTATAGATTCAGATGCTTCACTTCGGGTTTAATGTATCCCTTGGACCGTCTTGTTGACGATGAAACACAGAAATTGCATCGGAATTAAATACAAAAGGCACAATGCCGACTTAAGTACAAGAAGACTGATTCTTCTTACCGACTATGTTTGATTCATTTCTATTACACTAGTTATAGATTCCGATGCTTCAGTCCAGGTTTACTGTATCCCTTGGACCTTCTTATTGACGATGAAACACAGAAATAGCATCGGAATTTAATACAAAAGGCACAATGCCGACTTAAGTACAGGAAGACTGACTCTTCTTACTGACTATGTTTTGAACCATTCCTGTGTCACTAGTTATAGATTCCGATGCTTCACTCCAGGTTTACTGTATCCCTTGGACCTTCTTATTGACGTTGAAACACAGAAATTGCATCGGAATGTCATACAAAAGGCACAATGTCGACTTAAGTACAAGAAGACTGACTCTTCTTACTGACTATGTTTTTAACCATTCCTGGGACATTAGTTACAGATTCCGATGCTTCACTTCAGGTTTACTGTATCCCTTGGACCTTCTTATTGACGATGAAACACAGAAATTGCATCGGAATGAAATACAAAAGGCACAATGCCGACTTAAGTACAAGAAGACTAACTCTTCTTACTGACTATGTTTTGAACCATTCCTGTGACACTAGTTATAGATTCCGATGCTTCACTCCAGGTTTACCGTATCCCTTGGACATCCTTATTGACGATGAAACACAGAAATTGCATCGGAAGTAAATACAAACGGCACAATGCCGACTTAAGTACAAGAAGACTGACTCTTCCTACTGTCTATGTTTTGAACCATTCCTGTGACACTAGTTATAGATTCCGATACTTCACTCCAGGTTTTCTGTATCCCTTGGACCTTCTTATTGACGATGAAACACAGAAGTTGCATCGGAATTAAATAGAAAAGCACAATGCCGACTTAAGTACAAGAAGACTGACTCTTCCTACTGTCTATGTTTTGAACCATTCCTGTGACACCAGTTATAGATTCCGATGCTGCACTCCAGGTTTAATGTATCCCTTGGACCTTCTTATTGACGATGAATTACAGATATTGCATCGGAATTGAATAGAAAAGGCACAATGCCGACATAAGTACAAGAGGACTGACTCTTCCTACTCTCTATGTTTGAACCATTCCTGTGACACTAGTTATAGATTCCGATGCTTCACTTCAGGTTTAATGTATCTCTTGGACCTTCTTGTTGACGATGAAACACAGAAATTGCATCGGAATTTAATACAAAAGGCACAATGCTGACTTAAGTACAAGATGACTGACTCTTCCGTACTGACTATGTTTTGAACCATTCCTGTGACACTAGTTATAGATTCCGATGCTTCACTCCAGGTTTACCGTATACCTTGGACATCCTTATTGACGATGAAACGCAGAAATGGCATTGGAATTAAATACAAAAGTCACATTCCGACTTAAGTACAAGATGACTGACTCTTCTCACTGTCTATGTTTTGAACCATTCCTGTGACACTAGTTATAGATTCCGATGCTGCACTCCAGGTTTGCTGTGTCCCTTGGCCCTTCTTAATGACGATGAAACACAGAAATTGCATCGGAATGAAATACAAAAGGCACAATGCCGACTTAAGTACAAGAAGACTGACTCTTCTTACTGACTATGTTTTTAACCATTCCTGGGACACTAGTTAAAGATTCCGATGCTTCACTTCACGTTTACTGTATCCCTTGGACCTTCTTATTGACGATGAAACACAGAAATTGCATCGGAATGATATACAAAAGGCACAATGCCGACTTAAGTACAAGGAGACTGACTCTTCATACTGACTATGTTTGGAACCAATCCTGTAACACTAGTTATAGATACCGATGCTTCACTTCTGGTTTAATGTAACCCTTGGACCTTCTTATTGACGATGAAACACAGAAATTGCATCTGAATTAAATACAAAAGGCACAATGCCGACTTAAGTACAAGAAGACTGACTCTTCTTACAGTCTATGTTTGAACCATTGCTATGACACTAGTTATAGATTCCGATGCTTCACATCAGGTTTACTGTATCCCTCAGACCTTCTTATTGACGGTGAGACACAGAAATTGCATCGGAATAAAATACAAAAGGCACAATGCCGACTTAAGTACAAGAAGACCGACTCTTCCTACTGTCTATGTTTTGAACCATTCCTGTGACACTAGTTATAGATTCCGATGCTTCACTCAGGGCCTGCTGTATCCCTTGGACCTTCTTATTGACGATGAAACACAGATATTGCATCGGAACTGAATAGAAAAGGCACAATGCCGACATAAGTATAAGAGGACTGGCTCTTCCTACTCTCTATGTTTGAACCATTCCTGTGACACTAGTTATAGATTCAGATGCTTCACTTCAGGTTTAATGTATCCCTTGGACCGTCTTGTTGACGATGAAACACAGAAATTGCATCGGAATTAAATACAAAAGGCACAATGCCGACTTAAGTACAAGAAGACTGATTCTTCTTACCGACTATGTTTGATTCATTTCTATTACACTAGTTATAGATTCCGATGCTTCAGTCCAGGTTTACTGTATCCCTTGGACCTTCTTATTGACGATGAAACACAGAAATAGCATCGGAATTTAATACAAAAGGCACAATGCCGACTTAAGTACAGGAAGACTGACTCTTCTTACTGAATATGTTTTGAACCATTCCTGTGTCACTAGTTATAGATTCCGATGCTTCACTCCAGGTTTACTGTATCCCTTGGACCTTCTTATTGACGATGAAACACAGAAATTGCATCGGAATGTCATACAAAAGGCACAATGCCGACTTAAGTACAAGAAGACTAACTCTTCTTACTGACTATGTTTTGAACCATTCCTGTGACACTAGTTATAGATTCCGATGCTTCACTCCAAGTTTACCGTATCCCTTGGACATCCTTATTGACGATGAAACACAGAAATTGCATCGGAAGTAAATACAAACGGCACAATGCCGACTTAAGTACAAGAAGACTGACTCTTCCTACTGTCTATGTTTTGAACCATTCCTGTGACACTAGTTATAGATTCCGATACTTCACTCCAGGTTTTCTGTATCCCTTGGACCTTCTTATTGACGATGAAACACAGAAATTGCATCGGAATTAAATAGAAAAGCACAATGCCGACTTAAGTACAAGAAGACTGACTCTTCCTACTGTCTATGTTTTGAACCATTCCTGTGACACTAGTTATAGATTCCGATGCTGCACTCCAGGTTTAATGTATCCCTTGGACCTTCTTATTGACGATGAATTACAGATATTGCATCGGAATTGAATAGAAAAGGCACAATGCCGACATAAGTACAAGAGGACTGACTCTTCCTACTCTCTATGTTTGAACCATTCCTGTGACACTAGTTATAGATTCCGATGCTTCACTTCAGGTTTAATGTATCTCTTGGACCTTCTTGTTGACGATGAAACACAGAAATTGCATCGGAATTTAATACAAAAGGCACAATGCTGACTTAAGTACAAGATGACTGACTCTTCCGTACTGACTATGTTTTGAACCATTCCTGTGACACTAGTTATAGATCCCGATGCTTCACTTCTGGTTTACTGTATCCCTTGGACCTTCTTATTGACGATGAAACACAGAAATAGCATCGGAATTTAATACAAAAGGCACAATACAGGAAGACTGACTCTTCTTACTGACTATGTTTTGAACCATTCCTGTGTCACTAGTTATAGATTCCGATGCTTCACTCCAGGTTTACTGTATCCCTTGGACCTTCTTATTGACGATGAAACACAGAAATTGCATCGGAATGTAATACAAAAGGCACAATGCCGACTTAAGTACAAGAAGACTGACTCTTCTTACTGACTATGTTTTTAACCATTCCTGGGACATTAGTTACATATTCCGATACTTCACTCCAGGTTTACTGTATCCCTTGGACCTTCTTATTGACGATGAAACACAGAAATTGCATCGGAATTAAATAGAAAAGCACAATGCCGACTTAAGTACAAGAAGACTGACTCTTCCTACTGTCTATGTTTTGAACCATTCCTGTGACACTAGTTATATATTCCGGTGCTGCACTCCAGGTTTAATGTATCCCTTGGACCTTCTTATTGACGATGAATTACAGATATTGCATCGGAATTGAATAGAAAAGGCACAATGCCGACATAAGTACAAGAGGACTGACTCTTCCTACTCTCTATGTTTGAACCATTCCTGTGACACTAGTTATAGATTCCGATGCTTCACTTCAGGTTTAATGTATCTCTTGGACCTTCTTGTTGACGATGAAACACAGAAATTGCATCGGAATTTAATACAAAAGGCACAATGCTGACTTAAGTACAAGATGACTGACTCTTCCGTACTGACTATGTTTTGAACCATTCCTGTGACACTAGTTATAGATTCCGATGCTTCACTCCAGGTTTACCGTATCCCTTGGACATCCTTATTGACGATGAAACGCAGAAATGGCATTGGAATTAAATACAAAAGTCACATTCCGACTTAAGTACAAGATGACTGACTCTTCTCACTGTCTATGTTTTGAACCATTCCTGTGACACTAGTAATAGATTCCGATGCTGCACTCCAGGTTTGCTGTGTCCCTTGGCCCTTCTTAATGACGATGAAACACAGAAATTGCATCGGAATGAAATACAAAAGGCACAATGCCGACTTAAGTACAAGAAGACTGACTCTTCTTACTGACTATGTTTTTAACCATTCCTGGGACACTAGTTAAAGATTCCGATGCTTCACTTCACGTTTACGGTATCCCTTGGACCTTCTTATTGACGATGAACCACAGAAATTGCATCGGAATGATATACAAAAGGCACAATGCCGACTTAAGTACAAGGAGACTGACTCTTCATACTGACTATGTTTGGAACCATTCCTGTAACACTAGTTATAGATCCCGATGCTTCACTTCTGGTTTACTGTATCCCTTGGACCTTCTTATTGACGATGAAACACAGAAATTGCATCCGAATTAAATACAAAAGGCACAATGCCGACTTAAGTACAAGAAGACTGACTCTTCTTACAGTCTATGTTTGAACCATTGCTATGACACTAGTTATAGATTCCGATGCTTCACTTCAGGTTTACAGTATCCCTCAGACCTTCTTATTGACGGTGAGACACAGAAATTGCATCGGAATAAAATACCAAAGGCACAATGCCGACTTAAGTACAAGAAGACTGACTCTTCCTACTGTCTATGTTTTGAACCATTCCTGTGACACTAGTTATAGATTCCGATTCTTCACTCAGGGCTTACTGTATCCCTTGGACCTTCTTATTGACGATGAAACACAGATATTGCATCGGAATTGAATAGAAAAGGCACAATGCCGACATAAGTACAAGAGGGCTGGCTCTTCCTACTCTCTATGTTTGAACCATTCCTGTCACACTAGTTATAGATTCCGATGCTTCACTTCAGGTTTAATGTATCCCTTGGACCGTCTTGTTGACGATGAAACACAGAAATTGCATCGGAATTAAATACAAAAGGCACAATGCCGACTTAAGTACAAGAAGACTGATTCTTCTTACCGACTATGTTTGATTCATTTCTATTACACTAGTTATAGATTCCGATGCTTCAGTCCAGGTTTACTGTATCCCTTGGACCTTCTTATTGACGATGAAACACAGAAATAGCATCGGAATTTAATACAAAAGGCACAATGCCGACTTAAGTACAGGAAGACTGACTCTTCTTACTGACTATGTTTTGAACCATTCCTGTGTCACTAGTTATAGATTCCGATGCTTCACTCCAGGTTTACTGTATCCCTTGGACCTTCTTATTGACGATGAAACACAGAAATTGCATCGGAATGTAATACAAAAGGCACAATGCCGACTTAAGTACAAGAAGACTGACTCTTCTTACTGACTATGTTTTTAACCATTCCTGGGACATTAGTTACAGATTCCGATGCTTCACTTCAGGTTTACTGTATCTCTTGGACCTTCTTATTGACGATGAAACACAGAAATTGCATCGGAATGAAATACAAAAGGGACAATGCCGACTTAAGTACAAGCAGACTAACTCTTCTTACTGACTATGTTTTGAACCATTCCTGTGACACTAGTTATAGATTCCGATGCTTCACTCCAGGTTTGCCGTATCCCTTGGACATCCTTATTGACGATGAAACACAGAAATTGCATCGGAATTAAATACAAACGGCACAATGCCGACTTAAGTACAAGAACACTGACTCTTCCTACTGTCTATGTTTTGAACCATTCCTGTGACACTAGTTATAGATTCCGATACTTCACTCCAGGTTTACTGTATCCCTTTGACCTTCTTATTGACGATGAAGCACAGAAATTGCATCGGAATTAAATACAAAAGGCACAATGCCGACTAAAGTACAAGAAGACTGACTCTTCTTACTGTCTATGTTTGAACCATCCCTATGACACTAGTTATAGATTCCGATGCTTCACTTCAGGTTTACTGTATCCCTCAGACCTTCTTATTGACGATGAAACACAGAAATGGCATCGGAATCAAATACAAAAGGCACAATGCCGACTTAAGTACAAGAAGACTGATTCTTCTTACCGACTATGTTTGATTCATTCCTGTGACACTAGTTATAGATTCCGATGCTTCACTCCAGGTTTACCGTATCCCTTGGATATCCTTATTGACGATGAAACACAGAAATTGCATCGGAATTAAATACAAAAGGCACAATGCCGACTTAAGTACAAGAAGACTGACTCTTCCTACTGTCGATGTTTTGAACCATTCCTGTGACACTAGTTATAGATTCCGATGCTTCACTCCAGGTTTACTGTATCCCTTGTGCCTTCTTATTGACGATGAATCACAGAAATTGCATCGGAATCAAATAGAAAAGGCACAATGCCGACTTAAATACAAGAAGACTGACTCTTCCTACTGTCTATGATTTGAACCATTCCTGTGACACTAGTTATAGAATCCGATGCTTCACTCCCGGTTTACTGTATCCCTTGGACCTTCTTATTGACGATGAAACACAGAAATTGCATCCAAATTAAATACAAAAGGCACAATGCCGACTTAAGTACAAGAAGACTGACTATTCTTACTGTCTATGTTTTTAACCATCGCTGAGACACTTGTTAGAGATTCCGATGCTTCACTTCACGTTTACTGTATTCCTTGGACCTTCTTATTGACGATGAAACACAGAAATTGCATCGGAATGATATAAAAAAGGCACAATGCCGACTTAAGTACAAGAAGACTGACTCTTCATACTGAATATGTTTGGAACCATTCCTGTAACACTAGTTATAGATCCCGATGCTTCACTTCTGGTTTACTGTATCCCTTGGACCTTCTTATTGACGATGAAACACAGAAATTGCATCCGAATTAAATAAAAAAGGCACAATGCCAACTTAAGTACAAGAAGACTGACTCATCTTACAGTCTATGTTTGAACCATTGCTATGACACTTGTTATAGATTCCGATGCTTCACTTCAGGTTTACAGTATCCCTCAGACCTTCCTATTGACGATGAGACACAGAAATTGCATCGGAATGTAATACAAAAGGCACAATGCCGACTTAAGTACAAGAAGACTGACTCTTCTTACTGACTATGTTTTAACCATTCCTGGGACACTAGTTACAGATTCCGATGCTTCACTTTAGGTTTACTGTATCCCTTGGACCTTCTTATTGACGATGAAACACAGAAATTGCATCAAAATGAAATACAAAAGGCACAATGCCGACTTAAGTACAAGAAGACTGACTCTTCTTACTGACTATGTTTTTAACCATTCCTGGGACATTAGTTACATATTCCGATACTTCACTCCAGGTTTACTGTATCCCTTGGACCTTCTTATTGACGATGAAACACAGAAATTGCATCGGAATTAAATAGAAAAGCACAATGCCGACTTAAGTACAAGAAGACTGACTCTTCCTACTGTCTATGTTTTGAACCATTCCTGTGACACTAGTTATAGATTCCGGTGCTGCACTCCAGGTTTAATGTATCCCTTGGACCTTCTTATTGACGATGAATTACAGATATTGCATCGGAATTGAATAGAAAAGGCACAATGCCGACATAAGTACAAGAGGACTGACTCTTCCTACTCTCTATGTTTGAACCATTCCTGTGACACTAGTTATAGATTCCGATGCTTCACTTCAGGTTTAATGTATCTCTTGGACCTTCTTGTTGACGATGAAACACAGAAATTGCATCGGAATTTAATACAAAAGGCACAATGCTGACTTAAGTACAAGATGACTGACTCTTCCGTACTGACTATGTTTTGAACCATTCCTGTGACACTAGTTATAGATTCCGATGCTTCACTCCAGGTTTACCGTATCCCTTGGACATCCTTATTGACGATGAAACGCAGAAATGGCATTGGAATTAAATACAAAAGTCACATTCCGACTTAAGTACAAGATGACTGACTCTTCTCACTGTCTATGTTTTGAACCATTCCTGTGACACTAGTAATAGATTCCGATGCTGCACTCCAGGTTTGCTGTGTCCCTTGGCCCTTCTTAATGACGATGAAACACAGAAATTGCATCGGAATGAAATACAAAAGGCACAATGCCGACTTAAGTACAAGAAGACTGACTCTTCTTACTGACTATGTTTTTAACCATTCCTGGGACACTAGTTAAAGATTCCGATGCTTCACTTCACGTTTACGGTATCCCTTGGACCTTCTTATTGACGATGAAACACAGAAATTGCATCGGAATGATATACAAAAGGCACAATGCCGACTTAAGTACAAGGAGACTGACTCTTCATACTGACTATGTTTGGAACCATTCCTGTAACACTAGTTATAGATCCCGATGCTTCACTTCTGGTTTACTGTATCCCTTGGACCTTCTTATTGACGATGAAACACAGAAATTGCATCCGAATTAAATACAAAAGGCACAATGCCGACTTAAGTACAAGAAGACTGACTCTTCTTACAGTCTATGTTTGAACCATTGCTATGACACTAGTTATAGATTCCGATGCTTCACTTCAGGTTTACAGTATCCCTCAGACCTTCTTATTGACGGTGAGACACAGAAATTGCATCGGAATAAAATACCAAAGGCACAATGCCGACTTAAGTACAAGAAGACTGACTCTTCCTACTGTCTATGTTTTGAACCATTCCTGTGACACTAGTTATAGATTCCGATTCTTCACTCAGGGCTTACTGTATCCCTTGGACCTTCTTATTGACGATGAAACACAGATATTGCATCGGAATTGAATAGAAAAGGCACAATGCCGACATAAGTACAAGAGGGCTGGCTCTTCCTACTCTCTATGTTTGAACCATTCCTGTCACACTAGTTATAGATTCCGATGCTTCACTTCAGGTTTAATGTATCCCTTGGACCGTCTTGTTGACGATGAAACACAGAAATTGCATCGGAATGAAATACAAAAGGGACAATGCCGACTTAAGTACAAGCAGACTAACTCTTCTTACTGACTATGTTTTGAACCATTCCTGTGACACTAGTTATAGATTCCGATGCTTCACTCCAGGTTTGCCGTATCCCTTGGACATCCTTATTGACGATGAAACACAGAAATTGCATCGGAATTAAATACAAACGGCACAATGCCGACTTAAGTACAAGAAGACTGACTCTTCCTACTGTCTATGTTTTGAACCATTCCTGTGACACTAGTTATAGATTCCGATACTTCACTCCAGGTTTACTGTATCCCTTTGACCTTCTTATTGACGATGAAGCACAGAAATTGCATCGGAATTAAATACAAAAGGCACAATGCCGACTAAAGTACAAGAAGACTGACTCTTCTTACTGTCTATGTTTGAACCATCCCTATGACACTAGTTATAGATTCCGATGCTTCACTTCAGGTTTACTGTATCCCTCAGACCTTCTTATTGACGATGAAACACAGAAATTGCATGGGAATCAAATACAAAAGGCACAATGCCGACTTAAGTACAAGAAGACTGATTCTTCTTACCGACTATGTTTGATTCATTCCTGTGACACTAGTTATAGATTCCGATGCTTCACTCCAGGTTTACCGTATCCCTTGGATATCCTTATTGACGATGAAACACAGAAATTGCATCGGAATTAAATACAAAAGGCACAATGCCGACTTAAGTACAAGAAGACTGACTCTTCCTACTGTCGATGTTTTGAACCATTCCTGTGACACTAGTTATAGATTCCGATGCTTCACTCCAGGTTTACTGTATCCCTTGTGCCTTCTTATTGACGATGAATCACAGAAATTGCATCGGAATCAAATAGAAAAGGCACAATGCCGACTTAAATACAAGAAGACTGACTCTTCCTACTGTCTATGATTTGAACCATTCCTGTGACACTAGTTATAGAATCCGATGCTTCACTCCCGGTTTACTGTATCCCTTGGACCTTCTTATTGACGATGAAACACAGAAATTGCATCCAAATTAAATACAAAAGGCACAATGCCGACTTAAGTACAAGAAGACTGACTATTCTTACTGTCTATGTTTTTAACCATCGCTGAGACACTTGTTAGAGATTCCGATGCTTCACTTCACGTTTACTGTATTCCTTGGACCTTCTTATTGACGATGAAACACAGAAATTGCATCGGAATGATATAAAAAAGGCACAATGCCGACTTAAGTACAAGAAGACTGACTCTTCATACTGAATATGTTTGGAACCATTCCTGTAACACTAGTTATAGATCCCGATGCTTCACTTCTGGTTTACTGTATCCCTTGGACCTTCTTATTGACGATGAAACACAGAAATTGCATCCGAATTAAATACAAAAGGCACAATGCCAACTTAAGTACAAGAAGACTGACTCATCTTACAGTCTATGTTTGAACCATTGCTATGACACTTGTTATAGATTCCGATGCTTCACTTCAGGTTTACAGTATCCCTCAGACCTTCCTATTGACGATGAGACACAGAAATTGCATCGGAATGTAATACAAAAGGCACAATGCCGACTTAAGTACAAGAAGACTGACTCTTCTTACTGACTATGTTTTAACCATTCCTGGGACACTAGTTACAGATTCCGATGCTTCACTTTAGGTTTACTGTATCCCTTGGACCTTCTTATTGACGATGAAACACAGAAATTGCATCAAAATGAAATACAAAAGGCACAATGCCGACTTAAGTACAAGAAGACTAACTCTTCTTACTGACTATGTTTTGAACCATTCCTGTGACACTAGTTATAGATTCCGATGCTTCACTCCAGGTTTACCGTATCCCTTGGACATCCTTATTTACGATGAAACACAGAAATTGCATCGGAATTAAATACAAACCGCACAATGCCGACTTAAGTACAAGAAGACTGACTCTTCCAACTGTCTATGTTTTGAACCATTCCTGTGACACTAGTTATAGATTCCGATACTTCACTCCAGGTTTACTGTATCCCTTGGACCTTCTTATTGACGATGAACACAGAAATTGCATCGGAATTAAATAGAAAAGGCACAATGCCGACTTAAGTACAAGAAGACTGACTCTTCCTACTGTCTATGTTTTGAACCATTCCTGTGACACTAGTTATATAATCCGATGCTTCACTTCAGGTTTAATGTATCCCTTGGACCTTCTTGTTGACGATGAATTACAGAAATTGCATCGGAATTAAATACAAAAGGCACAATGCCGACTTAAGTACAAGAAGACTGATTCTTCTTACCAACTATGTTTTGATTCATTCCTGTGACACTAGTTATAGATTCCGATGCTTCACTCCCGGTTTATTGTATCCCTTGGACCTTCTTATTGACGATGAAGCAGAGAAATTGCATCCGAATTAAATACAAAAGGCACAATGCCGACTTAAGTACAAGAAGACTGACTCTTCTTACTGTCTATGATTTTAACCATTGCTGAGACACTAGTTAAAGATTCCGATGCTTAACTCCAAGTTTACTGTATCCCTTTGACCTTCTTATTGACGATGAAACACAGTAATTGCATCGGAATTAAATACAAAAGGCACAATGACGACTAAAGTACAATAAGACTGACTCTTCTTACTGTCTATGTTTGAACCATTCCTATGACACTAGTTATAGATTCCGATGCTTCACTTCAGGTTTACTGTATCCCTCAGACCTTCTTATTGACGATGAAACACAGAAATTGTATCGGAATCAAATACAAAAGGCACAATGCCGACTTAAGTACAATAAGACTGACTCTTCCTACGGTCTATGCTTTGAACCATTCCTGTGACACTACTTACAGATTCCGATGTTTCACTCCAGGTTTACCGTATCCCTTGGACCTTCTTATTGACGATGAATTACAGATATTGCATCGGAATTGAATAGAAAAGGCACAATGCCGACATAAGTACAAGAGGACTGACTCTTCCTACTCTCTATGTTTGAACCATTCCTGTGACACTAGTTATAGATTCCGATGCTTCACTTCAGGTTTAATGTATCTCTTGGACCTTCTTGTTGACGATAAAACACAGAAATTGCATCGGAATTTAATACAAAAGGCACAATGCTGACTTAAGTACAAGATGACTGACTCTTCCGTACTGACTATGTTTTGAACCATTCCTGTGACACTAGTTATAGATTCCGATGCTTCACTCCAGGTTTACCGTATCCCTTGGACATCCTTATTGACGATGAAACGCAGAAATGGCATTGGAATTAAATACAAAAGTCACATTCCGACTTAAGTACAAGATGACTGACTCTTCTCACTGTCTATGTTTTGAACCATTCCTGTGACACTAGTTATAGATTCCGATGCTGCGCTCGAGGTTTGCTGTGTCCCTTGGCCCTTCTTAATGACGATGAAACACAGAAATTGCATCGGAAAGAAATACAAAAGGCACAATGCCGACTTAAGTACAAGAAGACTGACTCTTCTTACTGACTATGTTTTTAACCATTCCTCGGACACTAGTTAAAGATTCCGATGCTTCACTTCACGTTTACTGTATCCCTTGGACCTTCTTATTGACGATGAAACACAGAAATTGCATCGGAATGATATACAAAAGGCACAATGCCGACTTAAGTACAAGGAGACTGACTCTTCATACTGACTATGTTTGGAACCATTCCTGGAACACTAGTTATAGATCCCGATGCTTCACTTCTGGTTTACTGTTTCCCTTGGACCTTCTTATTGACGATGAAACACAGAAATTGCATCCGAATTAAATACAAAAGGCACAATGCCGACTTAAGTACAAGAAGACTGACTCTTCTTACAGTCTATGTTTGAACCATTGCTATGACACTAGTTATAGATTCCGATGCTTCACTTCAGGTTTACTGTATCCCTCAGACCTTCTTATTGACGGTGAGACACAGAAATTGCATCGGAATAAAATACAAAAGGCACAATGCCGACCTAAGTACAAGAAGACTGACTCTTCCTACTGTCTATGTTTTGAACCATTCCTGTGACACTAGTTATAGATTCCGATGCTTCACTCCAGGCTTACTCTATCCCTTGGACCTTCTTATTGACGATGAAACACAGATATTGCATCGGAATTGAATAGAAAAGGCACAATGCCGACATAAGTACAAGAGGACTGGCTCTTCCCACTCTCTATGTTTGAACCATTCCTGTGACACTAGTTATAGATTCCGATGCTTCACTTCAGGTTTAATGTATCCCTTGGACCGTCTTGTTGACGATGAAACACAGAAATTGCATCGGAATTAAATACAAAAGGCACAATGCCGACTTAAGTACAAGAAGACTGATTCTTCTTACCGACTATGTTTGACTCATTTCTATTACACTAGTTATAGATTCCGATGCTTCAGTCCAGGTTTACTGTATCCCTTGGACCTTCTTATTGACGATGAAACACAGAAATTGCATCGGAATGTAATACAAAACGCACAATGCCGACTTAAGTACAAGAAGACTGACTCTTCTTACTGACTCTGTTTTTAACCATTCCTGGGACATTAGTTACAGATTCCGATGCTTCACTTCAGGTTTACTGTATCCCTTGGACCTTCTTATTGACGATGAAACACAGGAATTGCATCGGAATGAAATACAAAAGGCACAATGCCGACTTAAGTACAAGAAGACTAACTCTTCTTACTGACTATGTTTTGAACCATTCCTGTGACACTAGTTATAGGTTCCGATGCTTCACTCCAGGTCTACCGTATCCCTTGGACATCCTTATTGACGGTGAAACACAGAAATTGCATCGGAATTAAATACAAACGGCACAATGCCGACTTAAGTACAAGAAGACTGACTCTTCCTACTGTCTGTGTTTTGAACCATTCCTGTGACACTAGTTATAGATTCCGATACTTCACTCCAGGTTTACTGTATCCCTTGGACCTACTTATTGACGATGAAACACAGAAATTGCATCGGAATTAAATAGAAAAGCACAATGCCGACTTAAGTACAAGAACACTGACTCTTCCTACTGTCTATATTTTGAACCATTCCTGTGACACTAGTTATAGATTCCGATGCTTCACTTCAGGGTTAATGTATCCCTTGGACCTACTTGTTGACGATGAATTGCAGAAATTGCATCGGAATTAAATACAAAAGGCACAATGCCGACTTAAGTACAAGAAGACTGATTCTTCTTACCGACTATGTTTTGATTCATTCCTGTGACACTAGTTATAGATTCCGATGCTTCACTCCCGGTTTATTGTATCCCTTGGACATTCTTATTGACGATGAAGCACAGAAATTGCATCCGAATTAAATACAAAATGCACAATGCAGACTTAAGTACAAGAAGATTGACTCTTCTTACTGTCTATGTTTTTAACCATTGCTGAGATACTAGTTATAGATTCCGATGCTTCACTCCAGGTTTACTGTATCGCTTTGACCTTCTTATTGACGATGAAGCACAGAAATTGCATCGGAATTAAATACAAAAGGCACAATGCCGACTAAAGTACAAGAAGACTGACTCTTCTTACTGTCTATGTTTGAACCATTCCTATGACACTAGTTATAGATTCCGATGCTTCACTTCAGGTTTACTGTATCCCTCACACCTTCTTATTGACGATGAAACACAGAAATTGCATCGGAATCAAATACAAAAGGCACAATGCCGACTTAAGTACAAGAAGACTGACTCTTCCTACGGTCTATGTTTTGAACCATTCCTGTGACACTACTTACAGATTCCGATGCTTCACTCCAGGTTTACTGTATCCCTTGGACCTTCTTATTGACGATGAAACACAGATATTACATCGGAATTGAATAGAAAAGGCACAATGCCGACATAAGTACAAGAGGACTGACTCTTCCTACTCTCTATGTTTGAACCATTCCTGTGACACTAGTTATAGATTCCGATGCTTCACTTCAGGTTTAATGTATCTCTTGGACATTCTTGTTAACGATGAATCACAGAAATTGCATCGGAATTTAATACAAAAGGCAGAATGCCGACTTAAGTACAAGAAGACTGATTCTTCTTACCGACTATGTTTGATTCATTCCTGTGACACTAGTTATAGATTCCGATGCTTCACTCCAGGTTTACCGTATCCCTTGGACATCCTTATTGACGATGAAACACAGAAATTGCATCGGAATTAAATACAAAAGTCACATTCCGACTTAAGTACAAGATCACTGACTCTTCTTACTGTCTATGTTTTGAAACATTCCTGTGACACTAGTTATAGATTCCGATGCTTCACTCCAGGTTTACTGTGTCCCTTGGACCTTCTTGTTGACGATGAAACATTGAAATTGCATCGGAATTAAATAAAAAAGGCACAATGTCGACTTAAGTACAAGAAGACTGACTCTTCTTACTTACTATGTTTTGAACCATTCCTGGGACACTAGTTATAGATTCCGATGCTTCACTTCAGGTTTACTGTCTCCCTTGGACCTTCTTATTGACGATGAAACACAGAAATTGCATCGGAATTAAATAGAAAAGGCACAATGCCGACTTAAGTAACAGAAGACTGACTCTTCCTACTGTCTATGATTTGAACCATTCCAGTCACACTAGTTTTAGATTCCGATGCTTCACTTCAGGTTTACTGTATCCCTCAGACCTTCTCATTGACGATGAAACACAGAAATTGCATCGGAATTAAATACAAAAGGCGCAATGCCGACTTAAGTACAAGAAGACTGACTCTTCTTACTGACTATGTTTGCAACCCTTCCTCTGACACTAGTTATAGTTTCCGATGCTTCACTTCAGGTTCACTGTATCCCTTGGACCTTCTTATTGACGATGAGACACAGAAATTGCATCGGAATTAAATACAAAAGGCAAAATGCCGACTTCAGAACAAGAAGACTGACTCTTCTTACTGTCGATGTTTGAACCATTCCTATGACACTAGTTGTAGATTGCGATGCTTCACTTCAGGTTTACTGTATCCCTCAGACCTTCGTATTGACGATGAAACGCAGAAATTGCATCAGAAATAAATACAAAAGGCACAATGCCGACTTAAGTACAAGAAGACTGACTCTTCCTACTGTCTATGTTTGAACCATTCCTGTGACACTAGTTATAGATTCCGATGCTTCACTCCAGGTTTACCGTATCCCTTGGACATCATTATTGAGGATGAAACACATAAATTGCGTCGGAATTAAATACAAAAGGCACAATGCCTTATTACGTACAAGAAGACTGACTCTTCCTACTGTCTATGTTTTGAACCATTCCTGTGACACTAGTTATAGATTCCGATGCTTCACTCCAGTTTTACTGTATCCCTTTGACTTTCTTATTGACGATGAAACACAGAAATTGCATCGGAATTAAGTAGAAAAGGCAAAATGCCGACTTAAGTACGAGAAGACTGACTCTTCCTACTGTCTATGATTTGAACCATTCCTGTGACACTAGTTATAGATTCCGATGCTTCACTTCGGGTTTAATGTATCCCTTGGACCCTCTTGTTGACGATGAATCACAGAAATTGCATTGGAATTAAATACAAAAGGCACAATGCCGACTTAAGTACAAGAATACTGATTCTTCTTACCGACTATGTTTTGATTCATTCCTGTGACACTAGTTATAGATTCCGATGCTTCACTCCCGGTTTACTGTATCCCTTGGACCTTCTTATTGACGATCAAACACAGTAATTGCATCCGAATTAAATACAAAAGGCACAATGCCGACTTAAGTACAAGAAGACTGACTCTTCTTACTGTCTATGTTTTATCCATCGCTGAGACACTAGTTACAGATTCCGATGCTTCACTCCAGGTTTATTGTATCCCTTTGACCTTCTTATTGACGATGAAACACAGAAATTGCATCGGAATTAAATACAAAAGGCACAATGCCGACTTAAGTACAAGAAGACTGACTCTTCTTACTGACTATGATTAGAACCATTCCTGTGACACTAGTTATAGATTCCGATGCTTCACTCTAGGTTTACTGTGTCCCTTGGACCTTCTTATTAACGATGAAACACAGAAATTGCATCGGAATTAAATACAAAACCCACAGTCCGACTTAAGTACAAGATGACTGACTCTTCCTACTGTCTATGTTTTGAACCATTCCTGTGACACTAGTTATAGATTCCGATGCTTCACTCCAGGTTTACTGTGTCCCTTGGACCATCTTATTAACGATGAAACACAGAAATTGCATCGGAATAAAATACAAAAGGCACAATGCCGACTTAATTACAAGAAGATTGACTCTTCTAACTGACTATTCTTTGAACCATTCCTGGGACACTAGTTATAGACTCCGATGCCTCACTTCAGGTTTACTGTATCTCTTGGACCTTCTTATTGACGATGAAACATAGAAATTGCATCGGAATTAAATAGAAAAAGCACAATGTTGACTTAAGTACAAGAAGACTGACCCTTACAACTGTCTATGATTTGAACCATTTAAATGACACTAGTTTTAGATTCCGATGCTTCACTTCAGGCTTACTGTATCCCTCAGACCTTCTTATTGACGATGAAACACAGAAATTGCATCGGAATTAAATACAAAAGGCACAATGCCGACTTAAGTACAAGAAGACTGACTCTTCTTACTGTCTATGTTGTGAACCATTCGTGTGACACCAGTTACAGATTCCGATGCTTCACTCCTGGTTTACCGTATCCCTTGGACATCCTTATTGACGATGAAACACAGAAATTGCATCGAAATTAAATACAAAAGGCACAATGCCGACTTAAGTACAAGAAGACTGACTCTTCCTACTGTCTATGCTTTGAACCATTCCTGTGACACTAGTTATAGATTCCGATGCTTCACTCCAGGTTTACTGTATCCGTTGGACCTTCTTAATGACGATGAAGCACAGAAATTGCATCGGAATTAAATAGAAAAGGCACAATGCCGACATAAGTACAAGAAGACTGACTCTTCTTACTGTCTATGTTTTGAACCATTCCTGTGACACTAGTTATAGATTCCGATGCTTCACTATAGGTTTAATGTATCCCTTGGACCTTCTTGTTGACGATGTATCACAGAAATTGCATCGGAATTAAATACAAAAGGCACAATTCCGACTTAAGTACAAGAAGACTGATTCTTCTTACCGACTATGTTTTGATTCATTCCTGTGACACTAGTTATAGATTCCGATGCTTCACTCCCGGTTTACTGTATGCCTTGGACCTTCTTATTGACGATGAAACATAGAAATAGCATCCGAATTAAATACAAAAGGCACAATGCCGACTTAAGCACAAGAAGACTGACTCTTCCTACTGTCTATGATTTGAACCATCGCTGAGACACTAGTTATAGATTCCGATGCTTCAATCCAGGTTTACTGTATCCCCTTGACCTTCTTATTGACGATGAAACACAGAAATTGCATCTGAATTAAATACAAAAGGCACAATGCCGACTTAAGTACAAGAAGACTGACTCTTCTTACTGACTTTGTTTTGAACCATTCCTGTGACACTAGTTATAGATTCCGATGCTTCACTCCAGGTTTACTGTATCCCTTGGACCTTCTTATTGACGATGGAACACAGAAATTGCATTGGAATTAAATACAAAAGACACAATGCCGACTTAACAACAAGAAGACTGACTCTTCTAAGTGTCTATGTTTTGAACCATTCCTGTGACACTAGTTATAGATTCCGATGCTTCACTTCAGGTTTACTGTATCCCTCTGACCCTCTTATTGACGATGAAACACAGAATTTGCATCGGAATTAAATACAAAAGTCACATTCCGACTTAAGTACAAGATCACTGACTCTTCTTACTGTCTATGTTTTGAAACTTTCCTGTGACACTAGTTATAGATTCCGATGCTTCATTCCAGGTGTACTTTGTCCCTTGGACCTTCTTGTTGACGATGAAACACTGAAATTGCATCGAAATTAAATAAAAAAGGCACAATGTCGACTTTAGTACAAGAAGACTGACTCTTCTTACTTAGTATGTTTTGAACCATTCTTGGGACACTAGTTATAGATTCCGATGCTTCACTTCAGGTTTACTGTATCCCTTGGACCTCCTTATTGTCGATGAATCACAGAAATTGCATCGGAAATATATAGAAAAGGCACAATGCCGACTTAAGTACCAGGAGACTGACTCTTCCTACTGTCTATGATTTGAACCATTCCAGTGACACTAGTTTTAGATTCCGATGCTTCACATCAGGTTTACTGTATCCCTCAGACCTTCTCATTGACGATGAAACACAGAAATTGCATCGGACTTAAATACAAAAGGCGCAATGCCGACTTAAGTACAAGAAGACTGACTCTTCTTACTGACTATGTTTGCACCCCTTCCTCCGACACTAGTTATAGTTTCCGATGCTTCACTTCAGGTTCAGTGTATCCCTTGGACCTTCTTATTGACGATGAGACACAGAAATTGCATCGGAATTAAATACAAAAGGCACAATGCAGACTTCAGTACAAGAAGACTGACTCTTCTTACTGTCGATGTTTGAACCATTCCTATGACACTAGTTTTAGATTCCGATGCTTCACTTCAGGTTTACTGTATCCCTCAGACCTTCGTATTGACGATGAAACACAGAAATTGCATCGGAATTATATACAAAAGGCACAATGCCGACTTAAGTACAAGAAGACTGACTCTCCCTACTGTCTATGTTTTATACCATTCCTGTGACACTTGTGATAGATTCCGATGCTTCACTCCAGGTTTACTGTATCCCTTGTACCTTCTTATTACGATGAAACACAGAAATTGCATCGGTATCAAATAGAAAAGGCACAATGCCGACTTAAATACAAGAAGAGTGACTCTTCCTACTGTCTATGATTTGAACCATTCCTGTGACACTAGTTATAGATTCCGATGCTTCACTTCAGGTTTAATGTATCCCTTGGGCCTTCTTGTTGACGATGAATCACAGAAATTGCGTCGGAATTAAATACAAAAGGCACAATTCCGACTTAAGTACAAGAAGACTGATTCTCCCTACCGACTATGTTTTGATTCATTCCTGTGACACTAGTTATAGATTCCGATGCTTCACTCCCGGTTTACTGTATCCCTTGGACCTTCTTATTTACGATGAAACACAGAAATTGCATCCAAATTAAATACAAAAGGCACAATGCCGACTTAAGTACAAGAAGACTGACTCTTCTTACTGTCTATGATTTTAACCATCGCTGAGACACTAGTTATAGATTCCGATGCTTCAATCCAGGTTTACTGTATCCCTTTGACCTTCTTATTGACGATGAAACACAGAAATTGCATCGGAATTATATACAAAAGGCACAATGCCGACTTAAGTACAAGAAGACTGACTCTTCCTACTGTCTATGTTTTAACCATTCCTGTGACACTAGTTATAGATTCCGATGCTTCACTCCGGGTTTACCGTATCCCTTGGACATCATTATTGAGGATGAAACACAGAAATTGCATCGGAATTAAATACAAAAGGCACAATGCCGACTTACGTACGAGAAGACTGACTCTTCCTACTGTCTATGTTTTGAACCATTCCTGTGACACTAGTTATAGATTGCGATGCTTCACTTCGGGATTAATGTATCCCTTGGACCTTCTTGTTGACGATGCATCACAGAAATTGCATTGGAATTAAATACAAAAGGCACAATGCCGACTTAAGTACAAGAAGACTGACTCTTCTGACTGACTATGTTTTGAACCATTCCTGTGTCACTAGTTATAGATTCCGATGCTTCACTCCCGGTTTACTGTATCCCTTGGACCTTCTTATTGACGATGAAACACAGAAATTGCATCGGAATGTAATACAAAAGGCACAATGCCGACTTAAGTACACTAGGACTGACTCTTCTTACTGACTATGTTTTTAACCATTCCTGGGACACTAGTTACAGATTCCGATGCTTCACTTCAGGTTTACTGTATCCCTTGGACCTTCTTATTGACGATGAAACACAGAAATTGCATCGGAATTAAATACAAAAGGCACAATGCCGACTTAAGTACAAGAAGACTAACTCTTCTTACTGACTATGTTTTGAACCATTCCTGTGACACTAGTTATAGATTCCGATGCTTCACTACAGGTTTACCGTATCCCTTGGACATACTTATTGACGATGAAACACAGAAATTGCATCGGAATTAAATAGAAAACCCACAGTCCGACTTAAGTACAAGATGACTGACTCTTCCTACTGTCTATGTTTTGAAACATTCCTGTGACACTAGTTATAGATTCCGATGCTTCACTCCTGGTTTACTGTGTCCCTTGGACCTTCTTATTAACGATTGAACACAGAAATTGCATCGGAATTAAATACAAAAGGCACAATGCCGACTTAATTACAAGAAGATTGACTCTTCTAACTGACTATGCTTTGAACCATTCCTGGGACACTAGTTATAGATTCCGATGCCTCACTTCAGGTTTACTGTATCTCTTGGACCTTCTTATTGACGATGAAACACAGAAATTGCATCGGAATTAAATAGAAAGAGCACAATGTTGACTTAAGTACAACGAGACTGACCCTTCCTACTGTCTATGATTTGAACCATTCCAGTGACACTAGTTTTAGATTCCGATGCTTCACTTCAGGCTTACTGTATCCCTCAGACCATCTCATTGACGATGAAACACAGAAATTGCATCGATATTAAATACAAAAGGCACAATGCCGACTTAAGTACAAGAAGACTGACTCTTCCTACTGTCTATGCTTTGAACCATTCCTGTGACACTAGTTATAGATTCCGATGCTTCACTCCAGGTTTACTGTATCCGTTGGACCTTCTTATTGACGATGAAGCACAGAAATTGCATCGGAATTAAATAGAAAAGGCACAATGCCGACTTAAGTACAAGATGACTGACTCTTCTTACTGTCTATGTTTTAAACCATTCCTGTGACACTAGTTATAGATTCAGATGCTTCACTATACGTTTAATGTATCCCTTGGACCTTCTTGTTAACGATGAATCACAGAAATTGCATCGGAATTAAATACAAAAGGCACAATTCCGACTTAAGTACAAGAAGACTGATTCTTCTTACCGACTATGTTTTGATTCATTCCTGTGACACTAGTTATAGATTCCGATGCTTCACTCCCGGTTTACTGTATCCCTTGGACCTTCTTATTGACGATGAAACACAGAAATTGCATCCGAATTAAATACAAAAGGCACAATGCCGACTTAAGTACAAGAAGACTGACTCTTCTTACTGTCTATGCTTTGAACCATTCCTGTGACACTAGTTACAGATTCCGATGCTTCACTCCTGGTTTACCGTATCCCTTGGACATCCTTATTGACGATGAAACACAGAAATTGCATCGAAATTAAATACAAAAGGAACAATGCCGACTTAAGTACAAGAAGACTGACTCTTCCTACTGTCTATGATTTGAACCATTCCAGTGACACTAGTTTTAGATTCCGATGCTTCACTTCAGGTTTACTGTATCCCTCAGACCTTCTCATTGACGATGAAACACAGAAATTGCATCGGAATTAAATACAAAAGGCGCAATGCCGACTTAAGTACAAGATGACTGACTCTTCTTACTGACTATGTTTGCAACCCTTCCTCTGACACTAGTTATAGTTTCCGATGCTTCACTTCAGGTTCACTGTATCCCTTGGACCTTCTTATTGACGATGAGACACAGAAATTGCATCGGAATTAAATACAAAAGGCACAATGCCGACTTCAGTACAAGAAGACTGACTCTTCTTACTGTCGATGTTTGAACCATTCCTATGACACTAGTTGTAGATTCCGATGCTTCACTTCAGGTTTACTGTATCCCTCAGACCTTCGTATTGACGATGAAACGCAGAAATTGCATCGGAATTAAATACAAAAGGCACAATGCCGACTTAAGTACCAGAAGACTGACTCTTCCTACTGTCTATGATTTGAACCATTCCAGTGACACTAGTTTTAGATTCCGATGCTTCACTTCAGGTTTACTGTATCCCTCAGACCTTCTCATTGACGATGAAACACAGAAATTGCATCGGAATTAAATACAAAAGGCGCAATGCCGACTTAAGTACAAGAAGACTGACTCTTCTTACTGACTATGTTTGCCACCCTTCCTCTGACACTAGTTATAGTTTCCGATGCTTCACTTCAGGTTCACTGTATCCCTTGGACCTTCTTATTGACGATGAGACACAGAAATTGTATCGGAATTAAATACAAAAGGCACAATGCCGACTTCAGTACAAGAAGACTGCCTCTTCTTACTGTCGATGTTTGAACCATTCCTATGACACTAGTTGTAGATTCCGATGCTTCACTTCAGGATTACTGTATCCCTCAGACCTTCGTATTGACGATGAAACGCAGAAATTGCATCGGAATTAAATACAAAAGGCACAATGCCGACTTAAGTACAAGAAGACTGACTCTTCCTACTGTCTATGTTTTAACCATTCCTGTGACACTAGTTATAGACTCCGATGCTTCACTCCGGGTTTACCGTATCCCTTGGACATCATTATTGAGGATGAAACACATAAATTGCATCGGAATTAAATACAAAAGGCACAATGCCGACTTACGTACAAGAAGACTGACTCTTCCTACTGTCTATGTTTTGAACCATTCCTGTGACACTAGTTATAGATTGCGATGCTTCACTTCGGGTTTAATGTATCCCTTGGACCTTCTTGTTGACGATGAATCACAGAAATTGCATTGGAATTAAATACAAAAGGCACAATGCCGACTTAAGTACAAGAAGACTGACTCTTCTGACTGACTATGTTTTGAACCATTCCTGTGTCTCTAGTTATAGATTCCGATGCTTCACTCCAGGTTTACTGTGTCCCTTGGACCTTCTTATTAACGATTGAACACAGAAATTGCATCGGAATTAAATACAAAAGGCACAATGCCGACTTAATTACAAGAAGATTGACTCTTCTAACTGACTATGCTTTGAACCATTCCGGGGTCACTAGTTATAGATTCCGATGCCTCACTTCAGGTTTACTGTATCTCTTATACCTTCTTATTGACGATGAAACACAGAAATTGCATCGGAATTAAATAGAAAGAGCACAATGTTGACTTAAGTACAAGAAGACTGACCCTTCCTACTGTCTATGATTTGAACCATTCCAGTGACACTAGTTTTAGATTCCGATGCTTCACTTCAGGCTTACTGTATCCCTCAGACCTTCTCATTGACGATGAAACACAGAAATTGCATCGAAATTAAATACAAAAGGCACAATGCCGACTTAAGTACAAGAAGACTGACTCTTACTACTGTCTATGCTTTGAACCATTCCTGTGACACTAGTTATAGATTCCGATGCTTCACTCCAGTTTTACTGTATCCGTTGGACCTTCTTATTGACGATGAAGCACAGAAATTGCATCGGAATTAAATAGAAAAGGCACAATGCCGACTTAAGTACAAGAAGACTGACTCTTCATACTGTCTATGTTTTAAACCATTCCTGTGACACTAGTTATAGATTCCGATGCTTCACTATAGGTTTAATGTATCCCTTGGACCTTCTTGTTAACGATGAATCACAGAAATTGCATCGGAATTAAATACAAAAGGCACAATTCCGACTTAAGTACAAGAAGACTAATTCTTCTTACCGACTATGTTTTGATTCATTCCTGTGACACTAGTTATAGATTCCGATGCTTCACTCCCGGTTTACTGTATCCCTTGGACCTTCTTATTGACGATGAAACACAGAAATTGCATCCGAATTAAATACAAAAGGCACAATGCCGACTTAAGTACAAGAAGACTGACTCTTCCTACTGTCTATGTTTTGAACCATTCCTGTGACACTAGTTATAGATTCCGATGCTTCACTCCAGGTTTACTGTATCCCTTTGACCTTCTTATTGACGATGAAACACAGAAATTGCATCGGAATTAAATAGAAAAGGCAAAATGCCGACTTAAGTACAACAAGACTGACTATTCTTACTGACTATGATTTGAACCATTCCTGTGACACTAGTTATAGATTCCGATGCTTCACTCCAGGTTTACTGTGTCCCTTAGACCTTCTTATTAACGATGAAACATAGAAATTGCATCGGAATTAAATACAAAACCCACAGTCCGACTTAAGTACAAGGTGACTGACTCTTCCTACTGTCTATGTTTTGAACCATTCCTGTGACAGTAGTTATAGATTCCGATGCTTCACTCCAGGTTTACTGTGTCCCTTGGACCTTCTTATTAACGATGAAACACAGAAATTGCATCGGAATTAAATACAAAAGGCACAATGCCGACTTAGGTACAAGAAGACTGACTCTTCTAACTGACTATGCTTTGAACCATTCCTGGGACTCTAGTTATAGATTCCGATGCCTCACTTCAGGTTTACTGTATCTCTTGGACCTTCTTATTGACGATGAAACACAGAAATTGCATCGGAATTAAATAGAAAAAGCACAAGCCGACTTAAGTACAAGAAGACTGACCCTTCCTACTGTCTATGATTTGAACCATTCCAGTGACACTAGTTTTAGATTCCGATGCTTCACTTCAGGTTTACTGTATTCCTCAGACCTTCTCATTGACGATGAAACACAGAAATTGCATCAGAACTAAATACAAAAGGCGCAATGCCGACATATGTACAAGAAGACTGACTCTTCTTACTGGCTATGTTTGATTCATTCGTGTGACACTAGTTATAGATTCCGATGCTTTAGTCCAGGTTTGCTGTATCCCTTGGACCTTCTTATTGACGATGAAACACAGAAATTGCATCGGAATTAAATACAAAATGCACATTGCCGACTTAAGTACAAGAAGACTGACTCTTCTTACTGTCTATGTTTTGAACCATTCCTGTGACACTAGTTACAGATTCCGATGCTTCACTCCAGGTTTACCGTATCCCTTGGACATCCTTATTGACGATGAAACACAGAAATTGCATCGGAATTAAATACAAAAGGCACAATGCCGACTTAAGTACAAGAAGACTGACTCTTCCTACTGGCTATGCTTTGAACCATTCCTGTGACACTAGTTATAGATTCCGATGCTTCACTCCAGGTTTACTGTATCCGTTGGACCTTCTTATTGACGATGAAGCACAGAAATTGCATCGGAATTAAATAGAAAAGGCACAATGCCGACTTAAGTACAAGAAGACTGACTCTTCTTACAGTCTATGCTTTGAACTATTTCTGTGACACTAGTTATAGATTCCGATGCTTCACTATAGGTTTAATGTATCCCTTGGACCTTCTTGTTGACGATGAATCACAGAAATTGCATCGGAATTAAATACAAAAGGCACAATGCCGACTTAAGTACAAGAAGACTGATTCTTCTTACCGACTATGTTTTGATTCATTCATGTGACACTAGTTATGGATTCCGATGCTTCACTCCCGGTTTACTGTATCCCTTGGACCTCCTTATTAACGATGAAACACAGAAATTGCATCCGAATTAAATACGAAAGGCACAATGCCGACTTAAGTACAAGAAGACTGACTCTTCTTACTGTCAATGTTTTAACAATCGCTGATACACTAGTTATAGTTTCCGATGCTTCACTCCAAGATTACTGTATCCCTTTGACCTTCTTATTGACGATGAAACACAGAAATTGCATCGGAATTAAATACAAAAGGCACAATGCCGACTTAAGTACAAGAAGACTGACTCTTCTTACTGACTATGTTTTGAACCATTCCTGTGACACTAGTTATAGATTACGATGCTTCACTTCAGGTTTACTGTATCCCTCTGACCTTCTTACTGACGATGAAACACAGAAATTGCATCTTAATTAAATACATAAGGAACAATGCCGACTTAAGTACAAGAAGACTGACTCTTCTTACTGTCTATGCATTGAACCATTCCTGTGACAGTAGTTATAGTTTCCGATGCTTAACTTCAGGTTTACTTTATCCCTCTGATCTTCTTATTGACGATGAAACACAGAAATAACATCGGAATTAAATACAAAAGGCACAATGACGAATTAAGTACAAGAAGACTGACTCTTCTTATCGACTATGTTTTGAACCATTCCTGTGACACTAGTTATGGATTCCGATGCTTCATTCCCGGTTTACTGTATCCCTTGGACCTTCTTATTGACGATGAAACACAGAAATTGCATCGGAATTATATACAAAACGCAGAATGCCGACTTAACTACAAGAAGACTGACTCTTCGTACTGACTATGTTTTGAACCATTCCTGTTACACTAGTTATAGTTTCCGATGCTTCACCTCAGGTTTACTGTATCCCTCTGACCCTCTTATTGACGATGTAATACAGAAATTTCATCGGAATTCAATACAAAAGGCACATTCCGACTTATGTACAAGATGACTGACTCTACTAACTGTCTATGTTTTGAACCATTCCAGTGAAACTAGTTATAGATTCCGATGCTTCACTCCAGGTTTACTGTGTCCCTTGGACCTTCTTATTGACGACGAAACACAGAAATTGCATCGGAATTAAATACAAAAGGCACAATGCCGACTTAAGTACAAGAAGACTGACTCTTCTTACTGTCTATGTTTTGAACCATTCCTGTGACACTAGTTATAGATTCCGATGCTTCACTCCCGGTTTACTGTATCCCATGGACCTTCTTATTGAAGATGAACCACAGAAATTGCATCGGAATTAAATACAAAAGGCACAATGCCGACTTAACTACAAGAAGACTCACTCTTCTTACTGACTATGATTTGAACCATTCCTGTGACACTAGTTATAATTTCCGATGCTTCACTTCAGGTTTACTGTATCCCTCTGACCTTCTTACTGACGATGAAACACAGAAATTGCATCTTAATTAAATACAAAAGGCACAATGCCGACTTAAGTACAAGATAACTGACTCTTCGTACTGTCTATGATTTGAACCAGTCCTGTGACAGTAGTAATAGATTACGAAGCTTAACTTCAGGTTTACTGTATCCTCTGACCTTCTTGTTGACGATGAAACACAGAAATTGCAACGGAATTAAATACAAAAGGCACAATGCCGACTTAAGTACAAGAATACTGATTCTTCTTACCGACTATGTTTTGATTAATTCCTGTGACACTAGTTATAGATTCCGATGATTCACTCCCGGTTTACTGTATCCCTTGGACCTTCTTATTGACGATCAAACACAGAAATTGCATCCGAATTAAATACAAAAGGCAAAATGCCGACTTAAGTACAAGAAGACTGACTCTTCTAACTGACTATGCTTTGAACCATTCCTGGGACACTAGTTATAGATTCCGATGCCTCACTTCAAGTTTACTGTATCTCTTGGACCTTCTTATTGACGATGAAACACTGAAATTGCATCGGAATTAAATAGAAAAAGCACAATGTTGACTTAAGTACAAGAAGACTGACCCTTCCTACTGTCTATGATTTGAACCATTCCAGTGACACTAGTTTTAGATTCCGATGCTTCACTTCAGGTTTACTGTATCCCTCAGACCTTCTCATTGACGATGAAACACAGAAATTGCATCGGAATTAAATACAAAAGGCGCAATGCCGACTTAAGTACAAGAAGACTGACTCTTCTTACTGACTATGTTTGATTCATTCGTGTGACACTAGTTATAGATTCCGATGCTTCAGTCCAGGTTTACTGTATCCCTTGGACCTTCTTATTGACTATGAAACACAGAAATTGCATCGGAATTAAATACAAAAAGCACAATGCCGACTTAAGTACAAGAAGACTGACTCCTCTTACTGTCTATGTTTTGAACCATTCCTGTGACACTAGTTACAGATTCCGATGCTTCAATCCAGCTTTACCGTATCCCTTGGACATCCTTATTGACGATGAAACACAGAAATTGCATCGAAATTAAATACAAAAGGCACAATGTCGACTTAAGTACAAGAAGACTGACTCTTCCTACAGTCTATGCTTTGAAGCATTCCTGTGACACTAGTTATAGATTCCGATGCTTCACTCCAGGTTTACTGTATCCGTTGGACCCTCTTATTGACGATGAAGCACAGAAATTGCATCGGAATTAAATAGAAAAGGCACAATGCCGACTTAAGTACAAGAAGACCGACTCTTCTTACTGTCTATGTTTTGAACCATTCCTGTGACACTAGTTATAGATTCCGATGCTTCACTATATATTTAAAGTATCCCTTGGACCTTCTTGTTGACGATGAATCACAGAAATTGCATCGGAATTAAATACAAAGGGCACAACTCCGACTTAAGTACAAGAAGACTGATTCTTCTTACCGACTATGTTTTGATTCATTCCTGTGACACTAGTTATAGATTCCGATGCTTCACTCCCGGTTTACTGTATCCCTTGGACCTTCTTATTGACGATGAAACTCAGAAATTGCATCCGAATTAAATACAAAAGGCACAATGCCGACTTAAGTACAAGAAGACTGACTCTTCTTACTGTCTATGTTTTTAACCATCGCTGAGACACTAGTTATAGATTCCGATGCTTCAATCCAGGTTTACTGTATCCCTTTGACCTTCTTATTGACGATGAAACACAGAAATTGCATCTGAATTAAATACAAAAGGCACAATGCCGACATAAGTACAAGAAGACTGACTCTTCTTACTGACTTTGTTTTGAACCATTCCTGTGACACTAGTTATAGATTCCGATGCTTCACTCCAGGTTTACTGTATCCCTTGGACATTCTTATTGACGATGGAACACAGAAATTGCATTGGAATTAAATACAAAAGACACAATGCCGACTTAACAACAAGAAGACTGACTCTTCTAAGTGTCTATGTTTTGAACCATTCCTGTGACACTAGTTATAGATTCCGATGCTTCACTTCAGGTTTACTGTATCCCTCTGACCCTCTTATTGACGATGAAACACTGAAATTGCATCGGAATTAAATACAAAAGCCACATTCCGACTTAAGTACAAGATCACTGACTCTTCTTACTGTCTATGTTTTGAAACATTCCTGTGACACTAGTTATAGATTCCGATGCTTCACTCCAGGTTTACTGTGTCACTTGGACCTTCTTGTTGACGATGAAACACTGAAATTGCATCGGAGTTAAATAAAAAAGGCACAATGTCGACTTAAGTAGAAGAAGACTGACTCTTCTTACTTAGTATGTTTTGAACCATTCCTGGGACACTAGTTATAGATTCCGATGCTTCACTTCAGGTTTACTGTATCCCTTGGACCTTCTTATTGACGATGAAACACAGAAATTGCATCGGAATTAATAGAAAAGGCACAATGCCGAATTAAGTACCAGGAGACTGACTCTTCCTACTGTCTATGACTTGAACCATTCCAGTGACACTAGTTTTAGATTCCGATGCTTCACTTCAGGTTTACTGTATCCCTGAGACCTTCTCATTGACGATGAAACACAGAAATTGCATCGGAATTAAATACAAAAGGCGCAATGCCGACTTAAGTACAAGATGACTGACTCTTCTTACTGACTATGTTTGCAACCCTTCCTCCGACACTAGTTATAGTTTTCGATGCTTCACTTCAGGTTCACTGTATCCCTTGGACCTTCTTATTGACGATGAGACACAGAAATTGCATCGGAATTAAATACAAAAGGCACAATGCCGACTTAAGTACAAGAAGACTGACTCTTCCTACTGTCTATGTTTGAACCATTCCTGTGACACTAGTTATTGATTCCGATGCTTCACTCCAGGTTTACCGTATCCCTTGGACGTCATTATAGAGGATAAAACACATAAATTGCATCGGAATTAAATACAAAAGGCACAATGCCGACTTACGTACAAGAAGACTGACTCTTCCTACTGTCTATGTTTTGAACCATTCCTGTGACACTAGTTATAGATTCCGATGCTTCACTCCAGGTTTACTGTATCCCTTTGACCTTCTTATTGACGATGAAACACAGAAATTGCATCGGAATTAAATAGAAAAGGCAAAATGCCGACATAAGTACAAGAAGACTGACTCTTCCTACTGTCTATGATTTGAACCATTCCTGTGACACTAGTTATAGATTCCGATGCTTCACTTCGGGTTTAATGTATCCCTTGGACCTTCTTGTTGACGATGAATCACAGAAATTGCATCGGAATTAAATACAAAAGGCACAATGCCGACTTAAGTACAAGAAGACTGACTCTTCTTACAGACTATGATTTGAACCATTCCTGTGACACTAGTTATAGATTCCGATGCCTCACTCCAGGTTTACTGTGTCCCTTGGACCTTCTTATTAACGATGAAACACAGAAATTGCATCGGAATTAAATACAAAACCCACAGTCCGACTTAAGTACAAGATGACTGACTTTTCCTACTGTCTATGTTTTGAACCATTCCTGTGACACTAGTTATAGATTCTGATGCTTCACTCCAGGTTTACTGTGTCCCTTGGACCTTCTTATTAACGATGAAACACAGAAATTCCATCGGAATTAAATACAAAAGGAACAATGCCGACTTAAGTACAAGAAGACTGACTCTTCTAACTGACTATGCTTTGAACCATTCCTGGGACACTAGTTATAGATTCCGATGCCTCACTTCAGGTTTACTGTATCTCTTGGACCTTCTTATTGACGATGAAACACAGAAATTGCATCGGAATTAAATAGAAAAAGCACAATGCCGACTTAAGTACAAGAAGACTGACCCTTCCTACTGTCTATGATTTGAACCATTCCAGTGACACTAGTTTTAGATTCCGATGCTTCACTTCAGGTTTACTATATCCCTCAGACCTTCTCATTGACGATGAAACACAGAAATTGCATCGGAAGTAAATACAAAAGGCGCAATGCCGACTTAAGTACAAGAAGACTGACTCTTCTTACTGACTATGTTTGATTCATTCGTGTGACACTAGTTATAGATTCCGATGCTTTAGTCCAGGTTTACTGTATCCCTTGGACCTTCTTATTGACGATGAAACACAGAAATTGCATCGGAATTAAATACAAAAGGCACAATGCCGACTTAAGTACAAGAAGACTGACTCTTCTTACTGTCTATGTTTTGAACCATTCCTGTGGCACTAGTTACAGATTCCGATGCTTCACTCCAGGTTTACCGTATCCCTTGGACATCCTTATTGACGATGAAACACAGAAATTGCATCGGAATTAAATACAAAAGGCACAATGCCGACTTAAGTACAAGAAGACTGACTCTTCCTACTGTCTATGCTTTGAACCATTCCTGTGACACTAGTTATAGATTCCGATGCTTCACTCCAGGTTTACTGTATCCCTTGGACATTCTTATTGACGATGGAACACAGAAATTGCATTGGAATTAAATACAAAAGACACAATGCCGACTTAACAACAAGAAGACTGACTCTTCTAAGTGTCTATGTTTTGAACCATTCCTGTGACACTAGTTATAGATTCCGATGCTTCACTTCACGTTTACTGTATCCCTCTGACCCTCTTATTGACGATGAAACACTGAAATTGCATCGGAATTAAATACAAAAGCCACATTCCGACTTAAGTACAAGATCACTGACTCTTCTTACTGTCTATGTTTTGAAACATTCCTGTGACACTAGTTATAGATTCCGATGCTTCACTCCAGGTTTACTGTGTCCCTTGGACCTTCTTGTTGACGATGAAACACTGAAATTGCATCGGAATTAAATAAAAAAGGCACAATGTCGACTTAAGTACAAGAAGACTGACTCTTCTTACTTAGTATGTTTTGAACCATTCCTGGGACACTAGTTATAGATTCCGATGCTTCACTTCAGGTTTACTGTATCCCTTGGACCTTCTTATTGACGATGAAACACAGAAATTGCATCGGAATTAATAGAAAAGGCACAATGCCGAATTAAGTACCAGGAGACTGACTCTTCCTACTGTCTATGACTTGAACCATTCCAGTGACACTAGTTTTAGATTCCGATGCTTCACTTCAGGTTTACTGTATCCCTGAGACCTTCTCATTGACGATGAAACACAGAAATTGCATCGGAATTAAATACAAAAGGCGCAAAGCCGACTTAAGTACAAGATGACTGACTCTTCTTACTGACTATGTTTGCAACCCTTCCTCCGACACTAGTTATAGTTTCCGATGCTTCACTTCAGGTTCACTGTATCCCTTGGACCTTCTTATTGACGATGAGACACAGAAATTGCATCGGAATTAAATACAAAAGGCACAATGCCGACTTCAGTACAAGAAGACTGACTCTTCTTACTGTCGATGTTTGAACCATTCCTATGACACTAGTTGTAGATTCAGATGCTTCACTTCAGGTTTACTGCATCCCTCAGACCTTCGTATTGACGATGAAACACAGAAATTGCATCGGAATTAAATACAAAAGGCACAATGCCGACTTAAGTACAAGAAGACTGACTCTTCCTACTGTCTATGTTTGAACCATTCCTGTGACACTAGTTATTGATTCCGATGCTTCACTCCAGGTTTACCGTATCCCTTGGACGTCATTATAGAGGATAAAACACATAAATTGCATCGGAATTAAATACAAAAGGCACAATGCCGACTTAAGTACAAGAAGACTGACTCTTCCTACTGTCTATGATTTGAACCATTCCTGTGACACTAGTTATAGATTCCGATGCTTCACTTCGGGTTTAATGTATCCCTTGGACCTTCTTGTTGACGATGAATCACAGAAATTGCATCGGAATTAAATACAAAAGGCACAATGCCGACTTAAGTACAAGAAGACTGACTCTTCTTACTGACTATGATTTGAACCATTCCTGTGACACTAGTTATAGATTCCGATGCCTCACTCCAGGTTTACTGTGTCCCTTGGACCTTCTTATTAACGATGAAACACAGAAATTGCATCGGAATTAAATACAAAACCCACAGTCCGACTTAAGTACAAGATGACTGACTTTTCCTACTGTCTATGTTTTGAACCATTCCTGTGACACTAGTTATAGATTCTGATGCTTCACGCCAGGTTTACTGTGTCCCTTGGACCTTCTTATTAACGATGAAACACAGAAATTCCATCGGAATTAAATACAAAAGGAACAATGCCGACTTAAGTACAAGAAGACTGACTCTTCTAACTGACTATGCTTTGAACCATTCCTGGGACACTAGTTATAGATTCCGATGCCTCACTTCAGGTTTACTGTATCTCTTGGACCTTCTTATTGACGATGAAACACAGAAATTGCATCGGAATTAAATAGAAAAAGCACAATGCCGACTTAAGTACAAGAAGACTGACCCTTCCTACTGTCTATGATTTGAACCATTCCAGTGACACTAGTTTTAGATTCCGATGCTTCACTTCAGGTTTACTATATCCCTCAGACCTTCTCATTGACGATGAAACACAGAAATTGCATCGGAAGTAAATACAAAAGGCGCAATGCCGACTTAAGTACAAGAAGACTGACTCTTCTTACTGACTATGTATGATTCATTCGTGTGACACTAGTTATAGATTCCGATGCTTTAGTCCAGGTTTACTGTATCCCTTGGACCTTCTTATTGATGATGAAACACAGAAATTGCATCGGAATTAAATACAAAAGGCACAATGCCGACTTAAGTACAAGAAGACTGACTCTTCTTACTGTCTATGTTTTGAACCATTCCTGTGGCACTAGTTACAGATTCCGATGCTTCACTCCAGGTTTACCGTATCCCTTGGACATCCTTATTGACGATGAAACACAGAAATTGCATCGGAATTAAATACAAAAGGCACAATGCCGACTTAAGTACAAGAAGACTGACTCTTCCTACTGTCTATGCTTTGAACCATTCCTGTGACACTAGTTATAGATTCCGATGCTTCACTCCAGGTTTACTGTATCCGTTGGACCTTCTTATTGACGATGAAGCACAAAAATTGCATCGGAATTAAATAGAAAAGGCACAATGCCGACTTAAGTACAAGAAGATTGACTCTTCTTACTGTCTATGATTTGAACCATTTCTGTGACACTAGTTATAGATTCCGATGCTTCACTATAGGTTTAATGTATCCCTTGGACCTTCTTGTTGACGATGAATCACAGAAATTGCATCGGAATTAAATACAAAAGGAACAATGCCGACTTAAGTACAAGAAGACTGACTCTTCTAACTGACTATGCTTTGAACCATTCCTGGGACACTAGTTATAGATTCCGATGCCTCACTTCAGGTTTACTGTATCTCTTGGACCTTCTTATTGACGATGAAACACAGAAATTGCATCGGAATTAAATAGAAAAAGCACAATGCCGACTTAAGTACAAGAAGACTGACCCTTCCTACTGTCTATGATTTGAACCATTCCAGTGACACTAGTTTTAGATTCCGATGCTTCACTTCAGGTTTACTATATCCCTCAGACCTTCTCATTGACGATGAAACACAGAAATTGCATCGGAAGTAAATACAAAAGGCGCAATGCCGACTTAAGTACAAGAAGACTGATTCTTCTTACCGACTATGTTTTGATTCATTCATGTGACACTAGTTATGGATTCCGATGCTTCACTCCCGGTTTACTGTATCCCTTGGACCTTCTTATTGACGATGAAACACAGAAATTGCATCCGAATTAAATACAATAGGCACAATGCCGACTTAAGTACAAGAAGACTGACTCTTCTTACTGTCAATGTTTTAACAATCGCTGATACACTAGTTATAGATTCCGATGTTTCACTCCAGGTTTACTGTATCCCTTTGACCTTCTTATTGACGATGAAACACAGAAATTGCATCGGAATTAAATACAAAAGGCACAATGCCATCTTAAGTACAAGAAGACTGACTCTTCTTACTGACTATGTTTTGAACCATTCCTGTGACACTATTTATTGATTCCGATGCTTCACTCCAGGTTTACTGTATCCCTTGGACCTCCTTATTGACGATGAATCACAGAAATTGCATCGGAATTAAATACAAAAGGCACAATGCCGACCTATCTACAAGAAGACTGACTCTTCCTACTGTCTATGTTGAGAACCATTCTTGTGACACTAGTTATGATTCCGATGCATCAATTCACGTTTACTGTATCCCTGGGACCTTCTTATTGACGATGAAACACAGAAATTGCATCGGAATTAAATACAAAAGGCACATACCGACTTAAGTACAAGATGATTGACTCTTCTTACTGTCTATGATTTGAACCATTCCTGGGAAACTAGTTATAGATTCTGATGCTTCACTCCAGGTTTACTGTGTCCCTTGGAGCTTCTTATTGACGATGAAACACAGAAATTGCATCGGAATGAAATACAAAAGGCACAATATCGACTTAAGTACGAGAAGACTGACTCTTCCTACTGTCTATGTTTCGAACCATTCCTGTGACACTAGTTATAGATTCCGATGCTTCACTTCAGATTTACTCTATCCCCCTGACCGTCGTATTGACGATGAACACAGAAAATGCATCGGAATTAAATACAAAAGGCACAATGCCGACTCAAGTACAAGACGACTGGCTCTTCTTCCTGTCAATGCTTTGAACCATTCCTGTGACACTAGCATAGATTCAGATGCTTCAGTTCAGGTTTACTGTATCCAGCTGACCTTCTTATTGACGATGAAACACAGAAATTGCATCGGAATTAAATACAAAAGGCACAATGGCGAGTTAAGTACAAGAAGACCGACTCTTCTTACTGTCTATGCTTTGAACATTACTGTGACACTAGTTTTACATTCCGATGCTGCACTCCAGGTTTCCTGTATCCATTTGACCTCCTTATTGACGATGAAACACATAAATTGCATCTTAATTGAATACAAAAGGCACTATGCCGATTTAGGTACAAGAAGACTGACTCTTCTTACGGTCTGTGTTTTGAACCATTCCTGTGACTCTAGTTATGGATTCCGATGCTTCCCTTCAGGTTCACTGTATCCCTCTGACCTTCTTATTGACGATGAAACACAGAAATTGCATCGGAATTATATAGAAAAGGCACAATGCCGACTTAGGTAAAAGAAGACTGACTCTTCTTACTGTCTATGTTTTGAACCATTCCTGTGACACTAGTTATAGATTACGATGCTTCACTTCAGGTTTACTGTATCCCTCTGACCTTCTTACTGACGATGAAACACAGAAATTGCGTCTTAATTAAATACAAAAGGCACAATGCCGACTTAAGTACAAGATAACTGACTCCTCGTACTGTCTACGATTTGAACCAGTCCTGTGACAGTAGTTATAGATTCCGATGCTTAACTTCAGGTTTACTGTATCAATCATACCTTCTTATTGACGATGAAACACAGAAATTGCAACGGAATTAAATACAAAAGGCACATTCCGACTTAAGTACAAGATGACTGACTCTTCTTACTGTCTATGTTTTGAACCATTCCTGTGACACTAGTTATAGATTCCGATGCTTCACTTCAGATTTACTGTATCCCCCTGACAGTCGTATTGACGATGAACACAGAAAATGCATCGGAATTAAATACAAAAGGCACAATGCCGACTCAAGTACAAGACGACTGGCTCTTCTTCCTGTCAATGCTTTGCACCATTCCTGTGACACTAGTTTTAGATTCCGATGCTTCACTTCAGGTTTACTGTATCCCTCTGACCTTCTTACTGACGATGAAACACAGAAATTGCATCTTAATTAAATACAAAATGCACAATGCCAACTTAAGTACAAGAAGACTCACTCTTCTTACTGTCTATGATTTGAACCATTCCTGTGACAGTAGTTATAGATTCCGATGCTTCACTCCAGGTTTACTATGTACCTTGTACCATCCTATTGACGATGAAACACAGAAATTGCATCGGAATTAAATACAAAAAGCACAATGCCGACTTAAGTACATGAAGACTGACTCCTCTTACTGCCTATTTTCTGAACCATTCCTGTGACACTAGTTATAGATTTCGATGCTTCACTACAGATTTACTGTATCCCCCTGACCGTCGTATTGACGATGAACACAGAAAATGCATCGGAATTAAATACAAAAGGCACAATGCCGACTCAAGTACAAGACGACTGGCACTTCTTCCTGTCAATGCTTTGAACCATTCCTGTGACCCTAGTTATAGATTCCGATGCTTCACTTCAGGTTTACTGTATCCCTCTGACCTTCTTACTGACGATGAAACACAGAAATTGCATCTTAATTAAATACAAAAGGCACAATGCCGACTTAAGTACATGAAGACTGACTCTTCTTACTGTCTATGTTTTGAACCATTCCTGTGACAGTAGTTATAGATTCCGATGCTTAACTTCAGGTTTACTGTATCCCTCTGACCTTCTTATTGACGATGAAACACAGAAATTACATAGGAATTAAATACAAAAGGCACAAGCCGACTTCAGAACAAGAATATTGACTCTTCTTACTGTCTATGCTTTAACCATCGCTGAGACGCTAGTTATAGATTCCGATGCTTCACTCCAGGTTTACTGTATCCCTTGGACCATCTTATTGACGATGGAACACAGAAATTGCATCTGAATTAAATACAAATGGGACAATGCCGACCTATGTACAAGAATACTGACTCTTCTTACTGACTATGATTTCAACTAATCCTGTGTCACAAGTTATAGATTCCGATGCTTCACTTCAGGTTTGCTGTATCCCTCAGACCCTCTCATTGACGATGAGAAACAGAAATTGCATCGGAATGAAATACAAAAGGCGCAATGCCGACTTAAGTACAAGAAGACTGACTCTTCCTACTGTCTATGTTTTGAACCATTCCTGTGACACTACTTATAGATTCCGATGCTTCACTCCACGCTTACTATATCCCTTGGACCTTCTTATTGACGATAAAACACAGAAATTGCATCGGAATTGAATAGAAAAGGCACAATGCCGACATAAGTACAAGAAGACTGACTCTTCCTACTGTCTATGTTTTGAACCATTCCTGTGACATTAGTTACAGATTCCGATGCTTCACTTAAGGTTTAATGTATCCCTTGGACCTTCTTGTTGACAATGAAACACGGAAATTGCATCGGAATTAAATACAAAAGGCACAATGCCGACTTAAGTACAAGAAGACTGATTCTTCTTACCGACAATGTTTGATTCATTCCTGTGACACTAGTCATAGATTCTGATGCTTCAGTACAGGTTTACTGTATCCCTTGGACCTTCTTATTGACGATGAAACACAGAAATTGCATCGGAATTTAATACAAAAGGCACAATGCCGACTTAAGTATAAGAAGACTGACTCTTCTTATTGACTATGTTTTGAACCATTCCTGTGACACTAGTTATAGATTCCGATGCTTCACTCCCGGTTTACTGTATCCCTTGGACCCTCTTATTGACGATGAAACACAGATATTGCATCGGAATTACATACAAAAGGCACAATGCCGACTTAAGTGCAAGAAGATTGACTCTTCTTACTGACTATGACTTGATCCATTCCTGTGACACTAGTTATAGATTCCGATGCTTCACTCCAGGTTTACCGTATCCCTTGCACATCCTTGTTGACAATGAAACACAGAAATTGCATCGGAATGAAATATAAAAGGCACAATGCCGACATAAGTACAAGAAGACTGACTCTTCCTACTGTCTATGATTTGAACCATTCCTGTGACACTAGTTATAGATTCCGATGCTTCACTTCAGGTTTAATGTATCCCTTGGACTTTTTGTTGACGATGAATCACAGAAATTGCATCGGAATTAAATACAAAAGGCACAATGCCGACTTAAGTACAAGATGACTGATTCTTCTTACCGACTATGTTTTGATTCATTCCTGTGACACTAGTTATAGATTTCGATGCTTCATTCCCGGTTTACTGTATCCCTTGGACCTTCTTATTGACGATGAAACACAGAACATGCATCCGAATTAAACACAAAAGGCACAATCCCGACATAAGTACAAGAAGACTGACTTTTCATACTGTCTATGTTTTTAACCATCGCTGAGACACTACTTATAGATTCCGATGTTTCACTCCAGGTTTACTGTATCCCTTTGACCTTCTTATTGACGATGAAACACAGCAATTGCATCGGACTTAAATACAAAAGGCACAATGCCGACTTAAGTACAAGAAGACTCACACTTCTTACTGACTATGTTTTGAACTATTCCTGTGACACTAGTTATAGATTCCGATGCTCACTCCCGGTTTACTGTATCCCTTGGACCTCCTTAATGACGATGAAACACAGAAATTGCATCGGAATTAAATACAAAAGGCACAATGCCGACTTAACTACAAGAAGACTGACTCTTCTTACTGACTATGTTTTGAACCATTCCTGTGACACTAGTTATAGTTTCCGATGCTTCACTTCAGGTTTACTGTATCCCTCTGACCTTCTTACTGACGATGAGACACAGAAATTGCATCTTAATTAAATACAAAAGGCACATTCCGACTTAAGTACAAGATGACTGACTCTTCTTACTGTCTATGTTTTGAACCATTCCTGTGAAACTAGTTATAGATTCCGATGCTTCACTCCAGGTTTACTGTGTCCCTTGGACCTTCTTATTGACGATGAAACACAGTAATTTCATCGGAATTAAATACAAAAGGCACAATGCCGACTTGAGTACAAGAAGACTGACTCTTCTTACTGTCTATGATTTGAACCATTCCTGTGACTCTAGTTATGGATTCCGATGCTTCACTTCAGGTTTACTGTATCCCTCTGACCTTCTTACTGACCATGAAACACAGAAATTGCATCTTAATTAAATACAAAATGCACAATGCCGACTTAAGTACAAGAAGACTCACTCTTCTTATAGTCTATGATTTGAACCATTCCTGTGACAGTAGTTATAGATTTCCGATGCTTAACTTCAGCTTTACTGTATCCCTCTGACCTTCTTATTGACGATGAAACACAGAAATTGCATCGGAATGAAATACAAAAGGCACAATGCCGACTTAAGTACAAGAAGACCGACTCTTCTTATTGACTATGTTTTGAACCATTCCTGTGACACTAGTTATAGGTTCCGATGCTTCACTCCCGGTTTACTATATCCCTTGGACCTTCTTATTGACGATGAAACACAGAAATTGCATCGGAATTAAATACAAAAGGCACAATGCCTCTTAACTACAAGAAGAGTGACTCTTCTTACTGACTATGCTTTGAACCATTCCTGTGACACTAGTTATAGTTTCCGATACTTCACTTCAGGTTTACTGTATCCCTCTGACCCTCTTATTGACGATGAAACACAGAAATTGCTTTGGAATTAAATACAAAAGGCACATTCCGACTTAAGTACAAGATGACTGACTCTTCGTACTGTCTATGTTTTGAACCATTCCTGTGAAACTAGTTATAGATTCCGATGCTTCATTCCAGGTTTACTGTTTCCCTTGGACCTTCTTATTGACGATGAAACACAGAAATTGCATCGGAATTAAATACAAAAGGCTCAATGCCGACTCAAGTACAAGACGACTGGCTCTTCTTCCTGTCAATGCATTGAACCATTCCTGTTACACCAGTTATAGATACAGATACTTCACTTCAGGTTTACTGTATCCAGCTGACCTTCTTATTTACGATGAAACACAGAAATTTCATCGGAATTAAATACAAAATGCACAATGGCGAGTTAAGTACAAGAAGACCGTCTCTTCTTACTGTCTATGTTTTGAACCATTACTGTGACACTAGTCTTACATTCCGATGCTTCACTCCAGGTTTACTGTATCCATCTGACCTCCTTATTTACGTTGAAACACAGAAATTGCATCTTAATTGAATACAAAAGGCACAATGCCGACTTAGGCACAAGATGACTGACTCTTCTTACTGTCTGTGTTTTGAACCATTCCTGTGACTCTAGTTATGGATTCCGATGCTTCACTTCAGGTTCACTGTATCCCTCTGACCTTCTTATTGACGATGAAACACAGAAATTGCATCGGAATTATAAAGAAAAGGCACAATGCCGACTTAGGTACAAGAAGACTGACTCTTCTTACTGTCTATGTTTTGAACCATTCCTGTGACACTAGTTATAGATTCCGATGCTTCACTTCAGATTTACTGTATCCCCCTGACCGTCGTATTGACGATGAACACAGAAAATGCATCTGAATTAAATACAAAATGCACAATGCCGACTCAAGTACAAGACGACTGGCACTTCTTCCTGTCAATGCTTTGAACCATTCCTGTGACCCTAGTTATAGATTCCGATGCTTCACTTCAGGTTTACTGTATCCCTCTGACCTACTTACTGACGATGAAACACAGAAATTGCATCTTAATTGAATACAAAAGGCACAATACCGACTTAAGTACATGAAGACTGACTCTTCTTACTGTCTATGTTTTGAACCATTCCTGTGACAGTAGTTATAGATTCCGATGCTTAACTTCAGGTTTACTGTATCCCTCTGACCTTCTCATTGACGATGAAACACAGAAATTACATCGGAATTAAATACAAAAGGCACAATGCCGACTTCAGGACAAGAATACTGACTCTTCTTACTGGCTATGTTTTTAACCATCGCTGAGACGCTAGTTATAGATTCCGACGCTTCACTCCAGGTTTACTGTATCCCTTGGACCTACTTATTGACGATTAAACACAGAAATGGTATCGGAATTAAATACAAATGCACAATGCCGACTTAAGTACAAGAAGACTGACTCTTCTTACTGACTATATTTGGAACCATTCCTGTGACACTAGTTATAGATTCCGATGCTTCACTTCAGGTTTACTGTATCCCTTGGACCTTCTTATTGACGACGAAACACAGAAATTGCATCGTAATTAAATACCAAAGGCACTATGCCGACTTAAGTACAAGAAGACTGACTCTTCTTACTGTCTATGTTTGAACCATTCCTATGACAGTAGTTATAGATTCCGATGCTTCACTTCAGGTTTACTGTATCCCTCAGACCTTCTTATTGACGATGCAACACAGAAATTGCATCGGAATAAAATACAAAAGGCACAATGCCGACTTAAGTACAAGAAGACTGACTCTTCCTACTGTCTATGTTTTGAACCATTCCTGTGACACTACTTACAGATTCCGATGCTTCACTTCGGGTTTAATATATCCCTTGGACCTTCTTGTTGACGATGAAACACAGAAATTGCATCGGAATTAAATACAAAAGGCACAATGCCGACTTAAGTACAAGAAGACTGATTCTTCTTACCGACTATGTTGGATTCATTCCTGTGACACTAGTTATAGATTCTAATGCTTCAGTACAGGATTACTGTATCCCTGGGACCTTCTTATTGACGATGAAACACAGAAATTGCATCGGAATTTAATACAAAAGGCACAATGCCGACTTAAGTACAAGAAGACTGACTCTTCTTATTGACTGTGATTTGAACCATTCCTGTGACACTAGTTATAGATTCCGATGCTTCACTCCCGGTTTACTGTATCCCTTGGACCCTCTCATTGACGATGAAACACAGAAATTGCATCGGAATTACATACAAAAGGCACAATGCCGACTTAAGTACAAGAAGATTGACTCTTCTTACTGACTATGACTTGATCCATTCCTGTGACACTAGTTATGGATTCCTATGCTTCACTCCATGTTTACCGTATCCCTTGCACATCCTTGTTGACGATGAAACACAGAAATTGCATCGGAATGAAATATAAAAGGCACAATGCCGACATAAGTACAAGAAGACTGACTCTTCCTACTGTCTATGATTTGAACCATTCCTGTGACACTAGTTATAGATTCCGATGCTTCACTTCAGGTTTAATGTATCCCTTGGACCTTTTTGTTGACGATGAATCACAGAAATTGCATCTTAATTAAATACAAAAGGCACATTCCGACTTAAGTACAAGATGACTGACTCTTCTTACTGTCTATGTTTTTAACCATTCCTGTGAAACTAGTTATAGATTCCGATGCTTCACTCCAGGTTTACTGCGTCCCTTGGACCTTCTTATTGTCGATGAATCACAGTAATTTCATCGGAATTAAATACAAAAGGCACAATGCCGACTTAAGTACAAGAAGACTGACTCTTCTTACTGTCTATGTTTTGAACCATTCCTGTGACTCTAGTTATGGATTCCGATGCTTCACTTCAGGTTTACTGTATCCCTCTGACCTTCTTACTGACGATGAAACACAGAAATTGCATCTTAATTAAATACAAAATGCACAATGCCGACTTAAGTACAAGAAGACTCACTCTTCTTACTGTCTATGATTTGAACCATTCCTGTGACAGTAGTTATAGATTCCGATGCTTAACTTCAGCTTTACTGTATCCCTCTGACCTTCTTATTGACGATGAAACACAGAAATTGCATCGGAATGAAATACAAAAGGCACAATGCCGACTTAAGTACAAGAAGACGGACTCTTCATATTGACTATGTTTTGAACCATTCCTGTGACACTAGTTACAGGTTCCGATGCTTCACTCCCGGTTTACTATATCCCTTGGACCTTCTTATTGACGATGAAACACAGAAATTGCATCGGAATTATATACAAAAGGCACATGCCGACTTAACTACAAGAAGACTGAATCTTCTTACTGACTATGCTTTGAACCATTCCTGTGACACTAGTTATAGTTTCCGATACATCACTTCAGGCTTACTGTATCCCTCTGACCCTCTTATTGACGATGAAACACAGAAATTGCATTGGAATTAAATACAAAAGGCACATTCCGACTGAAGTACAAGATGACTGACTCTTCTTACTGTCTATGTTTTGAACCATTCCTGTGAAACTAGTTATGGATTTTGTTGCTTCATTCCAGGTTTACTGTGTCCCTTGGACCTTCTTATTGACGATGAAACACAGAAATTGCATCGGAATTAAATACAAAAGGCTCAATGCCGACTTAAGTACAAGAAGACTAACGCTTCTTACTGACTATATTTGGAACCATTCCTGTGACACTAGTTATGGATTCCGACGCTTCACTTCAGGTTTACTGTATCCCTTGGACCTTCTTATTGCCGACGAAACACAGAAATTGCATCGTAAGTAAATACAAAAGGCACAATGCCGACTTAAGTACCAGAAGACTGACTCTTCTTACTGTCTATGTTTGAACCATTCCTATGACACTAGTTATAGATTCCGATGCTTCACTTCAGGTTTACTGTATCCCTGAGACCTTCTTATTGACGATGAAACACAGAAATTGCATCGGAATTGAATAGAAAAGGCACAATGCCGACATAAGTACAAGAAGACTGACTCTTCCTACTGTCTATGTATTGAACCATTCCTGTGACACTAGTTACAGATTCCGATGCTTCACTTCAGGTTTAATGTATCCCTTGGACCTTCTTGTTGACGATGAAACACAGAAATTGCATCGGAATTAAATACAAAAGGCGCAATGCCGACTTAAGTACAAGAAGACTGATTCTTCTTACCGACTATGTTTGATTCATTCCTGTGACACTAGTTATAGATTCTGATGCTTCAGTACAGGTTTACTGTATCCCTTGGACCTTCTTATTGACGAAGAAACACAGAAATTGCATCGAAATTTAATACAAAAGGCACAATGCCGACTTAAGTACAAGAAGACTGACTCTTCTTATTGACTATGTTTTGAACCATTCCTGTGACACTTGTTATAGATTCCGATGCTTCACTCCCGGTTTACTGTATCCCTTGGACCCTCTTATTGACGATGAAACACAGAAATTGCATCGGAATTACATACAAAAGGCACAATGCCGACATAAGTACAAGATGACTGATTCTTCTTACCGACTATGTTTTGATTCATTCCTGTGACACTAGTTATAGATTTCGATGCTTCACTCCCGGTTTACTGTATCCCTTGGACCTTCTTATTGACGATGAAACACAGAACATGCATCCGAATTAAACACAAAATTCACAATGCCGACTTAAGTACAAGAAGACTGACTCTTCTTACTGTCTATGTTTTTAACCATCGCTGAGACACTAGTTATAGATTCCGATGTTTCACTCCAGGTTTACTGTATCCCTTTCACCTTCTTATTGACGATGAAACACGGCAATTGCATCGGAATTAAATACAAAAGGCACAATGCCGACTTAAGTACAGGAAGACTGACTCTTCTTACTGACTATGTTTTGAACTATTCCTGTGACACTAGTTATAGATTCCGATGCTTCACTCCCGGTTTTCTGTATCCCTTGGACCTCCTTATTGACGATGAAACACAGAAAATGCATCGGAATTAAATACAAAGACACAATGCCGACTTAACTACAAGAAGACTGACTCTTCTTACTGACTATGTTTTGAACCATTCCTGTGACAATAGTTATAGTTTCCGATGCTTCACTTCAGGTTTACTGTATCCCTCTGACCTTCTTACTGACGATGAAACACAGAAATTGCATCTTATGTAAATACAAAAGGCACATTCCGACTTAAGTACAAGATGACTGACTCTTCTTACTGTCTATGTTTTGAACCATTCCTGTGACTCTAGTTATGGATTCCGATGCTTCACTTCAGGTTTACTGTATCCCTCTGACCTTCTTACTGACGATGAAACACAGAAATTGCATCTTAATTAAATACAAAATGCACAATGCCGACTTAAGTACAAGAAGACTCACTTTTCTTACTGTCTATGATTTGAACCATTCCTGTGACAGTAGTTATAGATTCCGATGCTTAACTTCAGCTTTACTGTATCCCTCTGACCTTCTTATTGACGATGAAACACAGAAATTGCATCGGAATGAAATACAAAAGGCACAATGCCAACTTAAGTACAAGAAGACCGACTCTTCTTATTGACTATGTTTTGAACCATTCCTGTGACACTAGTTATAGGTTCCGATGCTTCACTCCCGGTTTACTATATCCCTTGGACCTTCTTATTGACGATGAAACACAGAAATTGCATCGGAATTAAATACAAAAGGCACAATGCCGACTTAACTACAAGAAGACTGACTCTTCTTACTGACTATGCTTTGAACCATTCCTGTGACACTAGTTATAGTTTCCGATACTTCACTTCAGGTTTACTGTATCCCTCTGACCCTCTTATTGACGATGAAACACAGAAATTGCATTGGAATTAAATACAAAAGGCACATTCCGACTTAAGTACAAGATGACTGACTCTTCTTACTGTCTATGTTTTGAACCATTCCTGTGAAACTAGTTATAGATTCCGATGCTTCATTCCAGGTTTACTGTGTCCCTTGGACCTTCTTATTGACGATGAAACACAGAAATTGCATCGGAATTAAATACAAAAGGCACAATGCCGACTTAAGTACAAGAAGACTGACGCTTCTTACTGTCTATATTTTGAACCATTCCTGTGACACTAGTTATAGATTCCAATGCTTCACTTCAGATTTACTGTATCCCCCTGACCGTCGTATTGACGATGAACAAAGAAAATGCATCGGAATTAAATACAAAAGGCACAATGCCGACTCAAGTACAAGACGACTGGCTCTTCTTCCTGTCAATGCATTGAACCATTCCTGTGACACCAGTTATAGATTCAGATGCTTCACTTCAGGTTTTCTGTATCCAGCTGACCTTCTTATTGACGATGAAACACAGAAATTGCATCGGAATTAAATACAAACGGCACCATGGCGAGTTAAGTACAAGAAGACCGACTCTTCTTACTGTCTATGTTTTGAACCATTACTGTGACACTAGTCTTACATTCCGATGCTTCACTCTAGGTTTACTGTATCCATCTGACCTCCTTATTGACGATGAAACACAGAAATTGCATCTTAATTGAATACAAAAGGCACAATGCCGACTTGGGCACAAGATGACTGCCTCTTCTGACTGTCTGTGCTTTGAACCATTCCTGTGGCACTAGTTGTGGATTCCGATGCTTCACTTCAGGTTCACTGTATCCCTCTGACCTTCTTATTGACGATGAAACACAGAAATTGCATCGGAATTATATAGAAAACGCACAATGACGGCTTAGGTACAAGAAGACTGACTCTTCTTACTGTCTATGTTTTGAACCATTCCTGTGACACTAGTTATGGATTCCGATGCTTCACTTCAGGTTTACTGTATCCCTCTGACCTTCTTACTGACGATGAAACACAGAAATTGCATCTTAATTAAATACAAAATGCACAATGCCGACTTAAGCACAAGAAGACTGACTCTTCTTACTGTCTATGTTTTGAACCATTCCTGTGACAGTAGTTATAGATTCCGATGCTTAAGTTCAGGTTTACTGTATCCCTTTGACCTTATTATTGACGATGAAACACAGAAATTGCATCGGAATTAAATACTAAAGGCACAATGCCCACTTAAGTACAAGAAGACTGACTCTTCTTATTGACTATGATTTGAACCATTCCTGTGACACTAGTTATAGATTCCGATGCTTCACTCCCGGTTTACTGTGTCCCTTGGACCTTCTTATTGACGATGAAACACAGAAATTGCATCGGAATTAAATACAAAAGGCACAATGCCGACTTAACTACAAGAAGACTGACTCTTATTACTGACTATGTTTGAACCATTCCTGTGACACTAGTTATAGTTTCTGATGCTTCACTTCAGGTTTACTGTATCCCTCTGACCCTCTTATTGACGATGAAACACAGAAATTGCAATGGAATTAAATACAAAAAGCACAATGCCGACTTTAGTACAAGAAGACTGACTCTTCTTACTGTCTATGTTTTGAACCATTGCTGTGACACTAGTTATAGATTCCGATGCTTCACTTCAGATTTACTGTATCCCCCTGACCGTCGTATTGACGATGAACACAGAAAATGCGTCGGAATTAAATACAAAAGGCACAATGCCGACTCAAGTACAAAACGACTGGCTCTTCTTCCTGTCAATGCTTTGAACCATTCCTATGACACTAGTTATAGATTCCGATGCTTCACTTCAGGTTTACTGTATCCCTCTGACCTTCTTACTGACGATGAAAAACAGAAATTGCATCTTAATTAAATACAAAAGGCACAATGCCGACGTAAGTACATGAAGACTGACTCTTCTTACTGTCTATGTTTTGAACTATTCCTGTGACAGTAGTTATAGATTCCGATGCTTAACTTCAGGTTTACTGTATCCCTCTGACCTTCATATTGACGATAGAACACAGAAATTGCATCTGAATTAAATACAAAAGAGACAATGCCGACTTAAGTACAAGAATACTGACTCTTCTTACTGACTATGATTTCAACCAATCCTGTGTCACTAGTTATAGATTCCGATGCTTCACTTCAGGTTTACTGTATCCCTTGGACCTTCTTATTGACGACGAAACACAGAAATGGTATCGGAATTAAATACAGAAAGCACAATGCCGACTTAAGTACAAGAAGACTGACTCTTCTTACTGTCTATGGTTTGAACCATTCCTGTGACACTAGTTATAAATTCCGATGCTTCACTCCAGGTTTACTGTATCCCTTGGACCTTCTTATTGACGATGAAACACAGAAATTGCATCGGAATTAAAATCAAAGGGCACAATGCCGACTTAAGTAGAAGAAGACTGACTCTTCTTACTGACTATGTTTTGAACCTTTCCTGTGACACTAGTTATAGATTCCGATGCTTCACTTCAGGTTTAATGTATCCCTTGGACCTTCTTGTTGACGATGAAACACAGAAATTGCATCGGAATTAAATACAAAAGGCACAATGCCGACTTAGGTACAAGAAGATTGACTCTTCTTACTGATTATGCTTTGAAACATTCCTGTGACACTACTTATAGATATCGATGCTTCACTCCAGGTTTACTGTATCCCTTGGACCTTCTTATTGTCGATCAAACACAGAAATTGCATCGGAATTATTGGAAAAGGCACAATGCCGACATAAGTACAAGAAGACTGACTCTTCCTACTGTCTATGTTTTGAACCATTCCTGTGACACTAGTTACAGATTCCGATGCTTCACTTCAGGTTTAATGTATCCCTTGGACCTTCTTGTTGACGATGAAACACAAAATTGCATCGGAATTAAATACAAAAGGCACAATGCCGACTTAAGTACAAGAAGACTGATTCTTCTTACCGACTATGTTTGATTCATTCCTGTGACACTAGTTATAGATTCTGATGCTTCAGTCCAGGTTTACTGTATCACTTGGACATTCTTATTGACGATGAAACACAGAAATTGCATCGGAATTTAATACAAAAGGCACAATGCCGACTTAAGTTCAAGATGACTGATTCTTCTTACCGACTATGTTTTGATTCATTCCTGTGACACTAGTTATAGATTTCGATGCTTCACTCCCAGTTTACTGTATCCCTCTGACCTTCTTATTGACGATGAATCACAGAAATTGCATCGGAATTATATAGAAAAGGCACAATGCCGACATAGGTACAAGAAGACTGACTCTTCATACTGTCTATGTTTTGAACCATTCCTGTGACACTAGTTATGGATTCCGATGCTTTACTTCAGGTTCACTGTATCCTTCTGAGCTTCTTAATGACGATGAAACACAGAAATTGCATCTGAATTATATAGAAAAGGCACAATGCCAACTTAGGTACGAGAAGACTGACTGTACTTACTGTCTATGTTTTGAACCATTCCTGTGACACTAGTTATAGATTCCGATGCTTCACTTCAGGTTTACTGTATCCCTCAGACCTTCTTACTGACGATGAAACACATAAATTGCATCTGAATTAAATACAAAAGGGACAATGCCGACTTAAGTACAAGAAGACTGACTCTTCTTACTGACTATGATTTCAGCCAATCCTGTGTCACTAGTTATAGATTCCGATGCTTCACTTCAGATTTACTGTATCCTTTGGACCTTCTTATTGACGATGAAACACAGAAATGGTGTCGGAATTAAATACAGAAGGCACAATGCCGACTTAAGTACAAGAAGACTGACTCTTCTTACTGTCTATGTTTTGAACCATTCCTGTGACACTAGTTATAGATTCCGATGCTTCACTCCACGTTTACAGTGTCCCTTGGACCTTCTTATTGACGATGAAACACAGAAATTGCATCGGAATTAAATACAAAAGGGACAATACCGACTTAAGTACAAGAAGACTGACTCTTCTTACTGACTATGATTTCAGCCAATCCTGTGTCACTAGTTATAGATTCCGATGCTTCACTTTAGGTTTACTGTATCCCTTGGACCTTCTTAATGACGATGAAACACAGAAATTGCATCTTAATTAAATACAAAATGCACAATGCCGACTTAAGTACGAGAAGACTCACTTTTCTTACTGTCTATGATTTGAACCATTCCTGTGAGAGTAGTTATAGATTCCGAAGCTTAACGTCAGCTTTACTGTATCCCTCTGACCTTCTTATTGACGATGAAACACAGAAATTGCATCGGAATGAAATACAAAAGGCACAATGCCAACTTAAGTACAAGAAGACCGACTCTTCTTATTGACTATGTTTTGAACCATTCCTGTGACACTAGTTATAGGTTCCGATGCTTCACTCCCGGTTTACTATATCCCTTGGACCTTCTTATTGACGATGAAACACAGAAATTGCATCGGAATTAAATACAAAAGGCACAATGCCAACTTAACTACAAGAAGACTGACTCTTCTTACTGACTATGCTTTGAACCATTCCTGTGACACTAGTTATAGTTTCCGATACTTCACTTCAGGTTTACTGTATCCCGCTGACCTTCTTATTGACGATGAAACACAGAAATTGCATCGGAATTAAATACAAAAGGCACAATGCCGACTTAAGTACAAGAAGACTGACGCTTCTTACTGTCTATGATTTGAACCATTCCTGTGACACTAGTTATAGATTCCGATGCTTCACTTCAGATTTACTGTATCCCCCTGACCGTCGTATTGACGATGAACAAAGAAAATGCATTGGAATTAAATACAAAAGGCACAATGCCGACTCAAGTACAAGACGACTGGCTCTTCTTCCTGTCAATGCATTGAACCATTCCTGTGACACCAGTTATAGATTCAGATGCTTCACTTCAGGTTTACTATATCCAGCTGACCTTCTTATTGACGATGAAACACAGAAATTGCATCGGAATTAAATACAAAAGGCACAATGCCGACTTAACTACAAGAAGACTGACTCTTCTTACTGACTATGCTTTGAACCATTCCTGTGACAATAGTTATGGATTCCGATGCTTCACTTCAGGTTTACTGTATCCCTCTGACCTTCTTACTGACGTTGAAACACAGAAATTGCATCTTAATTAAATACAAAATGCACAATGCCGACTTAAGTACAAGAAGACTCAATTTTCTTACAGTCTATGATTTGAACCATTCCTGTGACAGTAGTTATAGATTCCGATGCTTAACTTCAGCTTTACTGTATCCCTCTGACCTTCTTATTGGCGATGAAACACAGAAATTGCATCGGAATGAAATACAAAAGGCACAATGCCAACTTAAGTACAAGAAGACCGACTCTTCTTATTGACTATGTTTTGAACCATTCCTGTGACACTAGTTATAGGTTCCGATGCTTCACTCCCGGTTTACTATATCCCTTGGACCTTCTTATTGACGATGAAACACAGAAATTGCATCGGAATTAAATACAAATGGCACAATGCCGACTTAACTACAAGAAGACTGACTCTTCTTACTGACTATGCTTTGAACCATTCCTGTGACACTAGTTATAGTTTCCGATACTTCACTTCAGGTTTACTGTTTCCCTCTGACCCTCTTATTGACGATGAAACACAGAAATTGCATTGGAATTTAATACAAAAGGCACATTCCGACTTAAGTACGAGATGACTGACTCTTCTTACTGTCTATGCTTTGAACCATTCCTGTGAAACTAGTTATAGATTCCGATGCTTCATTCCAGGTTTACTGTGTCCCTTGGACCTTCTTATTGACGATGAAACACAGAAATTGCATCGGAATTAAATACAAAAGGCACAATGCCGACTTAAGTACAAGAAGACTGACGCTTCTTACTGTCTATGTTTTGAACCATTCCTGTGACACTAGTTATAGATTCCGATGCTTCACTTCAGATTTACTGTATCCCCCTGTCCGTCGTATTGACGATGAACAAAGAAAATGAATCGGAATTAAATACAAAAGGCACAATGCCGACTCAAGTACAAGACGACTGGCTCTTCTTCCTGTCAATGCATTGAACCATTCCTGTGACACCAGTTATAGATTCAGATGCTTCACTTCAGGTTTACTGTATCCAGCTGACCTTCTTATTGACGATGAAACACAGAAATTGCATCGGAATTAAATACAAAAGGCACCATGGCGAGTTAAGTACAAGAAGACCGACTCTTCTTACTGTCTATGTTTTGAACCATTACTGTGACACTAGTCTTACATTCCGATGCTTCACTCCAGGTTTACTGTATCCATCTGACCTCCTTATTGACGATGAAACACAGAAATTGCATCTTAATTTAATACAAAAGGCACAATGCCGACTTGGGCACAAGATGACTGCCTCTTCTTACTGTCTGTGCTTTGAACCATTCCTGTGACACTAGTTGTGGATTCCGATGCTTCACTTCAGGTTCACTGTATCCCTCTGACCTTCTTATTGACGATGAAACACAGAAATTGCATCGGAATTATATAGAAAACGCACAATGACGACTTAGGTACAAGAAGACTGACTCTTCTTACTGTCTATGTTTTGAACCATTCCTGTGACACTAGTTATGGATTCCGATGCTTCACTTCAGGTTTACTGTATCCCTCTGACCTTCTTACTGACGATGAAACACAGAAATTGCATCTTAATTAAATACAAAAGGCACTATGCCGACTTAAGCACAAGAAGACTGACTCTTCTTACTGTCTATGTTTTGAACCATTCCTGTGACAGTAGTTACAGATTCCGATGCTTAAGTCCAGGTTTACTGTATCCCTCTGACCTTCTTATTGACGATGAAACACAGAAATTGCATCGGAATTAAATACTAAAGGCACAATGCCGACGTAAGTACAAGAAGACTGACTCTTCTTATTGACTATGATTTGAACCATTCCTGTGACACTAGTTATAGATTCCGATGCTTCACTCCCGGTTTACTGTGTCCCTTGGACCTTCTTATTGACGATGAAACACAGAAATTGCATCGGAATTAAATACAAAAGGCACAATGCCGACTTAACTACAAGAAGACTGACTTTTCTTACTGACTATGTTTGAACCATTCCTGTGACACTAGTTATAGTTTCCGATGCTTCACTTCAGGTTTACTGTATCCCTCTGACCCTCTTATTGACGATGAAACACAGAAATTGCATTGGAATTAAATACAAAAAGCACAATGCCGACTTTAGTACAAGAAGACTGACTCTTCTTACTGTCTATGTTTTGAACCATTGCTGTGACACTAGTTATAGATTCCGATGCTTCACTTCAGATTTACTGTATCCCCCTGAGCGTCGTATTGACGATGAACACAGAAAATGCATCGGAATTAAATACAAAAGGCACAATGCCGACTCAAGTACAAAACGACTGGCTCTTCTTCCTGTCAATGCTTTGAACCATTCCTATGACACTAGTTATAGATTCCGATGCTTCACTTCAGGTTTACTGTATCCCTCTGACCTTCATATTGACGATAGAACACTGAAATTGCATCTGAATTAAATACAAAAGAGACAATGCCGACATATGTACAAGAATACTGACTCTTCTTACTGACTATGATTTCAACCAAACCTGTGTCACTAGTTATAGATTCCGATGCTTCACTTCAGGTTTACTGTATCCCTTGGACCTTCTTATTGACGACGAAACACAGAAATGGTATCGGAATTAAATACAGAAAGCACAATGCCGACTTACGTACAAGAAGACTGACTCTTCTTACTGTCTATGTTTTGAACCATTCCTGTGACACTAGTTATAAATTCCGATGCTTCACTCCAGGTTTACTGTATCCCTTGGACCTTCTTATTGACGATGAAACACAGAAATTGCATCGGAATTATTGGAAAAGGCACAATGCCGACATAAGTACAAGAAGACTGACTCTTCCTACTGTCTATGTTTTGAACCATTCCTGTGACACTAGTTACAGATTCCGATGCTTCACTTCAGGTTTAATGTATCCCTTGGACCTTCTTGTTGACGATGAAACACAGAAATTGCATCGGAATTAAATACAAAAGGCACAATGCCGACTTAAGTACAAGAAGACTGATTCTTCTTACCGACTATGTTTGATTCATTATTGTGACACTAGTTATAGATTCTGATGCTTCAGTCCAGGTTTACTGTATCCCTTGGACATTCTTATTGACGATGAAACACAGAAATTGCATCGCAATTTAATACAAAAGGCACAATGCCGACTTAAGTACAAGAAGACTGTCTCTTCTTACTGACTATGATTTCAACCAATCCTGTGTCACTAGTTATAGATTCCGATGCTTCACTTCAGGTTTACTGTATCCTTTGGACCTTCTTATTGACGATGAAACACAGAAATGGTGTCGGAATTAAATACAGAAGGCACAATGCCGACTTAAGTACAAGAAGACTGACTCTTCTTACTGTCTATGTTTTGAACCATTCCTGTGACACTAGTTATAGATTCCGATGCTTCACTCCACGTTTACTGTGTCCCTTGGACCTTCTTACTGACGATGAAACACAGAAATTTCATCGGAATTAAATACAAAAGGGACAATGCCGACTTAAGTACAAGAAGACTGACTCTTCTTACTGACTATGATTTCAGCCAATCCTGTGTCACTAGTTATTGATTCCGATGCTTCACTTCAGGTTTACTGTATCCCTTGGACCTTCTTAATGACGATGAAACACAGAAATTGCATCGGAATTAAATAGAAAAGGCACAATGCCGACTTAAGTACAAGAAGACTGACTCTTCCTACTCTCTATGATTTGAACCATTCCAGTGACACTAGTTTTAGATTCCGATTCTTCACTTCAGGTTTACTGTATCCCTCAGACCCTCTCATTGACGATGAGAAACAGAAATTGCATCGGAATTAAATACAAAAGGCGCAAAGCCGACTTAAGTACAAGAAGACTGACTCTTCTTACTGACTATATTTGGAACCATTCCTGTGACACTAGTTATAGATTCCGATGCTTCACTTCAGGTTTACTGTATCCCTTGGACCTTCTTATTGACGACGAAACACAGAAATTGCATCGTAATTAAATACAAAAGGCACAATGCCGACGTAAGTACAAGAAGACAGCCTCTTCTTACTGTCTATGTTTGAACCATTCCTATGACACTAGTTATTGATTCCGATGCTTCACTTCAGGTTTACTGTATCCCTCAGACCTTCTTATTGACGATGAACCACAGAAATTGCATCGGAATAAAATACAAAAGGCACAATGCCGACTTAAGTACCAGAAGACTGACCCTTCCTACTGTCTGTGTTTTGAACCATTCCTGTGACACTACTTATAGATTCCGATGCTTCACTCCAGGTTTACTGTATCCCTTGGACCTTCTTATTGACGATGAAACACAGAAATTGCATCGGAATTGAATGGAAAAGGCAGAATGCCGACATAAGTACAAGAAGACTGACTCTTCCTACTGTCTATGTTTTGAACCATTCCTGTGACACTAGTTACAGATTCCGATGCTTCACTTCAGGTTTAATGTATCCCTTGGACCTTCTTGTTGACGATGAAACACAGAAATTGCATCGGAATTAAACACAAAAGGCACAATGCCGACTTAAGTACAAGAAGACTGATTCTTCTTACCGACTATGTTTGATTCATTCCTGTGACACTAATTATAGATTCCGATGCTTCAGTCCAGGTTTACTGTATCCCTTGGACCTTCTTATTGACGATGAAACACAGAAATTGCATCGGAATTTAATACAAAAGGCACAATGCCGACTTAAGTACAAGAAGACTGACTCTTCTTACTGACTATGCTTTGAACCATTCCTGTGACACTAGTTATAGATTCCGATGCTTCACTCCCAGTTTACTGTATCCCTTGGACCCTCTTATTGACGATGAAACACAGAAATTGCATCGGAATTAAATACAAAAGGCACAATGCCGACTTAAGTACAAGAAGATTGACTCTTCTTACTGACTATGATTTGAACCATTCCTGTGACACTAGTTATAGATTCCGATGCTTCACTCCAGGTTTACCGTATCCATCTGACCTCCTTATTGACGATGAAACACAGAAATTGCATCTTAATTGAATACAAAAGGTACAATGCCGACTTAGGTACAAGAAGACTGATTCTTCTTACTGTCTGTGTTTTGAACCATTCCTGTGACACTAGTTATGGATTCCGATGCTTCACTTCAGGTTCACTGTATCCCTCTGACCTTCTTATTGACGATGAAACACAGAAAATGCATCGGAATTAAATACAAAAGGCACAATGCCGACTTAAGTACAAGAAGACTGATTCTTCTTACCGACTATGTTTGATTCATTCCTGTGACACTAGTTATAGATTCTGATGCTTCAGTACAGGATTACTGTATCCCTTGGACCTTCTTATTGACGATGAAACACAGAAATTGCATCGGAATTTAATACAAAAGGCACAACGCCGACTTAAGTACAAGAAGACTGACTCTTCTTATTGACTATGTTTTAAACCATTCCTGTGACACTAGTTATAGATTCCGATGCTTCACTCCCGGTTTACTGTATCCCTTGGATCCTCTTATTGACGATGAAACACAGAAATTGCATCGGAATTACATACAAAAGGCACAATGCCGACTTAAGTACAAGTAGATTGACTCTTCTTACTGACTATGACTTCATCCATTCCTGTGACACTAGTTATAGATTCCGATGTTTCACTCCAGGTTTACCGTATCCCTTGCACATCCTTGTTGACGATGAAACACAGAAATTGCATCGGAATGAAATATAAAAGGCACAATGCCGACATAAGTACAAGAAGACTGACTCTTCCTACTGTCTATGATTTGAACCATTCCTGTGACACTAGTTATAGATTCCGATGCTTCACTTCAGGTTTAATGTATCCCTTTTACCTTTTTGTTGACGATGAATCACAGAAATTGCATCTTAATTAAATACAAAAGGGACATTCCGACTTAAGTACAAGATGACTGACTCTTCTTACTGTCTATGTTTTGAACCATTCCTGTGAAACTAGTTATAGTTTCCGATGTTTCACTCCAGGTTTACTGTGTCCCTTGGACCTTCTTATTGACGATGAAACACAGTAATTTCATCGGAATTAAATAGAAAAGGCACAATGCCGACTTAAGTACAAGAAGACTGACTCTTCTTACTGTCTATGTTTTGAACCATTCCTGTGACTCTAGTTATGGATTCCGATGCTTCACTTCAGGTTTACTGTATCCCTCTGACCTTCTCACTGACGATGAAACACAGAAATTGCATCTTAATTAAATACAAAATGCACAATGCCGACTTAAGTACAAGAAGACTCACTCTTCTTACTGTCTATGATTTGAACCATTCCTGTGACAGTAGTTATAGATTCCGATGCTTAATTTCAGCTTTACTGTATCCCTCTGAGCTTCTTATTGACGATGAAACACAGAAATTGCATCGGAATGAAATACAAAAGGCACAATGCCGACTTAAGTACAAGAAGACCGACTCTTCATATTGACTATGTTTTGAACCATTCCTGTGACACTAGTTACAGGTTCCGATGCTTCACTCCCGGTTTACTATATCCCTTGGACCTTCTTATTGACGATGAAACACAGAAATTGCATCGGAATTATATACAAAAGGCACAATGCCGACTTAACTACAAGAAGACTGACTCTTCTTACTGACTATGCTTTGAACCATTCCTGTGACACTAGTTATAGTTTCCGATACATCACTTCAGGCTTACTGTATCCCTCTGACCCTCTTATTGACGATGAAACACAGAAATTGCATTGGAATTAAATACAAAAGGCACATTCCGACTGAGGTACAAGATGACTGACTCTTCTTACTGTCTATGTTTTGAACCATTCCTGTGAAACTAGTTATAGATTCCGATGCTTCATTCCAGGTTTACTGTGTCCCTTGGACCTTATTATTGACGATGAAACACAGAAATTGCATTGGAATTAAATACAAAATGCACAATGGCGAGTTAAGTACAAGAAGACCGTCTCTTCTTACTGTCTATGTTTTGAACCATTACTGTGACACTAGTCTTACATTCCGATGCTTCACTCCAGGTTTACTGTATCCATCTGACCTCCTTATTTACGTTGAAACACAGAAATTGCATCTTAATTGAATACAAAAGGCACAATGCCGACTTAACTACAAGAAGACTGACTCTTCTTACTGACTATGCTTTGAACCATTCCTGTGACACTAGTTATAGTTTCCGATACTTCACTTCAGGTTTACTGTATCCCTCTGACCCTCTTATTGACGATGAAACACAGAAATTGCATTGGAATTAAATACAAAAGGCACATTCCGACTTAAGTACAAGATGACTGACTCTTCTTACTGTCTATGTTTTGAACCATTCCTGTGAAACTAGTTATAGATTCCGATGCTTCATTCCAGGTTTGCTGTGTCCCTAGGACCTTCTTATTGACGATGAAACACAGAAATTGCATCGGAATTAAATACAAAAGGCACAATGCCGACTTAAGTACAAGAAGACTGACGCTTCTTACTGTCTATGTTTTGAACCATTCCTGTGACACTAGTTATAGATTCCGATGCTTCACTTCAGATTTACTGTATCCCCCTGACCGTCGTATTGACGATGAACAAAGAAAATACATTGGAATTAAATACAAAAGGCACAATGCCGACTCAAGTACAAGACGACTGGCTCTTCTTCCTGTCAATGCATTGAACCATTCCTGTGACACCAGTTATAGATTCAGATGCTTCACTTCAGGTTTACTATATCCAGCTGACCTTCTTATTGACGATGAAACACAGAAATTGCATCGGAATTAAATACAAAAGGCACAATGCCGACTTAACTACAAGAAGACTGACTCTTCTTACTGACTATGCTTTGAACCATTCCTGTGACAATAGTTATGGATTCCGATGCTTCACTTCAGGTTTACTGTATCCCTCTGACCTTCTTACTGACGTTGAAACACAGAAATTGCATCTTAATTAAATACAAAATGCACAATGCCGACTTAAGTACAAGAAGACTCACTTTTCTTACTGTCTATGATTTGAACCATTCCTGTGACAGTAGTTATAGATTCCGATGCTTAACTTCAGCTTTACTGTATCCCTCTGACTTTCTTATTGAGGATGAAACACAGAAATTGCATCGGAATGAAATACAAAAGGCACAATGCCAACTTAAGTACAAGAAGACCGACTCTTCTTATTGACTATGTTTTGAACCATTCCTGTGACACTAGTTATAGGTTCCGATGCTTCACTCCCGGTTTACTATATCCCTTGGACCTTCTTATTGACGATGAAACACAGAAATTGCATCGGAATTAAATACAAATGGCACAATGCCGACTTAACTACAAGAAGACAGACTCTTCTTACTGACTATGCTTTGAACCATTCCTGTGACACTAGTTATAGTTTCCGATACTTCACTTCAGGTTTACTGTATCCCTCTGACCCTCTTATTGACGATGAAACACAGAAATTGCATTGGAATTAAATACAAAAGGCACATTCCGACTTAAGTACAAGATGACTGACTCTTCTTACTGTCTATGCTTTGAACCATTCCTGTGAAACTAGTTATAGATTCCGATGCTTCATTCCAGGTTTACTGTGTCCCTTGGACCTTCTTATTGACGATGAAACACAGAAATTGCATCGGAATTAAATACAAAAGGCACAATGCCGACTTAAGTACAAGAAGACTGACGCTTCTTACTGTCTATGTTTTGAACCATTCCTGTGACACTAGTTATAGATTCCGATGCTTCACTTCAGATTTACTGTATCCCCCTGTCCGTCGTATTGACGGTGAACAAAGAAAATGAATCGGAATTAAATACAAAAGGCACAATGCCGACTCAAGTACAAGACGACTGGCTCTTCTTCCTGTCAATGCATTGAACCATTCCTGTGACACCAGTTATAGATTCAGATGCTTCACTTCAGGTTTACTGTATCCAGCTGACCTTCTTATTGACGATGAAACACAGAAATTGCATCGGAATTAAATACAAAAGGCACCATGGCGAGTTAAGTACAAGAAGACCGACTCTTCTTACTGTCTATGTTTTGAACCATTACTGTGACACTAGTCTTACATTCCGATGCTTCACTCCAGGTTTACTGTATCCATCTGACCTCCTTATTGACGATGAAACACAGAAATTGCATCTTAATTGAATACAAAAGGCACAATGCCGACTTGGGCACAAGATGACTGCCTCTTCTTACTGTCTGTGCTTTGAACCATTCCTGTGACACTAGTTGTGGATTCCGATGCTTCACTTCAGGTTCACTGTATCCCTCTGACCTTCTTATTGACGATGAAACACAGAAATTGCATCGGAATTATATAGAAAACGCACAATGACGACTTAGGTACAAGAAGACTGACTCTTCTTACTGTCTATGTTTTGAACCATTCCTGTGACACTAGTTATGGATTCCGATGCTTCACTTCAGGTTTACTGTATCCCTCTGACCTTCTTACTGACGATGAAACACAGAAATTGCATCTTAATTAAATACAAAAGGCACTATGCCGACTTAAGCACAAGAAGACTGACTCTTCTTACTGTCTATGTTTTGAACCATTCCTGTGACAGTAGTTACAGATTCCGATGCTTAAGTCCAGGTTTACTGTATCCCTCTGACCTTCTTATTGACGATGAAACACAGAAATTGCATCGGAATTAAATACTAAAGGCACAATGCCGACGTAAGTACAAGAAGACTGACTCTTCTTTTTGACTATGATTTGAACCATTCCTGTGACACTAGTTATAGATTCCGATGCTTCACTTCAGGTTTACTGTGTCCCTTGGACCTTCTTATTGACGATGAAACACAGAAATTGCATCGGAATTAAATACAAAAGGCACAATGCCGACTTAACTACAAGAAGACAGACTCTTCTTACTGACTATGTTTGAGCCATTCCTGTGACACTAGTTATAGTTTCCGATGCTTCACTTCAGGTTTACTGTATCCCTCTGACCCTCTTATTGACGATGAAACACAGAAATTGCATTGGAATTAAATACAAAAAGCACAATGCCGACATTAGTACAAGAAGACTGACTCTTCTTACTGTCTATGTTTTGAACCATTGCTGTGACACTAGTTATAGATTCCGATGCTTCACTTCAGATTTACTGTATCCGCCTGAGCGTCGTATTGACGATGAACACAGAAAATGCATCGGAATTAAATACAAAAGGCACAATGCCGACTCAAGTACAAAACGACTGGCTCTTCTTCCTGTCAATGCTTTGAACCATTCCTATGACACTAGTTATAGATTCCGATGCTTCACTTCAGGTTTACTGTATCCCTCTGACCTTCATATTGACGATAGAACACAGAAATTGCATCTGAATTAAATACAAAAGAGACAATGCCGACATATGTACAAGAATACTGACTCTTCTTACTGACTATGATTTCAACCAAACCTGTGTCACTAGTTATAGATTCCGATGCTTCACTTCAGGTTTACTGTATCCCTTGGACCTTCTTATTGACGACGAAACACAGAAATGGTATCGGAATTAAATACAGAAAGCACAATGCCGACTTAAGTACAAGAAGACTGACTCTTCTTACTGTCTATGTTTTGAACCATTCCTGTGACACTAGTTATAAATTCCGATGCTTCACTCCAGGTTTACTGTATCCCTTGGACCTTCTTATTGACGATGAAACACAGAAATTGCATCGGAATTATTGGAAAAGGCACAATGCCGACATAAGTACAAGAAGACTGACTCTTCCTACTGTCTATGTTTTGAACCATTCCTGTGACACTAGTTACAGATTCCGATGCTTCACTTCAGGTTTAATGTATCCCTTGGACCTTCTTGTTGACGATGAAACACAGAAATTGCATCGGAATTAAATACAAAAGGCACAATGCCGACTTAAGTACAAGAAGACTGATTCTTCTTACCGACTATGTTTGATTCATTATTGTGACACTAGTTATAGATTCTGATGCTTCAGTCCAGGTTTACTGTATCCCTTGGACATTCTTATTGACGATGAAACACAGATATTGCATCGGAATTTAATACAAAAGGCACAATGCCGACTTAAGTACAAGAAGACTGTCTCTTCTTACTGACTATGATTTCAATCAATCCTGTGTCACTAGTTATAGATTCCGATGCTTCACTTCAGGTTTACTGTATCCTTTGGACCTTCTTATTGACGATGAAACACAGAAATTGTGTCGGAATTAAATACAGAAGGCACAATGCCGACTTAAGTACAAGAAGACTGACTCTTCTTACTGTCTATGTTTTGAACCATTCCTGTGACACTAGTTATAGATTCCGATGCTTCACTCCACGTTTACTGTGTCCCTTGGACCTTCTTATTGACGATGAAACACAGAAATTGCATCGGAATTAAATACAAAAGGGACAATGCCGACTTAAGTACAAGAAGACTGACTCTTCTTACTGACTATGATTTCAGCCAATCCTGTGTCACTAGTTATTGATTCCGATGCTTCACTTCAGGTTTACTGTATCCCTTGGACCTTCTTAATGACGATGAAACACAGAAATTGCATCGGAATTAAATAGAAAAGGCACAATGCCGACTTAAGTACAAGAAGACTGACTCTTCCTACTCTCTATGATTTGAACCATTCCAGTGACACTAGTTTTGGATTCCGATTCTTCACTTCAGGTTTACTGTATCCCTCAGACCCTCTCATTGACGATGAGAAACAGAAATTGCATCGGAATTAAATACAAAAGGCGCAAAGCCGACTTAAGTACAAGAAGACTGACTGTTCTTACTGACTATATTTGGAACCATTCCTGTGACACTAGTTATAGATTCCGATGCTTCACTTCAGGTTTACTGTATCCCTTGGACCTTCTTATTGACGACGAAACACAGAAATTGCATCGTAATTAAATACAAAAGGCACAATGCCGACGTAAGTACAAGAAGAATGCCTCTTCTTACTGTCTATGTTTGAACCATTCCTATGACACTAGTTATTGATTCCGATGCTTCACTTCAGGTTTACTGTATCCCTCAGACCTTCTTATTGACGATGAACCACAGAAATTGCATCGGAATAAAATACAAAAGGCACAATGCCGACTTAAGTACCAGAAGACTGACCCTTCCTACTGTCTGTGTTTTGAACCATTCCTGTGACACTACTTATAGATTCCGATGCTTCACTCCAGGTTTACTGTATCCCTTGGACCTTCTTATTGACGATGAAACACAGAAATTGCATCGGAATTGAATGGAAAAGGCAGAATGCTGACATAAGTACAAGAAGACTGACTCTTCCTACTGTCTATGTTTTGAACCATTCCTGTGACACTAGTTACAGATTCCGATGCTTCACTTCAGGTTTAATGTATCCCTTGGACCTTCTTGTTGACGATGAAACACAGAAATTGCATCGGAATTAAACACAAAAGGCACAATGCCGACTTAAGTACAAGAAGACTGATTCTTCTTACCGACTATGTTTGATTCATTCCTGTGACACTAGTTATAGATTCCGATGCTTCAGTCCAGGTTTACTGTATCCCTTGGACCTTCTTATTGACGATGAAACACAGAAATTGCATCGGAATTTAATACAAAAGGCACAATGCCGACTTAAGTACAAGAAGACTGACTCTTCTTACTGACTATGTTTGAACCATTCCTGTGACACTAGTTATAGATTCCGATGCTTCACTCCCAGTTTACTGTATCCCTTGGACCCTCTTATTGACGATGAAACACAGAAATTGCATCGGAATTAAATACAAAAGGCACAATGCCGACTTAAGTACAAGAAGATTGACTCTTCTTACTGACTATGATTTGAACCATTCCTGTGACACTAGTTATAGATTCCGATGCTTCACTCCAGGTTTACCGTATCCATCTGACCTCCTTATTGACGATGAAACACAGAAATTGCATCTTAATTGAATACAAAAGGTACAATGCCGACTTAGGTACAAGAAGACTGATTCTTCTTACTGTCTGTGTTTTGAACCATTCCTGTGACACTAGTTATGGATTCCGATGCTTCACTTCAGGTTCACTGTATCCCTCTGACCTTCTTATTGACGATGAAACACAGAAAGTGCATCGGAATTAAATACAAAAGGCACAATGCCGACTTAAGTACAAGAAGACTGATTCTTCTTACCGACTATGTTTGATTCATTCCTGTGACACTAGTTATAGATTCTGATGCTTCAGTACAGGATTACTGTATCCCTTGGACCTTCTTATTGACGATGAAACACAGAAATTGCATTGGAATTTAATACAAAAGGCACAATGCCGACTTAAGTACAAGAAGACTGACTCTTCTTATTGACTATGTTTTAAACCATTCCTGTGACACTAGTTATAGATTCCGATGCTTCACTCCCGGTTTACTGTATCCCTTGGACCCTCTTATTGACGATGAAACACAGAAATTGCATCGGAATTACATACAAAAGGCACAATGCCGGCTTAAGTACAAGAAGATTGACTCTTCTTACTGACTATGACTTGATCCATTCCTGTGACACTAGTTATAGATTCCGATGCTTCACTCCAGGTTTACCGTATCCCTTGCACATCCTTGTTGACGATGAAACACAGAAATTGCATCGGAATGAAATATAAAAGGCACAATGCCGACATAAGTACAAGAAGACTGACTCTTCCTACTGTCTATGATTTGAACCATTCCTGTGACACTAGTTATAGATTCCGATGCTTCACTTCAGGTTTAATGTATCCCTTGGACCTTTTTGTTGACGATGAATCACAGAAATTGCATCTTAATTAAATACAAAAGGCACATTCCGACTGAGGTACAAGATGACTGACTCTTCTTACTGTCTATGTTTTGAACCATTCCTGTGAAACTAGTTATAGATTCCGATGCTTCATTCCAGGTTTACTGTGTCCCTTGGACCTTATTATTGACGATGAAACACAGAAATTGCATTGGAATTAAATACAAAATGCACAATGGCGAGTTAAGTACAAGAAGACCGTCTCTTCTTACTGTCTATGTTTTGAACCATTACTGTGACACTAGTCTTACATTCCGATGCTTCACTCCAGGTTTACTGTATCCATCTGACCTCCTTATTTACGTTGAAACACAGAAATTGCATCTTAATTGAATACAAAAGGCACAATGCCGACTTAGGTACAAGAAGACTGACTCTTCTTACTGTCTATGATTTGAACCATTACTGTGACACTAGTTATAGATTCCGAAGCTTCACTTCAGGTTTACTGTATCCCTCTGACCTTCTTACTGACGATGAAACACAGAAATTGCATCTTAATTAAATACAAAATGCACAATGCCAACATAAGTACAAGAAGACTCACTCTTCTTACTGTCTATGATTTCAACCATTCCTGTGACACTAGTTATATATTCTGATGCTTAACTTCAGGTTTACTGTATCCCTCTGACCCTCTTATTGACGATGAAACACAGAAATTGCATTGGAATTAAATACAAAAGGCACATTCCGACTTATGTGCAAGATGACTGACTCTTCTTACTGTCTATGTTTTGAACCGTTCCTGCGAAACTGGTGTAGATTCCGATGCTTCACTCCAGGTTTACTGTGTCCCTTGGACCTTCTTATTGACGATGAAACACAGAAAATGCATCGGAATTAAATACAAAAGGCACAATGCCGACTCAAGTACAAGACGACTGGCACTACTTCCTGTCAATGCTTTGAACCATTCCTGTGACCCTAGTTATAGATTCCGATGCTTCACTCAGGTTTACTGTATCCCTCTGACCTTCTTACTGACGATGAAACACAGAAATTGCATCTTAATTAAATACAAAAGGCACAATGCCGTCTTAAGTACATGAAGACTGACTCTTCTTACTGTCTATGTTTTGAACCATTCCTGTGACTGTAGTTATAGATTCCGATGCTTAACTTCATGTTTACAGTATCCCTCTGACCTTCTTATTGACGATGAAACACAGAAATTACATCGGAATTAAATACAAAAGGCACAATGCCGACTTCAGAACAAGAATACTGACTCTTCTTACTGTCTATGTTTTTAACCATCGCTGAGACGCTAGTTACAGATTCCGATGCTTCACTCCAGGTTTACTGTATCCCTTGGACCATCTTATTGACGATGGAACGCAGAAATTGCATCTGAATTAAATACAAATGGGACAATGCCGACTTAAGTACAATATTACTGACTCTTCTTACTGACTATGATTTCAACTAATCCTGTGTCACTAGTTATAGATTCCGTTGCTTCACTTCAGGTTTACTATATCCCTTGGACCTTCTTATTGACGATGAAACACAGAAATGGTATCGGAATTAAATACAGAAGGCACAATGCCGACTTAAGTACAAGAAGACTGACTCTTCTTACTGTCTATGTTTTGAACCATTCCAGTGACACTAGTTATAAATTCCGATGCTTCACTCCAGGTTTACTGTATCCCTTGGACCTTCTTAATGACGATAAAACACAGAAATTGCATCGGAATTAAATACAAAGGGCACAATGTCGACTTAAGTACAAGAAGACTGACTCGTCTTACTGACTATGTTTGAACCTTTCCTGTGACACTAGTTATAGATTCCGATGCTTCACTTCAGGTTTGCTGTATCCCTCAGTCCCTCTCATTGACGATGAGAAACAGAAATTGCATCGGAATTAAATACAAAAGGCGCAATGCCGACTTAAGTACAAGAAGACTGACTCTTCTTACTGACTATATTTGGAACCATTCCTGTGACACTAGTTATAGATTCCGATGCTTCACTTCAGGTTTACTGTATCCCTTGGACCTTCTTATTGACGACGAAACACAGAAATTGCATCGTAAGTAAATACAAAAGGCACAATGCCGACTTAAGTACAAGAAGACTGACTCTTCTTACTGTCTATGTTTGAACCATTCCTATGACACTAGTTATAGATTCCGATGCTTCACGTCAGGTTTACTGTATCCCTCAGACCTTCTTATTGACGATGAAACACAGAAATTGCATCGGAATTGAATAGAAAAGGCACAATGCCGACATAAGTACAAGAAGACTGACTCTTCCTACTGTCTATGCTTTTAACCATTCCTGTGACACTAGTTACAGATTCCGATGCTTCACTTCAGGTTTAATGTATCCCTTGGACCTTCTTGTTGACGATGAAACACAGAAATTGCATCGGAATTAAATACAAAAGGCGCAATGCCGACTTAAGTACAAGAAGACTGATTCTTCTTACCGACTATGTTTGTTTCATTCCTGTGACACTAGTTATAGATTCTGATGCTTCAGTACAGGTTTACTGTATCCCTTGGACCTTCTTATTGACGATGAAACACAGAAATTGCATCGAAATTTAATACAAAAGGCACAATGCCGACTTAAGTACAAGAAGACTGACTCTTCTTATTGACAATGTTTTGTACCATTCCTGTGACACTAGGTATAGATTCCGATGCTTCACTCCCGGTTTACTGTATCCCTTGGACCCTCTTATTGACGATGAAACACAGAAATTGCATCGGAATTACGTACAAAAGGCACAATGCCGACTTAAGTACAAGAAGATTGACTCTTCTTGCTGACTATGACTTGATCCATTCCTGTGACACTAGTTATAGATTCCGATGCTTCACTCCAGGTTTACCGTATCCATTGCACATCCTTGTTGACGATGAAACACAGAAATTGCATCGGAATTAAAGACAAAAGGCACAATGCCGACTTAAGTACAAGATGACTGATTCTTCTTACCGATTATGCTTTGATTCATTCCTGTGACACTAGTTATTGATTTCGATGCTTCACTCCCCGTTTACTGTATCCCTTTGACCTTCTTATTGACGATGAAACACGGCAATTGCATCGGAATTAAATACAAAAGGCACAATGCCGACTTTAGTACAGGAAGACTGACTCTTCTTACTGACTATGTTTTGAACTATTCCTGTGACACTAGTTATAGATTCCGATGCTTCACTCCCGGTTTACTGTATCCCTTGGACCTCCTTATTGACGATGAAACACAGAAATTGCATCGGAATTAAATATAAAAGGCACAATGCCGACTTAACTACAAGAAGACTGACTCTTCTTGCTGACTATGTTTTGAACCATTCCTGTGACAATAGTTATAGTTTCCGATGCTTCACTTCAGGTTTACTGTATCCCTCTGAGCTTCTTACTGACGATGAAACACAGAAATTGCATCTTAATTAAATACAAAATGCACATTCCGACTTAAGTACAAGATGACTGACTCTTCTTACTGTCTATGTTTTGAACCATTCCTGTGACTCTAGTTATGGATTCCGATGCTTCACTTCAGGTTTACTGTATCCCTCTGACCTTCTTATTGACGATGAAAAACAGAAATTGCATCGGAATTAAATACTAAAGGCACAATGCCGACTTAAGTACAAGAAGACTGACTCTTCTTATTGACTATGATTTGAACCATTCCTGTGACACTAGTTATAGATTCCGATGCTTCACTCCCGGTTTACTGTGTCCCTTGGACCTTCTTATTGACGATGAAACACAGAAATTGCATCGGAATTAAATACAAAAGGCACAATGCCGACTTAACAACAAGAAGACTGACTCTTCTTACTGACTATGTTTGAACCATTCCTGTGACACTAGTTATAATTTCCGATGCTTCACTTCAGGTTTACTGTATCCCTCTGACCCTCTTATTGACGATGAAACACAGAAATTGCATTGGAATTAAATACAAAAAGCACAATGCCGACTTTAGTACAAGAAGACTGACTCTTCTTACTGTCTATGTTTTGAACCATTGCTGTGACACTAGTTATAGATTTCGATGCTTCACTTCAGATTTACTGTATCCCCCTGACCGTCGTATTGACGATGAACACAGAAAATGCATCGGAATTAAATACAAAAGGCACAATGCCGACTCAAGTACAAAACGACTGGCTCTTCTTCCTGTCAATGCTTTGAACCATTCCTATGACACTAGTTATAGATTCCGATGCTTCACTTCAGGTTTACTGTATCCCTCTGACCTTCTTACTGACGATGAAAAACAGAAATTGCATCTTAATTAAATACAAAAGGCACAATGCCGACGTAAGTACATGAAGACTGACTCTTCTTACTGTCTATGTTTTGAACTATTCCTGTGACAGTAGTTATAGATTCCGATGCTTAACTTCAGGTTTACTGTATCCCTCTGACCTTCATATTGACGATAGAACACAGAAATTGCATCTGAATTAAATACAAAAGAGACAATGCCGACTTAAGTACAAGAATACTGACTCTTCTTACTGACTATGATTTCAACCAATCCTGTGTTACTAGTTATAGATTCCGATGCTTCACTTCAGGTTTACTGTATCCCTTGGACCTTCTTATTGACGACGAAACACAGAAATGGTATCGGAATTAAATACAGAAAGCACAATGCCGACTTAAGTACAAGAAGACTGACTCTTCTTACTGTCTATGTTTTGAACCATTCCTGTGACACTAGTTATAAATTCCGATGCTTCACTCCAGGTTTACTGTATCCCTTGGACCTTCTTATTGACGATGAAACACAGAAATTGCATCGGAATTAAATATAAAAGGCACAATGCCGACTTAACTACAAGAAGACTGACTCTTCTTGCTGACTATGTTTTGAACCATTCCTGTGACAATAGTTATAGTTTCCGATGCTTCTCTTCAGGTTTACTGTATCCCTCTGACCTTCTTACTGACGATGAAACACAGAAATTGCATCTTAATTAAATACAAAAGGCACATTCCGACTTAAGTACAAGATGACTGACTCTTCTTACTGTCTATGCTTTGAACCATTCCTGTGACTCTAGTTATGGATTCCGATGCTTCACTTCAGGTTTACTGTATCCAGCTGACCTTCTTATTGACGATGAAACACAGAAATTGCATCGGAATTATATAGAAAACGCACAATGACGACTTAGGTACAAGAAGACTGACACTTCTTACTGTCTATGTTTTGAACCATTCCTGTGACACTAGTTTTGGATTCCGATGCTTCACTTCAGGTTTACTGTATCCCTCTGACCTTCTTACTGACGATGAAACACAGAAATTGCATCTTAATTAAATACAAAAGGCACAATGCCGACTTAAGCACAAGAAGACTGACTCTTCTTACTGTCTATGTTTTGAATCATTCCTGTGACAGTAGTTATAGATTCCGATGCTTAAGTTCAGGTTTACTGTATCCCTCTGACCTTCTTATTGACGATGAAAAACAGAAATTGCATCGGAATTAAATACTAAAGGCACAATGCCGACTTAAGTACAAGAAGACTGACTCTTCTTATTGACTATGATTTGAACCATTCCTGTGACACTAGTTATAGATTCCGATTCTTCACTCCCGGTTTACTGTGTCCCTTGGACCTTTTTATTGATGATGAAACACAGAAATTGCATCGGAATTAAATACAAAAGGCACAATGCCGACTTAACAACAAGAAGACTGACTCTTCTTACTGACTATGTTTGAACCATTCCTGTGACACTAGTTATAGTTTCCGATGCTTCACTTCAGGTTTACTGTATCCCTCTGACCCTCTTATTGACGATGAAACACAGAAATTGCATTGGAATTAAATACAAAAAGCACAATGCCGACTTTAGTACAAGAAGACTGACTCTTCTTACTGTCTATGTTTTGAACCATTGCTGTGACACTAGTTATACATTCCGATGCTTCACTTCAGATTTACTGTATCCCCCTGACCGTCGTATTGACGATGAACACAGAAAATGCATCGGAATTAAATACAAAAGGCACAATGCCGACTCAAGTACAAAACGACTGGCTCTTCTTCCTGTCAATGCTTTGAACCATTCCTATGACACTAGTTATAGATTCCGATGCTTCACTTCAGGTTTACTGTATCCCTCTGACCTTCTTACTGACGATGAAAAACAGAAATTGCATCTTAATTAAATACAAAAGGCACAATGCCGACGTAAGTACATGAAGACTGACTCTTCTTACTGTCTATGTTTTGAACTATTCCTGTGACAGTAGTTATAGATTCCGATGCTTAACTTCAGGTTTACTGTATCCTTCTGACCTTCATATTGACGATAGAACACAGAAATTGCATCTGAATTAAATACAAAAGAGACAATGCCGACTTAAGTACAAGAATACTGACTCTTCTTACTGACTATGATTTCAACCAATCCTGTGTTACTAGTTATAGATTCCGATGCTTCACTTCAGGTTTACTGTATCCCTTGGACCTTCTTATTGACGACGAAACACAGAAATGGTATCGGAATTAAATACAGAAAGCACAATGCCGACTTAAGTACAAGAAGACTGACTCTTCTTACTGTCTATGTTTTGAACCATTCCTGTGACACTAGTTATAAATTCCGATGCTTCACTCCAGGTTTACTGTATCCCCTGGACCTTCTTATTGACGATGAAACACAGAAATTGCATCGGAATTAAATACAAAGGGCACAATGCCGACTTAAGTTGAAGAAGACTGACTCTTCTTACTGACTATGTTTTGAACCTTTCCTGTGACACTAGTTATAGATTCCGATGCTTCACTTCAGGTTTAATGTATCCCTTGGACCTTCTTGTTGACGATGAAACACAGAAATTGCATCGGAATTAAATACAAAAGGCACAATGCCGACTGAGGTACAAGAAGATTGACTCTTCTTACTGATTATGCTTTGAACCATTCCTGTGACACTACTTATAGATATCGATGCTTCACTCCAGGTTTACTGTATCCCTTGGACCTTCTTATTGACGATGAAACACAGAAATTGCATCGGAATTATTGGAAAAGGCACAATGCCGACATAAGTACAAGAAGACTGACTCTTCCTACTGTCTATGTTTTGAACCATTCTTGTGACACTAGTTACAGATTCCGACGCTTCACTTCAGGTTTAATGTATCCCTTGGACCTTCTTGTTGTCGATGAAACACAGAAATTGCATCGGAATTAAATACAAAAGGCACAATGCCGACTTAAGTACAAGATGACTGATTCTTCTTACCGACTATGTTTTGATTCATTCCTGTGACACTAGTTATAGATTGCGATGCTTCACTTCAGGTTTACTGTATCCTTTGGACCTTCTTATTGACGATGAAACACAGAAATTGCATCGGAATTTAATACAAAAGGCACAGTGCCGACTTAAGTTCAAGATGACTGATTCTTCTTACCGACTATGTTTTGATTCATTCCTGTGACACTAGTTATAGATTTCGATGCTTCACTCCCAGTTTACTGTATCCCTCTGACCTTCTTATTGACGATGAATCACAGAAATTGCATCGGAATTATATAGAAAAGGCACAATGCCGACATAGGTACAAGAAGGCTGACTCTTCATACTGTCTATGTTTTGAACCATTCCTGTGACACTAGTTATGGATTCCGATGCTTTACTTCAGGTTCACTGTATCCATCTGACCTTCTTAATGACGATGAAACACAGAAATTGCATCTGAATTATATAGAAAAAGCACAATGCCAACTTAGGTACAAGAAGACTGACTGTACTTACTGTCTATGTTTTGAACCATTCCTGTGACACTAGTTATAGATTCCGATGCTTCACTTCAGGTTTACTGTATCCCTCAGACCTTCTTACTGACGATGAAACACAGAAATTGCATCTGAATTAAATACAAAAGGAACAATGCCGAATTAAGTACAAGAAGACTGACTCTTCTTACTGACTATGATTTCAACCAATCCTGTGTCACTAGTTATAGATTGCGATGCTTCACTTCAGGTTTACTGTATCCTTTGGACCTTCTTATTGACGATGAAACACAGAAATGGTGTCGGAATTAAATACAGAAGGCACAATGCCGACTTAAGTACAAGAAGACTGACTCTTCTTACTGTCTATGTTTTGAACCATTCCTGTGACACTAGTTATAGATTCCGATGCTTCACTCCACGTTTACTGTGTCCCTTGGACCTTCTTATTGACGATGAAACACAGAAATTGCATCGGAATTAAATACAAAAGGGACAATGCCGACTTAAGTACAAGAAGACTGACTCTTCTTACTGACTATGATTTCAGCCAATCCTGTGTCACTAGTTATAGATTCCGATGCTTCACTTCAAGTTTACTGTATCACTTGGACCTTCTTAATGACGATGAAGCACAGAAATTGCATCGGAATTAAATAGAAAAGGCACAATGCCGACTTAAGTACAAGAAGACTGACTCTTCGTACTGTCTATGATTTGAACCATTCCAGTGACACTAGTTTTAGATTCCGATTCTTCACTTCAGGTTTACTGTATCCCTCAGACCCTCTCATTGACAATGAGAAACAGAAATTGCATCGGAATTAAATACAAAAGGCGCAATGCCGACTTAAGTACAAGAAGACTGACTCTTCTTACTGACTATATTTGGAACCATTCCTGTGACACTAGTTATAGATTCCGATGCTTTACTTCAGGTTTACTGTATCCCTTGGACCTTCTTATTGACGACGAAACACAGAAATTGCATCGTAATTAAATACAAAAGGCACAATGCCGACGTAAGTACAAGAAGAGTGCCTCTTCTTACTGTCTATGTTTGAACCATTCCTATGACACTAGTTATTGATTCCGATGCTTCACTTCAGGTTTACTGTATCCCTCAGACCTTCTTATTGACGATGAACCACAGAAATTGCATCGGAATAAAATACAAAAGGCACAATGCCGACTTAAGTACAAGAAGACTGACTCTTCCTACTGTCTATGTTTTGAACCATTCCTGTGACACTACTTATAGATTCCGATGCTTCACTCCAGGTTTACTGTATCCCTTGGACCTTCTTATTGACGATGAAACACAGAAATTGCATCGGAATTGAATAGAAAAGGCAGAATGCCGACATAAGTACAAGAAGACTGACTCTTCCTACTGTCTATGTTTTGAACCATTCCTGTGACACTAGTTACAGATTCCGATGCTTCACTTCAGGTTTAATGTATCCCTCTGCCCTTCTTACTGAAGATGAAACACAGAAATTGCATCTTAATTAAATACAAAATGCACAATGCCGACTTAAGTACAAGAAGACTCACTTTTCTTACTGTCTATGATTTGAACCATTCCTGTGACAGTAGTTATAGATTCCGATGCTTAACTTCAGCTTTACTGTATCGCTCTGACCTTCTTATTGACGATGAAACACAGAAATTGCATCGGAATGAAATACAAAAGGCACAATGCCAACTTAAGTACAAGAAGACCGACTCTTCTTACTGACTATGCTTTGAACCATTCCTGTGACACTAGTTATAGGTTCCGATGCTTCACTCCCGGTTTACTATATCCCTTGGACCTTCTTATTGACGATGAAACACAAAAATTGCATCGGAATTAAATACAAAAGGCACAATGCCGACTTAACTACAAGAAGACTGACTCTTCTTACTGACTATGCTTTGAACCATTCCTGTGACACTAATTATAGTTTCCGATACTTCACTTCAGGTTTACTATATCCCTCTGACCCTCTTATTGACGATGAAACACAGAAATTGCATTGGAATTAAATACAAAAGTCACATTCCGACTTAAGTACAAGATGACTGACTCTTCTTACTGTCTATGTTTTGAACCATTCCTGTGAAACTAGTTATAGATTCCGATGCTTCATTCCAGGTTTACTGTGTCCCTTGGACCTTCTTATTGACAATGAAACACAGAAATTGCATCGGAATTAAATACAAAAGGCACAATGCCGACTCAAGTACAAGACGACTGGCTCTTCTTCCTGTCAATGCATTGAACCATTCCTGTGACACCAGTTATAGATTCGGATGCTTCACTTCAGGTTTACTGTATCCAGCTGACCTTCTTATTGACGATGAAAAACAGAAATTGCATCGGAATTAAACACAAAAGGCACAATGCCGACTTAAGTACAAGAAGACTGATTCTTCTTACTGACTATGCTTTGAACCATTCCTGTGACACTAGTTATAGATTCCGATGCTTCACTCCCAGTTTACTGTATCCATTGGACCTTCTTATTGACGATGAAACACAGAAATTGCATCGGAATTATTGGAAAAGGCACAATGCCGACATAAGTACAAGAAGACTGACTCTTCCTACTGTCTATGTTTTGAACCATTCCTGTGACACTAGTTACAGATTCCGATGCTTCACTTCAGGTTCACTGTATCCCTCAGACCTTCTTATTGACGATGAACCACAGAAATTGCATCGGAATAAAATACAAAAGCACAATGCCGACTTAAGTACAAGAAGACTGACTCTTCCTACTGTCTATGTTTTGAACCATTACTGTGACACTACTTATAGATTCCGATGCTTCACTCCAGGTTTACTGTATCCCTTGGACCTTCTTATTGACGACGAAACACAGAAATGGTATCGGAATTAAATACAGAAAGCACAATGCCGACTTAAGTACAAGAAGACTGACTCTTCTTACTGTCTATGTTTTGAACCATTCCTGTGACACTAGTTATAAATTCCGATGCTTCACTCCAGGTTTACTGTATCCCTTGGACCTTCTTATTGACGATGAAACACAGAAATTGCATCGGAATTTAATACAAAAGGCACAATGCCGACTTAAGTACAAGAAGACTGACTCTTCTTACTGCCTATGCTTTGAACCATTCCTGTGACACTAGTTATAGATTCCGATGCTTCACTCCCAGTTTACTGTATCCCTTGGCCCCTCTTATTGACGATGAAACACAGAAATTGCATCGGAATTAAATACAAAAGGCACAATGCCGACTTAAGTACAAGAAGACTGACTCTTCTTACTGACTATGATTTGAACCATTCCTGTGACACTAGTTATAGATTCCGATGCTTCACTCCAGGTTTACCGTATCCATCTGACCTCCTTATTGACGATGAAACACAGAAATTGCATCTTAATTGAATACAAAAGGTACAATGCCGACTTAGGTACAAGAAGACTGACTCTTCTTACTGTCTGTGTTTTGAACCATTCCTGTGACACTAGTTATGGATTCCGATGCTTCACTTCAGGTTCACTGTATCCCTCTGACCTTATTGACGATGAAACACAGAAATTGCATCGGAATTATATAGAAAAGGCACAATGCCGACTTAGGTACAAGAAGACTAACTCTTCTTACTGTCTATGTTTTGAACCATTCCTGTGACACTAGTTATAGATTCCGATGCTTCACTTCAGATTTACTGTATCCCTCCGACCTTCTTACTGACGATGAAACACAGAAATTGCATCTTAATTAAATACAAAAGTCACAATACCAACTTAAGTACATGAAGACTGACTCTTCTTACTGTCTATGCTTTGAACCATTCCTGTGACAGTAGTTATAGATTCCGATGCTTAGCTTCAGGATTACTGTATCCCTCTGACCTTCGTATTGACGATGAAACACAGAAATTGCATCGGAATTAAATACAAAAGGCACAATGCCGAATTCAGAACAAGAATACTGACTCTTCTTACTGTCTATGTTTTTAACCATCGCTGAGACGCTAGTTATAGATTCCGATGCTTCACTCCAGGTTTACTGTATCCCTTTGGATCATCTTATTGACGATGAAACACAGAAATTGCATCGGAATTAAATACAAAAAGCACAACGCCGACTTAAGTACAAGAAGACTGATTCTTCTTACCGACTATGTTTGATTCATTCCTGTGACACAAGTTATAGATTCCAATGCTTCAGTCCTGGTTTACTGTATCCCTTGGAACTTCTTATTGACGATGAGACACAGAAATTGCATCGGAATTTAATACAAAAGGCACAATGCCGCCTTAAGTACAAGAAGACTGACTCTTCTTACTGACTATGTTTTGAACTATTCCTGTGACACTAGTTATAGATTCCGATGCTTCACTCCCGGTTTACTGTATCCCTTGGACCCTCTTATTGACGATGAAACACAGAAATTGCATCGGAATTAAATACAAAAGGCACAATGCCGACTTAAGTTCAAGAAGATTGACTCTTCTTACTGACTATGTTTGAACCATTCCTGTGACACTAGTTATAGATTCCGATGCTTCACACCAGGTTTACCGTATCCCTTGCACATCCTTGTTGACGATGAAACACAGAAATTGCATCGGAATTAAATCCAAAAGGCACAATGCCGGCTTAAGTACAAGAAGACTGACTCTTCCTACTGTCTATGTTTTGAACCATTCCTGGGACACTAGTTATAGATTCCGATGCTTCACTCCAGGTTTACTGTATCCCTTGGACCTTCGTATTGACGATGAAACACAGAAATTGCATCGGAATGAAATAGATAAGGCACAATGCCGACCTACGTACAAGAAGACTTACTCTTAATACTGGCTATGATTTGAACCATTCCTGTGACACTAGTTATAGATTCCGATGCTTCACTTCAGGTTTAGTGTATCCCTTGGACCTTTTTGTTGATGATGAATCACAGAAATTGTATCGGAATTAAATACAAAAGGCTCAATGCCGACTTAAGTACAAGAAGGCTGATTCTTCTTACCGACTATGCTTTGATTCATTCCTGTGACACTAGTTATAGATTCCGATGCTTCACTCCCGGTTTACTGTATCCCTTGGACATTCTTATTGACGATGAAACACAGAACATGCATCCAAATTCAATACAAATGCACAATGCCAACTTAAGTACAAGAAGACTGACTCTTCTTACTGACTATGATTTGAACCATCCCTGTGACACTAGTTATAGATTCCGATGCTTCACTCCCGGTTTACTGTATCCATCTGACCTCCTTATTGACGATGAAACACAGTAATTGCATCTTAATTGAATACAAAAGGCACAATGCCGAATTTGGTACAAGAAGACTGACTCTTCTTACTGTCTGTGTTTTGAACCATTCCTGTGACACTAGTTATGGATTCCGATGCTTCACTTCAGGTTCACTGTTTCCCGCTGACCTTCTTATTGACAATGAAGCACAGAAATTACATCGGAATTATATAGAAAAGGCACAATGCCGACATAGGTACAATAAGACTGACTCTGCTTACTGTCTATGTTTTGAACCATTTCTGTGACACTAGTTATGGATTCCGATGCTTCACTTCAGGTTCACTGTATCCCTCTGACCTTCTTATTGACGATGAAACACGGAAATTGCATCGGAATTATATAGAAAAGGCACAATGCCGACTTAAGTACAAGAAGACTGACTCTTCTTACTGTCTATGTTTCGAACCATTCCTGTGACACTAGTTATAGATTTCGATGCTTCACTTCAGGTTTACTGTATCCCTCTGATCTTCTTACTGACGATGAAACACAGAAATTGCATCTGAATTAAATACAAAAGGGACAATGCCGACTTAAGTACAAGAATACTGACTCTTCTTACTGACCATGATTTCAAAAATTCCTGTGTCACTAGTTATAGATTCCGATGCTTCACTTCAGGTTTACTGTATCCCTTGGACTTTCTTATTGACGATGAAACACAGAAATGGTATCGGAATTAAGTACAGAAGGCACAATGCCGACTTTAGTACAAGAGGACTGACTCTTCTTACTGTCTATGTTTTGAACCATTCCTGTGACACTAGTTATAAATTCCGATGCTTCACTCCAGGTTTTCTGTATCCCTTGGACCTTCTTATTGACGATGAAACACAGAAATTGCATCGGAATTCAATACAAAGGGCAGAATGCCGACTTAAGTACAAGAACACTGACTCTTCTTAATGACAATGTTTTGAACCATTCCTGTGACACTAGTTATAGATTCCGATGCTTCACTTCAGGTTTACCTTATCCCTTGGACCTTCTTATTGACGATGAAACACAGAAATTGCATCGTAATTAAATACAAAAGGCACAATGCCGACTTAAGTACAAGAAGACTGACTCTTCTTACTGTCTATGTTTGAACCATTCCTATGACACTAGTTATAGATTCCGATGCTTCACTGCAGGTTTACGGTATCCCTCAGACCTTCTTATTGACGATGAAACACAGAAATTGCATCGGAATAAAATACAAAAGGCACAATGCCGACTTAAATACAAGAAGACTGGCTCTTCCTACTGTCTATGTTTTGAACCATTCCTGTGACACCACTTATAGATTCCGATGCTTCACTCCAGGTTTACTGTATCCCTTGGACCTTCTTATTGACGATGAAACACAGATATTGCATCGGAATTTAATAGAAAAGGCACAATGCCGGCATAAGTACAAGAAGACTGACTCTTCCTACTGTCTATGTATTGAACCATTCCTGTGACACTAGTTACATATTCCGATGCTTCACTTCAGGTTTAATGTATCCCTTGGACCTTCTTGTTGACGATGAAACACAGAAATTGCATCGGAATTAAATACAAAAGGCACAATGCCGACTTAAGAACAAGAAGACTGATTCTTCTTACCAGCTATGTTTGATTCATTCCTGTGACACTAGTTATAGATTCCGATGCTTCAGTCCAGGTTTACTGTATCCCTTGAACCTTCTTATTGACGATGAAACACAGAAATTGCATCGGAATTTAATACAAAAGGCACAATGCCGACTTAACTACAAGAAGACTGACTCTTCTTACTGACTATGCTTTGAACCATTCCTGTGACCCTAGTTATAGATTCCAATGCTTCACTCCCGGTTTAATGTATCCCTTGGATCCTCTTTTTGACGATGAAACACAGATATTGCATAGGAATTAAATACAAAAGGCACAATGCCGACTTAAGTACAAGAAGATTGACTCTTCTTACTGACTATATTTTGAACCATTCCTGTGACGCTAGTTATAGATTCCGATGCTTCACTCCAGGTTCACCGTATCCCTTGCACATCCTTGTTGACGATGAAACACAGAAATTGCCTCGGAATTAAATACAAAAGACACAATGCCGACTTAAGTACAAGAAGACTGACTCTTCTTACTGTCTATGTTTTTAACCATCGCTGAGACACTAGTTATAGATTCCGATGCTTCTCTCCAGGTTTACTGTATCCCTTTGACCTTCTTATTGACGATGATACACAGCAATTGCATTGGAATTAAATACAAAAGGCACAATGCTGACTGAAGTACAAGAAGACTGACTCTTCTTACTGACTATGATTTGAACCATTCCTGTGACACTAGTCATAGATTCCGATGCTTCACTCCCGGTTTACTGTATCCATCTGACCTCCTTATTGACGATGAAACACAGAAATTGCATCTTAATTGAATACAAAAGGCACAATGCCGACTTAGGTACAAGAAGACTGACTCTTCTTACTGTCTATGTTTTGAACCATTCCAGTGACACTAGTTATGGATTCCGATGCGTCACTTCAGGTTCACTGTATCCCTCTGACCTTCTTATTGACGATGAAACACAGAAATTGCATCCGAATTAAATACAAAAGGCACAATGCCGACTTAAGTACAAGAAGACTGACTATTCTTATTAACTATGTTTTGAACCATTCCTGTGACACTAGTTATAGATTCCGATGCTTCACTCCCGGTTCACTGTATCCCTTGGACCTTCTTATTGACGATGAAACACAGAAATTGCATCGGAATTAAATACAAAAGGCACAATGCCGACTTAACTACAAGAAGACTGATTCTTCTTACTGACTATGTTTTGAACCATTCCTGTGACACTAGTTATAGTTTCCGATGCTTCACTTCAGGTTTACTGTATCCCTCTGACCCTCATATTGACGATGAAACATAGAAATTGCATCGGAATTAAATACAAAAGGCACATTCCGACTTAAGTACAAGATGAATGACTCTTCTTACTGTCTATGATTTGAACAATTCATGTGAATCTAGTTATAGATTCCGATGCTTCACTCCAGGTATACTGTGTCCATTGGACCTTCTTATTGACGATGAAACACAGAAATTGCATCGGAATTAAATCCAAAAGGCACAATGCCGACTTAAGTACAAGAAGACTGACTCTTCTTACTGTCTATGTTTAGAACCATTCCTGTGACACTAGTTATAGATTCTGATGCTTCACTTCGGATTTACTGTATCCCCCTGACCGTCGTATTCACGATGAACACAGAAAATGCATCGGAATTAAATACAAAAGGCACAATGGCGACTCAAGTGCAAGACGACTGGCTCTTCATCCTGTCTATGCTTTGCACCATTCCTGTGACACTAGTTATAGATACAGATGCTTCACTTCAGGTTTACTGTATCCAACTGACCTTCTTATTGACGATGAAGCACAGAAATTGCATCGGAATTAAATACAAAAGGCACAATGGTGAGTTAAGTACAAGAAGACCGACTCTTCTTACTGTCTATGTTTTGAACCACTACTGTGACCCTAGTTTCACATTCCGATGCTTCACTCCAGGTTTACTGTATCCATCTGACCTCCTTATTGACGATGAAACACAGAAATTGCATCTTAATTAAATGCAAAAGGCACAATGCCGACGTAGGTACAAGAAGACAGACTCTTCTTGCTGACTATGTTTTGAACCATTCCTGTGACACTAGTTACAGATTCACATGCTTCACTTCAGGTTTACTGTATCCCTTGGACCTACTTATTGACGATGAAACACAGAAATTGCATCGGAATTAAATAGAAAAGGCTCAATGCCGACTTAAGTACAAGAAGACTGACTCTTCCTACTGTCTATGATCTGAACCATTCCTGTGACACTAGTTATAGTATCCGATGCTTCACTTCAGGTTTACTGTTTACCTCTGACCCTCTTATTAACGATGAAACACAGAAATTGCATCGGAATTGAATACAAAAGGCACATTCCGACTTAAGTACAACATGACTGACTCTTCTTACTGTCTATATTTTGAACAATTCCTGTGAAACTAGTTATAGATTCCGATGCTTCACTCCAGGTTTACTGTGTCCCTTGGACCTTCTTATTGACGATGAAACACAGAAATTGCATCGGAATTAAATACAAAAGGCACAATGCCGACTGAAGTACAAGACGACTGACTCTTCTTACTGACTATGTTTTGAACCATTCCGGTGACAGTAGTTATAGATTCCGATGCTTCACTCCAGGTTTACTGTATCCCTTGGACGTCCTTATTGACGACGACACACAGAAACTGCATCGGAATTAAATACAAAAGGCACAATGCCGACTTAAGTACAGGAAGGCTGACTCTTCCTACTGTCTATGTTTTGAACCATTCCTGTGACACTAGTTATAGATTCCGATGCTTCAAGCCAGGTTTACTGTATCCCTTGGACCTTCTTATTGACGATGAAACACAGAAATTGCTTCGGAATTAAAGACAAAAGGCACAATGCCGATTTCATTACAAGAAGACTGACTCTTCTTACTGTCTATGTTTGAACCATTCCTGTGACACTAGTTATAGAGGCCGATGCTTCACTCCCGGTTTACTGTATCCCTTGGACATTCTTATTGACGATGAAACACAGAAATTGCATCGGAATTAAATACAAAAGGCACAATGCCGACTTAACTACAAGAAGACTGACTCTTCTTACTGTCTATGTTTTGAACAATTCCTGTGAAACTAGTTATAGATTCCGATGCTTCACTCCAGGTTTACTGTCTCCCTTGGACCTTCTTATTGACGATGAAACACAGAAATTGCATCGGAATTAAATACAAAAGGCACAATGCCGACTGAAGTACAAGAAGACTGATACTTCTTACTGACTATGTTTTGAACCATTCCTGTGACACTAGTTATAGATCCGATGCTATACTCCAGGTTTACTGTATCCCTTCGATTTCCTTATTGACGACGAAACACAGAAACTGCATCGGAATTAAATACAAAATTCACAATGCCGACTTAAGTACAGGAAGACTGACTCTTCCTACTGTCTATGTTTTGAACCATTCCTGTGAAACTAGTTATAGATTCCGATGCCTCACTCGAGGTTTACTGTATCCCTTGGACCTCTTATTGACGATGAAACACAGAAATTGCGACGGAATTAAATAGAAAAGGCACAATGCCGACTTAAGTACAAGAAGACTGACTCTTCCTACTCTCTATGTTTTGAACCATTCCTGTGAAACTAGTAATGGATTGCGATGCTTCGCTTCAGGTTTAATGTATCCCTTGGACCTTCTTGTTGACGATGAAACACAGAAATTGCGTCGGAATGAAATACAAAAGGCACAATGCCGACTTAAGTACAAGAAGACTGATTCTTCTTACCGACTATGATTTGATTCATTCCTGTGACACTAGTTATAGATTACGATGCTTCACTCCAGGTTTACTGTATCCCTTTGACCTTCTTATTGACGATGAAACACAGAAATTGCATCGGAATTAAATACAAAACGCACAATGCCGACTTAAGTACAAGAAGACTGACTCTTCTTTCTGACTATGTTTTGAACCATTCCTGTGTCACTAGTTATAGATTCCGATGCTTCACTCCCGGATTACTGTATCCTTTGGACCTTCTTATTGACGATGAAACACAGAAATTGCGTCGGAATTAAATACAAAAGGCACAATGCTGACTTCAGTACAAGATGACTGACTTTTCTTACTGACTATGTATTGAATCATTCCTGTGACACTAGTTATAGATTCCGATACTACACTCCAGGTTTACCGTATCCCTTGGACCTCTTTATTGACGAGGAAACACAGAAATTTTATCGGAATTAAATACAAAAGGCACTTGCATACTTAAGTACAAGAAGACTGACTCTTCCTACTGTCTATGCTTTTAACTATTCCCGTGACACTGGTTATAGATTCCGATGCTTCACTCCAGGTTTACTGTATCCCTTGGACCTTCTTATTGACGATGAAACACAGAAATTGCATCGGTATTAAATTGAAAAGGCACAATGCCGACTTAAGTACAAGAAGACTGACTCTTCCTATTGTCTATGTTTTGAACCATTACTGTGACACTAGTTATAGATTCCGATGCCTCACTCCAGGTTTACTGTATCTCTTGGACTTCTTATTGACGATGAAACACAGAAATTGCATGGGAATTAAATAGAAAAGGCTCAATGCCGACTTAAGTACAAGAAGACTGACTCTTCCTACTGTCTATGATCTGAACCATTCCTGTGACACTAGTTATAGTATCCGATGCTTCACTTCAGGTTTACTGTTTACCTCTGACCCTCTTATTGACGATGAAACACAGAAATTGCATCGGAATTGAATACAAAAGGCACATTCCGACTTAAGTACAACATGACTGACTCTTCTTACTGTCTATATTTTGAACAATTCCTGTGAAACTAGTTATAGATTCCGATGCTTCACTCCAGGTTTACTGTGTCCCTTGGACCTTCTTATTGACGATGAAACACAGAAATTGCATCGGAATTAAATACAAAAGGCACAATGCCGACTGAAGTACAAGAAGACTGACTCTTCTTACTGACTATGTTTTGAACCATTCCGGTGACAGTAGTTATAGATTCCGATGCTTCACTCCAGGTTTACTGTGTCCCTTGGACGTCCTTATTGACGACGACACACAGAAACTGCATCGGAATTAAATACAAAAGGCACAATGCCGACTTAAGTACAGGAAGGCTGACTCTTCCTACTGTCTATGTTTTGAACCATTCCTGTGACACTAGTTATAGATTCCGATGCTTCAAGCCAGGTTTACTGTATCCCTTGGACCTTCTTATTGACGATGAAACACAGAAATTGCATCGGAATTAAAGACAAAAGGCACAATGCCGATTTCATTACAAGAAGACTGACTCTTCTTACTGTCTATGTTTGAACCATTCCTGTGACACTAGTTATAGAGGCCGATGCTTCACTCCCGGTTTACTGTATCCCTTGGACATTCTTATTGACGATGAAACACAGAAATTGCATCGGAATTAAATACAAAAGGCACAATGCCGACTTAACTACAAGAAGACTGACTCTTCTTACTGTCTATGTTTTGAACAATTCCTGTGAAACTAGTTATAGATTCCGATGCTTCACTCCAGGTTTACTGTCTCCCTTGGACCTTCTTATTGACGATGAAACACAGAAATTGCATCGGAATTAAATCCAAAAGGCACAATGCCGACTGAAGTACAAGAAGACTGATACTTCTTACTGACTATGTTTTGAACCATTCCTGTGACACTAGTTATAGATTCCGATGCTACACTCCAGGTTTACTGTATCCCTTGGATTTCCTTATTGACGACGAAACACAGAAACTGCATCGGAATTAAATACAAAAGGCACAATGCCGACTTAAGTACAGGAAGACTGACTCTTCCTACTGTCTATGTTTTGAACCATTCCTGTGACACTAGTTATAGATTCCGATGCCTCACTCGAGGTTTACTGTATCCCTTGGACCTCTTATTGACGATGAAACACAGAAATTGCGACGGAATTAAATAGAAAAGGCACAATGCCGACTTAAGTACAAGAAGACTGACTCTTCCTACTCTCTATGTTTTGAACCATTCCTGTGAAACTAGTAATGGATTGCGATGCTTCGCTTCAGGTTTAATGTATCCCTTGGACCTTCTTGTTGACGATGAAACACAGAAATTGCGTCGGAATGAAATACAAAAGGCACAATGCCGACTTAAGTACAAGAAGACTGATTCTTCTTACCGACTATGATTTGATTCATTCCTGTGACACTAGTTATAGATTACGATGCTTCACTCCAGGTTTACTGTATCCCTTTGACCTTCTTATTGACGATGAAACACAGAAATTGCATCGGAATTAAATACAAAGCGCACAATGCCGACTTAAGTACAAGAAGACTGACTCTTCTTTCTGACTATGTTTTGAACCATTCCTGTGTCACTAGTTATAGATTCCGATGCTTCACTCCCGGATTACTGTATCCTTTGGACCTTCTTATTGACGATGAAACACAGAAATTGCGTCGGAATTAAATACAAAAGGCACAATGCCGACTTCAGTACAAGATGACTGACTTTTCTTACTGACTATGTATTGAATCATTCCTGTGACACTAGTTATAGATTCCGATACTACACTCCAGGTTTACCGTATCCCTTGGACCTCTTTATTGACGATGAAACACAGAAATTTTATCGGAATTAAATACAAAAGGCACTTGCATACTTAAGTACAAGAAGACTGACTCTTCCTACTGTCTATGCTTTTAACTATTCCCGTGACACTGGTTATAGATTCCGATGCTTCACTCCAGGTTTACTGTATCCCTTGGACCTTCTTATTGACGATGAAACACAGAAATTGCATCGGTATTAAATTGAAAAGGCACAATGCCGACTTAAGTACAAGAAGACTGACTCTTCCTAATGTCTATGTTTTGAACCATTCCTGTGACACTAGTTATAGATTCCGATGCTTCACTTCAGGTTTAATATATCCCTTGGACCTTCTTGTTGACGATAAAACACAGAAATTGCATCGGAATTAAATTGAAAAGGCACAATGCCGACTTAAGTAAAAGAAGACTGACTCTTCCTACTGTCTATGATTTGAACCATTCCTGTGACACTAGTTATAGATTCCGATGCCTGACTCCAGGTTTACTGTATCCCTTGGACTTCTTATTGACGATGAAACACAGAAATTGCATGGGAATTAAATAGAAAAGGCACAATGCTGACTTAAGTACAAGAAGACCGACTCTTCCTACTGTCTATAATTTGAACCATTCCTGTGACACTAGTTATTTATTTCCGATGCTTCGCTTCAGGTTTAATGTATCCCTTGGACCTTCTTGTTCACGATGAAACACAGAAATTGCATCGGAATTAAATACAAAAGGCTCAATGCCGACTTAAGTACAAGAAGACTGATTCTTCTTACCGACTATGATTTGATTCATTCCTGTGACACTAGTTATAAATTCCGATGCTTCACTTCAGGTTCACTGTATCCCTCTGACCTTCTTATTGACGATGAAACACAGAAATTGCATCGGAATTATATAGAAAAGGCACAATGCCGACTTAAGTACAAGAAGACTGATTCTTCTTACTGACTATGTTTTGAACCATTCCTGTGTCACTAGTTATGGATTCCGATGCTTCACTCCCAGATTACTGTATCCCTTGGACCTTCTTATTGACGATGAAACACAGAAATTGCGTCGGAATTAAATACAAAAGGCACAATGCCGACTTAAGTACAAGAAGGCTGACTCTTCTTACTGACTATGTATTGAACCATTCCTGTGACACTAGTTATAGATTCCGATGCTACACTCCAGGTTTACCGTATCCCTTGGTCCTCCTTATTGACGATGCAACACAGAAATTGGATCGGAATTAAATACAAAAGGCACAATGCATACTTAAGTACAAGAAGACTGACTCTTCCTACTGTCTATGCTTTTAACCATTCCCGTGACACTGGTTATAGATTCCGATGCTTCACTCCAGGTTTACTGTATCCCTTGGACCTTCTTATTGACAATGAAACACAGACATTGCATCGGTATTAAATTGAGAAGGCACAATGCCGACTTAAGTACAAGAAGACTGACTCTTCTTACTGACTATGTTTTAAAACATTCCTGTGACACTAGTTATTGATTCCGATGCTTCACTTCAGGTTTACTGTATCCCTTGGACTTTCTTATTGACGATGCAACACAGAAATTGGATCGGAATTAAATACAAAAGGCACAATGCATACTTAAGTACAAGAAGACTGACTCTTCCTACTGTCTATGCTTTTAACCATTCCCGTGACACTGGTTATAGATTCCGATGCTTCACTCCAGGTTTACTGTATCCCTTGGACCTTCTTATTGACGATGAAACACAGAAATTGCATCGGTATTAAATTGAGAAGGCACAATGCCGACTTAAGTACAAGAAGACTGACTCTTCTTACTGACAATGTTTTAAAACATTCCTGTAACACTAGTTATTGATTCCGATGCTTCACTTCAGGTTTACTGTATCCCTTGGACTTTCTTATTGACGATGAAGCACAGAAATTGCATCGGAATTAAATAGAAAAGGCACAATGCCGACTTAAGTACAGGAAGACTGTCTCTTCTTATTGACTATGTTTTGAAACATTCCTGTGACACTAGTTATAGATTCCGATGCTTCACTTCAGGTTTACTGTATCCCTTGGACTTTCTTGTTGACGATGAAGCACAGAAATTGCATCGGAATTAAATAGAAATTGCACAATGCCGACTTAAGTACAAGAAGACTGACTCTTCCTACTGTCTATGTTTTGAACCATTCCTTTGACACTAGTTATAGATTCGATGCTTCACTACAGGTTTACTGTATCCCTCCGACCTTCTTAATGACGATAAAACGCAGAAATTGCATCGGAATTAAATAAAAAGGAACAATGCCGACTTAAGAACTAGAAGACGGGCTCTTCTTACCGTCTATGCTTTGAACCTTTCCTGTGAGTGCAGTTTTAGATTATGATGCTTCACTTCAGGTTTACTGTATCCCTTGGACCTTCTTATTGACGATGAAACAAAAAAATTGCATCGGAATTAAATACAAAAGGCACAATGCCGACTTAAGAACAAGAAGACTGACTCTTCTTACTGTCTATGTTTTGAATGTTTCCTGTGAGACCAGTTTTAGATTACGATGCTTCACGTCAGGTTTACTGTATCCCTTGGACCTTCTTATTGACGATGAAACAAAGAAATTGCATCGGAATTTAATACGAAAGGCACAATGCCGACTTAAGTACAAGAACACTGTCTCTTCTTACTGACTACGTTTTGAACCATTGCTGTGACACTAGTTATAGATTCCCATGCTTCACTCCAGGTTTACTGTTTCCCTTTGACCTTCTTATTGATGATGAAACACAGAAATTGCATCGAAATTAAATACAAAAGGCACAATGCCGACTTAAGTACAAGAAGACTGACTCTTCATACTGACTATGTTTTGAACCATTCCTGTGTCACTAGTTATAGATTCCGATGCTTCACTCCCCGATTACTGTATCCCTTGGACCTTCTTATTGACGATGAAACACAGAAATTGCATCGGAATTAAATACAAAAGGCACAATGCCGACTGAAGTACAAGAAGACTGACTCTTCTTACTGGTTATGTTTTGAACCATTCCTGTGACACTAGTTATAGATTCCGATGCTACACTCCAGGTTTACCGTATCCCTTGGACCTCCTTATCGACGATGAAACACTGAAATTGCATCCTAATTAAATACAAAAGGCACAATGCATACTTAAGTACAAGAAGACTGACTATTCTTACAGTCTATGCTTTGAAACATTCCCGTGACACTAGTTACAGATTCCGATGCTTCACTCCAGGTTTACTGTATCCCTTGGACCTTCTTATTGACGATGAAACACAGAAATTGCATCTGAATTAAATAGAAAATGCACAATGCCGACTTAAGTACAAGAAGACTGTCTCTTCTTATTGACTATGTTTTGAAACATTCCTGTGACACTAGTTATAGGTTCCGATGCTTCACTTCAGGTTTACTGTATCCCTTAGACTTTCTTATTGACGATGAAGCACAGAAATTGCATCGGAATTAAATAGAAAAGGCACAATGCCGACTTAAGTACAAGAAGACTAACTCTTCCTACTGTCTATGTTTTGAACCACTCCTTTGACACTAGTTATAAATTCCGATGCTTCACTACAGGTTTACTGTATCCCTCCGACCTTCTTAATGACGATGAAACGCAGAAATTGCATCGGAATTAAATAAAAAGGAACAATGCCGACTTAAGAACAAGAAGACGAGCTCTTTTTACCGTCTATGTTTTGAACCTTTCCTGTGAGTGCAGTTTTAGATTACGATGCTTCACTTCAGATTTGCTGTATCCCTTGGACCTTCTTATTGACGATGAAACAAAAAAATTGCATCGGAATTAAATACAAATGACACAATGCCGACTTCAGAACAAGAAGACTGACTCTTCTTACTGTCTATCTTTTGAATGTTTCCTGTGAGTCCTGTTTTAGATTACGATGCTTCACGTCAGGTTTACTGTATCCCTTGGACCTTCTTATAGACGATGAAACAAAGAAATTGCATCGGAATTTAATACGAAATGTACAATGCCGACTTAAGTACAAGAAGACTGACTCTTCTTACTGACTACGTTTTGAACCATTCCTGTGACACTAGTTATAGATTCAGATGCTTCACTCCCGGTTTACTGTATCCCTTGGACCTTCTTATTGACGATGAAACACAGAAATTGCATCGTAATTAAATACAAAAGGCACAATGCCGACTTAAGTACAAGAAGACTGACTCTTGTTACTGACTATGTTTTGAATCATTCCTGTGACACTAGTTATAGATTACGATGCTTCACTCCAGGTTTACTGTATCCCTTGGACATCCTTATTGACGACGAAAAACAGAAATTGCATCGGAATTAAATACAAATGGCACAAATCCGACTGAAGTACAGGAATACTGACTCTTCTTACTGACTATGCATTGAACCATTCCTGTGACACTAGTTATAGATTCCGATGCTTCAAGCCAGGTTTACTGTATCCCTTGGACCTTCTTATTGACGATGAAACACAGAAATTGCTTTGGAATTAAATACAAAAAGCTCAATGCCGACTTAAGTACCAGAAGACTGACTCTTCTTACTGTCTATGTTTGAACCATTCCTGTGACACTAGTTATAGATTCCGATGCTTCACTTCAGGTTTACTGTATCCATCAGACCTTCTTAATGACGATGAAACACAGAAATTGCATCGGAATTAAAGACAAAAGGCACAATGCCGATTTAAGTTCAAGAAGACTGACTCTTCTTACTGTCTATGTTTGAACCATTCCTGTGACACTAGTTATAGATTCTGATGCTTCACTTCAGGTTTACTGTAGCCCTCAGACCTTCTTATTGACGATGAAACACAGAAATTGCATCGAAATAAAATACAAAAGGCACAATGCCGACTTAAGTAAAAGAAGACTGACTCTTCCTACTGTCTATGTTTTGAACCATTCCTGTGACACTAGTTATAGATTCCGATGCCTCACTCGAGGTTTACTGTATCCCTTGGACTTCTTATTGACGATGAAACACAGAAATTGCGACGGAACTATATAGAAAATGCACAATGCCGACTTAAGTACAAGAAGACTGATTCTTCATACCGACTATGATTTGATTCATTCCTGTGACACTAGTTATAGATTCCGATGCTTCACTCCAGGTTTACTGTATCCCTTTGACCTTCTTATTGACGATGAAACACAGAAATTGCATCGGAATTAAATACAAAACGCACAATGCCGACTTAAGTACAAGAAGACTGACTCTTCTTTCTGACTATGTTTTGAACCATTCCTGTGTCACTAGTTATAGATTCCGATGCTTCACTCCCGGATTACTGTATCCTTTGGACCTTCTTATTGACGATGAAACACAGAAATTGCGTCGGAATTAAATACAAAAGGCACAATGCCGACTTCAGTACAAGATGACTGACTTTTCTTACTGACTATGTATTGAATCATTCCTGTGACACTAGTTATAGATTCCGATACTACACTCCAGGTTTACCGTATCCCTTGGACCTCTTTATTGACGATGAAACACAGAAATTGGATCGGAATTAAATACAAAAGGCACTTGCATACTTAAGTACAAGAAGACTGACTATTCTTACAGTCTATGCTTTGAAACATTCCCGTGACACTAGTTACAGATTCCGATGCTTCACTCCCGGTTTACTGTATCCCTTGGACCTTCTTATTGACGATGAAACGCAGAAATTGCATCTGAATTAAATAGAAAATGCACAATGCCGACTTAAGTACAAGAAGACTGTCTCTTCTTATTGACTATGTTTTGAAACATTCCTGTGACACTAGTTATAGATTCCGATGTTTCACTTCAGGTTTACTGTATCCCTTAGACTTTCTTATTGACGATGAAGCACAGAAATTGCATCGGAATTAAATAGAAAAGGCACAACGCCGACTTAAGTACAAGAAGACTAACTCTTCCTACTGTCTATGCTTTGAACCACTCCTTTGACACTAGTTATAGATTCCGATGCTTCACTACAGGTTTACTGTATCCCTCCGACCTTCTTAATGACGATGAAACGCAGAAATTGCATCGGAATTAAATAAAAAGGAACAATACCGACTTAAGAACATGAAGACGAGCTCTTTTTACCGTCTATGTTTTGAACCTTTCCTGTGAGTGCAGTTTTAGATTACGATGCTTCACTTCAGATTTGCTGTATCCCTTGGACCTTCGTATTGACGATGAAACAAAAAAATTGCATCGGAATTAAATACAAAAGGCACAATGCCGACTTAAGTACAAGAAGACTGACTCTTCTTACTGACTATGTTTTAAAACATTCCTGTGACACTAGTTATTGATTCCGATGCTCCACTTCAGGTTTACTGTATCCCTTGGACTTTCTTATTGACGATGCAACACAGAAATTGGATCGGAATTAAATACAAAAGGCACAATGCATACTTAAGTACAAGAAGACTGACTCTTCCTACTGTCTATGCTTTTAACCATTCCCGTGACACTGGTTATAGATTCCGATGCTTCACTCCAGGTTTACTGTATCCCTTGGACCATCTTATTGACGATGAAACACAGAAATTGCATCGGTATTAAATTGAGTAGGCACAATGCCGACTTAAGTACAAGAAGACTGACTCTTCTTACTGACTATGTTTTAAAACATTCCTGTGACACTAGTTATTGATTCCGATGCTTCACTTCAGGTTTACTGCATCCCTTGGACTTTCTTATTGACGATGAAGCACAGAAATTGCATCGGAATTAAATAGAAAAGGCACAATGCCGACTTAAGTACAAGAAGACTGTCTCTTCTTATTGACTATGTTTTGAAACATTCCTGTGACACTAGTTATAGATTCCGATGCTTCACTTCAGGTTTACTGTATCCCTTGGACTTTCTTGTTGACGATGAAGCACAGAAATTGCATCGGAATTAAATAGAAATTGCACAATGCCGACTTAAGTACAAGAAGACTGACTCTTCCTACTGTCTATGTTTTGAACCATTCCTTTGACACTAGTTATAGATTCCGATGCTTCACTACAGGTTTACTGTATCCCTCCGACCTTCTTAATGACGATAAAACGCAGAAATTGCATCGGAATTAAATAAAAAGGAACAATGCCGACTTAAGAACTAGAAGACGGGCTCTTCTTACCGTCTATGCTTTGAACCTTTCCTGTGAGTGCAGTTTTAGATTATGATGCTTCACTTCAGGTTTACTGTATCCCTTGGACCTTCTTATTGACGATGAAACAAAAAAATTGCATCGGAATTAAATACAAAAGGCACAATGCCGACTTAAGAACAAGAAGACTGACTCTTCTTACTGTCTATGTTTTGAATGTTTCCTGTGAGACCAGTTTTAGATTACGATGCTTCACGTCAGGTTTACTGTATCCCTTGGACCTCCTTATTGACGATGAAACAAAGAAATTGCATCGGAATTTAATACGAAAGGCACAATGCCGACTTAAGTACAAGAACACTGTCTCTTCTTTCTGACTACGTTTTGAACCATTGCTGTGACACTAGTTATAGATTCCCATGCTTCACTCCAGGTTTACTGTTTCCCTTTGACCTTCTTATTGATGATGAAACACAGAAATTGCATCGGAATTAAATACAAAAGGCACAATGCCGACTTAAGTACAAGAAGACTGACTCTTCATACTGACTATGTTTTGAACCATTCCTGTGTCACTAGTTATAGATTCCGATGCTTCACTCCCCGATTACTGTATCCCTTGGACCTTCGTATTGACGATGAAACACAGAAATTGCATCGGAATTAAATACAAAAGGCACAATGCCGACTGAAGTACAAGAAGACTGACTCTTCTTACTGGTTATGTTTTGAACCATTCCTGTGACACTAGTTATAGATTCCGATGCTACACTCCAGGTTTACCGTATCCCTTGGACCTCCTTATTGACGATGAAACACTGAAATTGCATCCTAATTAAATACAAAAGGCACAATGCATACTTAAGTACAAGAAGACTGACTATTCTTACAGTCTATGCTTTGAAACATTCCCGTGACACTAGTTACAGATTCCGATGCTTCACTCCAGGTTTACTGTATCCCTTGGACCTTCTTATTGACGATGAAACACAGAAATTGCATCTGAATTAAATAGAAAATGCACAATGCCGACTTAAGTACAAGAAGACTAACTCTTCCTACTGTCTATGTTTTGAACCACTCCTTTGACACTAGTTATAGATTCCGATGCTTCACTACAGGTTTACTGTATCCCTCCGACCTTCTTAATGACGATGAAACGCAGAAATTGCATCGGAATTAAATAAAAAGGAACAATGCCGACTTAAGAACAAGAAGACGAGCTCTTTTTACGGTCTATGTTTTGAACCTTTCCTGTGAGTGCAGTTTTAGATTACGATGCTTCACTTCAGATTTGCTGTATCCCTTGGACCTTCTTATTGACGATGAAACAAAAAAATTGCATCGGAATTAAATACAAATGACACAATGCCGACTTCAGAACAAGAAGACTGACTCTTCTTACTGTCTATGTTTTGAATGTTTCCTGTGAGTCCAGTTTTAGATTACGATGCTTCACGTCAGGTTTACTGTATCCCTTGGACCTTCTTATAGACGATGAAACAAAGAAATTGCATCGGAATTTAATACGAAAGGTACAATGCCGACTTAAGTACAAGAAGACTGACTCTTCTTACTGACTACGTTTTGAACCATTCCTGTGACACTAGTTATAGATTCAGATGCCTCACACCCGGTTTACTGTATCCCTTCGACCTTCTTATTGACGATTAAACACAGAAATTGCATCGGAATTAAATACAAAAGGCACAATGCCGACATAAGTACAAGAAGACTGACTCTTGTTACTGACTATGTTTTGAATCATTCCTGTGACACTAGTTATAGATTACGATGCTTCACTCCAGGTTTACTGTATCCCTTGGACATCCTTATTGACGACGAAACACAGAAATTGCATCGGAATTAAATACAAATGGCACACATCCGACTGAAGTACAGGAATACTGACTCTTCTTACTGACTATGCATTGAACCATTCCTGTGACACTAGTTATAGATTCCGATGCTTCAAGCCAGGTTTACTGTATCCCTTGGACCTTCTTATTGACGATGAAACACAGAAATTGCTTTGGAATTAAATACAAAAGGCACAATGCCGACTTAAGTACCAGAAGACTGACTCTTCTTACTGTATATGTTTGAACCATTCCTGTGACACTAGTTATAGATTCCGATGCTTCACTTCAGGTTTACTGTATCCATCAGACCTTCTTATTGACGATGAAACACAGAAATTGCATCGAAATAAAATACAAAAGGCACAATGCCGGCTTAAGTACAAGATGACTGACTCTTCCTACTGTCTATGTTTTGAACCAATCCTGTGACACTAGTTATAGTTTCCGATGCTTCACTTCAGGTTTACTGTATCCCTCTGACATCCATATTGCCGATGAAACACAGAAATTGCATCGGAATTAAATACAAAAGGCACAATGCCGACTTAAGTACAAGAAGACTGACTCTTCCTACTGTCTATGTTTGAACCATTCCTGTGACACTAGTTATAGATTCCGATGCTTCACTTCAGGTTCACTGTATCCCTCTGACCTTCTTATTGACGATGAAACACAGAAATTGCATCGGAATTATATAGAAAAGGCACAATGCCGACTTAAGTACAAGAAGACTGACTCTTCTTACTGACTATGTTTTGAACCATTCCTGTGTCACTAGTTATGGATTCCGATGCTTCACTCCCGGATTACTGTATCCCTTGGACCTTCTTAGTGACGATGAAACACAGAAATTGCGTCGGAATTAAATACAAAAGGCACAACGCCGACTTAAGTACAAGAAGACTGACTCTTCTTACTGACTATGTATTGAACCATTCCCGTGACACTGGTTATAGATTCCGATGCTTCACTCCAGGTTTACTGTATCCCTTGGACCTTCTTATTGACGATGAAACACAGAAATTGCATCGGTATTAAATTGAGAAGGCACAATGCCGACTTAAGTACAAGAAGACTGACTCTTCCTACTGTCTATGTTTTGAACCATTCCTTTGACACTAGTTATAGATTCCGATGCTTCACTACAGGTTTACTGCATCCCTCCGACCTTCTTAATGACGATGAAACGCAGAAATTGCATCGGAATTAAATAAAAAGGAACAATGCCGACTTAAGAACTAGAAGACGGGCTCTTCTTACCGTCTATGCTTTGAACCTTTCCTGTGAGTGCAGTTTTAGATTATGATGCTTCACTTCAGGTTTACTGTATCCCTTGGACCTTCTTATTGACGATGAAACAAAAAAATTGCATCGGCATTAAATACAAAAGGCACAATGCCGACTTAAGAACAAGAAGACTGACTCGTCTTACTGTCTATGTTTTGAATGTTTCCTGTGAGACCAGTTTTAGATTACGATGCTTCACGTCAGGTTTACTGTATCCCTTGGACCTTCTTATTGACGATGAAACAAAGACATTGCATCGGAATTTAATACGAAAGGCACAATGCCGACTTAAGTACAAGAACACTGAGTCTTCTTACTGACTACGTTTTGAACCATTCCTGTGACACTAGTTATAGATTCCCATGCTTCACTCCAGGTTTACTGTTTCCCTTTGACCTTCTTATTGATGATGAAACACAGAAATTGCATCGGAATTAAATACAAAAGGCACAATGCCGACTTAAGTACAAGAAGACTGACTCTTCATACTGACTATGTTTTGAACCATTCCTGTGTCACTAGTTATAGATTCCGATGCTTCACTCCCCGATTACTGTATCCCTTGGACCTTCTTATTGACGATGAAACACAGAAATTGCATCGGAATTAAATACAAAAGGCACAATGCCGACTGAAGTACAAGAAGACTGACTCTTCTTACTGGTTATGTTTTGAACCATTCCTGTGACACTAGTTATAGATTCCGATGCTACACTCCAGGTTTACCGTATTCCTTGGACCTCCTTATTGACGATGAATCACTGAAATTGCATCCTAATTAAATACAAAAGGCACAATGCATACTTATGTACAGGAAGACTGACTATTCTTACAGTCAATGCTTTGAAACATTCCCGTGACACTAGTTACAGATTCCGATGCTTCACTCCAGGTTTACTGTATCCCTTGGACCTTCTTATCGACGATGAAACACAGAAATTGCTTTGGAATTAAATACAAAAGGCACAACGCCGACTTAAGTACCAGAAGACTGACTCTTCTTACTGTCTATGTTAGAACCATTCCTGTGACACTAGTTATAGATTCCGATGCTTCACTTCAGGTTTTCTGTGTCCATCAGACCTTCTTAATGACGATGAAACACACAAATTGCATCGAAATAAAGTACAAAAGGCACAATGCCGGCTTAAGTACAGGATGACTGACTCTTCCTACTGTCTATGTTTTGAACCAATCCTGTGACACTAGTTATAGTTTCCGATGCCTCACTTCAGGTTTTCTGTATCCCTCTGACCTTCTTATTGACGATGAAACACAGAAATTGCATCGGAATTAAATACAAAAGGCACAATGCCGACTTAGGTACAAGAAGACTGACTCTTCCTTCTGTCTATGTTTTGAACCATTCCTGTGACACTAGTTATAGATTCCGATGCTTCACTCCAGGTTTACTGTATTCCTTGGACCTTCTTATTGACAATGAAACACAGAACGTGCATCGGAATTAAATAGAAAAGGCACAATGCCGACTTAACTACAAGAAGACTAACTCTTCCTACTGTCTATGTTTTGAACCATTCCTGTGACACTAGTTATAGATTCCCATGCTTCACTCCAGGTTTACTGTCTCCCTTTGACCTTCTTATTGATGATGAAGCACAGAAATTGCATCGGAATTAAATACAAAAGGCACAATGCCGAATTAAGTACAAGAAGACTGACTCTTCTTACTGGTTATGTTTTGAACCATTCCTGTGACACTAGTTATAGATTCCGATGCTACACTCCAGGTTTACCGTATCCCTTGGACCTCCTTATTGACGATGAAACACAGAAATTGCATCTGAATTAAATAGAAAAGGCACAATGCCGACTTAAGTACAAGAAGACTGTCTCTTCTTATTGACTATGTTTTGAAACATTCCTGTGACACTAGTTATAGATTCCGATGCTTCAATTCAGGTTTACCGTATCCCTTGGACCTTCTAATTGACGTTGAAACACAGAAATTGCATCGGAAATAAATGCAAAAGGCACAATGCCGACAGAAGTACAAGAAGACTGACTCTTCTTACTGGTTATGTTTTGAACCATTCCTGTGACACTAGTTATAGATTCCGATGCTACACTCCAGGTTTACCGTATCCCTTGGACCTCCTTATTGACGATGAAACACAGAAATTGCATCGGAATTAAATACGAAAGGCACAATGCATACTTAAGTACAAGAAGACTGACTATTCTTACAGTCTATGCTTTGAACGATTCCCATGACACTAGTTACAGATTCCGATGCTTCACTCCAGGTTTACTGTATCCCTTGGACCTTCTTATTGACGATGAAACACAGAAATTGCATCTCAATTAAATAGAAAAGGCACAATGCCGACTTAAGTACAAGAAGACTTTCTCTTCTTATTGACTATGTTTTGAAACATTCCTGTGACACTAGTTATAGATTCCGATGCTTCAATTCAGGTTTACTGTATCCCTTGGACTTTCTTATTGACGATGAAGCACAGAAATTGCTTTGGAATTAAATACAAAAGGCTCAATGCCGACTTAAGTACCAGAAGACTGACTCTTCTTAATGTCTATGTTTGAACCATTCCTGTGACACTAGTTATAGATTCCGATGCTTCACTTCAGGTTTACTGTATCCATCAGACCTTCTTATTGACGATGAAACACAGAAATTGCATCGAAATAAAATACAAAAGGCACAATGCCGGCTTAAGTACAAGATGACTGACTCTTCCTACTGTCTATGTTTTGAACCAATCCTGTGACACTAGTTATAGTTTCCGATGCTTCACTTCAGGTTCACTGTATCCCTCTGACCTCCTTATTGACCATGAAACACAGAAATTGCATCGGAATTAAATACAAAAGGCACAATGCCGACTTAAGTACAAGAAGACTGACTCTTCCTACTGTCTATGCTTTGAACCATTCCTGTGACACTAGTTATAGATTCCGATGCTTTACTCCAGGTTTACTGTATTCCTTGGACCTTCTTATTGACGATGAAACACAGAACGTGCATCGGAATTAAATAGAAAAGGCACAATGCCGATTTAAGTACAAGAAGACTACCTCTTCCTACTGTCTATTTTTTGAACCATTCCGGTGACACTAGTTATAGATTCCCATGCTTCACTTCTGGTTTAATGTATCCCTTGGACCTTCTTGTTGACGATGAAACATAGAAATTGCATCGGAATTAAATACAAAAGGCACAATGCCGACTTAAGTACAAGAAGACTGATTCTTCTTACCGACTATGTTTTGATTCATTCCTGTGACACTAGTTATAGATTCCGATGCTTCACTCCAGGTTTACTGTATCCCTTTGAGCTTCTTATTGACGATGAAACAGAGAAATTGCATCGGAATTAAATGCAAAAGGCACAATGCCGACTTAAGTACAAGAAGACTGACTCTTCTTACTGACTATGTTTTTAACCATTCCTGTGTCATTAGTTATAGGTTCCGATGCTTCACTCACGGTTTACTGTCTCCCTTGGACCTTCATATTGACGATGAAACACAGAAATTGCATCGGAATTAAATACAAAAGGCACAATGCCGACTTAAGCAGAAGAAGACTGACTCTTCTTACTGACTATGCTTTAAACCATTCCTGTGACACTAGTTATAGATTCCGATGCTTCACTCCAGGTTTACCGTAACCCTTGGACCTCCTTATTGACGATGAAACACAGAAAAATGCATCGAAATAAAATACAAAAGGCACAATGCCGGCTTAAGTACAAGATGACTGACTCTTCCTACTGTCTATGTTTTGAACCAATCCTGTGACACTAGTTATAGTTTCCGATGCTTCACTTCAGGTTTACTGTATCCCTCTGACCTCCTTATTGACGATGAAATACAGAAATTGCATCGGAATTAAATACAAAAGGCACAATGCCGACTTAAGTACAAGAAGACTGATTCTTCTTACCGACTATGTTTTGATTCATTCCTGTGACACTAGTCATAGATTCCGATGCTTCACTCCAGGTTTACTGTGACCTTCTTATTGACGATGAAACACAGAAATTGCATCGGAATTAAATACAAAAGGCACAATGCCGATTTAAGTACAAGAAGACTGACTCTTCTTACTGACTATGATTTGAAAAATTCCTGTGACACTAGTTATGAATTCCGATGCCTCACTTCAGGTTTACTGTATCTCTTGGACTTTCTTATTGACGATGAAGCAGAGAAATTGCATCGGAATTAAATAGAAAAGGCACAATGCCGACTTAAGTACAAGAAGACTGACTCTTCCTACTGTCGATGTTTTGAACCATTCCTGTGACACTAGTTACAGATTCCGATGCTTCACTTCAGGTTTAATGTATCCCTTGGACCTTCTTGTTGACGATGAAACACAGAAATTGCATCGGAATTAAATAGAAAAGGCACAATGCCGACTTAAGTAAAAGAAGACTGACTCTTCCTACTGTTTATGTTTTGAACCATTCCTGTGACACTAGTTATAGATTCCGATGCCTCACTCCAGGTTTACTGTATCCCTTGGACCTTCTTAATGACGATGAAACACAGAAATTGCATCGGAATTAAATAGAAAATGCTCAATGCCCACTTAAGTACAAGAAGACTGAATCTTCCTACTAACTATGTTTTGAACCATTCCTGTGACACTAGGTATGGATTCCGATGCTTCGCTTCAAGTTTAATGTATCCCTTGGACCTTCTTGTTAACGATGAAACACAGAAATTGCATCGGAATTAAATACAAAAAACACAATGCCGACTTAAGTACAAGAAGACTGACTATTCTTACAGTCTATGCTTTGAACCATTCCCGTGACACTAGTTACAGAATCCGATGCTTCATTCCCGGATTACCGTATCTCTTGGACCTTCGTATTGACGATGAAACACAGAAAATGCATCGGAATTAAATACAAAAGGCACAATGCCGACCTAAGTACAAGAAGACTGACTCTTCTTACTGATTATGTTTTGAACCATTCCTGTGACACTAGTTATAGATTCCGATGCTACACTCCAGGTTTACCGTATCCCTTGGACATCCTTATTGACGACGAAACACAGAAATTGAATCGGAATTAGATACAAATGGCACAATGCCGACTTAAGTGCAGGAATACTGACTCTTCTTACTGTCTATGCATTGAGCCATTCCTGTGACACTGGTTATAGATATCGATGCTTCAAGCCAGGTTTACTGTATCCGTTGGACCTTCTTATTGACGATGAAACACAGAAATTGCTTTGGAATTAAATGCAAAAGGCAGAATGCCGACTTAAGTACCAGAAGACTGACTCTTCTTACTGTCTACGTTTGAACCATTCCTGTGACACTAGTTATAGATTCCGATGCTTCACGTCAGGTTTACTGTATCCATCAGACCTTCTTATTGACGATGAAACACAGAAATTGCATCGAAATAAAATACAAAAGGCACAATGCCGGCTTAAGTACAAGATGACAGACTCTTCCTACTGTCTATGTTTTGAACCAATCCTGTGACACTAGTTATAGTTTCCGATGCTTCACTTCAGGTTTACTGTATCCCTCTGACCTTCTTATTGACGATGAAACACAGAAATTGCATCGGAATTAAATACAAAAGGCACAATGCCGACTTAAGTACAAGAAGACTGATTCTTCTTACCGACTATGCTTTGATTCATTCCTGTGACACTAGTTATAGATTCCGATGCTTCACTCCAGGTTTACTGTATCCCTTTGACCTTCTTATTGACGATGAAACACAGAAATTCCATCGGAATTAAATGCAAAGGCACAATGCCGACTTAAGTACAAGAAGACTGACTCTTCTTACTGACTATGTTTTGAACCATTCCTGTGTCACTAGTTATAGATTCCGATGCTTCACTCCCGGTTTACTGTCTCCCTTGGACCTTCTTATTGACGATGAAACACAGAAATTGCATCGGAATTAAATACAAAAGGCACAATGCCGACTTAAGCAAAAGAAGACTGACTCTTCTTACTGACTATGCTTTAAACCATTCCTGTGACACTAGTTATAGATTCCGATGCTTCACTCCAGGTTTACCGTTTCCCTTGGACCTCCTTATTGACGATGAAACACAGAAATTGCATCGGAATTAAATACAAAAGGCACAATGCATACTTAAGTACAAGAAGACTGACTCTTCTTACTGTCTATGCTTTGAAACATTCCCGTGACACTAGTTATAGAATCCGATGCTTCACTCCAGGTTTACTGTATCCCTTGGACCGTCTTATTGACGATGAAACACAGAAATTGCATCGGAATTAAGTAGAAAAGGCACAATGCCGACTTAAGTACAAGAAGACTGACTCTACTTACTGACAATGTTTTGAAAAATTCCTGTGACACTAGTTATGGATTCCGATGCCTCACTTCAGGATTACTGTATCCCTTGGACTTTCTTATTGACGATGAAGCACAGAAATTGCATCGGAATTAAATAGAAAAGGCACAATGCCGACTTAAGTACAAGAAGACTGACTCTTCCTACTGTCTATGTTTTGAACCATTCCTGTGACACTAGTTACAGATTCCGATGCTTCACTTCAGGTTTAATGTATCCCTTGGATCTTCTTGTTGACGATGAAACACAGAAATTGCATCGGAATTAAATAGAAAAGGCACAATGCCGATTTAAGTAAAAAAAGACTGACTCTTCCTACTGTCTATGATTTGAACCATTCCTGTGACACTAGTTATAGATTCCGATGCCTCACTCCAGGTTAACTGTATCCCTTGGACCTTCTCATTGACGATGAAACACAGAAATTGCATCGGAATTAAATACAAAAGGCAGAATGCCGACTTAAGTACAAGAAGACTGACAATTCTTACAGTCTATGCTTTGAACCATTCCCGTGACACTAGTTACAGATTCCGATGCTTCACTCCCGGATTACTGTATCCCTTGGACCTTCATATTGACGATGAAACACAGAAATTGCATCGGAATTAAATACAAAAGGCACAATGCCGACTTAAGTACATGAAGACTCACTCTTCTTACTGATTATGTTTTGAACCATTCCTGTGACACTAGTTATAGATTCCGATGCTACACTCCATGTTTACCGTATCCCTTGGACCTCCTTATTGACGATGAAACACAGAAATTGCATCGGAATTAAATACACAAGGCACAATGCATACTGAAGTACAAGAAGACTGACTATTCTTACAGTCTATGCTTTGAACCATTCCCGTGACACTAGTTACAGATTCCGATGCTTCACTCTAGGTTTACTGTATCCCTTAGACCTTCTTATTGACGATGAAACACAGAAACTGCATCTGAATTAAATAGAAAAGGCACAATGCCGACTTAAGTACAAGAAGACTGTCTCTTCTTATTGACTATGTTTTGAAAGATTCCTGTGACACTAGTTATAGATTCCGATGCTTCACTTCAGGTTTACTGTATCCCTTGGACTTTCTTATTGACGATGAAGCACAGAAATTGCATCGAAATTAAATAGAAAAGGCACAATACCGACTTCAGTACAAGAAGACTGACTCTTCCTACTGTCTATGTTTTGAACCATTCCTTTGACACTAGTTATAGATTCCGATGCTTCACTACAGGTTTACTGTATCCCTCCGACCTTCTTAATGACAATGAAACGCAGAAATTGCATCGGAATTAAATAAAACGGAACAATGCCGGCTTACGAACAAGAAGACGGGCTCTTCTTACCGTCTATGTTTTGAACCTTTCCTGTGAGTGCAGTTTTAGATTACGATTCTTCACTTCAGGTTTACTGTATCCCTTGGACCATCTTATTGACGATGAAATAGAAAAATTGCTTCGGAATTAAATACAAAAGGCTCAATGCCGACTGAAGAAGAAGAAGACTGACTCTTCTTACTGACCATGATTTGAACCATTCCTGTGACACTAGTTTTAGATTCCGATGCGTCACTCCAGGTTTACTGTATTCCTTGGACCTTCTTATTGACGATGAAACACAGAACGTGCATCGGAATAAAATAGAAAAGGCACAATGCCGACTTATGTACAAGAAGACTAACTCTTCCTACTGTCTATGCTTTGAACCATTCCTGTGACACTAGTTATAGATTCCCATGCTTCACTTCAGGTTTAATGTATCCCTTGGACCTTCTTGTTGACGATGAAACACAGAAATTGCATCGGAATTAAATACAAAAGGCACAATGCCGACTTAAGTACAAGAAGACTGACTCTTCTTACTGACTATGTTTTAAAACATTCCTGTGACACTAGTTATTGATTCCGATGCTTCACTTCAGGTTTACTGCATCCCTTGGACTTTCTTATTGACGATGAAGCACAGAAATTGCATCGGAATTAAATAGAAAAGGCACAATGCCGACTTAAGTACAAGAATACTGTCTCTTCTTATTGACTATGTTTTGAAACATTCCTGTGACACTAGTTATAGATTCCGATGCTTCACTTCAGGTTTACTGTATCCCTTGGACTTTCTTGTTGACGATGAAGCACAGAAATTGCATCGGAATTAAATAGAAATTGCACAATGCCGACTTAAGAACAAGAAGACTGACTCTTCTTACTGTCTATGTTTTGAATGTTTCCTGTGAGACCAGTTTTAGATTACGATGCTTCACGTCAGGTTTACTGTATCCCTTGGACCTCCTTATTGACGATGAAACAAAGAAATTGCATCGGAATTTAATACGAAAGGCACAATGCCGACTTAAGTACAAGAACACTGTCTCTTCTTTCTGACTACGTTTTGAACCATTGCTGTGACACTAGTTATAGATTCCCATGCTTCACTCCAGGTTTACTGTTTCCCTTTGACCTTCTTATTGATGATGAAACACAGAAATTGCATCGGAATTAAATACAAAAGGCACAATGCCGACTTAAGTACAAGAAGACTGACTCTTCATACTGACTATGTTTTGAACCATTCCTGTGTCACTAGTTATAGATTCCGATGCTTCACTCCCCGATTACTGTATCCCTTGGACCTTCTTATTGACGATGAAACACAGAAATTGCATCGGAATTAAATACAAAAGGCACAATGCCGACTGAAGTACAAGAAGACTGACTCTTCTTACTGGTTATGTTTTGAACCATTCCTGTGACACTAGTTATAGATTCCGATGCTACACTCCAGGTTTACCGTATCCCTTGGACCTCCTTATTGACGATGAAACACTGAAATTGCATCCTAATTAAATACAAAAGGCACAATGCATACTTAAGTACAAGAAGACTGACTATTCTTACAGTCTATGCTTTGAAACATTCCCGTGACACTAGTTACAGATTCCGATGCTTCACTCCAGGTTTACTGTATCCCTTGGACCTTCTTATTGACGATGAAACACAGAAATTGCATCTGAATTAAATAGAAAATGCACAATGCCGACTTAAGTACAAGAAGACTAACTCTTCCTACTGTCTATGTTTTGAACCACTCCTTTGACACTAGTTATAGATTCCGATGCTTCACTACAGGTTTACTGTATCCCTCCGACCTTCTTAATGACGATGAAACGCAGAAATTGCATCGGAATTAAATAAAAAGGAACAATGCCGACTTAAGAACAAGAAGACGAGCTCTTTTTACGGTCTATGTTTTGAACCTTTCCTGTGAGTGCAGTTTTAGATTACGATGCTTCACTTCAGATTTGCTGTATCCCTTGGACCTTCTTATTGACGATGAAACAAAAAAATTGCATCGGAATTAAATACAAATGACACAATGCCGACTTCAGAACAAGAAGACTGACTCTTCTTACTGACTACGTTTTGAACCATTCCTGTGACACTAGTTATAGATTCAGATGCTTCACTCCCGGTTTACTGTATCCCTTGGACCTTCTTATTGACGATTAAACACAGAAATTGCATCGGAATTAAATACAAAAGGCACAATGCCGACATAAGTACAAGAAGACTGACTCTTGTTACTGACTATGTTTTGAATCATTCCTGTGACACTAGTTATAGATTACGATGCTTCACTCCAGGTTTACTGTATCCCTTGGACATCCTTATTGACGACGAAACACAGAAATTGCATCGGAATTAAATACAAATGGCACACATCCGACTGAAGTACAGGAATACTGACTCTTCTTACTGACTATGCATTGAACCATTCCTGTGACACTAGTTATAGATTCCGATGCTTCAAGCCAGGTTTACTGTATCCCTTGGACCTTCTTATTGACGATGAAACACAGAAATTGCTTTGGAATTAAATACAAAAGGCACAATGCCGACTTAAGTACCAGAAGACTGACTCTTCTTACTGTATATGTTTGAACCATTCCTGTGACACTAGTTATAGATTCCGATGCTTCACTTCAGGTTTACTGTATCCATCAGACCTTCTTATTGACGATGAAACACAGAAATTGCATCGAAATAAAATACAAAAGGCACAATGCCGGCTTAAGTACAAGATGACTGACTCTTCCTACTGTCTATGTTTTGAACCAATCCTGTGACACTAGTTATAGTTTCCGATGCTTCACTTCAGGTTTACTGTATCCCTCTGACATCCATATTGCCGATGAAACACAGAAATTGCATCGGAATTAAATACAAAAGGCACAATGCCGACTTAAGTACAAGAAGACTGACTCTTCCTACTGTCTATGTTTGAACCATTCCTGTGACACTAGTTATAGATTCCGATGCTTCACTTCAGGTTCACTGTATCCCTCTGACCTTCTTATTGACGATGGAACACAGAAATTGCATCGGAATTATATAGAAAAGGCACAATGCCGACTTAAGTACAAGAAGACTGACTCTTCTTACTGACTATGTTTTGAACCATTCCTGTGTCACTAGTTATGGATTCCGATGCTTCACTCCCGGATTACTGTATCCCTTGGACCTTCTTAGTGACGATGAAACACATTAATTGCGTCGGAATTAAATACAAAAGGCACAACGCCGACTTAAGTACAAGAAGACTGACTCTTCTTACTGACTATGTATTGAACCATTCCCGTGACACTGGTTATAGATTCCGATGCTTCACTCCAGGTTTACTGTATCCCTTGGACCTTCTTATTGACGATGAAACACAGAAATTGCATCGGTATTAAATTGAGAAGGCACAATGCCGACTTAAGTACAAGAAGACTGACTCTTCCTACTGTCTATGTTTTGAACCATTCCTTTGACACTAGTTATAGATTCCGATGCTTCACTACAGGTTTACTGCATCCCTCCGACCTTCTTAATGACGATGAAACGCAGAAATTGCATCGGAATTAAATAAAAAGGAACAATGCCGACTTAAGAACTAGAAGACGGGCTCTTCTTACCGTCTATGCTTTGAACCTTTCCTGTGAGTGCAGTTTTAGATTATGATGCTTCACTTCAGGTTTACTGTATCCCTTGGACCTTCTTATTGACGATGAAACAAAAAAATTGCATCGGCATTAAATACAAAAGGCACAATGCCGACTTAAGAACAAGAAGACTGACTCGTCTTACTGTCTATGTTTTGAATGTTTCCTGTGAGACCAGTTTTAGATTACGATGCTTCACGTCAGGTTTACTGTATCCCTTGGACCGTCTTATTGACGATGAAACAAAGACATTGCATCGGAATTTAATACGAAAGGCACAATGCCGACTTAAGTACAAGAACACTGAGTCTTCTTACTGACTACGTTTTGAACCATTCCTGTGACACTAGTTATAGATTCCCATGCTTCACTCCAGGTTTACTGTTTCCCTTTGACCTTCTTATTGATGATGAAACACAGAAATTGCATCGGAATTAAATACAAAAGGCACAATGCCGACTTAAGTACAAGAAGACTGACTCTTCATACTGACTATGTTTTGAACCATTCCTGTGTCACTAGTTATAGATTCCGATGCTTCACTCCCCGATTACTGTATCCCTTGGACCTTCTTATTGACGATGAAACACAGAAATTGCATCGGAATTAAATACAAAAGGCACAATGCCGACTGAAGTACAAGAAGACTGACTCTTCTTACTGGTTATGTTTTGAACCATTCCTGTGACACTAGTTATAGATTCCGATGCTACACTCCAGGTTTACCGTATTCCTTGGACCTCCTTATTGACGATGAATCACCGAAATTGCATCCTAATTAAATACAAAAGGCACAATGCATACTTATGTACAAGAAGACTGACTATTCTTACAGTCAATGCTTTGAAACATTCCCGTGACACTTGTTACAGATTCCGATGCTTCACTCCAGGTTTACTGTATCCCTTGGACCTTCTTATTGACGATGAAACACAGAAATTGCATCTGAATTAAATAGAAAATGCACAATGCCGACTTAAGTACAAGAAGACTGTCTCTTCTTATTGACTATGTTTTGAAACATTCCTGTGACACTAGTTATGGATTCCGATGCTTCACTTCAGGTTTACTGTATCCCCTTAGACTTTCTTATTGACGATGAAGCACAGAAATTGCATCGGAATTAAATAGAAAAGGCACAATGCCGACTTAAGTACAAGAAGACTAACTCTTCCTACTGTCTATGTTTTGAACCATTCCTTTGACACTAGTTATAGAGTCCGATGCTTCACTACAGGTTTACTGTATCCCTCCGACCTTCTTAATGACGATGAAACGCAGAAATTGCATCGGAATTAAATAAAAAGGAACAATGCCGGCTTAAGAACAAGAAGACTGACTCTTGTTACTGACTATGTTTTGAATCATTCCTGGGACACTAGTTATAGATTCCGATGCTTCACTCCAGGTTTACTGTATCCCTTGGACATCCTTATAGACGACGAAACACAGAAATTGCATCGGAAAAAAATACAAATGGCACAATGCCGACTTAAGTACAGGAATACTGACTCTTCTTACTGTCTATGCATTGAACCATTCCTGTGACACTAGTTATAGATTCCGATAGTTCAAGCCAGGTTTACTGTATCCCTTGGACCTTCTTATCGACGATGAAACACAGAAATTGCTTTGGAATTAAATACTAAAGGCACAACGCCGACTTAAGTACCAGAAGACTGACTCTTCTTACTGTCTATGTTTGAACCATTCCTGTGACACTAGTTATAGATTCCGATGCTTCACTTCAGGTTTTCTGTGTCCATCAGACCTTCTTACTGACGATGAAACACACAAATTGCATCGAAATAAAGTACAAAAGGCACAATGCCGGCTTAAGTACAGGATGACTGACTCTTCCTACTGTCTATGTTTTGAACCAATCCTGTGACACTAGTTATAGTTTCCGATGCCTCACTTCAGGTTTTCTGTATCCCTCTGACCTTCTTATTGACGATGAAAACACAGAAATTGCATCGGAATTAAATACAAAAGGCACAATGCCGACTTAAGTACAAGAAGACTGACTCTTCCTTCTGTCTATGTTTTGAACCATTCCTGTGACACTAGTTATAGATTCCGATGCTTCACTCCAGGTTTACTGTATTCCTTGGACCTTCTTATTGACAATGAAACACAGAACGTGCATCGGAATTAAATACAAAAGGCACAATGCCGACTTAACTACAAGAAGACTAACTCTTCCTACTGTCTAATGTTTTGAACCATTCCTGTGACACTAGTTATAGATTCCCATGCTTCACTCCAGGTTTACTGTCTCCCTTTGACCTTCTTATTGATGATGAAGCACAGAAATTGCATCGGAATTAAATACAAAAGGCACAATGCCGAATTAAGTACAAGAAGACTGACTCTTCTTACTGGTTATGTTTTGAACCATTCCTGTGACACTAGTTATAGATTCCGATGCTACACTCCAGGTTTACCGTATCCCTTGGACCTCCTTATTGACGATGAAACACAGAAATTGCATCTGAATTAAATAGAAAAGGCACAATGCCGACTTAAGTACAAGAAGACTGTCTCTTCTTATTGACTATGTTTTGAAACATTCCCTGTGACACTAGTTATAGATTCCGATGCTTCAATTCAGGTTTACCGTATCCCTTGGACCTTCTTATTGACGATGAAACACAGAAATTGCATCGGAAATAAATACAAAAGGCACAATGCCGACAGAAGTACAAGAAGACTGACTCTTCTTACTGGTTATGTTTTGAACCATTCCTGTGACACTAGTTATAGATTCCGATGCTACACTCCAGGTTTACCGTATCCCTTGGACCTCCTTATTGACGATGAAACACAGAAATTGCATCGGAATTAAATACGAAAGGCACAATGCATACTTAAGTACAAGAAGACTGACTATTCTTACAGTCTATGCTTTGAACGATTCCCATGACACTAGTTACAGATTCCGATGCTTCACTCCAGGTTTACTGTATCCCTTGGACCTTCTTATTGACGATGAAACACAGAAATTGCATCTGAATTAAATAGAAAAGGCACAATACCGACTTAAGTACAAGAAGACTTTCTCTTCTTATTGACTATGTTTTGAAACATTCCTGTGACACTAGTTATAGATTCCGATGCTTCAATTCAGGTTTACTGTATCCCTTGGACTTTCTTATTGACGATGAAGCACAGAAATTGCTTTGGAATTAAATACAAAAGGCTCAATGCCGACTTAAGTACCAGAAGACTGACTCTTCTTAATGTCTATGTTTGAACCATTCCTGTGACACTAGTTATAGATTCCGATGCTTCACTTCAGGTTTACTGTATCCATCAGACCTTCTTATTGACGATGAAACACAGAAATTGCATCGAAATAAAATACAAAAGGCACAATGCCGGCTTAAGTACAAGATGACTGACTCTTCCTACTGTCTATGTTTTGAACCAATCCTGTGACACTAGTTATAGTTTCCGATGCTTCACTTCAGGTTCACTGTATCCCTCTGACCTCCTTATTGACCATGAAACACAGAAATTGCATCGGAATTAAATACAAAAGGCACAATGCCGACTTAAGTACAAGAAGACTGACTCTTCCTACTGTCTATGCTTTGAACCATTCCTGTGACACTAGTTATAGATTCCGATGCTTTACTCCAGGTTTACTGTATTCCTTGGACCTTCTTATTGACGATGAAACACAGAACGTGCATCGGAATTAAATAGAAAAGGCACAATGCCGATTTAAGTACAAGAAGACTACCTCTTCCTACTGTCTATTTTTTGAACCATTCCGGTGACACTAGTTATAGATTCCCATGCTTCACTTCTGGTTTAATGTATCCCTTGGACCTTCTTGTTGACGATGAAACATAGAAATTGCATCGGAATTAAATACAAAAGGCACAATGCCGACTTAAGTACAAGAAGACTGATTCTTCTTACCGACTATGTTTTGATTCATTCCTGTGACACTAGTTATAGATTCCGATGCTTCACTCCAGGTTTACTGTATCCCTTTGAGCTTCTTATTGACGATGAAACACAGAAATTGCAATCGGAATTAAATGCAAAAGGCACAATGCCGACTTAAGTACAAGAAGACTGACTCTTCTTACTGACTATGTTTTTAACCATTCCTGTGTCATTAGTTATAGGTTCCGATGCTTCACTCACGGTTTACTGTCTCCCTTGGACCTTCATATTGACGATGAAACACAGAAATTGCATCGGAATTAAATACAAAAGGCACAATGCCGACTTAAGCAGAAGAAGACTGACTCTTCTTACTGACTATGCTTTAAACCATTCCTGTGACACTAGTTATAGATTCCGATGCTTCACTCCAGGTTTACCGTAACCCTTGGACCTCCTTATTGACGATGAAGCACAGAAATTGCATCGAAATAAAATACAAAAGGCACAATACCGACTTCAGTACAAGAAGACTGACTCTTCCTACTGTCTATGTTTTGAACCATTCCTTTGACACTAGTTATAGATTCCGATGCTTCACTACAGGTTTACTGTATCCCTCCGACCTTCTTAATGACAATGAAACGCAGAAATTGCATCGGAATTAAATAAAACGGAACAATGCCGGCTTACGAACAAGAAGACGGGCTCTTCTTACCGTCTATGTTTTGAACCTTTCCTGTGAGTGCAGTTTTAGATTACGATTCTTCACTTCAGGTTTACTGTATCCCTTGGACCATCTTATTGACGATGAAATAGAAAAATTGCTTCGGAATTAAATACAAAAGGCACAATGCCGACTTAAGCAGAAGAAGACTGACTCTTCTTACTGTCTATGCTTTGAACCATTCCTGTGACACTAGTTATAGATTCCCATGCTTCACTTCAGGTTTAATGTATCCCTTGGACCTTCTTGTTGACGATGAAACACAGAAATTGCATCGGAATTAAATACAAAAGGCACAATGCCGACTTAAGTACAAGAAGACTGACTCTTCTTACTGACTATGTTTTAAAACATTCCTGTGACACTAGTTATTGATTCCGATGCTTCACTTCAGGTTTACTGCATCCCTTGGACTTTCTTATTGACGATGAAGCACAGAAATTGCATCGGAATTAAATAGAAAAGGCACAATGCCGACTTAAGTACAAGAAGACTGTCTCTTCTTATTGACTATGTTTTGAAACATTCCTGTGACACTAGTTATAGATTCCGATGCTTCACTTCAGGTTTACTGTATCCCTTGGACTTTCTTGTTGACGATGAAGCACAGAAATTGCATCGGAATTAAATAGAAATTGCACAATGCCGACTTAAGTACAAGAAGACTGACTCTTCCTACTGTCTATGTTTTGAACCATTCCTTTGACACTAGTTATAGATTCCGATGCTTCACTACAGGTTTACTGTATCCCTCCGACCTTCTTAATGACGATAAAACGCAGAAATTGCATCGGAATTAAATAAAAAGGAACAATGCCGACTTAAGAACTAGAAGACGGGCTCTTCTTACCGTCTATGCTTTGAACCTTTCCTGTGAGTGCAGTTTTAGATTATGATGCTTCACTTCAGGTTTACTGTATCCCTTGGACCTTTTTATTGACGATGAAACAAAAAAATTGCATCGGAATTAAATACAAAAGGCACAATGCCGACTTAAGAACAAGAAGACTGACTCTTCTTACTGTCTATGTTTTGAATGTTTCCTGTGAGACCAGTTTTAGATTACGATGCTTCACGTCAGGTTTACTGTATCCCTTGGACCTCCTTATTGACGATGAAACAAAGAAATTGCATCGGAATTTAATACGAAAGGCACAATGCCGACTTAAGTACAAGAACAATGTCTCTTCTTTCTGACTACGTTTTGAACCATTGCTGTGACACTAGTTATAGATTCCCATGCTTCACTCCAGGTTTACTGTTTCCCTTTGACCTTCTTATTGATGATGAAACACAGAAATTGCATCGGAATTAAATACAAAAGGCACAATGCCGACTTAAGTACAAGAAGACTGACTATTCTTACAGTCTATGCTTTGAAACATTCCCGTGACACTAGTTACAGATTCCGATGCTTCACTCCAGGTTTACTGTATCCCTTGGACCTTCTTATTGACGATGAAACACAGAAATTGCATCTGAATTAAATAGAAAATGCACAATGCCGACTTAAGTACAAGAAGACTAACTCTTCCTACTGTCTATGTTTTGAACCACTCCTTTGACACTAGTTATAGATTCCGATGCTTCACTACAGGTTTACTGTATCCCTCCGACCTTCTTAATGACGATGAAACGCAGAAATTGCATCGGAATTAAATAAAAAGGAACAATGCCGACTTAAGAACAAGAAGACGAGCTCTTTTTACGGTCTATGTTTTGAACCTTTCCTGTGAGTGCAGTTTTAGATTACGATGCTTCACTTCAGATTTGCTGTATCCCTTGGACCTTCTTATTGACGATGAAACAAAAAAATTGCATCGGAATTAAATACAAATGACACAATGCCGACTTCAGAACAAGAAGACTGACTCTTCTTACTGTCTATGTTTTGAATGTTTCCTGTGAGTCCAGTTTTAGATTACGATGCTTCACGTCAGGTTTACTGTATCCCTTGGACCTTCTTATAGACGATGAAACAAAGAAATTGCATCGGAATTTAATACGAAAGGTACAATGCCGACTTAAGTACAAGAAGACTGACTCTTCTTACTGACTACGTTTTGAACCATTCCTGTGACACTAGTTATAGATTCAGATCCTTCACTCCCGGTTTACTGTATCCCTTGGACCTTCTTATTGACGATTAAACACAGAAATTGCATCGGAATTAAATACAAAAGGCACAATGCCGACATAAGTACAAGAAGACTGACTCTTGTTACTGACTATGTTTTGAATCATTCCTGTGACACTAGTTATAGATTACGATGCTTCACTCCAGGTTTACTGTATCCCTTGGACATCCTTATTGACGACGAAACACAGAAATTGCATCGGAATTAAATACAAATGGCACACATCCGACTGAAGTACAGGAATACTGACTCTTCTTACTGACTATGCATTGAACCATTCCTGTGACACTAGTTATAGATTCCGATGCTTCAAGCCAGGTTTACTGTATCCCTTGGACCTTCTTATTGACGATGAAACACAGAAATTGCTTTGGAATTAAATACAAAAGGCACAATGCCGACTTAAGTACCAGAAGACTGACTCTTCTTACTGTATATGTTTGAACCATTCCTGTGACACTAGTTATAGATTCCGATGCTTCACTTCAGGTTTACTGTATCCATCAGACCTTCTTATTGACGATGAAACACAGAAATTGCATCGAAATAAAATACAAAAGGCACAATGCCGGCTTAAGTACAAGATGACTGACTCTTCCTACTGTCTATGTTTTGAACCAATCCTGTGACACTAGTTATAGTTTCCGATGCTTCACTTCAGGTTTACTGTATCCCTCTGACATCCATATTGCCGATGAAACACAGAAATTGCATCGGAATTAAATACAAAAGGCACAATGCCGACTTAAGTACAAGAAGACTGACTCTTCCTACTGTCTATGTTTGAACCATTCCTGTGACACTAGTTATAGATTCCGATGCTTCACTTCAGGTTCACTGTATCCCTCTGACCTTCTTATTGACGATGGAACACAGAAATTGCATCGGAATTATATAGAAAAGGCACAATGCCGACTTAAGTACAAGAAGACTGACTCTTCTTACTGACTATGTTTTGAACCATTCCTGTGTCACTAGTTATGGATTCCGATGCTTCACTCCCGGATTACTGTATCCCTTGGACCTTCTTAGTGACGATGAAACACATTAATTGCGTCGGAATTAAATACAAAAGGCACAACGCCGACTTAAGTACAAGAAGACTGACTCTTCTTACTGACTATGTATTGAACCATTCCCGTGACACTGGTTATAGATTCCGATGCTTCACTCCAGGTTTACTGTATCCCTTGGACCTTCTTATTGACGATGAAACACAGAAATTGCATCGGTATTAAATTGAGAAGGCACAATGCCGACTTAAGTACAAGAAGACTGACTATTCCTACTGTCTATGTTTTGAACCATTCCTTTGACACTAGTTATAGATTCCGATGCTTCACTACAGGTTTACTACATCCCTCCGACCTTCTTAATGACGATGAAACGCAGAAATTGCATCGGAATTAAATAAAAAGGAACAATGCCGACTTAAGAACTAGAAGACGGGCTCTTCTTACCGTCTATGCTTTGAACCTTTCCTGTGAGTGCAGTTTTAGATTATGATGCTTCACTTCAGGTTTACTGTATCCCTTGGACCTTCTTATTGACGATGAAACAAAAAAATTGCATCGGCATTAAATACAAAAGGCACAATGCCGACTTAAGAACAAGAAGACTGACTCGTCTTACTGTCTATGTTTTGAATGTTTCCTGTGAGACCAGTTTTAGATTACGATGCTTCACGTCAGGTTTACTGTATCCCTTGGACCTTCTTATTGACGATGAAACAAAGACATTGCATCGGAATTTAATACGAAAGGCACAATGCCGACTTAAGTACAAGAACACTGAGTCTTCTTACTGACTACGTTTTGAACCATTCCTGTGACACTAGTTATAGATTCCCATGCTTCACTCCAGGTTTACTGTTTCCCTTTGACCTTCTTATTGATGATGAAACACAGAAATTGCATCGGAATTAAATACAAAAGGCACAATGCCGACTTAAGTACAAGAAGACTGACTCTTCATACTGACTATGTTTTGAACCATTCCTGTGTCACTAGTTATAGATTCCGATGCTTCACTCCCCGATTACTGTATCCCTTGGACCTTCTTATTGACGATGAAACACAGAAATTGCATCGGAATTAAATACAAAAGGCACAATGCCGACTGAAGTACAAGAAGACTGACTCTTCTTACTGGTTATGTTTTGAACCATTCCTGTGACACTAGTTATAGATTCCGATGCTACACTCCAGGTTTACCGTATTCCTTGGACCTCCTTATTGACGATGAATCACCGAAATTGCATCCTAATTAAATACAAAAGGCACAATGCATACTTATGTACAAGAAGACTGACTATTCTTACAGTCAATGCTTTGAAACATTCCCGTGACACTAGTTACAGATTCCGATGCTTCACTCCAGGTTTACTGTATCCCTTGGACCTTCTTATTGACGATGAAACACAGAAATTGCATCTGAATTAAATAGAAAATGCACAATGCCGACTTAAGTACAAGAAGACTGTCTCTTCTTATTGACTATGTTTTGAAACATTCCTGTGACACTAGTTATGGATTCCGATGCTTCACTTCAGGTTTACTGTATCCCTTAGACTTTCTTATTGACGATGAAGCACAGATATTGCATCGGAATTAAATAGAAAAGGCACAATGCCGACTTAAGTACAAGAAGACTAACTCTTCCTACTGTCTATGTTTTGAACCATTCCTTTGACACTAGTTATAGAGTCCGATGCTTCACTACAGGTTTACTGTATCCCTCCGACCTTCTTAATGACGATGAAACGCAGAAATTGCATCGGAATTAAATAAAAAGGAACAATGCCGGCTTAAGAACAAGAAGACTGACTCTTGTTACTGACTATGTTTTGAATCATTCCTGGGACACTAGTTATAGATTCCGATGCTTCACTCCAGGTTTACTGTATCCCTTGGACCTTCTTATCGACGATGAAACACAGAAATTGCTTTGGAATTAAATACAAAAGGCACAACGCCGACTTAAGTACCAGAAGACTGACTCTTCTTACTGTCTATGTTTGAACCATTCCTGTGACACTAGTTATAGATTCCGATGCTTCACTTCAGGTTTTCTGTGTCCATCAGACCTTCTTACTGACGATGAAACACACAAATTGCATCGAAATAAAGTACAAAAGGCACAATGCCGGCTTAAGTACAGGATGACTGACTCTTCCTACTGTCTATGTTTTGAACCAATCCTGTGACACTAGTTATAGTTTCCGATGCCTCACTTCAGGTTTTCTGTATCCCTCTGACCTTCTTATTGACGATGAAACACAGAAATTGCATCGGAATTAAATACAAAAGGCACAATGCCGACTTAAGTACAAGAAGACTGACTCTTCCTTCTGTCTATGTTTTGAACCATTCCTGTGACACTAGTTATAGATTCCGATGCTTCACTCCAGGTTTACTGTATTCCTTGGACCTTCTTATTGACAATGAAACACAGAACGTGCATCGGAATTAAATAGAAAAGGCACAATGCCGACTTAACTACAAGAAGACTAACTCTTCCTACTGTCTATGTTTTGAACCATTCCTGTGACACTAGTTATAGATTCCCATGCTTCACTCCAGGTTTACTGTCTCCCTTTGACCTTCTTATTGATGATGAAGCACAGAAATTGCATCGGAATTAAATACAAAAGGCACAATGCCGAATTAAGTACAAGAAGACTGACTCTTCTTACTGGTTATGTTTTGAACCATTCCTGTGACACTAGTTATAGATTCCGATGCTACACTCCAGGTTTACCGTATCCCTTGGACCTCCTTATTGACGATGAAACACAGAAATTGCATCTGAATTAAATAGAAAAGGCACAATGCCGACTTAAGTACAAGAAGACTGTCTCTTCTTATTGACTATGTTTTGAAACATTCCTGTGACACTAGTTATAGATTCCGATGCTTCAATTCAGGTTTACCGTATCCCTTGGACCTTCTTATTGACGATGAAACACAGAAATTGCATCGGAAATAAATACAAAAGGCACAATGCCGACAGAAGTACAAGAAGACTGACTCTTCTTACTGGTTATGTTTTGAACCATTCCTGTGACACTAGTTATAGATTCCGATGCTACACTCCAGGTTTACCGTATCCCTTGGACCTCCTTATTGACGATGAAACACAGAAATTGCATCGGAATTAAATACGAAAGGCACAATGCATACTTAAGTACAAGAAGACTGACTATTCTTACAGTCTATGCTTTGAACGATTCCCATGACACTAGTTACAGATTCCGATGCTTCACTCCAGGTTTACTGTATCCCTTGGACCTTCTTATTGACGATGAAACACAGAAATTGCATCTGAATTAAATAGAAAAGACACAATGCCGACTTAAGTACAAGAAGACTTTCTCTTCTTATTGACTATGTTTTGAAACATTCCTGTGACACTAGTTATAGATTCCGATGCTTCAATTCAGGTTTACTGTATCCCTTGGACTTTCTTATTGACGATGAAGCACAGAAATTGCTTTGGAATTAAATACAAAAGGCTCAATGCCGACTTAAGTACCAGAAGACTGACTCTTCTTAATGTCTATGTTTGAACCATTCCTGTGACACTAGTTATAGATTCCGATGCTTCACTTCAGGTTTACTGTATCCATCAGACCTTCTTATTGACGATGAAACACAGAAATTGCATCGAAATAAAATACAAAAGGCACAATGCCGGCTTAAGTACAAGATGACTGACTCTTCCTACTGTCTATGTTTTGAACCAATCCTGTGACACTAGTTATAGTTTCCGATGCTTCACTTCAGGTTCACTGTATCCCTCTGACCTCCTTATTGACCATGAAACACAGAAATTGCATCGGAATTAAATACAAAAGGCACAATGCCGACTTAAGTACAAGAAGACTGACTCTTCCTACTGTCTATGCTTTGAACCATTCCTGTGACACTAGTTATAGATTCCGATGCTTTACTCCAGGTTTACTGTATTCCTTGGACCTTCTTATTGACGATGAAACACAGAACGTGCATCGGAATTAAATAGAAAAGGCACAATGCCGATTTAAGTACAAGAAGACTACCTCTTCCTACTGTCTATTTTTTGAACCATTCCGGTGACACTAGTTATAGATTCCCATGCTTCACTTCTGGTTTAATGTATCCCTTGGACCTTCTTGTTGACGATGAAACATAGAAATTGCATCGGAATTAAATACAAAAGGCACAATGCCGACTTAAGTACAAGAAGACTGATTCTTCTTACCGACTATGTTTTGATTCATTCCTGTGACACTAGTTATAGATTCCGATGCTTCACTCCAGGTTTACTGTATCCCTTTGAGCTTCTTATTGACGATGAAACACAGAAATTGCATCGGAATTAAATGCAAAAGGCACAATGCCGACTTAAGTACAAGAAGACTGACTCTTCTTACTGACTATGTTTTTAACCATTCCTGTGTCATTAGTTATAGGTTCCGATGCTTCACTCACGGTTTACTGTCTCCCTTGGACCTTCATATTGACGATGAAACACAGAAATTGCATCGGAATTAAATACAAAAGGCACAATGCCGACTTAAGCAGAAGAAGACTGACTCTTCTTACTGACTATGCTTTAAACCATTCCTGTGACACTAGTTATAGATTCCGATGCTTCACTCCAGGTTTACCGTAACCCTTGGACCTCCTTATTGACGATGAAACACAGAAATTGCATCGAAATAAAATACAAAAGGCACAATGCCGGCTTAAGTACAAGATGACTGACTCTTCCTACTGTCTATGTTTTGAACCAATCCTGTGACACTAGTTATAGTTTCCGATGCTTCACTTCAGGTTTACTGTATCCCTCTGACCTCCTTATTGACGATGAAATACAGAAATTGCATCGGAATTAAATACAAAAGGCACAATGCCGACTTAAGTACAAGAAGACTGATTCTTCTTACCGACTATGTTTTGATTCATTCCTGTGACACTAGTCATAGATTCCGATGCTTCACTCCAGGTTTACTGTGACCTTCTTATTGACGATGAAACACAGAAATTGCATCGGAATTAAATGCAAAAGGCACAATGCCGACTTAAGTACAAGAAGACTGACTCTTCTTACTGACTATGTTTTGAACCATTCCTGTGTCATTAGTTATAGGTTCCGATGCTTCACTCCTGGTTTACTGTCTCCCTTGGACCTTCTTATTGACGATGAAACACAGAAATTGCATCGGAATTAAATTCAAAAGGCACAATGCCGACTTAAGCAAAAGAAGACTGACTCTTCTTACTGACTATGCTTTAAACCATTCCTGTGACACTAGTTATAGATTCCGATGTTTCACTCCAGGTATACCGTAACCCTTGGACCTCCTTATTGACGATGAAACACAGAAATTGCATCGGAATTAAATACAAAAGGCACAATGCATACTTAAGTACAAGAAGACTGACTCTTGTTACTGTCTATGCTTTGAACCATTCCCGTGACACTAGTTATAGATTCCGATGCTTCACTCCAGGTTTACTGTATCCCTTGGACCGTCTTATTGACGATGAAACACAGAAATTGCATCGGAATTAAATACAAAAGGCACAATGCCGATTTAAGTACAAGAAGACTGACTCTTCTTACTGACTATGATTTGAAAAATTCCTGTGACACTAGTTATGAATTCCGATGCCTCACTTCAGGTTTACTGTATCCCTTGGACTTTCTTATTGACGATGAAGCAGAGAAATTGCATCGGAATTAAATAGAAAAGGCACAATGCCGACTTAAGTACAAGAAGACTGACTCTTCCTACTGTCGATGTTTTGAACCATTCCTGTGACACTAGTTACAGATTCCGATGCTTCACTTCAGGTTTAATGTATCCCTTGGACCTTCTTGTTGACGATGAAACACAGAAATTGCATCGGAATTAAATAGAAAAGGCACAATGCCGACTTAAGTAAAAGAAGACTGACTCTTCCTACTGTTTATGTTTTGAACCATTCCTGTGACACTAGTTATAGATTCCGATGCCTCACTCCAGGTTTACTGTATCCCTTGGACCTTCTTAATGACGATGAAACACAGAAATTGCATCGGAATTAAATAGAAAATGCTCAATGCCCACTTAAGTACAAGAAGACTGAATCTTCCTACTAACTATGTTTTGAACCATTCCTGTGACACTAGGTATGGATTCCGATGCTTCGCTTCAAGTTTAATGTATCCCTTGGACCTTCTTGTTAACGATGAAACACAGAAATTGCATCGGAATTAAATACAAAAAACACAATGCCGACTTAAGTACAAGAAGACTGACTATTCTTACAGTCTATGCTTTGAACCATTCCCGTGACACTAGTTACAGAATCCGATGCTTCATTCCCGGATTACCGTATCTCTTGAACCTTCGTATTGACGATGAAACACAGAAAATGCATCGGAATTAAATACAAAAGGCACAATGCCGACCTAAGTACAAGATGACTGACTCTTCTTACTGATTATGTTTTGAACCATTCCTGTGACACTAGTTATAGATTCCGATGCTACACTCCAGGTTTACCGTATCCCTTGGACATCCTTATTGACGACGAAACACAGAAATTGAATCGGAATTAGATACAAATGGCACAATGCCGACTTAAGTGCAGGAATACTGACTCTTCTTACTGTCTATGCATTGAGCCATTCCTGTGACACTGGTTATAGATATCGATGCTTCAAGCCAGGTTTACTGTATCCGTTGGACCTTCTTATTGACGATGAAACACAGAAATTGCTTTGGAATTAAATGCAAAAGGCAGAATGCCGACTTAAGTACCAGAAGACTGACTCTTCTTACTGTCTACGTTTGAACCATTCCTGTGACACTAGTTATAGATTCCGATGCTTCACTTCAGGTTTACTGTATCCATCAGACCTTCTTATTGACGATGAAACACAGAAATTGCATCGAAATAAAATACAAAAGGCACAATGCCGGCTTAAGTACAAGATGACAGACTCTTCCTACTGTCTATGTTTTGAACCAATCCTGTGACACTAGTTATAGTTTCCGATGCTTCACTTCAGGTTTACTGTATCCCTCTGACCTTCTTATTGACGATGAAACACAGAAATTGCATCGGAATTAAATACAAAAGGCACAATGCCGACTTAAGTACAAGAAGACTGATTCTTCTTACCGACTATGCTTTGATTCAGTCCTGTGACACTAGTTATAGATTCCGATGCTTCACTCCAGGTTTACTGTATCCCTTTGACCTTCTTATTGACGATGAAACACAGAAATTCCATCGGAATTAAATGCAAAGGCACAATGCCGACTTAAGTACAAGAAGACTGACTCTTCTTACTGACTATGTTTTGAACCATTCCTGTGTCACTAGTTATAGATTCCGATGCTTCACTCCCGGTTTACTGTCTCCCTTGGACCTTCTTATTGACGATGAAACACAGAAATTGCATCGGAATTAAATACAAAAGGCACAATGCCGACTTAAGCAAAAGAAGACTGACTCTTCTTACTGACTATGCTTTAAACCATTCCTGTGACACTAGTTATAGATTCCGATGCTTCACTCCAGGTTTACCGTATCCCTTGGACCTCCTTATTGACGATGAAACACAGAAATTGCATCGGAATTAAATACAAAAGGCACAATGCATACTTAAGTACAAGAAGACTGACTCTTCTTACTGTCTATGCTTTGAAACATTCCCGTGACACTAGTTATAGAATCCGATGCTTCACTCCAGGTTTACTGTATCCCTTGGACCGTCTTATTGACGATGAAACACAGAAATTGCATCGGAATTAAGTAGAAAAGGCACAATGCCGACTTAAGTACAAGAAGACTGACTCTACTTACTGACAATGTTTTGAAAAATTCCTGTGACACTAGTTATGGATTCTGATGCCTCACTTCAGGTTTACTGTATCCCTTGGACTTTCTTATTGACGATGAAGCACAGAAATTGCATCGGAATTAAATAGAAAAGGCACAATGCCGACTTAAGTACAAGAAGACTGACTCTTCCTACTGTCTATGTTTTGAACCATTCCTGTGACACTAGTTACAGATTCCGATGCTTCACTTCAGGTTTAATGTATCCCTTGGATCTTCTTGTTGACGATGAAACACAGAAATTGCATCGGAATTAAATGGAAAAGGCACAATGCCGACTTAAGTAAAAAAAGACTGACTCTTCCTACTGTCTATGATTTGAACCATTCCTGTGACACTAGTTATAGATTCCGATGCCTCACTCCAGGTTTACTGTATCCCTTGGACCTTCTTATTGACGATGAAACACAGAAATTGCATCGGAATTAAATACAAAAGGCAGAATGCCGACTTAAGTACAAGAAGACTGACAATTCTTACAGTCTATGCTTTGAACCATTCCCGTGACACTAGTTACAGATTCCGATGCTTCACTCCCGGATTACTGTATCCCTTGGACCTTCATATTGACGATGAAACACAGAAATTGCATCGGAATTAAATACAAAAGGCACAATGCCGACTTAAGTACATGAAGACTCACTCTTCTTACTGATTATGTTTTGAACCATTCCTGTGACACTAGTTATAGATTCCGATGCTACACTCCATGTTTACCGTATCCCTTGGACCTCCTTATTGACGATGAAACACAGAAATTGCATCGGAATTAAATACACAAGGCACAATGCATACTGAAGTACAAGAAGACTGACTATTCTTACAGTCTATGCTTAGAAACCATTCCCGTGACACTAGTTACAGATTCCGATGCTTCACTCTAGGTTTACTGTATCCCTTAGACCTTCTTATTGACGATGAAACACAGAAACTGCATCTGAATTAAATAGAAAAGGCATAATGCCGACTTAAGTACAAGAAGACTGTCTCTTCTTATTGACTATGTTTTGAAACATTCCTGTGACACTAGTTATAGATTCCGATGCTTCACTTCAGGTTTACTGTATCCCTTGGACTTTTTTATTGACGATGAAGCACAGAAATTGCATCGAAATTAAATAGAAAAGGCACAATACCGACTTCAGTACAAGAAGACTGACTCTTCCTACTGTCTATGTTTTGAACCATTCCTTTGACACTAGTTATAGATTCCGATGCTTCACTACAGGTTTACTGTATCCCTCCGACCTTCTTAATGACAATGAAACGCAGAAATTGCATCGGAATTAAATAAAACGGAACAATGCCGGCTTACGAACAAGAAGACGGGCTCTTCTTACCGTCTATGTTTTGAACCTTTCCTGTGAGTGCAGTTTTAGATTACGATTCTTCACTTCAGGTTTACTGTATCCCTTGGACCATCTTATTGACGATGAAATAGAAAAATTGCTTCGGAATTAAATACAAAAGGCACAATGCCGACTTAAGAACAAGAAGACTGACTCTTCTTACTGACCATGATTTGAACCATTCCTGTGACACTAGTTATAGATTCCGATGCGTCACTCCAGGTTTACTGTATTCCTTGGACCTTCTTATTGACGATGAAACACAGAACGTGCATCGGAATAAAATAGAAAAGGCACAATGCCGACTTATGCACAAGAAGACTAACTCTTCCTACTGTCTATGCTTTGAACCATTCCTGTGACACTAGTTATAGATTCCCATGCTTCACTTCAGGTTTAATGTATCCCTTGGACCTTCTTGTTGACGATGAAACACAGAAATTGCATCGGAATTAAATACAAAAGGCACAATGCCGACTTAAGTACAAGAAGACTGATTCTTCTTACCGACTATGCTTTGATTCATTCCTGTGACACTAGTTATAGATTCCGATGCTTCACTCCAGGTTTACTGTATCCCTTTGACCTTCTTATTGACGATGAAACACGGAAATTCCATCGGAATTAAATGCAAAGGCACAATGCCGACTTAAGTACAAGAAGACTGACTCTTCTTACTGACTATGTTTTGAACCATTCCTGTGTCACTAGTTATAGATTCCGATGCTTCTCTCCCGGATTACTGTCTCCCTTGGACCTTCTTATTGACGATGAAACACAGAAATTGCATCGGAATTAAATACAAAAGGCACAATGCCGACTTAAGCAAAAGAAGACTGACTCTTCTTACTGACTATGCTTTAAACCATTCCTGTGACACTAGTTATAGATTCCGATGCTTCACTCCAGGTTTACCGTATCCCTTGGACCTCCTTATTGACGATGAAACACAGAAATTGCATCGGAATTAAATACAAAAGGCACAATGCATACTTAAGTACAAGAAGACTGACTCTTCTTACTGTCTATGCTTTGAAACATTCCCGTGACACTAGTTATAGAATCCGATGCTTCACTCCAGGTTTACTGTATCCCTTGGACCGTCTTATTGACGATGAAACACAGAAATTGCATCGGAATTAAATAGAAAAGGCACAATGCCGACTTAAGTACAAGAAGACTGACTCTACTTACTGACAATGTTTTGAAAAATTCCTGTGACACTAGTTATGGATTCCGATGCCTCACTTCAGGTTTACTGTATCCCTTGGACTTTCTTATTGACGATGAAGCACAGAAATTGCATCGGAATTAAATAGAAAAGGCACAATGCCGACTTAAGTACAAGAAGACTGACTCTTCCTACTGTCTATGTTTTGAACCATTCCTGTGACACTAGTTACAGATTCCGATGCTTCACTTCAGGTTTAATGTATCCCTTTGGATCTTCTTGTTGACGATGAAACACAGAAATTGCATCGGAATTAAATAGAAAAGGCACAATGCCGACTTAAGTAAAAAAAGACTGACTCTTCCTACTGTCTATGTTATGAACCATTCCTGTGACACTAGTTATAGTTTCCGATGCCTCACTCCAGGTTTACTGTATCCCTTGGACCTTCTTATTGACGATGAAACACAGAAATTGCATCGGAATTAAATACAAAAGGCACAATGCCGACTTAAGTACAAGAAGACTGACTCTTCTTACTGATTATGTTTTGAACCATTCCTGTGACACTAGTTATAGATTCCGATGCTACACTCCATGTTTACCGTATCCCTTGGACCTCCTTATTGACGATGAAACACAGAAATTGCACCGGAATTAAATACACAAGGCACAATGCATACTGAAGTACAAGAAGACTGACTATTCTTACAGTCTATGCTTTGAACCATTCCCGTGACACTAGTTACAGATTCCGATGCTTCACTCTAGGTTTACTGTATCCCTTAGACGTTCTTATTGACGATGAAACACAGAAACTGCATCTGAATTAAATAGAAAAGGCACAATGCCGACTTAAGTACAAGAAGACTGTCCCATCTTATTGACTATGTTTTGAAACATTCCTGTGACACTAGTTATAGATTCCGATGCTTCACTTCAGGTTTACTGTATCCCTTGGACTTTCTTATTGACGATGAAGCACAGAAATTGCATCGAAATTAAATAGAAAAGGCACAATACCGACTTCAGTACAAGAAGACTGACTCTTCCTACTGTCTATGTTTTGAACCATTCCTTTGACACTAGTTATAGATTCCGATGCTTCACTACAGGTTTACTGTATCCCTCCGACCTTCTTAATGACAATGAAACGCAGAAATTGCATCGGAATTAAATAAAAAGGAACAATGCCGGCTTACGAACAAGAAGACGGGCTCTTCTTACCGTCTATGTTTTGAACCTTTCCTGTGAGTGCAGTTTTAGATTACGATTCTTCACTTCAGGTTTACTGTATCCCTTGGACCATCTTATTGACGATGAAATAGAAAAATTGCTTCGGAATTAAATACAAAAGGCACAATGCCGACTTAAGAACAAGAAGACTGACTCTTCTTACTGACCATGATTTGAACCATTCCTGTGACACTAGTTATAGATTCCGATGCTTCACTTCCGGTTTACTGTATCCCTTGGACTTTCTTATTGACGATGAAACACAGAATTTGAATCGGAATTTATTACAAAAGGCACAATGCCGACTTAAGTACAAGAAGACTGACTCTTCTAAATGACTACGTTTTGAACCATTCCTGTGACACTACTTATAGATTCAGATGCTTCACTCCCGGTTTACTGTATTCCTTGGACCTTTTTATTGACGATGAAACACAGAAATTGCATCGGAATTAAATACAAAAGGCACAATGCCGACTTAAGTACAAGAGGACTGACTCTTGATCCTGACTATGTTTTGAACCATTCCTGTGACACTAGTTATAGATTCCGATGCTTCACTCCGGGTTTACTGTATCCCTTGGACATCCTTCTTGACGATGAAACACAGAAATTACATCGGAATTAAATACAAATGGCACAATGCCGACTTAAGTACAAGAATACTGACTCTTCTTTCTTTCTATGCATTGAACCATTCCTGTGACACTAGTTATACATTCCGATGCTTCAAGCCAGGTTTACTGTATACCTTGGACCTTCCTGTTGACGGTGAAACACAGTAATTGCATCGGAATTAAATACAAAAGGCACAATGCCGACTTAAGTACAAGAAGACTGATTCTTCTTACCGACTATGTTTTGATTCATTCCTGTGACACTAGTTATAGATTCCGATGCTTCACTCCAGGTTTACTGTATCCCATTGACCTTCTTATTGACGATGAAACACAGAAATTGCATCGGAATTAAATACAAAAGGCACAATGCCGACTTAAGTACAAGAAGACTGACTCTTCTTACTGACTATGCTTTGAACCATTCCTGTGTCACTAGTTATAGATTCCGATGCTTCACTCCCGGTTTACTTTCTCCCTTGGACGTTCTTATTGACGATGAAACACAGAAATTGCATCGGAATTAAATACAAAAGGCACAATGCCGACTTAAGTAAAAGAAGGCTGACTCTTCTTACTGACTATGCTTTAAACCATTCCTGTGACACTAGTTATAGATTCCGATGCTTCACTCCAGGTTTACCGGATCCCTTGGACGTCCTTATTGACGATGAAAGACAGAAATTGCATCGGAATTAAATACAAAAGGCACAATGCATACTTAAGTACAAGAAGACTGACTCTTCTTACTGTCTATGCTTTGAACCATTCCCGTGACACTAGTTATAGATTCCGATGCTTCACTCCTGGTTTACTGTATCCCTTGGACCGTCTTATTGACGATGAAACACAGAAATTGCATCGGAATTAAATAGAAGAGGCACAATGCCGACTTAAGTACAAGAAGACTGACTCTTCTTACTGACTATGTTTTGAAAAATTCCTGTGACACTAGTTATGGATTCCGATGCCTCACTTCAGGTTTACTGTATCCCTTGGACTTTCTTATTGACGATGAAGAACAGAAATTGCATCGGAATTAAATAGAAAAGGCACAATGCCGACATAAGTACAAGAAGACTTTCTCTTCTTACTGTCCTTGTTTTGAACCATTAATGTAACACTAGTTATAGATTCTGATGCCTCACTCCAGGTTTTCTGTATCCCTTGGACCTTCTCATTGACGTTGAAACACAGAAATTGCATCAGAATTAAATACAAAAGGCAAAATGCCATCTTAAGTACAAGAAGACTGACTCTTCTTACTGACTATGTTTTGAACCATTTCTGTGACACTAGTTATAGATTTTGAAGCTGCACTCCAGGTTTACTGTATCCCTTGGACCTTCGTATAGACGATGAAACACAGAAATTGCATCGGAATTAAATAAAAAAGACACAATGCCGACTTAAGTACAGGAAGACTGACTCTTGTTACTGACTATGTTTTGAACCATTCCTGTGACAGTAGTTATTGATTCCGATGCTTCACTTCAGGTTTACTGTATCCCTTGGACTTTCTTATTGACGATGAATCACAGAAATTGCATTGGAATTAAATAGAAAAGACACAATCCCGGCTTAAGTACAAGAAGATTGACTCTTCCTGCTGTCTATGATTTGAACCTTTCCTGTGATACTAGTTATAGATTCCGATGTTTCACTTCAGGTTTACTGTATCCCTCTTACCTTCTTATTGACGATGAAAGACTGAAATTGCATCGGAATTAAATACAAAAAGCACAATGCCGACTTAAGTACAGGAAGACTAACTCTTCCAACTGTCTAAGTATTGAATCATTCCTGTGACGCTAGTTATAGATTCCGATACTTCACTTCAGGTTTACTGTATCCCTCTTACCTATTTATTGACAATAAGACACAGATATTGCATCGGAATTAAATACAAAAAGCACAATGCCGAGTTAAGTACAAGAAAACTGACTCTTACTACTGTCTATGTTTTGACCCATTCCTGTGATGCTAGTTATAGATTCCGATGCTTCACTTCAGGTTTACTGTATCCCTTGGACCTTCTTATTGACGATTAAAGCCATAAATTGCATCGGATTTAAATACAAAAGGCACAATTCCGACTTGAGTACAAGAAGACTGACTCTTCTTACTGACTATGTTTGAACTATTCCTGTGACAGTAGATATAGATTCCGATGCTTAACTTCATGTTTACTGTATCCCTCTGACCTTCTTATTGACGATGAAACTCAGAAATTGCACCGGAATTAAATACAAAAGGCACAATGCCGACTTAAGTACAAGAATACTGACTCTTCTTACTGTCTATGTTTTGAACCATCCCTGTGACACTAATTATAGATTCCGATGCTTCACTCCAGGTTTACTGTATCCCTTGGAACTTCTTATTGTCGATGAAACACAGACATTGCTTCGGAATTAAATACAAAAGGTACAATGCCGATTTAAGTGCAAGAAGACTGACTCTTCTTACAGACTATGCTTTTAACCATCCCTGTGACACTAGTTATAGATTCCGATGTTTCACTTCAGGTTTACTGTATCCCTTGGACCTTCTTATTGACGATGAAACACAGAAATTGGATCGGAATTAAATAAAAAGGCACAATTCCGAATTAAGTACAACAAGACTGACTCTTTCTACTGTCTATGTTTTGAACCATTCCTGTGACACTAGTTATAGATTCCGATGCTTCACTTCGGGTTTACTGTGTCACTTTGACCTTCTTATTGACGATGGAACACAGAAATTGAGTCGGAATTAAATACAAAAGGCACAATGCCAAATTAAGTACAAGAATACAGACTCTTCTTTCTGTCTATGTTTTGAACCATTCCTGTGACACTAGTTATAGATTCCGATGCTTCACTTCAGGTTTATTGTATCCCTTGGACTCTCTTATTGACGATGAAGCACAGAAATTGCATCGGAAATAAATAGAAAAGGCACAATGCCGACTTAAGTACAAGAAGACAGACTCTTCCTACTGTCTATGTTTTGAACCATTCCTGTGACACTAGTTATAGATTCCGATGCTTCACTTCAGGTTTACTGTATCCCTTGGACCTTCTTATTGACGATGAGATACAGAAATTGAGTAGGAATTAAATACTAAAGGAACAATGCCGACTTAAGTACAAGAAGACTGATTCTTCTTACTGTCTATGTTTAGAACCATTCCTGTGTCACTTGTTATAGATTCCGATGATTCACTCCTGGTTTACGGTATACCTTGGACCTTGTTATTGACGATGAAACACAGAAAATGCATCGGAATTAAATACAAACGGCACAATGCCGACTTAAGTACAAGAAGACTGACTCTTCTTACTGACTGCTTTTAACCATTCCTGTGACACTTGTTATGGATTCCGATGCTTAACGTCAGGTTTGCTGTATCCCTCTGACCTACTTATTGATGATGAAACACAGAAATTGCATCGGAAATAATTCAAAAGGCACAATGCCGACTTAAGTACATGAATACTGACTCTTCTTACTGTCTATGTTTTGAACCATTCCTGTGACACTAGTTATAGATTCCGATGCTTCACTTCAGGTTTACTGTATCCCTTGGACTTTCTTTTGACGATGAAGCACAGAAATTGCATCGAAATTAAATAGAAATGCACAATACCGACTTAAGAACAAGAAGACTGACTCTTCCTACTGTCTATGTTTTGAACCATTCCTTTGACACTAGTTATAGATTCCGATGCTTCACTACAGGTTTACTGTATCCCTCCGACCTTCTTAATGACGATGAAACGCAGAAATTGCATCGGAATTAAATAAAAAGGAACAATGCCGGCTTACGAACAAGAAGACGGGCTCTTCTTACCGTCAATGTTTTGAACCTTTCCTGTGAGTGCAGTTTTAGATTACGATGCTTCACTTCAGGTTTACTGTATCCCTTGGACCATCTTATTGACGATGAAATAGAAAAATTGCTTCGGAATTAAATACAAAAGGCACAATGCCGACTTAAGAACAAGAAGACTGACTCTTCTTACTGACCATGATTTGAACAATTCCTGTGACACTAGTTATAGATTCCGATGCTTCACTTCAGGTTTACTGTATCCCTTGGACTTTCTTATTGACGATGAAACACAGAATTTGCATCGGAATTTATTACAAAAGGCACAATGCCGACTTAAGTACAAGAAGACTGACTCTTCTTACTGACTACGTTTTGAACCATTCCTGTGACACTAGTTATAGATTTAGATGCTTCACTCCCGGTTTACTGTATTCCTTGGACCTTTTTATTGACGATGAAACACAGAAATTGCATCGGAATTAAATACAAAAGGCACAATGCCGGCTTAAGTACAAGAGGACTGACTCTTGATACTGACTATGTTTTGAACCATTCCTGTGACACTAGTTATAGATTCCGATGCTTCACTCCGGGTTTACTGTATCCCTTGGACATACTTATTGACGATGAAACACAGAAATTACATCGGAATTAAATACAAATGGCACAATGCCGACTTAAGTACAAGAATACTGACTCTTCTTCCTTTCTATGCATTGAACCATTCGTGTGACACTAGTTATAGATTCCGATGCTTCAAGCCAGGTTTACTGTATCCCTTGGACCTTCTTGTTGACGATGAAACACAGTAATTGCATCGGAATTAAATACAAAAGGCACAATGCCGACTTAAGTACAAGAAGACTGATTCTTCTTACCGACTATGTTTTGATTCATTCCTGTGACACTAGTTATAGATTCCGATGCTTCACTCCAGGTTTACTGTATCCCATTGACCTTCTTATTGACGATGAAACACAGAAATTGCAATCGAATTAAATACAAAAGGCACAATGCCGACTTAAGTACAAGAAGACTGACTCTTCTTACTGACTATGCTTTGAACCATTCCTGTGTCACTAGTTATTGATTCCGATGCTTCACTCCCGGTTTACTGTCTCCCTTGGACCTTCTTATTGACGATGAGACACAGAAATTGCATTGGAATTAAATACAAAAGGCACAATGCCGACTTAAGTAAAAGAAGGCTGACTCTTCTTACTGACTATGTTTTAAACCATTCCTGTGACACTAGTTATAGATTCCGATGCTTCACTCCAGGTTTACCGTATCCCTTGGACCTCCTTATTGACGATGAAACACAGAAATTGCATCGGAATTAAATACAAAAGGCACAATGCATACTTAAGTACAAGAAGACTGACTCTTCTTACTGTCTATGCTTTGAACCATTCCCGTGACGCTAGTTATAGATTCCGATGCTTCACTCCTGGTTTACTGTATCCCTTGGACCGTCTTATTGACGATGAAACACAGAAATTGCATCGGAATTAAATAGAAAAGGCACAATGCCGACTTAAGTACAATAAGACTGACTCTTCGTACTGACTATGTTTTGAAAAATTCCTGTGACACGAGTTATGGATTCCGATGCCTCACTTCAGGTTTACTGTATCCCTTGGACTTTCTTATTGACGATGAAGAACAGAAATTGCATCGGAATTAAATAGAAAAGGCACAATGCCGACATAAGTACATGAAGACTTTCTCTTCTTACTGTCCTTGTTTTGAACCATTAATGTGACACTAGTTATAGATTCTGATGCCTCACTCCAGGTTTTCTGTATCCCTTGGACCTTCTCATTGACGTTGAAACACAGAAATTGCATCAGAATTAAATACAAAAGGCAAAATGCCGGCTTAAGTACAAGAAGACTGACTCTTCTTACTGACTACGTTTTGAACCATTTTTGTGACACTAGTTATAGATTCCGAAGCTGCACTCCAGGTTTACTGTATCCCTTGGACCTTCGTATAGACGATGAAACACAGAAATTGCATCGAAATTAAATAAAAAAGACACAATGCCGACTTAAGTACAGGAAGACTGACTCTTGTTACTGACTATGTTTTGAACCATTCCTGTGACAGTAGTTATTGATTCAGATGCTTCACTTCAGGTTTACTGTATCCCTTGGACTTTCTTATTGACGATGAAACACAGAAATTGCATTGGAATTAAATAGAAAAGACACAATCCCGGCTTAAGTACAAGAAGACTGACTCTTCCTGCTGTCTATGATTTGAACCTTTCCTGTGACACTAGTTATAGATTCCGATGCTTCACTTCAGGTTTACTGTATCCCTCTTACCTTCTTATTGACGATGAAAGACTGAAATTGCATCGGAATTAAATACAAAAAGCACAATGCCGACTTAGGTACAGGAAGACTAACTCTTCCAACTGTCTAAGTATTGAATCATTCCTGTGATGCTAGTTATAGATTCCGATACTTCACTTCAGGTTTACTGTATCCCTCTTACCTTTTTATTGACAATGAAACACAGATATTGCATCGGAATTAAATACAAAATGCACAATGCCGAGTTAAGTACAAGAAAACTGACTCTTACTACTGTCTATGTTTTGACCCATTCCTGTGACGCTAGTTATAGATTCCGATGCTTCACTTCAGGTTTACTGTATCCCTTGGACCTTCTTATTGACGATTAAAGCCATAAATTGCATCGGATTTAAATACAAAAGGCACAATTCCGACTTGAGTACAAGAAGACTGACTCTACTTACTGACTATGTTTGAACTATTCCTGTGACAGTAGTTATAGATTCCGATGCTTAACTTCATGTTTACAGTATCCCTCTGACCTTCTTATTGACGATGAAACTCAGAAATTGCACCGGAATTAAATACAAAAGGCACAATGCCGACTTAAGTACAAGAATACTGACTCTTCTTACTGTCTATGTTTTGAACCATCCCTGTGACACTAATTAAAGATTCCGATGCTTCACTCCAGGTTTACTGTATCCTTTGGAACTTCTTAATGTCGATGAAACACAGACATTGCATCGGAATTAAATTCAAAAGGTACAATGCCGATTTAAGTGCAAGAAGACTGACTCTTCTTACAGACTATGCTTTTAACCATCCCTGTGACACTAGTTATAGATTCCGATGTTTCACTTCAGGTTTACTGTATCCCTTGGACCTTCTTATTGACGATGAAACACAGAAATTGGATCGGAATTAAATAAAAAGACACAATGCCGAATTAAGTACAACAAGACTGACTCTTTCTACTGTCTATGCTTTTAACCATCCCTGTGACACTAGTTATAGATTCCGATGTTTCACTTCAGGTTTACTGTATCCGTTGGACTATCTTATTGACGATGAAGCACAGAAATTGCATCGGAAATAAATAGAAAAGGCACAATGCCGACTTAAGTACAAGAAGACAGACTCTTCCTACTGTCTATGTTTTGAACCATTCCTGTGACACTAGTTATAGATTCCGATGCTTCACTTCAGGTTTACTGTATCCCTTGGACCTTCTTATTGACGATGAGATACAGAAATTGAGTAGGAATTAAATACTAAAGGAACAATGCCGACTTAAGTACAAGAAGACTGATTCTTCTTACTGTCTATGTTTTGAACCATTCCTGTGTCACTAGTTATAGATTCCGATGCTTCACTCCTGGTTTACGGTATACCTTGGACCTTGTTATTGACGATGAAACACAGAAAATGCATCGGAATTAAATACAAACGGCACAATGCCGACTTAAGTACAAGAAGACTGACTCTTCTTACTGACTGCTTTTAACCATTCCTGTGACACTTGTTATTGATTCCGATGCTTAACTTCATGTTTGCTGTATCCCTCTGACCTACTTATTGATGATGAAACACAGAAATTGCATCGGAAATAATTCAAAAGGCACAATGCCGACTTAAGTACAAGAATACTGACTCTTCTTACTGTCTATGTTTTGAACCATTCCTGTGACACTAGTTATAGATTCTGATGCTTCACTTCCGGTTTACTGTATCTCTCTTACTTTCTTATTGACGATGAAACACAGAAATTGCATCGGAATTTAATACAAAAAGCACAATACCGACTTAATTACAAGAAGACTGACTCTTCCTACTGTCTATGTCTTTGAACCATTCCTGTGACACTAGTTATAGATTCCGATGCTGCACTCCAGGTTTACTGTATCCCTTGGACCTTCTTATTGACGATAAAACACAGATATTGCATCGGAATTAGATACAATAGGCACAATGGCGACTTAAGTACAAGAAGAATGACTTTTCTAACTGTCTATTATTTGAACCAGTCATGTGACACTAGATATAGATTCCGATGCTTCACTCCAGGTTTACTGTATCCCTTGGACCTTCGTATAGACGATGAAGCACAGAAATTGCATCGGAATTAAATAAAAAAGGCACAATGCCGACTTAAGTACAGGAAGACTGACTCTTCTTACTGACTATGTTCGAACTATTCCTGTGACAGTAGTTATAGATTCCGATGCTTAACTTCAGGTTTACTGTATCCCTCTGACCTTCTTATTGACGATGAAACTCAGAAATTGCACCGGAATTAAATACAAAAGGCTCAATGCCGACTTAAGTACAAGAATACTGACTCTTCTTACTGTCTATGTTTTGAACCATCCCTGTGACACTAATTATAGATTCCGATGCTTCACTCCAGGTTTACTTTATCCCTTGGAGCTTCTTATTGTCGATGAAACACAGACATTGCATCGGAATTAAATACAAAAGGTACAATGCCGATTTAAGTGCAAGAAGACACACTCTTCTTACTGACTATGTTTTAACCATCCCTGTGACACTAGTTATAGATTCCGATGCTTCACTTCAGGTTTACTGTATCTCTTGTACCTTCTTATTGACGATGAAACACAGACATTGCATCGGAATTAAATATAAAAGGTACAATGCCGACTTAAGTACAAGAGGACTGACTCTTCTTACTGACTATGCTTTGAACCACTCCTGTGACAGTAGTTATAGATTCCGATGCTTCACTTCAGGTTTACTGTATCCCTCAGACCTTCTTATTGACGATGAAACACAGAAATTGCATCGGAATTAAATACAAAAGGCACAATGCCGACTTAAGTACAAGAATACTGACTCATCTTACCATCTATGTTTTGGACCATCGCTGGGACACTAGTTATAGATTACGATGCTTCACTCCAGGTTTACTGTATCCCGTGGACCTTCTTATTGACGATGAAACACAGAAATTGTATCGGAATTAAATACAAAAGGCACAATGCCGACTTAAGTACAAGAAGACTGAATCTTCCTACTGTCTATGTTTGAACCATTCCTGTGACACTAGTTATAGATTCCGATGCTTCACTCCCGGTTTACTGTATCCCTTGGACATTCTTATTGACGATGAAACACAGAAATTGCATCGGATTTAAATAGGAAAGGCACAATGCAGACTTAAGTACAAGAAGACTGCCTCTTCCTACTGCCTATGTTTTGAACCATTCCTGTGACACTAGTTATAGATTCCGATGCTTCACTTGAGGTTTACTGTATCCCTCTGACCTTCTTATTGACCATTAAACACAGAAATTGCATCGGAATTAAATAGAAAAGGCACAATGCTGAATTAATTACAAGAAGACTGACTCTTCTTACTGTCTATATTTTGAACCATTCATGTGACACTAGTTATGGATTCCGATGCTTCAGTCCAGGTTTACTGTATCCCTTGGACCTTCTTATTGACGATGACACACAGAAATTGCATCGGAATTACATACAAAAGGCACAATGCCGACTTAAGTACAAGAAGACTGACTCTTCTTACTGACTATGTTTTGAACCATTCCTGTGCCACTAGTTATAGATTCTGATGCTTCACTTCAGGTTTACTGCATCCCTTGGACCTTCTTATTGACGATGAAACACAGAAATTGCATCGGAATTAAATAAAAAATGCACAATGCCGACTTAAGTACAAGATGATTGACTCTTCATACTGTCTTTGTTTTGAACCATTCCTGTGACACTAGTTACAGATTCCGATGCTTCACTCCAGGTTTACTGTATCCCTTGGACCTTCTTATTGACGATGAAACACAGAAATTGCATCGGAATTAAATACAAAAGGCACAATGCCGACTTAAGTACAAGAATACTAACTCTTCTTACTGGCTATGTTTTGAACCATCGCTGAGACACTAGTTATAGATTCCGATGCTTCACTCCAGGTTTACTGTTTTCTTTGGACCTTCTTACTGACGATGAAACACAGAAATTGCATCGGAATTAAATACAAAAGGCACAATGGCGATTTAAGTAAAAAAATACTGACTCTTCTTACTGTCTATGATTTGAACCATCCCTGTGACACTAGTTATAGATTCCGATGCTTCACTCCAGGTCCACTGTAACCCTTGGACCTTCTTATTGACGATGAAACACAGACATTGCATCGGGATTAAATACAAAAGGTACAATGCCGACTTAAGTACAAGGAAACTGACTGTTCTTACTGACTATGCTTTGAACCATTCCTGTGACACTAGTTATAGATTCCGATGATTCACCCCACGATTACTGTATGCCTTGGACCTTCCTATTGACGATAAAACACAGAAATTGCACCGGAATTAAATACAAAAGGCACAATGCCGACTTAAGTACAAGAAGACTGACTCTTCTTACTGTCTATGTTTTGAACCATTCTTGTGACACTAGTTATAGATTCCGATGCTTCACTCCTGGTTTACTGTATCCTTTGGACCTACTTAGTGACGATGAAACACAGAAATTGCCTCGGAATTAAATACAAAAGGCACAATGATGACTTAAGTACAAGATGATTGACTCTTCTTACTGTCTTTGTTTTGAACCATTCCTGTCACACTAGTTACAGATTCCGATGCTTCACTCCAGGTTTACTGTATCTCTTGGACGTTCTTATTGACGATGAAACACAGAAATTGCATCGGAATTAAATACAAAAGGCACAATGCCGACTTAAGTACAAGAAGACTGACTCTTCTTACAGTCTTTGTTTTGAACCATTCCTGTGCCACTAGTTATAGATTCCGATGCTTCACTCCAGGTTTAATGTATCCCTTGGATCTTCTTATTGACCCTGTAACACAGACATGGCATCGGAATTAAATACAAAAGGCACAATGCCGGCTTAAGTACAAGAAGACTGACCCTTCTAACTGACTATGTTTGAATCATTCCTGTGACACTAGTTATAGATTCCGATGCTTCACTTCAGGTTTACTGTATCCCTTGGACTTTCGTATTGACGATGAAGCACAGAAATTGCATCGGAATTAAATAGAAAAGGCACAATGCCGACTTAAGTACAAGAATACTGACTCTTCCTACTGTCTATGGTTTGAACCATTCCTGTGACACTAGTTATAAATTCCGATGCTTCACTTCAGGTTTACTGTATCCCTCTGACCTTCTTATTGACGACGAAACACAGACATTGCATCGGAAATAAATACAAAAGGCACAATGCCGACTTATGTACAAGAAGACTGACTCTTCCCACTGTCTATGTTTTGAACCATTCATGTGACACTAGTTATAGATTCCGATGCTTCACTTCGGGTTTACTGTATCCCTTGGACATTCTTAGTGACGATGAAACACAGAAATTGCCTCGGAATTAAATACAAAGGGCACAATGATGACTTAAGTACAAGATGATTGACTCTTCTTACTGTCTTTGTTTTGAATCATTCCTGTGACACTAGTTACAGATTCCGATGCTTCACTCCAGGTTTACTGTATCCAGATGACCTTCTTATTGACGAGGAAACACAGAAATTGCATCGGAATTAAATACAAAAGGCACAATGCCGACTGAAGTACAAGAATACTGACTCTTCTTACTGTCTATGTTTTGAACCATCCCTGTGAGACTAGTTATAGATTCCGATGCTTCTCTCCAGGTTTTCTGTATCACTTGGACCTTCTTATTGACGATGAAAAACAGAAATTGTATCGGAATGAAATACAAAAGGCATAATGTCGACTTAAGTACAAGAAGATTGACTCTTCATACTGATTATGTTTTGAACCATTCCTGTGACACTAGTTATAGATTCCAATGCTTCACTTCAGGTTTACTGTATCCCTTGGACCTTCTTATTGACGATGAAACACAGATATTGCATCGGAATTAAATAGAAAAGGCACAATGCCGACTTAAGTACAAGAAGACTGACTCTTCCTACTGTCTATGATTTGAACCATTCCTGTGACACTAGTTCTTGATATCGATGCTCACTACAGGTTTACTGTATCCCTCTGACCTTCTTACTGACGATGAAACACAGAAATTGCACCGGAATTAAAAACAAAAGACACAATACCGACTTAAGTAAGGGAAGACTGACTCTTCTTACTGACTATGATTTGAACCATACCTGTGACAATAGTTATAGATTCCGATGCTTCACTCCAGGTTTACTGTATCCCTTGGACGTCCTTATTGACGATGAAACACAGAAATTGCATTGGAATCAAATACAAAAGGCACAATGCCGACTTAAGTACAAGAAGACATACTCTTCTTACTGTCTATGCTTTGAACCATTCCTGTGACACTAGTTATAGATTCCGATGCTTCACTCTTGGTTTACTGTATCCCTTGGACCTTCTTATTGGCGATAAAACACAGAAATTGCATCGGAATCAAATAGAAAAGGCACAATGCCGGCTTAAGTACAAGAAGACTGACCCTTCTTACTGACTATGTTTGAATCATTCCTGTGAAACTAGTTATAGATTCCGATGCTTCACATCAGGTTTACTGTATCCCTTGGACTTTCGTATTGACGATGAAGCACAGAAATTGCATCGGAATTCAATAGAAAAGGCACAATGCCGACTTAAGTACAAGAATACTGACTCTTCCTACTGTCTATGGTTTGAACCATTCCTGTGACACTAGTTATAAATTCCGATGCTTCACTTCAGGTTTTCTGTATCCCTCTGACCTTCTTATTGACGACGAAACACAGAAATTGCATCGGAAATAAATACAAAAGGCACAATGCCGACTTATGTACAACAAGACTGACCCTTCCCACTGTCTATGTTTTGAACCATTCATGTGACACTAGTTATAGATTCCGATGCTTCACTTCGGGTTTACTGTATCCCGTGGACCTGCTTAGTGACGATGAAACACAGAAATTGCCTCGGAATTAAATACAAAGGGCACAATGATGACTTAAGTACAAGATGATTGACTCTTCTTACTGTCTTTGCTTTGAACCATTCCTGTGACACTAGTTACAGATTCCGATGCAGCACTCCAGGTTTACTGTATCCAGATGACCTTCTTATTGGCGATAAAACACAGAAATTGCATCGGAATCAAATACAAAAGGCACAATGCCGACTTAAGTACAAGAAGACTGACTTTTCTTACTGTCTATGTTTGAAGCATTCCTGTGACACTAGTTATAGATTCCGATGCTTCACTCCAGGTTTACTGTATCCCTTGGACCTTCTTAACGACGATGGAACACAGAAATTGCACCGGAATTAAATACAAAAGGCACAATGCCGACTTAAGTACAAGAAGACTGACTCTTCTTACTGTCTATGTTTTTAACCATTCCTGTGACACTAGTTATAGATTCCGATGCTTCACTTCAGGTTTACTGTATCCCTTGGACCTTCTTAATGACGATGATACACAGAAATTGACTCGGAATTAAATAAAAAACGCACAATGCTGACTTAAGTACAAGAAGACTGACTCTTCTTACTGACTATGTTTTGAACCATTACTGTGACAATAGTTATAGATTCCGATGCTTCACTTCAGGTTTACTGTATCCCTCTGACCTTCTTATTGACGATGAAACACATATAATGCATCGGAAATAAATACACAAGGCACAATTCCGACTTAAGTACAAGATGACTGACTCATATTACTTTGTTTGTTTTGAACCATTCCTGTGACACTAGTTATAGATTCCGATGCTTCACTTCAGGCTTACTGTATCCCTTGGACTTTCGTATTGACTATGAAGCACAGAAATTGCATCGGAATTAAATAGAAAAGGCACAATGCCGACTTAAGTACAAGAAGGCTGACTCTTCTTACTGACTATGTTTGAACCATTCCTGTACCACTAGTTATAGATCCTGATGCTTCACTTCAGGTTTACTGTATCCCTTGGACTTTCTTGTTGACGATGAAACACCGAAATTGCATCGGAATTAAATACAAAAGGCACAATGCCGACTTAAGTACAAGAACTATGACTCTTCTTACTGACAATGTTTTGAACCATTCCTGTGACACTTGTTATAGATTCCGATGCTTCACTTCAGAATTACTGTATCCCTCTGACCTTCCTATTGACGATGAAACACAGGAATTGCATTGGAATTAAATACTAAAGGCACAATGCCGAATTAAGTACAAGAAGACTGACTCTTCTAACTGTCGATGATTTTAACCATTCCTGTGACACTAGATATATATTCCAATGCTACACTCCAGGTTTACTGTATCCCTTGGACCTTCTTATTGACGATGAAAGACAGAAATTGCATCGGAATTAAATAAAAAAGGCACAATGACGACTTAATAACAAGAAGACTGACTCTTCTTACTGTCTACGCTTTTAACCATTGCTGTGACACTAGTTATAGATTCCGATGCTTCACTGCAGGTTTACTATACACCTTGGACCTTCTTAGTGACGATGAAATACAGAAATTGCTTCGGAATTAAATAGAAAAGGCACAATGCCGACTTAGGTACAAGAAGACTGACTCTTCCTACTGTCTATGTTTTGAACCATTCCTGTGACACTAGTTATAGCTTCCGATGCTTCACTTGAGGTTTACTGTATCCCTCTGACCTTCTTATTGACGAGGAAACACAGAAATTGCATCGGCATTAAATACAAAAGGCACAATGCCGACTTAAGTACAATAAGACTGACTCTTCCACTGTCTATGATTTGAACCATTCCTGTGACACCAGTTACAGATTCCGAAGCTTCACTTCAGGTTTACTGTATCCCTTGGACCTTCTTATTGACGATGAAACACAGAAATTGCATCGGAATTAAATACAAAAGGCACAATGCCGACTTAAGTTCAAGAAGACTGACTTATCTCACTGACTATGTTTTGAACCATTCCTGTGACTCTAGTTATAGAATCCGATGCTTCACTTCCGGTTTACTGTATCCCTTGGACCTTCTTAGTGACAATGAAACACAGAAACTGCCTCGGAATTAAATACAAAAGGGACAATGATGACTTAAGTACAAGATGATTGACTCTTCTTACTGTCTTTGTTTTGAACCATTCCTGTGACACTAGTTACAGATTCCGATGCTTCACTCCAGGTTTACTGTAACCAGATGACCTTCTTATTGACGATGAAACACAGGAATTGCATCGGAATTAAATACAAAAGGCCCAATGCCGACTTATGTACAACAAGACTGACTCTTCCCACTGTCTATGTTTTGAACCATTCATGTGACACTGCTCATAGATTCCGATGCTTCACTCCAGGTTTACTGTATCCCTTGGACCTTCTTACTGACGATGAAACACAGAAATTGCATCGGAATTAAATATAAAAGGCACAATGCCGACTTATGTACAACAAGACTAACTCTTCCCACTGTCTATGTTTTGAACCATTCATGTGACACTAGTTATAGATTCCGATGCTTCACTTCCGGTTTACTGTATCCCTTGGACCTTCTTAGTGACGATGAAACACAGAAACTGCCTCGGAATTAAATACAAAAGGCACAATGATGACTTAAGTACAAGATGATTGACTCTTCTTACTGACAATGTTTTGAACCATTCCTGCGACACTAGTTATAGATTCCGTTGCTTCACTCCAGGTTTACTGTATCCCTTGGACCTTCCTAACGACGATGGAACACAGAAATTGCACCGGAATTAAATACAAAAGGCAAAAAGCCGACTTAAGTACAAGAAGACTGACTCTTCTTACTGTCTATGTTTTGATCCATTCCTGTGACACTAGTTATAGATTCCCATGCTTAACTTCAGGTTTACTGTATCCCTAGGACCTTCTTAATGAAGATGAATCACAGAAATTGCCTCGGAATTAAATAAAATACGCACAATGCTGACTTAAGTACAAGAAGACTGACTCTTCTTACTGACTATGTTTTGAACCATTCCTGTGACACTAGTTATAGATTCCGATGCTTCACTTCAGGTTTACTGTATCCCTCTGACCTTCTTATTGACGATGAAACACAGATACTGCATCGGAATTAAATACACAAGGCACAATTCCGACTTAAGTACAACATGAGTGACTCTTCTTACTGTCATTGTTTTGAACCATTCCTGTGATACTAGTTATAGAGTCCGTTGCTTCACTCCACGTTTACTGTATCGATTGCCCTTCTTATTGACGATGAAACACAGTTATTGTATCGGAATAAAATACAAAAGGCACAATGCCGACTTAAGTACTAGAAGACTGACTGTTCTCCCTGACTATGTTTTGAACCATTCCTGTGACACTAGTTATAGATTCCCGTGCTTCACTCGAGATTTACTGTATCCCTTGGACCTTCTTACTGACGATGGAACACAGAAATTGCATCGGAAATTAATACAAAAGGCACAATGCCGACTTAAGTACAAGAAGACTGATACTTCTTACTGACTATGCTTTGAACCATTCCTGTGACACTAGTTATAGATTCCGATGCTTCACTCCCGGTTTACTGTATCCCTTGGACCTTCTTATTGACGGTGAAACACAGAAATTGCATCGGAATTAAATACAAAAGGCACAATGCCGACTTAAGTACAAGAAGACTGACTCTTCTTACTGACTATGTTTTGAACCATTCCTGTGACACTAGTTATGGATTCCGATGCGTCACTTGAGGTTTACTGTATCCCTCTGACCTTCTTATTGACGATGAAACACAGATATTGCGTCGGAATTAAATACAAAACGCACAATGCCGAATTAAGTACAAGAAGACTTACTCTCCTTACTGTCTATGTTTTGAACCATTCATGTGACTCTAGTTATAGATTCCGATTCTTTACTCCAGGTTTACTGTATCCCTTGGACCTTCTTATTGACGATGAAACGCAGAAATTGCATCGGGATTAAATACAAAAGGCACTATGCCGACTTAAGTACAAGATGACTGACTCTTCTTACTGACTATGTTTTGAACCATTCATGTGACACTAGTTATAGATTTCGGTGCTTAACTTCAGGTTTACTCTATCCCTAGGACCTTCTTATTGACGATGAAAGACAGAAATTGCATCGGAATTAAATACAAAAGGCACAATGCCGACTTCAGTACAAGAAGACTGACTCTTCTTGCTGTCTATGATTTGAACAATTCCTGTGACACTAGCAATAGATTCCGATGCTTCACTCTAGGTTTACTGTATCCCTTAGACCTTCTTATTGACGATGAAACCCAGAAATTGCATCGGAATTAAATGAAAAAGGCACAATGCCGACTTAAGTAGAAGAAGACTGACTCATCTTACTGTCTATGTTTTGAACCATTCCTGTGCCACTAGTTACAGATTCCGATGCTTCACTCCAGGTTTACTGTATCCCTTAGACCTTCTTATTGACGATGAAACACAGAAATTGCTTCGGAATTAAATAAAAAAGGCACAATGCCGACTTTAGTACAAGAAGACTGACTCTTCTAACTGACTAAGTTTTGAACCTTTCCTGTGACACTAGGTATAGATTCCGATGCTTCACTTCAGATTTACTGTATACCTCTGACGTTCTTATTGACGATGAAACACGGATATTGCATCGGAAGTAAATGCAAAAGGCACAATTCCGTTTTAAGTACAAGAAGACAGACTCTTCTTACTGTCTATGATTTGAACCATTCCTGTGACACTAGTAAAAGATTCCGATGCTTCACTCTAGGTTTACTGTATCCCTTGGACCTTCTTATTAACGATGAAACACAGAAATTGCATCGGAATTAAATAAAATAGGCACAATGCCGACTTAAGTGCAAGAAGACTGACTCTTCCTACTGTCTATGTCTTGAACCATTCCTGTGACACTAGTTATAGATTCCGATGCTTCACTACAGGTTTACTGTATCCCTCTGACCTTCTTATTGACGATGAAACACAGAAATTGCATCGGAATTAATTACAAAAAGCACAATGCCGACTTAAGTACAAGAAGACTGACTGTTCTTACTGACTATCTTTTGAACCATTCCTGTGACACTAGTTATAGAGTCCGGTGCCTCACTTCAGGTTTACTGTATCCCCTGGTCCTTCTTATTGACGATGAAACACAGAATTTGCATCGGAATTAAATACAAAATGCACAATGCCGACAAAAGTACAAGAATACTGACTCTTCTTACTGTCTATATTTTGAATTATCCCTGTGACACTTGTCATAGATTCCGATGCTTCACTCCAGGTTTACTGTATCCCTTGGACCTTCTAATTGACGATGAAACACCGAAATTGCATCGGAATCAAATACAAAAGGCACAATGCCGACTTTAGTACAAGAAGATTGACTCTTCTTACTGACTATGTTTTGAACCTTTCCTGTGAGACTAGTTATAAGTTCCGATGCTTCACTTCAGATTTACTGTATCCCTCTGACGTCCTTATTGACGATGAAACACAGATATTGCGTCGGAAGTAATCCCAAAAGGCACAATGCCGAATTAAGTACAGGAAGACTGACTCCTCTTGCTGTCTATGATTTGAACCATTCCTGTGACACTAGCAATAGATTCCGATGCTTCACTCTAGGTTTACTGTATCCCTTAGACCTTCTTATTGACGATGAAACACAGAAATTGCATCGGAATTAAATAAAAAAGGCACAATGCCGACTTAAGTAGAAGAAGACTGACTCATCTTACTGTCCATGTTTGAACCATTCCTGTGCCACTAGTTACAGATTCCGATGCTTCACTCCAGGTTTACTGTATCCCTTGGACCTTCTTATTGACGATGAAACACAGCAATTGCGTCGGAATTAAATAGAGAAGGCACTATGTCGACTTAAGTACAAGAAGACTGACTCTTCCAACTTTCTATGTTTTTCCCATTCCTGTGGCACTAGTTATAGATTCCGATGCTTCACTTCAGGTTTACTGTATCCCTCTGACCCTCTTATTGACGATGAAACACAGAAATTGCAACGGAATTAAATACAAAAGGGACAATGCCGACTTAAGTACAAGAAGACTGACTCTTCGTCTGTCTATGTTTTGAACCATTCCTGTGACACTAGTTATAGATTCCGATGCTTCACTCTAGGTTTACTGTATCCCTTGGACCTTCTTATTGACGATGATATACAGAAATTGCATCCGAATTAAATACAAAAGGCACAATGCCGACTTTAGTACAAGAAGACTGACCCATCTTACTGTCTATGTTTTGAACCATTCCTGTGACACTAGTTACAGATTCCGATGCTTCACTACAGGTTTACTGTATCCCTTGGACCTTCCTATTGACGATGAAACACAGCAATTGCGTCGGAATTAAATAGAGAAGGCACAATGTCGTCTTAAGTACAAGAAGACTGACTCTTCCAACTTTCTATGTTTTTACCATTCCTGTGACACTAGTTATAGATTCCTATGCTTCACTTCAGGTTTACTGTATCCCTCTGACCCTCTTATTGACGATGAAACACAGAAATTGCAACGGAATTAAATACAAAAGGGACAATGCCGACTTAAGTACAAGATGACTGACTCTTCGTCTGTCTATGTTTTGAACCATTCCTGTGACACTAGTTATAGATTTCGATGCTTCACTTCAGGTTTACTGTATCCCTTGGACCTTCTTATTGACGATAAAACTCAGAAATTGCATCGGAATTAAATACAAAAGGCACAATGCCGACTTAGTACAAGAAGACTGACTCTTCTTACTGCCTATGTTTTGAACCATTCCTGTGACACTAGTTATAGATTCCGATGCTTCACTCCAGGCTTACTGTATCCCTCTGACCTTCTTATTGACGATGAAACACAGAAATTGCATCGGAATTAAATACAAAAGGCACAATGCCGAGGTAAGTACAAGAAGACTGACTCTTCTTACTGAGTATGTTTTGAACCATTCCTGTGACACTAGTTATAGATTCCGATGCTTCACTAAAGGTTTACTATATCCCTTGGACCTTCTTATTGACGATGAAACACAGAACTTGGGTCGGAGTTAAATAGAAAAGCCACAATGCCGACTTAAGTACAAGAAGACTGACTCTTCCTATTGTGTATGTTTTGAACCATTCCTGTGACACTAGTTATAGATTCCGATGCATCACATCATGTTTACTGCATCCCTCTGACCTTCTTATTGACGATGAAACACAGAAATTGCATCGGAATTAAATAGAAAAAGCACAATGCCGACTTAGGTGCAAGAAGACTGACTCTTCCTACTGTCTATATTTTGAACCATTCCTGTGTCACTAGTCATAGATTCCGATGCTTCACTCCAGGTTTACTTTATCCCTTGGACCACCTTATTGACGATGAAACACAGAAATTGCATCGGAATTAAACACAAAATACTTAAGTACAAGAAGACTGACTCTTCTTACTGACTATGATTTGAACCATTCATGTGACACTAGTTTTAGATTCCGGTGCTTCACTTCAGGTTTACTGTATCCCTCTGACCTTCTAATTGACGATGAAACACTGAAATTGCATCGGAATTGAATACTAAAGGCACAATGCAGAATTAAGTACAAGAAGACTGACTCTTCTTACTGACTATGATTTGAACCATTCATGTGACACTAGTTTTAGATTCCGGTGCTTCACTTCAGGTTTACTGTATCCCTCTGACCTTCTAATTGACGATGAAACACAGAAATTGCATCGTAAATAAATACAAAAGGCACAATGCCGGCTTAAGTACAAGAAGGCTGACTCTTCTTACTGACTTTGTTTTGAACCATTCCTGTGACACTAGTTATAGATTCTGATGCTTCACTTCAGGTATACTGTATCCCTTGGATCGTCTTATTGACGATGAAACACAGAAGTTGCATCGGAATTAAATACAAAAGGCACAATGCCGACTTAAGTGCAAGAGTACTGACTCTTCTTACTGTCTATGTTTTGAACCATCACTGTGACACTAGTTATAGATTCCAATGCTTCACTCCAGGTTTACTGTATCCCTTGGACCTTCTTATTGACGATGAAACACTGAAATTGCATCGGAATTAAATACAAAATGCACAATGCCGACTTTAGTACAAGAAGACTGACTCTTCTTACTGACTATAATTTGATTCATTCCTGTGACACTAGTTATAGATTCCGATGCTTCACTCCCGGTTTACTGTATCCCTTGGACCTTCTTATTAACGATGAAACACAGAAATTGCATCGGAATTAAATACAAATGGCACAATGCCGACTTCTGTACAAGAAGACTGACTCTTCTTACTGACTAAGTTTTGAAACATCCTGAGACACTAGTTATAGATTCCGATGCATCACTTCAGGTTTACTGTATCCCTCTGACCTTCTTATTGACGATGAAACACAGAAATTGCATCGGAATTAAATACAAAAGGCACAATGCCGGATTAAGTACAAGAAGACTGACTTTTCTTACTGTCTATGTTTTGAACCACTTATGTGACACTAGTTATAGATTCCGATGTTTCACTCCAAGTTTACCGTATCCCTTGGACCTTCTTATTGACGATGAAACACAGAAATTGCATCGGAATTAAATACAAAAGGCACAATGCCGACTTAAGTACAAGAATACTGACTCTTCTTGCAGACTATGTTTTGGACCAATCATGTGACACTTGTTATAGATTCCGATGCTTCACTTCAGTTTTACTGTATCCCTTGGACCTTCTTATTGACGATGAAACACAGAAATTGCATCGGAAATAAATACAAAAGGCACAATGCCGACTTAAGTACAAGAAGACTGACTCTTCTTACTGACTATGCTTTGAACAAATCCGGTTACACTAGTTATAGATTCCGATGCTTCACTCCTGGTTTACGGTATCCCTTGGACCTTCTTATTGAAGATGAAACACTGATATTGGATCGGAATTAAATACAAAATGCACAATGCCGACTTTAGTACAAGAAGACTGACTCTTCTTACTGACTATGATTTGAGTCATTCCTGTGACACTAGTTATAGATTCCGATGCTTCACTTCAGGTTTCCTGTACCCCTTGGACCTTCTTATTGACGATGAAGCACAGAAATTGCATCGAAATTAAATACAAATGGGACAATGCCGACTTCTGTACAAGAAGACTGACTCTTCTTACTGACTATGTTTTGAAACATTCCTGTGGTCCTAGTTATAGATTCCGATGCTTCACTTCAGGTTTACTGTATCCCTCTGACCATCTTATTGACGATGAAACACACAAATTGCATCGGAATTAAATACAGAAGGCACAATGCCGGATTAAGTTCAAGAAGACTGACTCTTCTTACTGTCTATGTTATGAACCATTCATGTGACACTAGTTATGGATTTCGATGCTTCAATCCAGGTTTACTGTATTACTTGGATCTTCTTATTGACGATGAAACACAGAAATTGCATCGGAATTAAATACAAACGGCACAACGCCGACTTATGTATACGAAGACTGACTCTTCTTACTGACTATGTTTGTACCATTCCTGTGACACTAGCTATAGACTCTGATGCTTCACTTCAGGTTTACTGTATCCCTTGGTCCTTCTTATTGAAGATGAAACACAGAAATTGCATCGGAATTAAATACAAAAGGCACAATGCCGACTTAAGTACAAGAGTCCTGACTCTTCTTACTGTCTATGTTTTGAACCATCCCTGTGACACTAGTTATAGATTCCGATGTGTCACTCCAGGTTTACTGTATCCCTTGGACCTTCTTATTGACGATGAAACACAGAAATTGCATCGGAATTAAATACAAATAGCACAATGCCGGCTTCTGTACAAGAAGACTGACTCTTCTTACTGACTAAGTTTTGAAACATTCCTGTGACACTAGTTACAGATTCCGATGCTTCACTCTAGGTTTACTGTATCCCTCTGACCTTCTTATTGACGATGAAACACAGAAATTGCATCGGAATTAAATACAAAAGGCACAATGCCGGATTAAGTACAAGAAGACTGACTCTTCTTACTAGCTATGTTTTGAACCATTTATGTGACACTAGTTATAGATTCCGATGTTTCACTCCAAGTTTACTGTATCCCTTGGACCTTCTTATTGACGATGAAACACAGAAATTGCATCGGAATTAAATACAAAATGCACAATGCCGACTTAAGTACAAGAATACTGACTCTTCTTACTGACTATGATTTGATTCATTCCTGTGACACTAGTTATAGATTCCGATGCTTCACTTCAGGTTTCCTGTATCCCTTGGACCTTCTTATTGACGATGAAGCACAGAAATTGCATCGAAATTAAATACAAATGGCACAATGCCGACTTCTGTAGAAGGAGACTGACTCTTCTTACTGACTATGTTTCGAAACATTCCTGTGGTCCTAGATATAGATTCCGATGCTTCACTTCAGGTTTACTGTATCCCTCTGACCTTCTTGTTGACGATGAAACACACAAATAGCATCGGAATTAAATACAGAAGGCACAATGCCGGATTAAGTACAAGAAGACTGACTCTTCTTACTGTCTATGTTATGAACCATTGATGTGACACTAGTTACGGATTTCGATGCTTCACTTTATGTTTACTGTGTTACAGGTTTACTGTATCCCATGGTACTTCTTATTGAAGATGAAACACAAAAATTGCATCGGAATTAAATACAAAAGGCCCAATGCCGACTTAAGTACAAGAGTACTGACTCTTCTTACTGTCTATGTTTGAACAATCCCTGTGACACTAGTTATAGATTCCGATGCTTCACTCCAGGTTTACTGTATCCCTTGGACCTTCTTATTGACGATGAAACACTGAAATTGCATCGGAATTAAATACAAAATGCACAATGCCAACTTTAGTACAAGAAGACTGACTCTTCTTACTGACTAAGTTTTGAAACATTCCTGTGACACTAGTTATAGATTCCGATGCTTCACTTCAGGTTTACTGTATCCCTCTGACCCTCTTATTGACGATGAAACACAGAAATTGCATCGGAACTAAATACAAAAGGCACAATGCCGGATTAAGTACAAGAAGGCTGACTCTTCTTACTGTCTATGTTTTGAACCATTTATGTGACACTAGTTATAGATTCCGATGTTTCACTCCAAGTTTACTGTATCCCTTGGACCTTCTTATGGACCACAAAACACAGAAATTGCATCGGAATTAAATACAAAAGGCACAATGCCTACTTAAGTACTAGAAAACTGACTCTTCTTACTGTCTATGTTTTGAACCATTCCTGTGACACTAGTTATAGATTCCGATGCATCACATCATGTTTACTGCATCCCTCTGAGCTTCTTATTGACGATGAATCACAGAAATTGCATCGGAATTAAATACAAAAGGCACAATGCCGACTTAAGTACAAGAAGACTGACTCTTCCCACTGTCTATGTTTGAACTATTCCTGTGACACTAGTTATAGATTCCGATGCTTCACTTCAGGTTTACTGTATCCCTTGGACCTTCTTATTGACGATGAAACACAGCAATTGCATCGGAATTAAATAGAAAAGGCACAATGCCGACTTAAGTGCAAGAAGACTGACTCTTCCTACTGTCTATATTTTGAACCATTCCTGTGTCACTAGTCATAGATTCCGATGCTTCACTCCAGGTTTAGTTTATCCCTTGGACCTCCTTATTGACGATGAAACACAGAAATTGCATCGGAATTAAATACAAAAGGCACAATGCCGACTTAAGTACAAGAAGACTGACTCTTCTTACTGACTATGATTTGAACCATTCCTGTGACACTAGTTATAGATTCCGATGCATCACATCATGTTTACTGCATCCCTCTGAGCTTCTTATTGACGATGAATCACAGAAATTGCATCGGAATTAAATACAAAAGGCACAATGCCGACTTAAGTACAAGAAAACTGACTCTTCCCACTGTCTATGTTTGAACTATTCCTGTGACACTAGTTATAGATTCCGATGCTTCACTTCAGGTTTACTGTATCCCTTGGACCTTCTTATTGACGATGAAACACAGCAATTGCATCGGAATTAAATAGAAAAGGCACAATGCCGACTTAAGTGCAAGAAGACTGACTCTTCCTACTGTCTATATTTTGAACCATTCCTGTGTCACTAGTCATAGATTCCGATGCTTCACTCCAGGTTTAGTTTATCCCTTGGACCTCCTTATTGACGATGAAACACAGAAATTGCATCGGAATTAAATACAAAAGGCACAATGCCGACTTAAGTACAAGAAGACTGACTCTTCTTACTGACTATGATTTGAACCATTCATGTGACACTAGTTTTAGATTCCGGTGCTTCACTTCAGGTTTACTGTATCCCTGTGACCTTCTAATTGACGATGAAACACTGAAATTACATCGGAATTAAATACTAAAGGCACAATGCCGAATTAAGTACAAGAAGACTGACTCTTCTTACTGTCGATGCTTCGAACCATTCCTGTGACACTAGTTATAGATTCCGATGCTTCACTCCAGGTTTACTGTATCCCTTGGACTTTCTTATTGACGATGAAACACAGAAATTGCATCGTAAATAAATACAAAAGGCACAATGCCGGCTTAAGTACAAGAAGACTGACTCTTCTTACTGACTTTGTTTTGAACCATTCCTATGACACTAGTTATAGATTCTGATGCTTCACTTCAGCTATACTGTATCCCTTGGATCTTCTTATTGACGATGAAACACAGAAGTTGCATCGGAATTAAATACAAAAGGCACAATGACGTCTTAAGTACAAGAAGACTGACTCTTCATACTGACTATGTTTAAACCATTCCTGTGAAACTAGTTATAGATTCCGATGCTTGACTTCAGATTTACTGTATCCCTCTGACCTTCTTATTGACGATGAAACACAGAAATTGCATCGGAATTAAGTACTAAAGGCACTATGCCGAATTAAGTACAAGAAGACTGACTCTTCCAACTGTCTATGTTTTGAACCATTCCTGTTAGACTAGTTATGGATTCCGATGCTTCACTTCAGGTTTACTATATTACTTATACCTTCTTATTGACGATGAAACACAGAAATTGCATCGGAATTAAATACAAATGGCACAACGCCGACTTATGTATAAGAAGACTGACTCTTCTTACTGACTATGTTTGAACAATTCCTGTGTCACTAGCTATAGACTCTGATGCTTCACTTCAGGTTTACTGTTTCCCTTGGTCCTTCTTATTGAAGATGAAACACAGAAATTGCATCGGAATTAAATACAAATGCACAATGCCGACTTAAGTACAAGAGTATTGACTCTTCTTACTGTCTATGTTCGGAACCATCCCTGTGACACTAGTTATAGTTTCCGATGCTTCACTCCTGGTTTACTGTATCCCTTGGACCTTCTTATTGACGATGAAACACTGAAATTGCATCGGAATTAAATACAAAATGCACAATGCCGACTTTAGTACAAGAAGACTGACTCTTCTTACTGACTATGATTTGATTCATTCCTGTGACACTAGTTACAGATTCCGATGCTTCACTCCAGGTTTACTGTATCCCTTGGACCTTCTTATTGACGATGAAACACAGAAATTGCATCGGAAATAAATACAAATGGCACAATGCCGACTTCTGTACAAGAAGACTGACCCTCCTTACTGACTAAGTTTTGAAACATTCCTGTGACACTAGTTATAGATTCCGATGCTTCACTTCAGGTTTACTGTATCCCTCTAACCTTCTTATTGACGATGAAACACAGAAATTGCATCGGAATTAAATACAAAAGGCACAATGCCGGATTAAGTACAAGAAGACTGACTCTTCTTACTATCTATGTTTTGAACCATTTATGTGACACTAGTTATAGATTCCGATGTTTCACTCCAAGTTTAGTGTATCCCGTGGACCTTCTTATTGACGATGAAACACAGAAATTGCATCGGAATTAAATACAAAAGGCACAATGCCGACTTAAGTACAAGTATACTGACTTTTCTTACTGACTATGTTTTGGACCATTCATGTGACACTTGTTATAGATTCCGGTGCTTCACTTCAGTTTTACTGTATCCCTTGGACCTTCTTATTGACGATGAAACACAGAAATTGCATTGGAAATAAATACAAAAGGCACAATGCCGACTTAAGTACAAGAAGACTGACTCTTCTTACCGTCTATGTTATGAACCATTCATGTGACACTAGTTATAGATTCCGATGCTTCACTCCAGGTTTACTGTATCCTTTGAACCTTCTTATTGAAGATGAAACACTGATATTGCATCGGAATTAAATACAAAATGCACAATGCCGACTTTAGTACAAGAAGACTGACTCTTCTTACTGACTATGATTTGTTTCATTCCTGTGACACTAGTTACAGATTCCGATGCTTCACTTCAGGTTTCCTGTATCCCTTGGACCTTCTTATTGACGATGAAGCACAGAAATTGCATCGGAATTAAATACAAATGGCACAATGCCGACTTCTGTACAAGAAGACTGACTCTTCTTACTGACTATGTTTTGAAACATTCCTGTGGTCCTAGTTGTAGATTCCGATGCTTCTCTCCAGGTTTACTGTATCCCTTGGACCTTCTTATTGACGATGAAACACAGAAATTGCATCGGAATTAAATACAAAAGGCACAATGCCGAGTTAAGTACAAGAAGACTGACTCTTCTTACTGCCTATGTTTTGAACCATTCATGTGACACTAGTTATGGATTTCGATGCTTCACTTCAGGTTTACTGTGTTACAGGTTTACTGTATCCCTTGGTCCTTCTTATTGAAGATGAAACACAGAAATTGCATCGGAATTAAATACAAAGGGCCCAATGCCGACTTAAGTACAAGAGTACTGACTCTTCTTACTGTCTATGTTTTGAACCATCCCTGTGACACTAGTTATAGATTCCGATGTTTCACTCCAGGTTTACTGTATCCCTTGGACCTTCTTATTGACGATGAAACACTGAAATTGCATCGGAATTAAATACAAAATGCACAATGCCGACTTTAGTACAAGAAGACTGAATCTTCTTACTGACTAAGTTATGAAACATTCCTGTGACACTAGTTATAGATTCCGATGCTTCACTCTAGGTTTACTGTATCCCTCTGACCTTCTTATTGACGATGAAACACAGAAATTGCATCGGAATTAAATACAAACGGCACAACGCCAACTTATGTATACGAAGACTGACTCTTCTTACTGACTATGTTTGAACCATTCCTGTGACACTAGCTATAGACTCTGATGCTTCACTTCAGGTTTACTGTATCCCTTGGTCCTTCTTATTGAAGATGAAACACAGAAATTGCATCGGAATTAAATACAAAAGGCACAATGCCGACTTAAGTACAAGAGTCCTGACTCTTCTTACTGGCTATGTTTTGAACCATCCCTGTGACACTAGTTATAGATTCCGATGCTTCACTCCAGGTTTACTGTATCCCTTGGACCTTCTTATTGACGATGAAACACAGAAATTGCATCGGAATTAAATACAAATAGCACAATGCCGGCTTCTGTACAAGAAGACTGACTCTTCTTACTGACTAAGTTTTGAAACATTCCTGTGACACTAGATACAGATTCCGATGCTTCACTCTAGGTTTACTGTATCCCTCTGACCTTCTTATTGACGATGAAACACAGAAATTGCATCGGAATTAAATACAAAAGGCACAATGCCGGATTAAGTACAAGAAGACTGACTCTTCTAACTGGCTATGCTTTGAACGATTTATGTGACACTAGTTATAGATTCCGATGTTTCACTCCAAGTTTACTGTATCCCTTGGACCTTCTTATTGACGATGAAACACACAAATTGCATCGGAATTAAATACAGAAGGCACAATGCCGGCTTAAGTACAAGAAGACTGACTCTTCTTACCGTCTATGTTATGAACCATTCATGTGACACTAGTTATAGATTCCGATGCTTCACTCCAGGTTTACTGTATCCCTTGGACCTTCTTATTGACGATGAAACACAGAAATTGCATCGGAATTAAATACAAAAGGCACAATGCCGAGTTAAGTACAAGAAGACTGACTCTTCTTACTGCCTCTGTTTTGAACCATTCCTGTGACACTAGTTATAGACTCCGATGCTTCTCTCCAGGTTTACTGTATCCCTTGGACCTTCTTATTGACGATGAAACACAGAAATTGCATCGGAATTAAATACAAAAGGCACAATGCCGAGTTAAGTACAAGAAGACTGACTCTTCTTACTGCCTATGTTTTGAACCATTCCTGTGACACTAGTTATAGATCCCGATGCTTCTCTCCAGGTTTACTGTATCCCTTGGACCTTCTTATTGACGATGAAACACAGAAATTGCATCGGAATTAAATACAAACGGCACAACGCCAACTTATGTATACGAAGACTGACTCTTCTTACTGACTATGTTTGAACCATTCCTGTGACACTAGCTATAGACTCTGATGCTTCACTTCAGGTTTACTGTATCCCTTGGTCCTTCTTATTGAAGATAAAACACAGAAATTGCATCGGAATTAAATACAAAAGGCACAATGCCGACTTAAGTACAAGAGTCCTGACTCTTCTTACTGGCTATGTTTTGAACCATCCCTGTGACACTAGTTATAGATTCCGATGCTTCACTCCAGGTTTACTGTATCCCTTGGACCTTCTTATTGACGATGAAACACAGAAATTGCATCGGAATTAAATACAAATAGCACAATGCCGGCTTCTGTACAAGAAGACTGACTCTTCTTACTGACTAAGTTTTGAAACATTCCTGTGACACTAGATACAGATTCCGATGCTTCACTCTAGGTTTACTGTATCCCTCTGACCTTCTTATTGACGATGAAACACAGAAATTGCATCGGAATTAAATACAAAAGGCACAATGCCGGATTAAGTACAAGAAGACTGACTCTTCTAACTGGCTATGCTTTGAACGATTTATGTGACACTAGTTATAGATTCCGATGTTTCACTCCAAGTTTACTGTATCCCTTGGACCTTCTTATTGACGATGAAACACACAAATTGCATCGGAATTAAATACAGAAGGCACAATGCCGGCTTAAGTACAAGAAGACTGACTCTTCTTACCGTCTATGTTATGAACCATTCATGTGACACTAGTTATAGATTCCGATGCTTCACTCCAGGTTTACTGTATCCCTTGGACCTTCTTATTGACGATGAAACACAGAAATTGCATCGGAATTAAATACAAAAGGCACAATGCCGAGTTAAGTACAAGAAGACTGACTCTTCTTACTGCCTCTGTTTTGAACCATTCCTGTGACACTAGTTATAGACTCCGATGCTTCTCTCCAGGTTTACTGTATCCCTTGGACCTTCTTATTGACGATGAAACACAGAAATTGCATCGGAATTAAATACAAAAGGCACAATGCCGAGTTAAGTACAAGAAGACTGACTCTTCTTACTGCCTATGTTTTGAACCATTCCTGTGACACTAGTTATAGATCCCGATGCTTCTCTCCAGGTTTACTGTATCCCTTGGACCTTCTTATTGACGATGAAACACAGAAATTGCATCGCAATTAAATACAAAAGGCACAATGCCGGGTTAAGTACAAGAAGACTGACTCTTCTTACTGCCTATGTTTTGAACCATTCATGTGACACTAGTTATGGATTTCGATGCTTCACTTCAGGTTTACTGTGTTACAGGTTTACTGTATCCCTTGGTCCTTCTTATTGAAGATGAAACACAGAAATTGCATCGGAATTAAATACAAAGGGCCCAATGCCGACTTAAGTACAAGAGTACTGACTCTTCTTACTGTCTATGTTTTGAACCATCCCTGTGACACTAGTTATAGATTCCGATGTTTCACTCCAGGTTTACTGTATCCCTTGGACCTTATTATTGACGATGAAACACTGAAATTGCATCGGAATTAAATACAAAATGCACAATGCCGACTTTAGTACAAGAAGACTGAATCTTCTTACTGACTAAGTTATGAAACATTCCTGTGACACTAGTTATAGATTCCGATGCTTCACTCTAGGTTTACTGTATCCCTCTGACCTTCTTATTGACGATGAAACACAGAAATTGCATCGGAATTAAATACAAACGGCACAACGCCGACTTATGTATACGAAGACTGACTCTTCTTACTGACTATGTTTGAACCATTCCTGTGACACTAGCTATAGACTCTGATGCTTCACTTCAGGTTTACTGTATCCCTTGGTCCTTCTTATTGAAGATGAAACACAGAAATTGCATCGGAATTAAATACAAAAGGCACAATGCCGACTTAAGTACAAGAGTCCTGACTCTTCTTACTGTCTATGATTTGAACCATCCCTGTGACACTAGTTATAGATTCCGATGCTTCACTCCAGGTTTACTGTATCCCTTGGACCTTCTTATTGACGATGAAACACAGAAATTGCATCGGAATTAAATACAAATAGCACAATGCCGGCTTCTGAACAAGAAGACTGACTCTTCTTACTGACTAAGTTTTGAAACATTCCTGGGACACTAGTTACAGATTCCGATTCTTCACTCTAGGTTTACTGTATCCCTCTGACCTTCTTATTGACGATGAAACACAGAAATTGCATCGGAATTAAATACAAAAGGCACAATGCCGGATTAAGTACAAGAAGACTGACTCTTCTTACTGGCTATGTTTTGAACGATTTATGTGACACTAGTTATAGATTCCGATGTTCCACTCCAAGTTTACTGTATCCCTTGGACCTTCTTATTGACGATGAAACACAGAAATTGCATCGGAATTAAATACAAAATGCACAATGCCGACTTAAGTACAAGAATACTGACTCTTCTTACTGACTATGATTTGATTCATTCCTGTGACACTAGTTATAGATTCCGATGCTTCACTTCAGGTTTCCTGTATCCCTTGGACCTTCTTATTGACGATGAAGCACAGAAATTGCATCGAAATTAAATACAAATGGCACAATGCCGACTTCTGTACAAGAAGACTGACTCTTCTTACTGACTATGTTTCGAAACATTCCTGTGGTCCTAGTTATAGATTCCGATGCTTCACTTCAGGTTTACTGTATCCCTCTGACCTTCTTATTGACGATGAAACACACAAATTGCATCGGAATTAAATACAGAAGGCACAATGCCGGATTAAGTACAAGAAGACTGACTCTTCTTACTGTCTATGTTATGAACCATTGATGTGACACTAGTTATGGATTTCGATGCTTCACTTTATGTTTACTGTGTTACAGGTTTACTGTATCCCTTGGTCCTTCTTATTGAAGATGAAACACAAAAATTGCATCGGAATTAAATACAAAAGGCCCAATGCCGACTTAAGTACAAGAGTACTGACTCTTCTTACTGTCTATGTTTTGAACCATCCCTGTGACACTAGTTATAGATTCCGATGCTTCACTCCAGGTTTACTGTATCCCTTGGACCTTCTTATTGACGATGAAACACTGAAATTGCATCGGAATTAAATACAAAATGCACAATGCCGACTTTAGTACAAGAAGACTGACTCTTCTTACTGACTAAGTTTTGAAACATTCCTGTGACACTAGTTATAGATTCCGATGCTTCACTTCAGGTTTACTGTATCCCTCTGACCCTCTTATTGACGATGAAACACAGAAATTGCATCGGAACTAAATACAAAAGGCACAATGCCGGATTAAGTACAAGAAGGCTGACTCTTCTTACTGTCTATGTTTTGAACCATTTATGTGACACCAGTTATAGATTCCGATGTTTCACTCCAAGTTTACTGTATCCCTTGGACCTTCTTATTGACGATGAAACACAGAAATTGCATCGGAATTAAATACAAAAGGCACAATGCCGAAGTAAGTACAAGAAGACTGACTCTTCTTACTGCCTATGTTTTGAACCATTCCTGTGACACTAGTTATAGATTCCGATGCTTCACTCCAGGTTTACTATATCCCTTCGACCTTCTTATTGACGATAAAACACAGCACTTGCGTCGGAGTTAAATAGAAAAGCCACAGTGACGACTTAAGTACAAGAAGACTGACTCTTCCTATTGTGTATGTTTTGAACCATTCCTGTGACACTAGTTATAGATTCCGATGCATCACATCATGTTTACTGCATCCCTCTGAGCTTCTTATTGTCGATGAATCACAGAAATTGCATCGGAATTAAATACAAAATTCACAATGCCGACTTAAGTACAAGAAGACTGACTCTTCCCCCTGTCTATGTTTGAACTATTCCTGTGACACTAGTTATAGATTCCGATGCTTCACTTCAGGTTTACTGTATCCCTTGGACCTTCTTATTGACGATGAAACACAGCAATTGCGTCGGAATTAAATAGAAAAGGCACAATGCCGACTTAAGTGCAAGAAGACTGACTCTTCCTACTGTCTATATTGTGAACCATTCCTGTGTCACTAGTCATAGATTCCGATGCTTCACTCCAGGTTTACTTTATCCCTTGGACCTCCTTATTGACGATGAAGCACAGAAATTGCATCGGAATTAAATACAAAAGGCACAATGCCGACTTAAGTACAAGAAGACTGACTCTTCTTACTGACTATGATTTGAACCATTCATGTGACACTAGTTTTAGATTCCGGTGCTTCACTTCAGGTTTACTGAATCCCTGTGACCTTCTAATTGACGATGAAACACTGAAATTGCATCGGAATTAAATACTAAAGGCACAATGCCGAATTAAGTACAAGAAGACTGACTCTTCTTACTGTCGATGCTTCGAACCATTCCTGTGACACTAGTTATAGATTCCGATGCTTCACTCCAGGTTTACTGTATCCCTTGGACCTTCTTATTGACGATAAAACACAGAAATTGCATCGTAAATAAATACAAAAGGCACAATGCCGGCTTAAGTACAAGAAGACTGACTCTTCTTACTGACTTTGTTTTGAACCATTCCTGTGACACTAGTTATAGATTCTGATGCTTCACTTCAGGTATACTGTATCCCTTGGATCTTCTTATTAACGATGAAACACAGAAGTTGCATCGGAATTAAATACAAAAGGCACAATGACGTCTTAAGTACAAGAAGACTGACTCTTCATACTGACTATGTCTGAACCATTCCTGTGACACTAGCTATAGACTCTGATGCTTCACTTCAGGTTTACTGTTTCCCTTGGTCCTTCTTATTGAAGATGAAACACAGAAATTGCATCGGAATTAAATACAAAAGGCACAATGCCGACTTAAGTACAAGAGTACTGACTCTTCTTACTGTCTATGTTCGGAACCATCCCTGTGACACTAGTTATAGTTTCCGATGCTTCACTCCAGGTTTACTGTATCCCTTGGACCGTCTTATTGACGATGAAACACAGAAATTGCATCGGAATTAAATACAAAAGGCACAATGCCGGATTAAGTACAAGAAGACTGACTCTTCTTACTATCTATGTTTTGAACCGTTTATGTGACACTAGTTATAGATTCCGATGTTTCACTCCAAGTTTAGTGTATCCCGTGGACCTTCTTATTGACGATGAAACACAGAAATTGCATCGGAATTAAATACAAAAGGCACAATGCCGACTTAAGTACAAGTATACTGACTTTTCTTACTGACTATGTTTTGGACCATTCATGTGACACTTGTTATAGATTCCGGTGCTTCACTTCAGTTTTAGTGTATCCCTTTCACCTTCTTATTGACGATGAAACACAGAAATTGCATTGGAAATAAATACAAAAGGCACAATGCCGACTTAAGTACAAGAAGACTGTCTCTTCTTACCGTCTATGTTATGAACCATTCATGTGACACTAGTTATAGATTCCGATGCTTCACTCCAGGTTTACTGTATCCTTTGAACCTTCTTATTGAAGATGAAACACTGATATTGCATCGGAATTAAATACAAAATGCACAATGCCGACTTTAGTACAAGAAGACTGACTCTTCTTACTGACTATGATTTGTTTCATTCCTGTGACACTAGTTATAGATTCCGATGCTTCACTTCAGGTTTCCTGTATCCCTTGGACCTTCTTATTGACGATGAAGCACAGAAATTGCATCGGAATTAAATACAAAAGGCACAACGCCGACTTATGTATAAGAAGACTGACTCTTCTTACTGACTATGTTTTGAAACATTCCTGTGGTCCTAGTTATAGATTCCGATGCTTCACTTCAGGTTTACTGTATCCCTCTGACCTTCTTATTGACGATGAAACACACAAATTGCATCGGAATTAAATACAGAAGGCACAATGCCGGCTTAAGTACAAGAAGACTGACTCTTCTTACCGTCTATGTTATGAACCATTCATGTGACACTAGTTATAGATTCCGATGCTTCACTCCAGGTTTACTGTATCCCTTGGACCTTCTTATTGACGATGAAACACAGAAATTGCATCGGAATTAAATACAAAATGCACAATGCCGACTTAAGTACAAGAATACTGACTCTTCCTACTGACTATGATTTGATTCATTCCCTGTGACACTAGTTATAGATTCCGATGCTTCACTTCAGGTTTCCTGAATCCCTTGGACCTTCTTATTGACGATGAAGCACAGAAATTGCATCGAAATTAAATACAAATGGCACAATGCCGACTTCTGTACAAGAGGACTGACTCTTCTTACTGACTATGTTTCGAAACATTCCTGTGGTCCTAGTTATAGATTCCGATGCTTCACTTCAGGTTTACTGTATCCCTCTGACCTTCTTATTGACGATGAAACACACAAATTGCATCGGAATTAAATACAGAAGGCACAATGCCGGATTAAGTACAAGAAGACTGACTCTTCTTACTGTCTATGTTATGAACCATTGATGTGACACTAGTTATGGATTTCGATGCTTCACTTTATGTTTACTGTGTTACAGGTTTACTGTATCCCTTGGTCCTTCTTATTGAAGATGAAACACAAAAATTGCATCGGAATTAAATACAAAAGGCCCAATGCCGACTTAAGTACAAGAGTACTGACTCTTCTAACTGTCTATGTTTTGAACCATCCCTGTGACACTAGTTATAGATTCCGATGCTTCACTCCAGGTTTACTGTATCCCTTGGACCTTCTTATTGACGATGAAACACTGAAATTGCATCGGAATTAAATACAAAATGCACAATGCCGACTTTAGTACAAGAAGACTGACTCTTCTTACTGACTAAGTTTTGAAACATTCCTGTGACACTAGTTATAGATTCCGATGCTTCAATTCAGGTTTACTGTATCCCTCTGACCCTCTTATTGACGATGAAACACAGAAATTGCATCGGAACTAAATACAAAAGGCACAATGCCGGATTAAGTACAAGAAGGCTGACTCTTCTTACTGTCTATGTTTTGAACCATTTATGTGACACTAGTTATAGATTCCGATGTTTCACTCCAAGTTTAGTGTATCCCTTGGACCTTCTTATTGACGATGAAACACAGAAATTGCATCGGAATTAAATACAAAAGGCACAATGCCGAGGTAAGTACAAGAAGACTGACTCTTCTTACTGCCTATGTTTTGAACCATTCCTGTGACACTAGTTATAGATTCCGATGCTTCACTCCAGGTTTACTATATCCCTTGGACCTTCTTATTGACGATGAAACACAGAACTTGCGTCGGAGTTAAATAGAAAAGCCACAGTGCCGACTTTAGTACAAGAAGACTGACTCTTCTTACTGACTAAGTTTTGAAACATTCCTGTGACACTAGTTATAGATTCCGATGCTTCAATTCAGGTTTACTGTATCCCTCTGAGCTTCTTATTGACGATGAATCACAGAAATTGCATCGGAAATAAATACAAAAGGCACAATGCCGACTTAAGTACAAGAAGACTGACTCTTCCCACTGGCTATGTTTGAACTATTCCTGTGACACTAGTTATAGATTCCGATGCTTCACTTCAGGTTTACTGTATCCCTTGGACCTTCTTATTGATGATGAAACACAGCAATTGCATCGGAATTAAATAGAAAAGGCACAATGCCGACTTAAGTGCAAGAAGACTGACTCTTCCTACTGTCTATATTTTGAACCATTCCTGTGTCACTAGTCATAGATTCCGATGCTTCACTCCAGGTTTACTTTATCCCTTGGACCTTCTTATTGACGATGAAACACAGAACTTGCGTCGGAGTTAAATAGAAAAGCCACAGTGCCGACTTTAGTACAAGAAGACTGACTCTTCATACTGACTAAGTTTTGAAACATTCCTGTGACACTAGTTATAGATTCCGATGCTTCAATTCAGGTTTACTGTATCCCTCTGAGCTTCTTATTGACGATGAATCACAGAAATTGCATCGGAATTAAATACAAAAGGCACAATGCCGACTTAAGTACAAGAAGACTGACTCTTCTTACTGACTATGATTTGAACCATTCATGGGACAATAGTTTTAGATTCCGGTGCTTCACTTCAGGTTTACTGTATCCCTGTGACCTTCTAATTGACGATGAAACACTGAAATTGCATCGGAATTAAATACTAAAGGTACAATGCCGAATTAAGTACAAGAAGACTGACTCTTCTTACTGTCGATGCTTCGAACCATTCCTGTGACACTAGTTATAGATTCCGATGCTTCACTCCAGGTTTACTGTATCCCTTGGACCTTCTTATTGACGATGAAACACAGAAATTGCATCGTAAATAAATACAAAAGGCACAATGCCGGCTTAAGTACAAGGAGACTGACTCTTCTTACTGACTTTGTTTTGAACCATTCCTGTGACACTAGTTATAGATTCTGATGCTTCACTTCAGGTATACTGTATCCCTTGGTCCTTCTTATTGAAGATGAAACACAGAAATTGCATCGGAATTAAATACAAAAGGCGCAATGCCGACTTAAGTACAAGAGTACTGACTCTTGTTACTGTCTATGTTCGGAACCATCCCTGTGACACTAGTTATAGTTTCCGATGCTTCACTCCAGGTTAACTGTATCCCTTGGGCCTTCTTATTGACGATGAAACACTGAAATTGCATCGGAATTAAATACAAAATGCACAATGCCGACTTTAGTACAAGAAGACTGACTCTTCTTACTGACTATGATTTGATTCATTCCTGTGACACTAGTTATAGATTCCGATGCTTCACTCCAGGTTTACTGTATCCCTTGGACCTTCTTATTGACGATGAAACACAGAAATTGCATCGGAAATAAATACAAATGGCACAATGCCGACTTCTGTACAAGAAGACTGACCCTTCTTACTGACTAAGTTTTGACACATTCCTGTGACTTTAGTTATAGATTCCGATGCTTCACATCAGGTTTACTGTATCCCTCTAACCTTCTTATTGACGATGAAACACAGAAATTGCATCGGAATTAAATACAAAAGGCACAATGCCGGATTAAGTAAAAGAAGACTGACTCTTCTTACTATCTATGTTTTGAACCATTTATGTGACACTAGTTATAGATTCCGATGTTTCACTCCAAGTTTAGTGTATCCCGTGGACCTTCTTATTGACGATGAAACACAGAAATTGCATCGGAATTAAGTACAAAAGGCACAATGCCGACTTAAGTACAAGTATACTGGCTTTTCTTACTGACTATGTTTTGGACCATTCATGTGACACTTGTTATAGATTCCGGTGCTTCACTTCAGTTTTACTGTATCCCTTGGACCTTCTTATTGACGATGAAACACAGAAATTGAATTGGAAATAAATACAAAAGGCACAATGCCGACTTAAGTACAAGAAGACTGACTCTTCATACTGACTATGTTTGAACCATTCCTGTGAAACTAGTTATAGATTCCGATGCTTGACTTCAGATTTACTGTACCCCTCTGACCTTCTTATTGACGATGAAACACAGAAATTGCATCGGAATTAAATACTAAAGGCACAATGCCGAATTAAGTACAAGAAGACTGACTCTTCCAACTGTCTATGTTTTGAACCATTCCTGTTAGACTAGTTATGGCTTCCGATGCTTCACTTCAGGTTTACTATATTACTTATACCTTATTATTGACGATGAAACACAGAAATTGCATCGGAATTAAATACAAAAGGCACAACGCCGACTTATGTATAAGAAGACTGACTCTTCTTACTGACTATGTTTGAACCATTCCTGTGACACTAGCTATAGACTCTGATGCTTCACTTCAGGTTTACTGTTTCCCTTGGTCCTTCTTATTGAAGATGAAACACAGAAATTGCATCGGAATTAAATACAAAAGGCACAATGCCGACTTAAGTACAAGAGTACTGACTCTTCTTACTGTCTATGTTCGGAACCATCCCTGTGACACTAGTTATAGTTTCCGATGCTTCACTCCAGGTTAACTGTATCCCTTGGGCCTTCTTATTGGCGATGAAACACTGAAATTGCATCGGAATTAAATACAAAATGCACAATGCCGACTTTAGTACAAGAAGACTGACTCTTCTTACTGACTATGATTTGATTCATTCCTGTGACACTAGTTATAGATTCCGATGCTTCACTCCAGGTTTACTGTATCCCTTGGACCTTCTTATTGACGATGAAACACAGAAATTGCATCGGAAATAAATACAAATGGCACAATGCCGACTTCTGTACAAGAAGACTGACCCTTCTTACTGACTAAGTTTTGAAACATTCCTGTGACACTAGTTATAGATTCCGATGCTTCACTTCAGGTTTACTGTATCCCTCTAACCTTCTTATTGACGATGAAACACAGAAATTGCATCGGAATTAAATACAAAAGGCACAATGCCGGATTAAGTACAAGAAGACTGACTCTTCTTACTATCTATGTTTTGAACCATTTGTGTGACACTAGTTATAGATTCCGATGTTTCACTTCAGTTTTACTGTATCCCTTGGACCTTCTTGTTGACGATGAAACACAGAAATTGCATTGGAAATAAATACAAAAGGCACAATGCCGACTTAAGTACAAGAAGACTGACTCTTCTCACCGTCTATGTTATGAACCATTCATGTGACACTAGTTATAGATTCCGATGCTTCACTCCAGGTTTACTGTATCCTTTGAACCTTCTTAATGAAGATGAAACACTGATATTGCATCGGAATTAAATACAAAATCCACAATGCCGACTTTAGTACAAGAAGACTGACTCTTCTTACTGACTATGATTTGTTTCATTCCTGTGTCACTAGTTATAGATTCCGATGCTTCACTTCAGGTTTCCTGTATCCCTTGGACCTTCTTATTGACGATGAAGCACAGAAATTGCATCGGAATTAAATACAAAAGGCACAACGCCGACATATGTATAAGAAGACTGACTCTTCTTACTGACTATGTTTTGAAACATTCCTGTGGTCCTAGTTATAGATTCCGATGCTTCACTTCAGGTTTACTGTATCCCTCTGACCCTCATATTGACGATGAAACACACAAATTGCATCGGAATTAAATACAGAAGGCACAATGCCGGCTTAAGTACAAGAAGACTGACTCTTCTTACCGTCTATGTTATGAACCATTCATGTGACACTAGTTATAGATTCCGATGCTTCACTCCATGTTTACTGTATCCCTTGGACCTTCTTATTGACGATGAAACACAGAAATTGCATCGGAATTAAATACAAAAGGCACAATGCCGAGTTAAGTACAAGAAGACTGACTCTTCTTACTGCCTATGTTCTGAACCATTCCTGTGACACTAGTTATAGATTCCGATGCTTCTCTCCAGGTTTACTGTATCCCTTGGACCTTCTTATTGACGATGAAACGCAGAAATTGCATCGGAATGATATAAAAAAGGCACAATGCCGACTTAAGTACAAGAAGACTGACTCTTCTTACTGACTATGTTTTGGACCATTCATGTGACACTTATTATAGATTCCGGTGCTTCACTTCAGTTTTACTGTATCCCTTGGACCTTCTTATTGACGATGAAACACAGAAATTGCATCGGAAATAAATACAAAAGGCACATTGCCGACATAAGTACAAGACGACTGACTCTTCTTACTGACTATGATTTGATTCATTCCTGTGACACTAGTTATAGATTCCGATGCTTCACTTCAGGTTTCCTGTATCCCTTGAACCTTCTTATTGACGATGAAGCACAGAAATTGCATCGAAATTAAATACAAATGGCACAATGCCGACTTCTGTACAAGAAGACTGACTCTTCTTACTGACTATGCTTTGAAACATTCCTGTGGTCCTAGTTATAGATTCCGATGCTTCACTTCAGGTTTACTGTATCCCTCTGACCTTCTTATTGATGATGAAACACACAAATTGCATCGGAATTAAATACAGAAGGCACAATGCCGGATTAAGTACAAGAGGACTGACTCTTCTTACTGTCTATGTTATGAACCATTCATGTGACACTAGTTATGGATTTCGATGCTTCACTTCAGGTTTACTGTGTTACAGGTTTACTGTATCCCTTGGTCCTTCTTATTGAAGATGAAACACAGAAATTGCATCGGAATTAAATACAAAAGGCCCAATGCCGACTTAAGTACAAGAGTACTGACTCTTCTTACTGTCTATGATTTGAACCATCCCTGTGACACTAGTTATAGATTCCGATGTTTCACTCCAGGTTTACTGTATCCCTTGGACCTTCTTATTGACGATGAAACACTGAAATTGCATCGGAATTAAATACAAAATGCACAATGCCGACTTTAGTACAAGAAGACTGACTCTTCTTACTGACTAAGTTTTGAAACATTCCTGTGACACTAGTTATAGATTCCGATGCTTCACTTCAGGTTTACTGTATCCCTCTGACCTTCTTATTGACGATGAAACACAGAAATTGCATCGGAATTAAATACAAAAGGCACAATGCCGGATTAAGTACAAGAAGGCTGACTCTTCTTACTGTCTATGTTTTGAACCATTTATGTGACACTAGTTATAGATTCCGATGTTTCACTCCAAGTTTACTGTATCCCTTGGACCTTCTTATTGACGATGAAACACAGAAATTGCATCGGAATTAAATACAAAAGTCACAATGCCGACTTAAGTACAAGAATACTGACTCTTCTTACTGACTATGTTTTGGACCATTCCTGTGTCACTAGTCATAGATTCCGATGCTTCACTCCAGGTTTACTTTATCCCTTGGACCTTCTTATTGACGATAAAACACAGAAATTGCAATGAAATTTAATTCAAGCGGCACATTGCCGACTTCTGTACAAGAAGACTGACTCTTCTTACTGACTATGTTTTGAAACATTCCTGTGGTCCTAGTTATAGATTCCGATGCTTCACTTCAGGTTTACTGTATCCCTCTGACCTTCTTATTGACGATGAAACACACAAATTGCATCGGAATTAAATACAGAAGGCACAATTCCGGATTAAGTACAAGAAGACTGACTCTTCTTACCGTCTATGTTATGAACCATTCATGTGAAACTAGTTATAGATTCCGATGCTTCACTCCAGGTTTACTGTATCGCTTGGACCTTCTTATTGACGATGAAACACAGAAATTGCATCGGAATTAAATACAAAAGGCACAATGCCGAGTTAAGTACAAGAAGACTGACTCTTCTTACTGCCTATGTTTTGAACCATTCCTGTGACACTAGTTATAGATTCCGATGCTTCTCTCCAGGTTTACTGTATCCCTTGGACCTTCTTATTGACGATGAAACGCAGAAATTGCATCGGAATTATATAAAAAAGGCACAATGCCGACTTAAGTACAAGAAGACTGACTCTTCTTACTGACTATGTTTTGAACCATCCCTGTGACACTAGTTATAGATTCCGATGTTTCACTCCAGGTTTACTGTATCCCTTGGACCTTCTTATTGACGATGAAACACAGCAATTGCATCGGAATTAAATACAAAAGGCACAATGCCGACTTAAGTACAAGAAGACTGACTCTTCCCACTGTCTATGTTTGAATTATTCCTGTGTCACTAGTCATAGATTCCGGTGCTTCACTTCAGGTTTACTGTATCCCTGTGACCTTCTAATTGACGATGAAACACTGAAATTGCATCGGAATTAAATACTAAAGGTACAATGCCGAATTAAGTACAAGAAGACTGACTCTTCTTACTGTCGATGCTTCGAACCATTCCTGTGACACTAGTTATAGATTCCGATGCTTCACTCCAGGTTTACTGTATCCCTTGGACTTTCTTATTGACGATGAAACACAGAAATTGCATCGTAAATAAATACAAAAGGCACAATGCCGACATAAGTACAAGAAGACTGACTCTTCTTACTGACTTTGTTTTGAACCACTCCTGTGACACTAGTTATAGATTCTGATGCATCACTTCAGGTATACTGTATCCCTCTGACCTTCTTATTGACGATGAAACACAGAAATTGCATCGGAATTAAGTACTAAAGGCACAATGCCGAATTAAGTACAAGAAGACTGACTCTTCCCACTGTCTATGTTTTGAACCATTCCTGTTAGACTAGTTATGGATTCCGATGCTTCACTTCAGGTTTACTGTATTACTTATACCTTCTTATTGACGATGAAACACAGAAATTGCATCGGAATTAAATACAAAAGGCACAACGCCGACTTATGTATAAGAAGACTGACTCTTCTTACTGACTATGTTTGAACCATTCCTGTGACACTAGCTATAGACTCTGATGCTTCACTTCAGGTTTACTGTATCCCTTGGCCCTTCTTATTGAAGATGAAACACAGAAATTGCATGGGAATTAAATACAAAAGGCACAATGCCGACTTAAGTACAAGAGTACTGACTCTTCTTACTGTCTATGTTTTGAAACATCCCTGTGACACTAGTTATAGATTCCGATGCTTCCCTCCAGGTTTACTGTTTCCCTTGGACCTTCTTATTGACGATGAAACACTGAAATTGCATCGGAATTAAATACAAAATGCACAACGCCGACTTTAGTACAAGAAGACTGACTCTTCTTACTGACTATGATTTGATTCATTCCTGTGACACTAGTTATAGATTCCGATGCTTCACTCCAGGTTTACTGTATCCCTTGGACCTTCTTATTGACGATGAAACACAGAAATTGCATCGGAAATAAATACAAATGGCACAATGCCGACTTCTGTACAAGAAGACTGACCCTTCTTACTGACTAAGTGTTGAAACATTCCTGTGTCACTAGTCATAGATTCCGATGCTTCACTCCAGGTTTACTTTATCCCTTGGACCTTCTTATTGACGATAAAACACAGAAATTGCAATGAAATTAAATACAAGCGGCACAATGCCGACTTCTGTACAAGAAGACTGACTCTTCTTACTGACTATGTTTTGAAACATTCCTGTGGTCCTAGTTATAGATTCCGATGCTTCACTTCAGGTTTACTGTATCCCTCTGACCTTCTTATTGACGATGAAACACACAAATTGCATCGGAATTAAATACAGAAGGCACAATGCCGGATTAAGTACAAGAAGACTGACTCTTCTTACCGTCTATGTTATGAACCATTCATGTGACACTAGTTATAGATTCCGATGCTTCACTCCAGGTTTACTGTATTCCTTGGACCTTCTTATTGACGATGAAACACAGAAATTGCTTCGGAATTAAATACAAAAGGCACAATGCCGAGTTAAGTACAAGAAGACTGACTCTTCTTACTGCCTATGTTTTGAACCATTCCTGTGACACTAGTTATAGATTCCGATGCTTCTCTCCAGGTTTACTGTATCCCTTGGACCTTCTTATTGACGATGAAACGCAGAAATTGCATCGGAATTATATAAAAAAGGCACAATGCCGACTTAAGTACAAGAAGACTGACTCTTCTTACTGACTATGTTTTGAACCATCCCTGTGACACTAGTTATAGATTCCGATGTTTCACTCCAGGTTTACTGTATCCCTTGGACCTTCTTATTGACGATGAAACACAGCAATTGCATCGGAATTAAATACAAAAGGCACAATGCCGACTTAAGTACAAGAAGACTGACTCATCCCACTGTCTATGTTTGAATTATTCCTGTGTCACTAGTCATACATTCCGATGCTTCACTTCAGGTTTACTGTATCCCTTGGACCTTCTTATTGACGATGAAACACAGCAATTGCATCGGAATTAAATAGAAAAGGCACAATGCCGACTTAAGTGCAAGAAGACTGACTCTTCCTACTGATTATGATTTGAACCATTCATGTGACACTAGTTTTAGATTCCGGTGCTTCACTTCAGGTTTACTGTATCCCTGTGACCTTCTAATTGACGATGAAACACTGAAATTGCATCGGAATTAAATACTAAAGGTACAATGCCGAATTAAGTACAAGAAGACTGACTCTTCTTACTGTCGATGCTTCGAACCATTCCTGTGACACTAGTTATAGATTCCGATGCTTCACTCCAGGTTTACTGTATCCCTTGGACTTTCTTATTGACGATGGAACACAGAAATTGCATCGTAAATAAATACAAAAGGCACAATGCCGACTTAAGTACAAGAAGACTGACTCTTCTTACTGACTTTGTTTTGAACCATTCCTGTGACACTAGTTATAGATTATGATGCATCACTTCAGGTATACTGTATCCCTCTGACCTTCTTATTGACGATGAAACACAGAAATTGTATCGGAATTAAATACTAAAGGCACAATGCCGAATTAAGTACAAGAAGACTGACTCTTCCCACTGTCTATGTTTTGAACCATTCCTGTTAGACTAGTTTTGGATTCCGATGCTTCACTTCAGGTTTACTGTATTACTTATACCTTCTTATTGACGATGAAACACAGAAATTGCATCGGAAATAAATAGAAAAGGCACAATGCCGACTTAAGTACAAGAGTACTGACTCTTCTTACTGTCTATGTTTTGAAACATCTCTGTGAAACTAGTTATAGATTCCGATGCTTCCCTCCAGGTTTACTGTTTCCCTTGGACCTTCTTATTGACGATGAAACACTGAAATTGCATCGGAATTAAATACAAAATGCACAACGCCGACTTTAGTACAAGAAGACTGACTCTTCTTACTGACTATGATTTGATTCATTCCTGTGACACTAGTTATAGATTCCGATGCTTCACTCCAGGTTTACTGTATCCCTTGGACCTTCTTATTGACGATGAAACACAGAAATTGCATCGGAAATAAATACAAATGGCACAATGCCGACTTCTGTACAAGAAGACTGACCCTTCTTACAGACTAAGTGTTGAAACATTCCTGTGACACTAGTTATAGATTCCGATGCTTCACTTCAGGTTTACTGTATCCCTCTAACCTTCTTATTGACGATGAAAAACAGAAATTGCATCGGAATTAAATACAAAACGCACAATGCCGGATTAAGTACAAGAAGACTGACTCTTCTTACTATCTATGTTTTGAACCATTTATGTCACCCTAGTTATAGATTCCGATGTTTCACTCCAAGTTTACTGTATCCCGTGGACCTTCTTATTGACGATGAAACACAGAAATTGCATCGGAATTAAATACAAAAGGCACAATGCCGACTTAAGTACAAGAATACTGACTCTTCTTACTGACTATGTTTTGGACCATTCATGTGACACTTGTTATAGATTCCGGTGCTTCACTTCAGTTTTACTGTATCCCTTGGACCTTCTTATTGACGATGAAACACAGAAATTGCATTGGAAATAAATACAAAAGGCACAATGCCGACTTAAGTACAAGAAGACTGACTCTTCTTACTGACTATGTTTTGAACCATTCCTGTGACACTAGTTATAGATTCCGATGCTTCTCTCCAGGTTTATTGTATCCCTTGGACCTTCTTATTGACGATGAAACACTGAAATTGCATCGGAATTAAATACAAAATGCACAACGCCGACTTTAGTACAAGAAGACTGACTCTTCTTACTGACTATGATTTGATTCATTCCTGTGACACTAGTTATAGATTCCGATGCTTCACTCCAGGTTTACTGTATCCCTTGCACCTTCTTATTGACGATGAAACACAGAAATTGCATCGGAAATAAATACAAATGGCACAATGCCGACTTCTGTACAAGAAGACTGACCCTTCTTACTGACTAAGTGTTGAAACATTCCTGTGTCACTAGTCATAGATTCCGATGCTTCACTCCAGGTTTACTTTATCCCTTGGACCTTCTTATTGACGATAAAACACAGAAATTGCAATGAAATTAAATACAAGCGGCACAATGCCGACTTCTGTACAAGAAGACTGACTCTTCTTACTGACTATGTTTTGAAACATTCCTGTGGTCCTAGTTATAGATTCCGATGCTTCACTTCAGGTTTACTGTATCCCTCTGACCTTCTTATTGACGATGAAACACACAAATTGCATCGGAATTAAATACAGAAGGCACAATGCCGGATCAAGTACAAGAAGACTGACTCTTCTTACCGTCTATGTTATGAACCATTCATGTGACACTAGTTATAGATTCCGATGCTTCACTCCAGGTTTACTGTATCCCTTGGACCTTCTTATTGACGATGAAACACAGAAATTGCATCGGAATTAAATACCAAAGGCACAATGCCGAGTTAAGTACAAGAAGACTGACTCTTCTTACTGCCTATGTTTTGAACCATTCCTGTGACACTAGTTATAGATTCCGATGCTTCTCTCCAGGTTTACTGTGTCCCTTGGACCTTCTTATTGACGATGAAACGCAGAAATTGCATCGGAATTATATAAAAAAGGCACAATGCCGACTTAAGTACAAGAAGACTGACTCTTCTTACTGACTATGTTTTGAACCATCCCTGTGACACTAGTTATAGATTCCGATGTTTCACTCCAGGTTTACTGTATCCCTTGGACCTTCTTATTGACGATGAAACACAGCAATTGCATCGGAATTAAATACAAAAGGCACAATGCCGACTTAAGTACAAGAAGACTGACTCATCCCACTGTCTATGTTTGAATTATTCCTGTGTCACTAGTCATAGATTCCGATGCTTCACTTCAGGTTTACTGTATCCCTTGGACCTTCTTATTGACGATGAAACACAGCAATTGCATCGGAATTAAATAGAAAAGGCACAATGCCGACTTAAGTGCAAGAAGACTGACTCTTCCTACTGATTATGATTTGAACCCTTCATGTGACACTAGTTTTAGATTCCGGTGCTTCACTTCAGGTTTACTGTATCCCTGTGACCTTCTAATTGACGATGAAACACTGAAATTGCATCGGAATTAAATACTAAAGGTACAATGCCGAATTAAGTACAAGAAGACTGACTCTTCTTACTGTCGATGCTTCGAACCATTCCTGTGACACTAGTTATAGATTCCGATGCTTCACTCCAGGTTTACTGTATCCCTTGGACTTTCTTATTGACGATGGAACACAGAAATTGCATCGTAAATAAATACAAAAGGCACAATGCCGACTTAAGTACAAGAAGACTGACTCTTCTTACTGACTTTGTTTTGAACCATTCCTGTGACACTAGTTATAGATTCTGATGCATCACATCAGGTATACTGTATCCCTCTGACCTTCTTATTGACGATGAAACACAGAAATTGTATCGGAATTAAATACTAAAGGCACAATGCCGAATTAAGTACAAGAAGACTGACTCTTCCCACTGTCTATGTATTGAACCATTCCTGTTAGACTAGTTTTGGATTCCGATGCTTCACTTCAGGTTTACTGTATTACTTATACCTTCTTATTGACGATGAAACACAGAAATTGCATCGGAAATAAATAGAAAAGGCACAATGCCGACTTAAGTACAAGAGTACTGACTCTTCTTACTGTCTATGTTTTGAAACATCTCTGTGACACTAGTTATAGATTCCGATGCTTCCCTCCAGGTTTACTGTTTCCCTTGGACCTTCTTATTGACGATGAAACACTGAAATTGCATCGGAATTAAATACAAAATGCACAACGCCGACTTTAGTACAAGAAGACTGACTCTTCTTACTGACTATGATTTGATTCATTCCTGTGACACTAGTTATAGATTCCGATGCTTCACTCCAGGTTTACTGTATCCCTTGGACCTTCTTATTGACGATGAAACACAGAAATTGCATCGGAAATAAATACAAATGGCACAATGCCGACTTCTGTACAAGAAGACTGACCCTTCTTACAGACTAAGTGTTGAAACATTCCTGTGACACTAGTTATAGATTCCGATGCTTCACTTCAGGTTTACTGTATCCCTCTAACCTTCTTATTGACGATGAAAAACAGAAATTGCATCGGAATTAAATACAAAAGGCACAATGCCGGATTAAGTACAAGAAGACTGACTCTTCTTACTATCTATGTTTTGAACCATTTATGTCACCCTAGTTATAGATTCCGATGTTTCACTCCAAGTTTACTGTATCCCGTGGACCTTCGTATTGACGATGAAACACAGAAATTGCATCGGAATTAAATACAAAAGGCACAATGCCGACTTAAGTACAAGAATACTGACTCTTCTTACTGACTATGTTTTGGACCATTCATGTGACACTTGTTATAGATTCCGGTGCTTCACTTCAGTTTTACTGTATCCCTTGGACCTTCTTATTGACGATGAAACACAGAAATTGCATTGGAAATAAATACAAAAGGCACAATGCCGACTTAAGTACAAGAAGACTGACTCTTCTTACTGACTATGTTTTGAACCATTCCTGTGACACTAGTTATAGATTCCGATGCTTCTCTCCAGGTTTATTGTATCCCTTGGACCTTCTTATTGACGATGAAACCCAGAAATTGCATCGGAATTATATAAAAAAGGCACAATGCCGACATAAGTACAAGAAGACTGACTCTTCTTACTGACTACGCTTTGAACAATTCCGGTGACACTAGTTATAGATTCCGATGCTTCACTCCAGGTTTACTGTATCCTTTGGACCTTGTTATTGAAGATGAAACACTGTTATTGCATCGGAATTAAATACAAAATGCACAATGCTGACTTTAGTACAAGAAGACTGACTCTTCTTACTGACTATGATTTGTTTCATTCCTGTGACACTAGTTATAGATTCCGATGCTTCACTTCAGGTTTCCTGTATCCCTTGGACCCTCTTATTGACGATGAAGCACAGAAATTGCATCCCAATTAAATACAAATGGCACAATGCCGACTTCTGTACAAGAAGACTGACTCTTCTTACTGACTATGTTTTGAAACATTCCTGTGGTCCTAGTTATAGATTCCGATGCTTCACTTCAGGTTTACTGTATCCCTCTGACCTTCTTATTGACGATGAAACACACAAATTGCATCGGAATTAAATACAAAAGGCACAATGCCGACTTATGTACAAGAAGACTGACTCTTCTTACTGACTATGTTTTGAACCATTCCTGTGACACTAGCTATAGACTCTGATGCTTCACTTCAGGTTTACTGTTTCCCTTGGACCTTCTTATTGAGGATGAAACACAGAAATTGCATCGGAATTAAATACAAAAGGCACAATGCCGACTTAAGTACAAGAAGACTGACTCTACTTACTGTCTATGTTTTGAACCATTCCTGTGACAGTAGTTATAGATTCCGATGCTTCACTTCAGGTTTACTGTATCTCTTGGAACTTCTTATTGCCGACGAAACACTGAAATTGCGTTGGAATTAAATACAAAAGGCACAATGAAGACTTAAGTACAAGAAGACTGACTCTTCTTACTGCCTATGTTTGAACCATTCCTGTGTCACTAGTTATAGATTCCGATGCTTCACTCCAGGTTTACTATATGCCTTGGACCTTCTTATTGACGATGAAGCACAGAAATTGCATAGGAATGAAATAGAAAAGGCACAATGCCGACTTATGTATAAGAAGACTGACTCTTCCCACTGTCTATGTTTTGAACCATTCCTGTTACACTAGTTATAGATGTCGATGCTTCACTTCAGGTTTACTGTATCCCTTGGACCTTCTTATTGACGATGAAACACAGAAATAGCATCGGAATTAAATACAAAAGGCACAATTCCGACTGTAGTACAAGAAGACTGACTCTTCTTACTGACTATGTTTTGATTCATTCCTGTGACACTAGTTATAGATTCCGATGGTTCACTCCAGGTTCTTTGTATCCCTTGGACCTTCTTATTGACGATGAAACATAGAAATTGCATCGGAATTAAATACAAAAGGCACAATGCCGAATTATGTACAAGAAGACTGACTCCTCATACTGTCTATGTTTTGAACCATTCATGTGACACTAGTTATTGATTCCGATGCTTCACTCCAGGTTTACTGTATCCCTTGGTCCTTCTTATTGACGATGAAACACAGAAATTGCATCGGAAATAAATACAAAAGGCACAATGCCGACTTAAGTACAAGAAGACTGACTCTTCTTACTGACTATGTTTTGAACCATTCCTGTGAGACTAGTTATAGATTCTGATGTTTCAATTCAGGTTTACAGCATCTCTTGGACCTTCTTATTGACGATGAAACACAGAAATTGCACCGTAATTACATACAAAAGGCACAATGCTGATTTAAGGACAAGAGGATTGACTCTTCTTACTGACTATATTTTGAACCATTCCTGTGACACTAGTTATAGATTTCGATGCTTGACTTCAGATTTACTGTATCCCTCTGACCTTCTTATTGACGATGAAACACAGAAATAGCATCGGAATTAAATACTAAAGGCACAATGCCGCATTAAGTGCAAGAAGACTGACTCTTCTTACTGTCGATTCTTCGAACCATTCCTGTGACACTAGTTATAGATTCTGATGCTTTACTCCAGGTTTACTGTATCACTTGGAACTTCTTATTGACGATGAACACAGAAATTGCATCGGAATTAAATACAAAAGGCACAATGCCGACTTATGTACAAGAAGACTGACTCTTCTTACTGACTATGTTTTGAACCATCCCTGTGACACTAGTTATAGATTCCGATGTTTCACTCCAGGTTTACTGTATCCCTTGGACCTTCTTATTGACGATGAAACACTGAAATTGCATCGGAATTAAATACAAATGCACAATGCCGACTTTAGTACAAGAAGACTGACTCTTCTTACTGACTAAGTTTTGAAACATTCCTGTGACACTAGTTATAGATTCCGATGCTTCACTTCAGGTTTACTGTATCCCTCTGACCTTCTTATTGACGATGAAACACAGAAATTGCATCGGAATTAAATACAAAAGGCACAATGCCGGATTAAGTACAAGAAGGCTGATACTTCTTACTGTCTATGTTTTGAACCATTTATGTGACACTAGTTATAGATTCCGATGTTTCGCTCCAAGTTTACTGTATCCCTTGGACCTTCTTATTGACGATGAAACACAGAAATTGCATCGGAATTAAATACAAAAGTCACAATGCCGACTTAAGTACAAGAATACTGACTCTTCTTACTGACTATGTTTGGACCATTCCTGTGTCACTAGTCATAGATTGCGATGCTTCACTCCAGGTTTACTTTATCCATTGGACCTTCTTATTGACGATAAAACACAGAAATTGCAATGAAATTAAATACAAGCGGCACAATGCCGACTTCTGTACAAGATGACTGACTCTTCTTACTGACTATGTTTTGAAACATTCCTGTGGTCCTAGTTATAGATTCCGATACTTCACTTCAGGTTTACTGTATCCCTCTGACCTTCTTATTGACGATGAAACACAGAAATTGCATCGGAATTAAATACAGAAGGCACAATGACGGATTAAGTACAAGAAGACTGACTCTTCTTACCGTCTATGTTATGAACCATTCATGTGACACTAGTTATAGATTCCGATGCTTCACTCCAGGCTTACTGTATCCCTTGGACCTTCTTATTGACGATGAAACACAGAAATTGCATCGGAATTAAATACAAAAGGCACAATGCCCACTTAAGTACAAGAAGACTGACTCTTCCCACTGTCTATGTTTGAATTATTCCTGTGTCACTAGTCATAGATTCCGATGCTTCACTTCAGGTTTACTGTATCCCTTGGACCTTCTTATTGACGATGAAACACAGCAATTGCATCGGAATTAAATAGAAAAGGCACAATGCCGACTTAAGTGCAAGAAGACTGACTCTTCCTACTGATTATGATTTGAACCATTCATGTGACACTAGTTTTAGATTCCGGTGCTTCACTTCAGGTTTACTGTATCCCTGTGACCTTCTAATTGACGATGAAACACTGAAATTGCATCGGAATTAAATACTAAAGGCACAATGCCGAATTAAGTACAAGAAGACTGACTCTTCTTACTGTCGATGCTTCGAACCATTCCTGTGACACTAGTTATAGATTCCGATGCTTCACTCCAGGTTTACTGTATCCCTTGGACTTTCTTATTGACGATGAAACACAGAAATTGCATCGTAAATAAATACAAAAGGCACAATGCCGACTTAAGTACAAGAAGACTGACTCTTCTTACTGACTTTGTTTTGAACCATTCCTGTGACACTAGTTATAGATTCTGATGCCTCACTTCAGGTATACTGTATCCCTTGGATCTTCTTATTGACGATGAAACACAGAAGTTGCATCGGAATTAAATACAAAAGGCACATTGCCGTCTTAAGTACAAGAAGACTGACTCTTCTTATTGACTATGTTTGAACCATTCCTGTGAAACTAGTTATAGATTCCGATGCTTGACTTCAGATTTACTCTATCCCTCTCACCTTCTTATTGACGATGAAACACAGAAATTGCATCGGAATTAAATACTAAAGGCACAATGCCGAATTAAGTACAAGAAGACTGACTCTTCCCACTGTCTATGTTTTGAACCATTCCTGTTAGACTAGTTATGGATTCCGATGCTTCACTTCAGGTTTACTGTATTACTTATACCTTCTTATTGACGATGAAACACAGAAATTGCATCGGAATTAAATACAAAAGGCACAACGCCGACTTATGTATAAGAAGACTGACTCTTCTTACTGACTAAGTTTGAACCATTCCTGTGACACTAGCTATAGACTCTGATGCTTCACTTCAGGTTTACTGTATCCCTTGGCCCTTCTTATTGAAGATGAAACACAGAAATTGCATCGGAATTAAATACAAAAGGCACAATGCCGACTTAAGTACAAGAGTACTGACTCTTCTTACTGTCTATGTTTTGAAACATCCCTGTGACACTAGTTATAGATTCCGATGCTTCCCTCCAGGTTTACTGTTTCCCTTGGACCTTCTTATTGACGATGAAACACAGAAATTGCATCGGAAATAAATACAAATGGCACAATGCCGACTTCTGTACAAGAAGACTGACCCTTCTTACTGACTAAGTGTTGAAACATTCCTGTGACACTAGTTATAGATTCCGATGCTTCACTTCAGGTTTACTGTATCCCTCTAACCTTCTTATTGACGATGAAACACAGAAATTGCATCGGAATTAAATACAAAAGTCACAATGCCGGATTAAGTACAAGAAGACTGACTCTTCTTACTATCTATGTTTTGAACCATTTATGTGACACTAGTTATAGATTCCGATGTTTCACTCCAAGTTTACTGTATCCCGTGGACCTTCTTATTGACGATGAAACACAGAAATTGCATCGGAATTAAATACAAAAGGCACAATGCCGACTTAAGTACAAGAATACTGACTCTTCTTACTGACTATGTTTTGGACCATTCATGTGACACTTGTTATAGATTCCGGTGCTTCACTTCAGTTTTACTGTATCCCTTGGACCTTCTTATTGCATTGCATTCTTATTGCATTGGAAATAAATACACAAGGCACAATGCCAACTCAAGTACAAGAAGACTGACTCTTCTTACTGACTATGTTTTGAACCATTCCTGTGACACTAATTATAGATTCCGATGCTTCTCTCCAGGTTTACTATATCCCTTGGACCTTCTTATTGACGATGAAACGCAGAAATTGCATCGGAATTATATAAAAAAGGCACAATGCAGACTTAAGTACAAGAAGACTGACTCTTCTTACTGACTACGCTTTGAACAATTCCGGTGACACTAGTTATAGATTCCGATGCTTCACTCCAGGTTTACTGTATCCTTTGGACCTTCTTATTGAAGATGAAACACTGATATTGCATCGGAATTAAATACAAAATGCACAATGCCGACTTTAGTACAAGAAGACTGACTCTTCTTACTGACTATGATTTGTTTCATTCCTGTGACACTAGTTATAGATTCCGATGCCTCACTTCAGGTTTCCTGTATCCCTTGGACCTTCTTATTGACGATGAAGCACAGAAATTGCATCGGAATTAAATACAAATGGCACAATGCCGACTTCTGTACAAGAAGACTGACTCTTCTTACTGACTATGTTTTGAAACATTCCTGTGGTCCTAGTTATAGATTCCGATGCTACACTTCAGGTTTACTGTATCCCTCTGACCTTCTTATTGACGATGAAACACACAAATTGCATCGGAATTAAATACAAAAGGCACAATGCCGACTTATGTACAAGAAGACTGACTCTTCTTACTGACTATGTTTTGAACCATTCCTGTGACACTACCTATAGACTCTGATGCTTCACTTCAGGTTTACTGTTTCCCTTGGACCTTCTTATTGAGGATGAAACACAGATATTGCATCGGAATTAAATACAAAAGGCACAATGCCGACTTAAGTACAAGAAGACTGACTCTACTTACTGTCTATGTTATGAACCATTCCTGTGACAGTAGTTATAGATTCCGATGCTTTACTTCAGGTTTACTGTATCTCTTGGAACTTCTTATTGCCGACGAAACACTGAAATTGCATCGGAATTAAATACAAAAGGCACAATGAAGACTTAAGTACAAGAAGACTGACTCTTCTTACTGCCTATGTTTGAACCATTCCTGTGTCACTAGTTATAGATTCCGATGCTTCACTCCAGGTTTACTATATGCCTTGGACCTTCTTATTGACGATGAAGCACAGAAATTGCATAGGAATGATATAGAAAAGGCACAATGCCGACATATGTATAAGAAGACTGACTCTTCCCACTGTCTATGTTTTGAACCATTCCTGTTACACTAGTTATAGATTCTGATGTTTCACTTCAGGTTTACAGCATCTCTTGGACCTTCTTATTGACGATGAAACACAGAAATTGCACCGTAATTAAATACAAAAGGCTCAATCCTGATTTAAGTACAAGAAGACTGACTCTTCTTACTGACTATATTTTGAACCATTCCTGTGACACTAGTTATAGATTTCGATGCTTGACTTCAGATTTACTGTATCCCTCTGACCTTCTTATTGACGATGAAACACAGAAATAGCATCGGAATTAAATACTAAAGGCACAATGCCGCATTAAGTGCAAGAAGACTGACTCTTCTTACTGTAGATGTTTTGAACCATTCCTGTGACACTAGTTATAGATTCCGATGCTTCACTCCAGGTTTACTGTATCCCTTGGACCTTCTTAATGACGATGAAACACAGAAATTGCATCGGAATTAAATAAAAAAGGCACAATGCCGACTTAAGTACAAGAAGACCGACGCTACTTACTGTCTATGTTTTGAACAATTCCTGTGACACTAGTTATAGATTCCGCTGCTCCACTCCAGGTTTGCTATATCCCTTGCACCTTCTTATTGACGATGAAACACAGAAATTGCATAGGAATGAAATAGAAAATGCACAATGCCGACTTCAGTACAAGAAGACTGACTCTTCCTACTGTCTATGTTTTGAACCATTCCTGTGACACTAGTTATAGATTCCGGTGCTTCAGTTCAGGTTTACTGTATCCCTCTGACCTTCTTATTGACGATGAAACACAGAAATTACATCGGAATTGAATACATAAGTCACAGTGCCGACTTAAGTACAAGACGACTGACTTTTCACACTGTCTATGTTTTGAACCATTCCTGTTACACTAGTTATAGATTCCGATGCTTCACTTCAGGTTTACTGTATCCGTTGGACCTTCTTATTGACCATGAAACACAGAAATTGCATCGGAATTAAATACAAAAGGCACAATGCCGACTTATGTACAAGAAGACTGACTCTTCTTACTGACTATGTTTTGAACCATTCCTGTGACACTAGCTACAGACTCTGATGCTTCACTTCAGGTTTACTGTATCCCTTGGACCTTCATATTAAAGATTAAACACAGAAATTGCATCGAAATAAAATACAAAAAGCACAATGCCGACTTAAGTACAAGCATACTGACTCTTCTTACTGTCTATGTTTTGAACCATCCCTGTGACACTAGTTACAGATTCCGATGCTTCACTTCAGGTTTACTGTATCCCTCTGACCTTCTTATTGACGATGAAACACTGAAATTGCATCGGAATTAAATACATTAAGGCACAATACCGACTTAAGTACAAGAAGACTGACTCTTCTTACTGACTATGTTTTGAGCCATTCCTGTGACACTAGTTATGGATTCCGATGCATCACATCAAGTTTACTGTATCCCTCTGACCTTCTTATTGACGATGAAACATAGAAATTGCATCGGAATTAAATACAAAAGGCACAATGCCGACTTAAGTACAAGAAGACTGACTCTTCCCACTGTCTATGTTTGAACTATTCCTGTGACACTAGTTATAGATTCCGATACTTCACTTCAGGTTTACTGTATCCCTTGGACCTTCTTATTGACGATGAAACACAGCAATTGCAACGGAATTAAATAGAAAAGGCACAATGCCGACTTAAGTGCAAGAAGACTGACTCTTCCTACTGTCTATGTTCTGAACCACTCCTGTGTCACTAGTCATAGATTCCGATGCTTCACTCCAGGTTTACTTTATCCCTTGGACCTTCTTATTGACGATGAAACACAGAAATTGCATCGGAATTAAATACAAAAGGCACAATGCCGACTTAAGTACAAGAAGACTGACTCTTCTTACTGACTATGTTTTGAGATATTCCTGTGACACTAGTTATAGATTCCGATGCTTCACTTCAGGTTTACTGTATCCCTCTGACCTTCTTATTGACGATGAAACACAGAAATTGCATCGGAATTAAATACAAAAGGCACAATGCCGAATTAAGTACAAGAAGACTGACTCTTCTTACTGTCTATGTTTTGAACCATTCTTGCGACACTAGTTATGGATTCCGATGCTTCACTCCAGGTTTACTGTATCCCTTGGACCTTCTTAGTGACGATGAAACACAGAAATTGCATCGGAAATAAATACAAATGTCACAATGGCGACTTAAGTACAAGAGGTCTGACTCTTCTTACTGACTATGATTTGAACCATTCATGTGACACTAGTTTTAGATTCCGGTGCTTCACTTCATCTTTACTGTATCCCTCTGACCTTCTAATTGACGATGAAACACTGAAATTGCATCGGAATTAAATACTAAAGGCACAATGCCGAATTAAGTACAAGAAGACTGACTCTTCTTACTGTCGATGCTTCGAACCATTCCTGTGACACTAGTTATAGATTCCGATGCTTCACTCCAGGTTTACTGTATCCCTAGGACCTTCTTATTGACGATGAACACAGAAATTGCATCGGAATTAAATACAAAAGGCACAATGCCGACTTATGTACAAGAAGACTGACTCTTCTTACTGACTATGTTTTGAACCATTCCTGTGACACTAGTTATAGATTCCGATGCTTCACTCCAGGTTTACTGTATCCCTTGGACCTTCTTATTGACGATGAACACAGAAATTGCATCGGAATTAAATACAAAAGGCACAATGCCGAGGTAAGTACAAGAAGACTGACACTTCTTACTGCCTATGTTTTGAACCATTCCTGTGACACTAGTTATAGATTCCGATGCTTCACTCCAGGTTTACTATATCCCTTGGACCTTCTTATTGACGATGAAACACAGAACTTGCGTCGGAGTTAAATAGAAAAGCCATAATGCCGACTTAAGTACAAGAAGACTGACTCTTCCTATTGTGTATGTTTTGAACCATTCCTGTGACACTAGTTATAGATTCCGATGCATCACATCAAGTTTACTGCATCCCTCTGACCTTCGTATTGGCGATGAAACACAGAAATTTCATCGGAATTAAATACAAAAGGCACAATGCCCACTTAAGTACAAGAAGACTGACTCTTCCCACTGTCTATGTTTGAATTATTCCTGTGTCACTAGTCATAGATTCCGATGCTTCACTTCAGGTTTACTGTATCCCATGGACCTTCTTATTGACGATGAAACACAGCAATTGCATCGGAATTAAATAGAAAAGGCACAATGCCGACTTAAGTGCAAGAAGACTGACTCTTCCTACTGATTATGATTTGAACCATTCATGTGACACTAGTTTTAGATTCCGGTGCTTCACTTCAGGTTTACTGTATCCCTGTGACCTTCTAATTGACGATGAAACACTGAAATTGCATCGGAATTAAATACTAAAGGCACAATGCCGAATTAAGTACAAGAAGACTGACTCTTCTTACTGTCGATGCTTCGAACCATTCCTGTGACACTAGTTATAGATTCCGATGCTTCACTCCAGGTTTACTGTATCCCTTGGACTTTCTTATTGACGATGAAACACAGAAATTGCATCGTAAATAAATACAAAAGGCACAATGCCGACTTAAGTACAAGAAGACTTACTCTTCTTACTGACTTTGTTTTGAACCATTCCTGTGACACTAGTTATAGATTCTGATGCCTCACTTCAGGTATACTGTATCCCTTGGATCTTCTTATTGACGATGAAACACAGAAGTTGCATCGGAATTAAATACAAAAGGCACAATGCCGTCTTAAGTACGAGAAGACCGACTCTTCTTATTGACTATGTTTGAACCATTCCTGTGAATCTAGTTATAGATTCCGATGCTTGACTTCATATTTACTCTATCCCTCTGACCTTCTTATTGACGATGAAACACAGAAATTGCATCGGAATTAAATACTAAAGGCACATTGCCGAATTAAGTACAAGAAGACTGACTCTTCCCACTGTCTATGCTTTGAACCATTCCTGTTAGACTAGTTATGGATTCCGATGCTTCACTTCAGGTTTACTGTATTACTTATACCTTCTTATTGACGATGAAACACAGAAATTGCATCGGAATTAAATACAAAAGGCACAACGCCGACTTATGTATAAGAAGACTGACTCTTCTTACTGACTAAGTTTGAACCATTCCTGTGACACTAGCTATAGACTCTGATGCTTCATTTCAGGTTTACTGTATCCCTTGGCCCTTCTTATTGAAGATGAAACACAGAAATTGCATCGGAATTAAATACAAAAGGCACAATGCCGACTTAAGTACAAGAGTACTGACTCTTCTTACTGTCTATGCTTTGAAACATCCCTGTGACACTAGTTATAGATTCCGATGCTTCCCTCCAGGTTTACTGTTTCCCTTGGACCTTCTTATTGACGATGAAATACAGAAATTGCATCGGAAATAAATACAAATGGCACAATGCCGACTTCTGTACAAGAAGACTGACCCTTCTTACTGACTAAGTGTTGAAACATTCCTGTGACACTAGTTATAGATTCCGATGCTTCACTTCAGGTTTACTGTATCCCTCTAACCTTCTTATTGACGATGAAACACAGAAATTGCATCGGAATTAAATACAAAAGTCACAATGCCGGATTAAGTACAAGAAGACTGACTCTTCTTACTATCTATGTTTTGAACCATTTATGTGACACTAGTTATAGATTCCAATGTTTCACTCCAAGTTTACTGTATCCCGTGGACCTTCTTATTGACGATGAAACACAGAAATTGCATCGGAATTAAATACAAAAGTCACAATGCCGGATTAAGTACAAGAATACTGACTCTTCTTACTGACTATGTTTTGGACCATTCATGTGACACTTGTTATAGATTCCGGTGCTTCACTTCAGTTTTACTGTATCCCTTGGACCTTCTTATTGCATTGCATTCTTATTGCATTGGAAATAAATACACAAGGCACAATGCCGACTTTAGTACAAGAAGACTGACTCTTCTTACTGACTATGTTTTGAACCATTCCTGTGACACTAATTATAGATTCCGATGCTTCTCTCCAGGTTTACTATATCCCTTGGACCTTCTTATTGACGATGAAACGCAGAAATTGCATCGGAATTATATAAAAAAGGCACAATGCAGACTTAAGTACAAGAAGACTGACTCTTCTTACTGACTACGCTTTGAACAATTCCGGTGACACTAGTTATAGATTCCGATGCTTCACTCCAGGTTTACTGTATCCTTTGGACCTTCTTATTGAAGATGAAACACTGATATTGCATCGGAATTAAATACAAAATGCACAATGCCGACTTTAGTACAAGAAGACTGACTCTTCTTACTGACTATGATTTGTTTCATTCCTGTGACACTAGTTATAGATTCCGATGCTTCACTTCAGGTTTCCTGTATCCCTTGGACCTTCTTATTGACGATGAAGCACAGAAATTGCATCGGAATTAAATACAAATGGCACAATGCCGACTTCTGTACAAGAAGACTGACTCTTCTTACTGACTATGTTTTGAAACATTCCTGTGGTCCTAGTTATAGATTCCGATGCTACACTTCAGGTTTACTGTATCCCTCTGACCTTCTTATTGACGATGAAACACACAAATTGCATCGGAATTAAATACAAAAGGCACAATGCCGACTTATGTACAAGAAGACTGACTCTTCTTACTGACTATGTTTTGAACCATTCCTGTGACACTACCTATAGACTCTGATGCTTCACTTCAGGTTTACTGTTTCCCTTGGACCTTCTTATTGAGGATGAAACACAGAAATTGCATCGGAATTAAATACAAAAGGCACAATGCCGACTTAAGTACAAGAAGACTGACTCTACTTACTGTCTATGTTTTGAACCATTCCTGTGACAGTAGTTATAGATTCCGATGCTTCACTCCAGGTTTACTGTATCTCTTGGAACTTCTTATTGCCGACGAAACACTGAAATTGCATCGGAATTAAATACAAAAGGCACAATGAAGACTTAAGTACAAGAAGACTGACTCTTCTTACTGCCTATGTTTGAACCATTCCTGTGTCACTAGTTATAGATTCCGATGCTTCACTCCAGGTTTACTATATGCCTTGGACCTTCTTATTGACGATGAAGCACAGAAATTGCATAGGTATGATATAGAAAAGGCACAATGCCGACATATGTATAAGAAGACTGACTCTTCCCACTGTCTATGTTTTGAACCATTCCTGTTACACTAGTTATAGATTCTGATGTTTCACTTCAGGTTTACAGCATCTCTTGGACCTTCTTATTGACGATGAAACACAGAAATTGCACCGTAATTAAATACAAAAGGTTCAATCCTGATTTAAGTACAAGAAGACTGACTCTTCTTACTGACTATATTTTGAACCATTCCTGTGACACTAGTTATAGATTTCGATGCTTGACTTCAGATTTACTGTATCCCTCTGACCTTCTTATTGACGATGAAACACAGAAATAGCATCGGAATTAAATACTAAAGGCACAATGCCGCATTAAGTGCAAGAAGACTGACTCTTCTTACTGTAGATGTTTTGAACCATTCCTGTGACACTAGTTATAGATTCCGATGCTTCACTCCAGGTTTACTGTATCCCTTGGACCTTCTTAATGACGATGAAACACAGAAATTGCATCGGAATTAAATAAAAAAGGCACAATGCCGACTTAAGTACAAGAAGACCGACGCTACTTACTGTCTATGTTTTGAACAATTCCTGTGACACTAGTTATAGATTCCGCTGCTCCACTCCAGGTTTACTATATCCCTTGGACCTTCTTATTGACGATGAAACACAGAAATTGCATAGGAATGAAATAGAAAATGCACAATGCCGACTTCAGTACAAGAAGACTGACTCTTCCTACTGTCTATGTTTTGAACCATTCCTGTGACACTAGTTATAGATTCCGGTGCTTCAGTTCAGGTTTACTGTATCCCTCTGGCCTTCTTATTGACGATGAAACACAGAAATTACATCGGAATTGAATACATAAGTCACAGTGCCGACTTAAGTACAAGACGACTGACTTTTCACACTGTCTATGTTTTGAACCATTCCTGTTACACTAGTTATAGATTCCGATGCTTCAATTCAGGTTTACTGTATCCGTTGGACCTTCTTATTGACCATGAAACACAGAAATTGCATCGGAATTAAATACAAAAAGCACAATGCCGACTTATGTACAAGAAGACTGACTCTTCTTACTGACTATGTTTTGAACCATTCCTGTGACACTAGCTACAGACTCTGATGCTTCACTTCAGGTTTACTGTATCCCTTGGACCTTCATATTAAAGATTAAACACAGAAATTGCATCGAAATAAAATACAAAATGCACAATGCCGACTTAAGTACAAGCATACTGACTCTTCTTACTGTCTATATTTTGAACCATCCCTGTGACACTAGTTACAGATTCCGATGCTTCACTTCAGGTTTACTGTATCCCTCTGACCTTCTTATTGACGATGAAACACTGAAATTGCATCGGAATTAAATACATTAAGGCACAATACCGACTTAAGTACAAGAAGACTGACTCTTCTTACTGACTATGTTTTGAGCCATTCCTGTGACACTAGTTATGGATTCCGATGCATCACATCAGGTTTACTGTATCCCTCTGACCTTCTTATTGACGATGAAACATAGAAATTGCATCGGAATTAAATACAAAAGGCACAATGCCGACTTAAGTACAAGAAGACTGACTCTTCCAACTGTATATGTTTGAACTATTCCTGTGACACTAGTTATAGATTCCGATACTTCACTTCAGGTTTACTGTATCCCTTGGACCTTCTTATTGACGATGAAACACAGCAATTGCAACGGAATTAAATAGAAAAGGCACAATGCCGACTTAAGTGCAAGAAGACTGACTCTTCCTACTGTCTATGTTTTGAACCACTCCTGTGTCACTAGTCATAGATTCCGATGCTTCACTCCAGGTTTACTTTATCCCTTGGACCTTCTTATTGACGATGAAACACAGAAATTGCATCGGAATTAAATACAAAAGGCACAATGCCGACTTAAGTAAAAGAAGACTGACTCTTCTTACTGACTATGTTTTGAGATATTCCTGTGTCACTAGTTATATATTCCGATGCTTCACTTCAGGTTTACTGTATCCCTCTGACCTTCTTATTGACGATGAAACACAGAAATTGCATCGGAATTAAATACAAAAGGCACAATGCCGAATTAAGTACAAGAAGACTGACTCTTCTTACTGTCTATGTTTTGAACCATTCTTGCGACACTAGTTATAGATTCCGATGCTTCACTCCAGGTTTACTGTATCCCTTGGACCTTCTTAGTGACGATGAAACACAGAAATTGCATCGGAAATAAATACAAATGTCACAATGGCGACTTAAGTACAAGAGGTCTGACTCTTCTTACTGACTATGATTTGAACCATTCATGTGACACTAGTTTTAGATTCCGGTGCTTCACTTCAGCTTTACTGTATCCCTCTGACCTTCTAATTGACGATGAAACACTGAAATTGCATCGGAATTAAATACTAAAGGCACAATGCCGAATTAAGTACAAGAAGACTGACTCTTCTTACTGTCGATGCTTCGAACCATTCCTGTGACACTAGTTATAGATTCCGATGCTTCACTTCAGGTTTACTGTTTCCCTTGGACCTTCTTATTGAAGATGAAACACAGAAATTGCAACGGAATTAAATACAAAAGGCACAATGCCGACTTAAGTACAAGAATACTGACTCTACTTACTGTCTATGTTTTGAACTACTCCTGTGACAGTAGTTATAGATTCCGATGCTTCACTTCAGGTTTACTGTATCCCTTGGAACTTCTTATTGCCGATGAAACACTGAAATTGCATCGGAATTAAATACAAAAGGCACAATAAAGACTTAAGTACAAGAAGACTGACTCTTCTTACTGTCTATGTTTGAACCATTCCTGTGTAACTAGTTATAGATTCCGATGCTTCACTCCAGGTTTATTATATGCCTTGGACCTTCTTATTGACGATGAAACACAGAAATTGCATAGGAATGAAATAGAAAAGGCATATTGCCGACTTATGTACAAGAAGAATGACTCTTCCCACTGTCTATGTTTTGAACCATTCCTGTTACACTAGTTATAGATTTCGATGCTTCACTTCAGGTTTACTGTATCCCTTGGACATTCTTATTGACGATGAAACACAGAAATAGCATCGGACTTAAATAGAAAAGGCACAATGCCGACTTAAGTGCAAGAAGACTGACTCTTCCTACTGTCTATGATTTGAACCATTCTTGTGTCACTAGTTATAGATTCCGATGCTTCACTCCAGGTTTTATGTATCCCTTGGACCTTCTTATTGACGATGAAACACAGCAATTGCTTCGGACTTAAATAGAAAAGGCACAATGCCGACTTAAGTGCAAGAAGAGTGACTCTTCCTACTGTCTATGTATTGAACCATTCCTGTGTCACTAGTTATAGATTCCGATGCTTCACTCCAGGTTTTATGTATCCCTTGGAACTTCTTATAGACGATGAAACACAGAAATTGCATCAGAATTAAATACAAAAGGCACAATGCCGACGTAAGTACAAGAAGACTGACTCTTCTTACTAACTATGTTTAGAAACCATTCCTGTGACACTAGTTATGGATTCCGATGCTTCACTTCAGGTTTACTGTATTCCTCTGACTTTCTTATTAACGATGAAACACAGAAATTGCATCGGAATTAAATACAAAAGGCACAATGCCGAATTAAGTACAAGAAGACTGACTCTTCATACTGTCTATGTTTTGAACCATTCATGTGACACTAGTTATTGATTCCGATGCTTCACTCCAGGTTTACTGTATCCCTTGGTCCTTCGTATTGACGATGAAACACAGAAATTGCATCGGAATTAAATACTAAAGTCACAATGGCGACTTAAGTACAAGAAGTCTGACTCTTCCTACTGACTATGATTTGAACCATTTATGTGACACTAGTTATAGATTCCGGTGCCTCACTTCAGGTTTGCTGTATCCCTTGGACCTTCTTATTGACGATGAAACACAGAAATTGCATCGGAAATAAATACAAAAGGCACAATGCCGACTTAAGTACAAGAAGACTGACTCTTCTTACAGACTATGCTTTGAACCATTCCTGTGACACTAGTTATAGATTCTGATGATTCACTTCAGGTTTACAGCATCTTTTGGACCTTCTTATTGACAATGAAACACAGAAATTGCATAGGAATTAAATAGAAAAGGCACAATGCCGACTTAAGTACAAGAAGACTGACTCTTCCTACTGTCTATGTTTTGAACCATTCCTGTGACACTAGTTATAGATTCCGGTGCTTCAGTTCAGGTTTACTGTGTCCCTCTGACCTTCTTATTGACGATGAAACACAGAAATTACATCGGAATTGAATACAAAAGTCACAATGCCGACTTAAGTACAAGACGACTGACTTTTCACACTGTCTATGTTTTGAACCATCCCTGTTACACTAGTTATAGATTCCGGTGCCTCACTTCAGGTTTGCTGTATCCCATGGACCTCCTTATTGACGATGAAACACAGAAATTGCATCGGAATTAAATACAAAAGGCACAATGCCGACTTAAGTACAAGAATACTGACTCTTCTTACTGTCTGTGATTTGAACCATCCCTGTGTCACTAGTTATAGACTCTGATGCTTCACTTCAGGTTTACTGTTTCCCTTGGACCTTCTTATTGAAGATGTAACACAGAAATTGCATCGGAATTAAATACAAAAGGCACAATGCCGACTTAAGTACAAGAAGACTGACTCTACTTACTGTCTATGTTTTGAACCATTCCTGTGACAGTAGTTATAGATTCCGATGCTTCACTTCAGGTTTACTGTATCTCTTGGAACTTCTTATTGCCGACGAAACACTGAAATTGCATCGGAATTAAATACAAAAGGCACAATGAAGACTTAAGTACAAGAAGACTGACTCTTCTTACTGCCTATGTTTGAACCATTCCTGTGTCACTAGTTATAGATTACGATGCTTCACTCCAGGTTCACTATATGCCTTGGACCTTCTTATTGACGATGAAGCACAGAAATTGCATAGGAATGAAATAGAAAAGGCACAATGCCGACTTATGTATAAGAAGACTGACTCTTCCCACTGTCTATGTTTTGAACCATTCCTGTTACACTAGTTATAGATGTCGATGCTTCACTTCAGGTTTACTGTATCCCTTGGACCTTCTTATTGACGATGAAACACAGAAATAGCATCGGAGTTAAATACAAATGGCACAATTCCGACTGTAGTACAAGAAGACTGACTCTTCTTACTGACTATGTTTTGATTCATTCCTGTGACACTAGTTATAGATTCCGATGGTTCACTCCAGGTTCTTTGTATCCCTTGGACCTTCTTATTGACGATGAAACATAGAAATTGCATCGGAATTAAATACAAAAGGCACAATGCCGAATTATGTACAAGAAGACTGACTCCTCATACTGTCTATGTTTTGAACCATTCATGTGACACTAGTTATTGATTCCGATGCTTCACTCCAGGTTTACTGTATCCCTTGGTCCTTCGTATTGACGATGAAACACAGAAATTGCATCGGAATTAAATACTAAAGTCACAATGGCGACTTAAGTACAAGAAGTCTGACTCTTCCTACTGACAATGATTTGAACCATTCATGTGACACTAGTTGTAGATTCCGGTGCCTCACTTCAGGTTTACAGCATCTCTTGGACCTTCTTATTGACGATGAAACACAGAAATTGCATCGGAATTAAATACAAAAGGCACAATGCTGATTTAAGTACAAGAAGACTGACCCTTCTTACTGACTATATTTTGAACCATTCCTGTGACACTAGTTACAGATTTCGATGCTTGACTTCAGATTTACTGTATCCCTCTGACCTTCTTATTGACGATGAAACACAGAAATAGCATCGGAATTAAATACTAAAGGCACAATGCCGCATTAAGTGCAAGAAGACTGACCCTTCTTACTGTCGATGTTTTGACCCATTCCTGTGACACTAGTTATAGATTCCGATGCTTCACTCCAGGTTTACTGTATCCCTTGGACCTTCTTAATGACGATGAAACACAGAAATTGCATCGGAATTAAATAAAAAAGGCACAATGCCGACTTAAGTACAAGAAGACCGACGCTACTTACTGTCTATGTTTTGAACAATTCCTGTGACACTAGTTATAGATTCCGCTGCTTCACTCCAGGTTTACTATATCCCTTGGACCTTCTTATTGACGATGAAAGACAGAAATTGCATAGGAATGAAATAGAAAATGCACAATGCCGACTTCAGTACAAGTAGACTGACTCTTCCTACTGTCTATGTTTTGAACCATTCCTGTGACACTAGTTATAGATTCCGGTGCTTCAGTTCAGGTTTACTGTATCCCTCTGACCTTCTTATTGACGATGAAACACAGAAATTACATCGGAATTAAATACAAAAGTCACAGTGCCGACTTAAGTACAAGACGACTGACTTTTCACACTGTCTATTTTTTGAACCATTCCTGTTACACTAGTTATAGATTCCGATGCTTCACTTCAGGTTTACTGTATCCGTTGGACCTTCTTATTGACCATGAAACACAGAAATTGCATCGGAATTAAATACAAAAGGCACAATGCCGACTTATGTACAAGAAGACTGACTCTTCTTACTGACTATGTTTTGAACCATTCCTGTGACACTAGCTACAGACTCTGATGCTTCACTTCAGGTTTACTGTATCCCTTGGACCTTCATATTGAAGATTAAACACAGAAATTGCATCGAAATAAAATGCAGAAAGCACAATGCCGACTTAAGTACAAGCATACTGACTCTTCTTACTGTCTATGTTTTGAACCATCCCTGTGACACTAGTTACAGATTCCGATGCTTCACTTCAGGTTTACTGTATCCCTTGAACCTTCTTATTGACGATGAAACACTGAAATTGCATCGGAATTAAATACATTAAGGCACAATACCGACTTAAGTACCAGAAGACTGACTCTTCTTACCGACTATGTTTTGAGCCATTCCTGTGACACTAGTTATAGATTCCGATGCATCACATCAGGTTTAGTGTATCCCTCTGACCTTCTTATTGACGATGAAACACAGAAATTGCGTCGGAATTAAATACAAAAGGCACAATGCCGACTTCAGTACAAGAAGACTGACTCTTCCCACTGTCTATGTTTGAACTATTCCTGTGACACTAGTTATAGGTTCCGATGCTTCACTTCAGGTTTACTGTATCCCTTGGACCTTCTTATTGACGATGAAACACAGCAATTGCAACGGAATTAAATAGAAAAGGCACAATGCCGACTTAAGTGCAAGAAGACTGACTCTTCCTACTGTCTATGCTTTGAACCACTCCTGTGTCACTAGTCATAAATTCCGATGCTTCATTCCAGGTTTACTTTATCCCTTGGACCTTCTTATTGACGATGAAACACAGAAATTGCATCGGAATTAAACACAAAAGGCACAATGCCGACTTAAGTACAAGAAGACTGACTCTTCTTACTGACTATGTTTTGAGCCATTCTTGCGACACTAGTTATAGATTCCGATGCTTCACTCCAGGTTTACTGTATCCTTTGGACCTTCTTATTGACGATGAAACACAGAAATTGCATCGGAAATAAATACAAATGGCACAATGGCGACTTAAGTACAAGAGGTCTGACTCTTCTTACTGACTATGATTTGAACCATTCATGTGACACTAGTTTTAGATTCCGGTGCTTTACTTCAGCTTTACTGTATCCCTCTGACCTTCTAGTTGACGATGAAACACTGAAATTGCATCGGAATTAAATACTAAAGGCACAATGCCGAATTAAGTACAAGAAGACTGACTCTTCTTACTGTCGATGCTTCGAACCATTCCTGTGACACTAGTTATAGATTCCGATGCTTCACTCCAGGTTTGCTGTATCCCTTGGACCTTCTTATTGACGATGAACACAGAAATTGCATCGGAATTAAATACAAAAGGCACAATGCCGACTTATGTACAAGAAGACTGACTCTTCTTACTGACTATGTTTCGAACCATTCCTGTGACACTAGCTATAGACTCTGATGTTTCACTTCAGGTTTGCTGTTTCCCTTGGACCCTCTTATTGAAGATGAAACACAGAAATTGCAACGGAATTAAATACAAAAGGCACAATGCCGACTTAAGTACAAGAATACTGACTCTACTTACTGTCTATGTTTTGAACCATTCCTGTGACAGTAGTTATAGATTCCGATGCTTCACTTCAGGTTTACTGTATCCCTTGAAACTTCTTATTGCCGATGAAACACTGAAATTTCATCGGAATTAAATACAAAAGGCACAATAAAGACTTAAGTACAAGGAGACTGACTCTTCTTACTGTCTATGTTTGAACCATTCCTGTGTAACTAGTTATAGATTCCGATGCTTCACTCCAGGTTTATTATATGCCTTGGACCTTCTTATTGACGATGAAACACAGAAATTGCATAGGAATGAAATAGAAAAGGCACATTGCCGACTTATGTACAAGAAGAATGACTCTTCCCACTGTCTATGTTTTGAACCATTCCTGTTACACTAGTTATAGATTTCGATGCTTCACTTCAGGTTTACTGTATCCCTTGGACCTTCTTATTGACGATGAAACACAGAAATAGCATCGGACTTAAATAGAAAAGGCACAATACCGACTTAAGTGCAAGAAGACTGACTCTTCCTACTGTCTATGTTTTGAACCATTCCTGTGTCACTAGTTATAGATTCCGATGCTTCACTCCAGGTTTTATGTATCCCTTGGACCTTCTTATTGACGATGAATCACAGCAATTGCATCGGACTTAAATAGAAAAGGCACAATGCCGACTTAAGTGCAAGAAGACTGACTCTTCCTACTGTCTATGCTTTGAACCATTCCTGTGTCACTAGTTATAGATTCCGATGCTTCTCTCCAGGTTTTATGTATCCCTTGGACCTTCTTATAGACGATGAAACACAGAAATTGCATCAGAATTAAATACAAAAGGCACAATGCCGACTTAAGTACAAGAAGACTGACTCTTCTTACTAACTATGTTTAGAAACCATTCCTGTGACACTAGTTATGGATTCCGATGCTTCACTTCAGGTTTACTGTATTCCTCTGACTTTCTTATTAACGATGAAACACAGAAATTGCATCGGAATTAAATACAAAAGGCACAATGCCGAATTAAGTACAAGAAGACTGACTCTTCATACTGTCTATGTTTTGAACCATTCATGTGACACTAGTTATTGATTCCGATGCTTCACTCCAGGTTTACTGTATCCCTTGGTCCTTCGTATTGACGATGAAACACAGAAATTGCATCGGAATTAAATACTAAAGTCACAATGGCGACTTAAGTACAAGAACTCTGACTCTTCCTACTGACTATGATTTGAACCATTCATGTGACATTAGTTATAGATTCCGGTGCCTCACTTCAGGTTTGCTGTATCCCTTGGACTTTCTTATTGACGATGAAACACAGAAATTGCATCGGAAATAAATACAAAAGGTACAATGCCGACTTAAGTACAAGAAGACTGACTCTTCTTACTGACTATGCTTTGAACCATTCCTGTGACACTAGTTATAGATTCTGATGTTTCACTTCAGGTTTACAGCATCTCTTGGACTTTCTTATTGAAAATGAAACACAGAAATTGCATAGGAATTAAATAGAAAAGGCACAATGCCGACTTAAGTACAAGAAGACTGAGTCTTCCTACTGTCTATGTTTTGAACCATTCCTGTGACACTAGTTATAGATTCCGGTGCTTCAGTTCAGGTTTACTGTGTCCCTCTGACCTTCTTATTGACGATGAAACACAGAAATTACATCGGAATTGAATACAAAAGTCACAATGCCGACTTAAGTACAAGACGACTGACTTTTCACACTGTCTATGTTTTGAACCATCCCTGTTACACTAGTTATAGATTCCGATGCTTCACTTCAGGTTTACTGTATCCCTTGGACCTTCTTATTGACGATGAAACACAGCAATTGCAACGGAATTAAATAGAAAAGGCACAATGCCGACTTAAGTGCAAGAAGACTGACTCTTCCTACTGTCTATGCTTTGAACCACTCCTGTGTCACTAGTCATAGATTCCGATGCTTCATTCCAGGTTTACATTATCCCTTGGACCTTCTTATTGACGATGAAACACAGAAATTGCATCGGAATTAAATACAAAAGGCACAATGCCGAATTAAGTACAAGAAGACTGACTCTTCATACTGTCTATGTTTTGAACCATTCATGTGACACTAGTTATTGATTCCGATGCTTCACTCCAGGTTTACTGTATCCCTTGGTCCTTCGTATTGACGATGAAACACAGAAATTGCATCGGAATTAAATACTAAAGTCACAATGGCGACTTAAGTACAAGAACTCTGACTCTTCCTACTGACTATGATTTGAACCATTCATGTGACATTAGTTATAGATTCCGATGCTTCACTTCAGGTTTACTGTATCCCTCTGACCTTCTTATTGACGATGAAACACAGAAATTGCATCGGAATTAAATACAAACGGCACAATGCCGAATTAAGTACAAGAAGACTGACTCTTCTTACTGACTATGTTTTGAGCCATTCCTGTGACACTAGTTATAGATTCCGATGCTTCACTCCAGGTTAACTGTATCCCTTGGACCTTCTTATTGACGATGAAACACAGAAATTGCATCGGAATTAAATACAAAAGGCACAATGCCGACTTAAGTACAAGAAGACTGACTCTTCTTACTGACTATGTTTTGAGCCATTCCTGTGACACTAGTTATAGATTCCGATGCTTCACTTCAGGTTTACTGTATCCCTCTGACCTTCTTATTGACGATGAAACACAGAAATTGCATCGGAATTAAATACAAACGGCACAATGCCGAATTAAGTACAAGAAGACTGACTCTTCTTACTGTCTTTGTTTTGAACCATTCTTGCGACACTAGTTATAGATTCCGATGCTTCACTCCAGGTTTACTGTATCCCTTGGACCTTCTTATTGACGATGAAACACAGAAATTGCATCGGAAATAAATACAAATGGCACAATGGCGACTTAAGTACAAGAGGTCTGACTCTTCTTACTGACTATGATTTGAACCATTCATGTGACACTAGTTTTAGATTCCGGTGCTTCACTTCAGCTTTACTGTATCCCTCTGACCTTCTAATTGACGATGAAACACTGAAATTGCATCGGAATTAAATACTAAAGGCACAATGCCGAATTAAGTACAAGAAGACTGACTCTTCTTAGTGTCGATGTTTCGAACCATTCCTGTGACACTAGTTATAGATTCCGATGCTTCACTCCAGGTTTGCTGTATCCCTTGGACATTCTTATTGCCGATGAACACAGAAATTGCATCGGAATTAAATACAAAAGGCACAATGCCGACTTATGTACAAGAAGACTGACTCTTCTTACTGACTATGTTTTGAACCATTCCTGTGACACTAGCTATAGAGTCTGATGCGTCACTTCAGGTTTACTGTTTCCCTTGGACCTTCTTATTGAAGATGAAACACAGAAATTGCAACGGAATTAAATACAAAAGGCACAATGCCGACTTAAGTACAAGAATACTGACTCTACTTACTGTCTATGTTTTGAACCATTCCTGTGACAGTAGTTATAGATTCCGATGCTTCACTTCCGGTTTACTGTATCCCTTGGAACTTCTTATTGCCGATGAAACACTGAAATTGCATCGGAATTAAATACAAAAGGCACAATAAAGACTTAAGTACAAGGAGTCTGACTCTTCTTACTGTCTATGTTTGAACCATTCCTGTGTAACTAGTTATAGATTCCGATGCTTCACTCCAGGTTTATTATATGCCTTGGACCTTCTTATTGACGATGAAACACAGAAATTGCATAGGAATGAAATAGAAAAGGCACAATGCCGACTTATGTACAAGAAGAATGACTCTTCCCACTGTCTATGTTTTGAACCATTCCTGTTACACTAGTTATAGATTTCGATGCTTCACTTCAGGTTTACTGTATCCCTTGGACCTTCTTATTGACGATGAAACACAGAAATAGCATCGGACTTAAATAGAAAAAGCACAATGCCGACTTAAGTGCAAGAAGACTGACTGTTCCTACTGTCTATGTTTCGAACCATTCCTGTGTCACCAGTTATAGATTCCGATGCTTCACTCCAGGTTTTATGTATCCCTTGGACCTTCTTATTGATGATGAAACACAGCAATTGCATCGGACTTAAATAGAAAAGGCACAATGCCGACTTAAGTGCAAGAAGACTGACTCTTCCTACTGTCTATGCTTTGAACCATTCCTGTGTCACTAGTTATAGATTCCGATGCTTCACTCCAGGTTTTATGTATCCCTTGGACCTTCTTATAGACGATGAAACACAGAAATTGCATCAGAATTAAATACAAAAGGCACAATGCCGACTTAAGTACAAGAAGACTGACTCTTCTTATTAACTATGTTTAGAAACCATTCCTGTGACACTAGTTATGGATTCCGATGCTTCACTTCAGGTTTACTGTATTCCTCTGACTTTCTTATTAACGATGAAACACAGAAATTGCATCGGAATTAAATACAAAAGGCACAATGCCGAATTAAGTACAAGAAGACTGACTCTTCATACTGTCTATGTTTTGAACCATTCATGTGACACTAGTTATTGATTCCGATGCTTCACTCCAGGTTTACTGTATCCCTTGGTCCTTCGTTTTGACGATGAAACACAGAAATTGCATCGGAATTAAATACTAAAGTCACAATGGCGACTTAAGTACAAGAACTCTGACTCTTCCTACTGACTATGATTTGAACCATTCATGTGACATTAGTTATAGATTCCGGTGCCTCACTTCAGGTTTGCTGTATCCCTTGGACCATCTTATTGACGATGAAACACAGAAATTGCATCGGAAATAAATACAAAAGGCACAATGCCGACTTAAGTACAAGAAGACTGACTCTTCTTACTGACTATGCTTTGAACCATTCCTGTGACACTAGTTATAGATTCTGAAGTTTCACTTCAGGTTTACAGCATCTCATGGACCTTCTTATTGACAATGAAACACAGAAATTACATCGGAATTGAATACAAAAGTCACAATGCCGACTTAAGTACAAGACGACTGACTTTTCACACTGTCTATGTTTTGAACCATCCCTGTTACACTAGTTATAGATTCCGATGCTTCACTTCAGGTTTACTGTATCCGTTGGACCTTCTTATTGACCATGAAACACTAAAATTGCATCGGAATTAAATTCAAAAGGCACAGTGCCGACTTAAGTACTAGAAGACTGACTCTTCTTACTAACTATGTTTGAACCATTTTTGTGACTCTAGTTATAGATTCCGATGGTTCACTCCCGGTTTACTGTATCCCGTGGACCTTCTTATTAACGATGAAACACAAAAATTGCATCGGAATTAAATACAAAAGGCACAATGCCGACATAAGTATAAGAAGACTGACTCTTCTTACTGATTATATTTGAACCATTCCTGTGACACTAGTTATAGATTCCGATGCTTCACTCCAGGTTTACTGTATCCCATGGACCTCCTTATTGACGATGAAACACAGAAATTGCATCGGAATTAAATACAAAAGGCACAATGCCGACTTAAGTACAAGAAGACTGACTCTTCTTACTGACTATGTTTTGAGCCATTCCTGTGACACTAGTTATAGATTCCGATGCTTCACTTCAGGTTTACTGTATCCCTCTGACCTTCTTATTGACGATGAAACACAGAAATTGCATCGGAATTAAATACAAAAGGCACAATGCCGAATTAAGTACAAGAAGACTGACTCTTCTTACTGTCTATGTTTTGAACCATTCTTGCGACACTAGTTATTGATTCCGATGCTTCACTCCAGGTTTACTGTATCCCTTGGACCTTTCTTATTGACGATGAAACACAGAAATTGCATCGGAAATAAATACAAATGGCACAATGGCGACTTAAGTACAAGAAGTCTGACTCTTCTTACTGACTATGATTTGAACCATTCATGTGACACTAGTTTTAGATTCCGGTGCTTCACTTCAGCTTTACTGTATCCCTCTGACCTTCTAATTGACGATGAAACACTGAAATTGCATCGGAATTAAATACTAAAGGCACAATGCCGAATTAAGTACAAGAAGACTGACTCTTCTTACTGTCGATGCTTCGAACCATTCCTGTGACACTAGTTATAGATTCCGATGCTTCACTCCAGGTTTACTGTACCCCTTGGACCTTCTTATTGACGATGAACACAGAAATTGCATCGGAATTAAATACAAAAGGCACAATGCCGAATTATGTACAAGAAGACTGACTCTTCTTACTGACTACGTTTTGAACCATTCCTGTGACACTAGCTATAGACTCTGATGCTTCACTTCAGGTTTACTGTTTCCCTTGGACCTTCTTATTGATGATGAAACACAGAAATTGCAACGGAATTAAATACAAAAGGCACAATGCCGACTTAAGTACAAGAATACTGACTCTACTTACTGTCTATGTTTTGAACCATTCCTGTGACAGTAGTTATAGATTCCGATGCTTCACTTCAGGTTTACTGTATCCCTTGGAACTTCTTATTGTCGATGAAACACTGAAATTGCATCGGAATTAAATACAAAAGGCACAATAAAGACTTAAGTACAAGAAGACTGACTCTTCTTACTGTCCATGTTTGAACCACTCCTGTGTAACTAGTTATAGATTCCGATGCTTCACTCCAGGTTTATTATATGCCTTGGACCTTCTTATTGACGATGAAACACAGAAATTGCATAGGAATGAAATAGAAAAGGCACAATGCCGACTTATGTACAAGAAGAATGACTCTTCCCACTGTCTATGTTTTGAACCATTCCTGTAACACTAGTTATAGATTTCGATGCTTCACTTCAGGTTTACTGTATCCCTTGGACCTTCTTATTGACGATGAAACACAGAAATAGCATCGGACTTAAATAGAAAAGTCACAATGCCGACTTAAGTGCAAGAAGACTGACTCTTCCTACTGTCTATGTTTTGAACCATTCCTGTGTCACTAGTTATAGAATCCGATGCTCCACTCCAGGTTTTATGTATCCCTTGGACCTTCTTTTTGACGATGAAACACAGCAATTGCATCGGACTTAAATAGAAAAGGCACAATGCCGACTTAAGTGCAAGAAGACTTACTCTTCCTACTGTCTATGTTTTGAACCATTCCTGTGTCACTAGTTATAGATTCCGATGCTTCACTCCAGGTTTTATGTATCCCTTGGACCTTCGTATAGACGATGAAACACAGAAATTGCATCAGAATGAAATACAAAAGGCACAATGCCGACTTAAGTACAAGAAGACTGACTCTTCTTACTAACTATGTTTAGAAACCATTCCTGTGACACTAGTTATGGATTCCGATGCTTCACTTCAGGTTTACTGTATTCCTCTGACTTTCTTATTAACGATGAAACACAGAAATTGCATCGGAATTAAATACAAAAGGCACAATGCCGAATTAAGAACAAGAAGACTGACTCTTCATACTGTCTATGTTTTGAACCATTCATGTGACACTAGTTATTGATTCCGATTCTTCACTCCAGGTTTACTGTATCCCTTGGTCCTTCGTATTGACGATGAAACACAGAAATTGCATCGGAATTAAATACTAAAGTCACAATGGCGACTTAAGTACAAGAAGTCTGACTCTTCCTACTGACTATGATTTGAACCATTCATGTGACACTAGTTATAGATTCCGGTGCCTCACTTCAGGTTTGCTGTATCCCTTGGACCTTCTTATTGACGATGAAACACAGAAATTGCATCGGAAATAAATACAAAAGGCACAATGCCGACTTAAGTACAAGAAGACTGACTCTTCTTACTGACTATGCTTTGAACCATTCCTGTGACACTAGTTATAGATTCTGATGTTTCACTTCAGGTTTACAGCATCTCTTGGACCTTCTTTTTGACAATGAAACACAGAAATTGCATAGGAATTAAATAGAAAAGGCACGATGCCGACTTAAGTACAAGAAGACTGACTCTTCCTACCGTCTATGTTTTGAACCATTCCTGTGACACTAGTTATAGATTCCGGTGCTTCAGTTCAGGTTTACTGTGTCCCTCTGACCTTCTTATTGACGATGAAACACAAAAATTGCATCGGAATTAAATACAAAAGGCAAAATGCCGACATAAGTATAAGAAGACTGACTCTTCTTACTGATTATTTTTGAACCATTCCTGTGACACTAGTTATAGATTCCGATGCTTCACTCCAGGTTTACTGTATCCCATGGACCTCCTTATTGACGATGAAACACAGAAATTGCATCGGAATTAAATACAAAAGGCACAATGCCGACTTAAGTACAAGAAGACTGACTCTTCTTACTGACTATGTTTGAATCATTGCTGTGACACTAGTTATAGATTCCGGTGCTTCACGTCAGGTTTACTGTATCCCTTGGGCCTTCTTATTGACTATGAAACACAGAAATTGCGTCGGAGTTAAACACAAAAGGCACAATGCCGACTTAAGTACAAGAATACTGACTCTTCTTACTGTCTATGATTTGACCATCCCTGTGTCACTAGTTATAGATTCCGATGCTTCACTTCAGGTTTACTATATCCCTTGGACCTTCTTATTGACGATGAAACACAGAACTTGCGTCGGAGTTAAATAGAATAGCCACAATGCCGACTTAAGTACAAGAAGACTGACTCTTCCTATTGTCTATGTTTTGAACCATTCCTGTGACACTAGTTATAGATTCCGATGCATCACATCAGGTTTACTGTATCCCTCTGACCTTCTTATTGACGATATAACACAGAAATTGCATCGGAATTAAATACAAAAGGCACAATGCCGACTTAAGTACAAGAAGACTGACTCTTCCCACTGTCTATGTTTGAACTATTCCTGTGACACTAGTTATAGATTCCGATGCTTCACTCCAGGTTTACTTTATCCCTTGGACGTTGTTGTTGACGATGAAACACCGAAATTGCATCGGAATTAAATACAAAAGGCACAATGCCGACTTAAGTACAAGAAGACTGACTCTTCTTACTGACTATGTTTTGAGCCATTCCTGTGACACTAGTTATAGATTCCGATGCTTCACTTCAGGTTTACTGTATCCCTCTGACCTTCTTATTGACGATGAAACACAGAAATTGCATCGGAATTAAATACAAAAGGCACAATGCCGAATTAAGTACAAGAAGACTGACTCTTCCTACTGTCTATGTTTTGAACCATTCTTGCGACACTAGTTATAGATTCCGATGCTTCACTCCAGGTTTACTGTATCCCTTGGACCTTCTTACTCACGATGAAACACAGCAATTGCATCGGAAATAAATACAAATGGCACAATGGCGACGTAAGTACAAGAGGTCTGACTCTTCTTATTGACTATGATTTGAACCATTCATGTGACACTAGTTTTAGATTCCGGTGCTTCACTTCAGGTTTACTGTATCCCTCTGACCTTCTAATTGACGATGAAACACTGAAATTGCATCGGAATTAAATACTAAAGGCACAATGCCGAATTAAGTACAAGAAGACTGACTCTTCTTACTGTCGATGCTTCGAACCATTCCTGTGACACTAGTTATAGATTCCGATGCTTCACTCCAGGTTTACTGTATCCCTTGGACCTTCTTATTGACGATGAACACAGAAATTGCATCGGAATTAAATACAAAAGGCACAATGCCGACTTATGTACAAGAAGACTGACTCTTCTTACTGACTATGTTTTGAACCATTCCTGTGACACTAGCTATAGACTCTGATGCTTCACTTCAGGTTTACTGTTTCCCTTGGACCTTCTTATTGAAGATGAAACACTGAAATTGCATCGGAATTAAATACAAAAGGCACAATGAAGGCTTAAGTACAAGAAGACTGACTCTTCTTACTGTCTATGTTTGAACCATTCCTGTGTCACTAGTTATAGATTCCGATGCTTCACTCCAGGTTTATTATATGCCTTGGACCTTCTTAATGACGATGAAACACAGAAATAGCATCGGAATTAAATACAAAAGGCACAATTCCGACTTTAGTACAAGAAGACTGACTCTTCTTACTGTCTATGTTTGATTCATTCCTGTGACACTAGTTATAGATTCCGATGGTTCACTCCAGGTTCTTTTTATCCCTTGTACCTTCTTATTGACGATGAAACATAGAAATTGCATTGGAATTAAATACAAAAGCACAATGCCGAATTAAGTACATGAAGACTGGCTCTTCTTACTGACTATGTTTTGAACCATTCCTGTGACACTAGTTATAGAATCCGATGCTTCAATTCAGGTTTGCCGTATCCCTTGGACCTTCTTATTGACGATGAAACACAGCAATTGCATCGGACTTAAATAGAAAAGGCACTATGCCGACTTAAGTGCAAGAAGACTGACTCTTCCTACTGTCTATGTTTTGAACCATTCCTGTGTCACTAGTTATAGATTCCGATGCTTCACTCCAGGTTTTATGTATCCCTTGGACCTTCTTATAGACGATGAAACACAGAAATTGCATCAGAATTAAATACAAAAGGCGCTATGCCGACTTAAGTACAAGAAGACAGACTCTTCTTACTGACTATGTTTAGAAACCATTCCTGTGACAATAGTTATGGATTCCGATGCTTCACTTCAGGATTACTGTATTCCTCTGACCTTCTTATAAACGATGAAACACAGAAATTGCATCGGAAATAAATACAAAAGGCACAATGCCGAAATAAGTACAAGAAGACTGACTCTTCATACTGTCTATGTTTTGAACCATTCATGTGACACTAGTTATTGATTCCGATGCTTCACTCCAGGTTTACTGTATCCCTTGGTCCTTCGTATTGACGATGAAACACAGAAATTGCATCGGAATTAAATACTAAAGTCACAATGGCGACTTAGGTACAAGAAGTCTGACTCTTCCTACTGACTATGATTTGAACCATTCCTGTGACACTAGTTATAGATTCTGATGTTTCACTTCAGGTTTACAGCATCTCTTGGACTTTCTTATTGACGATGAAACACAGAAATTGCATCGGAATTAAATACAAAAGGCACAATGCCGATTTAAGTTCAAGAAGACTGACTCTTCCTACTGTCTATGTTTTGAACCATTCCTGTGTCACTAGTTAAAGGTTCCGATGCTTCACTCCAGGTTTACTGTATCCCTTGGACCTTCTTAATGACGATGAAACACAGAAATTGCATCGGAATTAAATAAAAAAGCCACAATGCCGACTTAAGTACAAGAAGGCCGACGCTACTTACTGTCTATGTTTTGAACCATTCCTGTGACACTAGTTATAGATTCCGATGCTTCACTCCAGGTTTACTATATCCCTTGGACCTTCTTATTGACGACGAAACACAGAAATTGCATAGGAATTAAATGGAAAAGGCACAATGCAGACCTAAGTAGAAGAAGACTGACTCTTCCTACTGTCTATGTTTTGAACCATTCCTGTGACACTAGTTATAGATTCCGGTGCTTCAGTTCAGGTTTACTGTATCCCTCTGACCTACTTATTGACGATGAAACACAGAAATTACATCGGAATTGAATACAAAAGTCACAATGCCGACTTAAGTACAAGACGACTGAATTTTCACACTGTCTATGTTTTGAACCATTCCTGTTACACTAGTTATAGATTCCGATGCTTCACTTCAGGTTTACTGCATCCGTTGGACCTTCTTATTGACCATGAAACACAGAAATTGCATCGGAATTAAATACAAAAGGCACAATTCCGACTTATGTACAAGAAGACTGGCTCTTCTTACTGACTATGTTTTGAACCATTCCTGTGACACTAGCTATAGTCTCTGATGCTTCACTTCAGGTTTACTGTATCCCTTGGACCTTCTTATTGAAGATTAAACACAGAAATTGCACCGGAATAAAATACAAAAAGCACAATGCCGCCTTAAGTACAAGCATACTGACTCTTCTTACTGTCTATGTTTTTGAACCATCCCTGTGACACTAGTTACAGATTCCGATGCTTCACTTCAGGTTTACTGTATCCCTTGGACCTCCTTATTGACGATGAAACACAGAAATTGCATCGGAATTAAATACAAATGCACAATGCCGACTTAAGTACAAGAAGACTGACTCTTCTTACTGACTATGTTTTGAATCATTCTTGTGACACTACTTATAGATTACGGTGCTTCACGTCAGGTTTACTGTATCCCTTGGACCTTCTTATTGACTATGAAACACAGAAATTGCATCGGAGTTAAACACAAAAGGCACAATGCCGAATTAAGTACAAGAATACTGACTCTTCTTACTGTCTATGATTTGAAACATACCTGTGTCACTAGTTATAGATTCCGATGCTTCACTCCAAGTTTACTGAATCCCTTGGACCTACTTATTGACGATGAAACACAGAAATTGCATCGGAATTAATTACAAAAGGCACAATGGCGACTTAAGTACAAGAAGACTGACTCTTCTTACTGGCTACGTTTTGAACCATTCATGTGACACTAGTTATAGATTCCGGTGCTTTACTTCAGGTTTACTGTATCCCTTGGACCTTCGTATTGACGATGAAACACAGAAATTGCATCGGAATTAAATACAAATGGCATATTGCCGAATTAAGTACAAGAAGACTAACTCTTCTTACTGACTATGATCTGAACCATTCCTGTGACACTAGTTATAGATACTGATGCTCCACTTCAGGTTTACTGTATCCCTTAGACCTTCTTATTGACGATGAAACACAGAAATTGCATCGGAAATAAATACAAAATGCACAATGCCGACTTAAGTACAAGAAGACTGACTCTTCTTACTGACTATGCTTTGAACCATTCCTGTGACACTAGTTATAGATTCCTATGCTTCACTTCAGGTTCACTGTATCCCTCTGACCTTCTTATTGACGATGAAACAAAGAAATAGCATGGGAAGTAAATACTTAAGGCACAATGCCGAATTAAGTACAAGAAGACTGTCTCTTCTCACTGTCGATGATTTGAACCATTCCTGTGACACTAGTTATAGATTCCGATGCTTCGCTCCAGGTTTACTATATCCCTTGGACCTTCTTGTTGACGATGAAACACAGAAATTGCATCGGAGATAATTAGAATAGGCACAATGCCGCCTTAAGTACAAGAAGACTGACTCATCCTACCGTCTATGTTTTGAACAATTCCGGTGACACTAGTTATAGATTCAGATGCTTCACTTCAGGTCTACAACATCCCTCTGACCTTATTGGCGATGAAACACAGAAATTGCATCGGAATTAAATGCAAATGGCACAATGCCGACTTAAGTACAAGAAGACTGACTCTTCCCACTGTCTATGTTTTGAAAAATTCCTGTGACACTAGTTATAGATTCCGATGCTTCACTTCAGGTTTACTGTATCCCTGTGCCCTTCTTATTGACGATGAAACACAGAAATTGCAACTGAATTAAATACAAATGGCACAATGCCGACTTAAGTACAAGAAGACTGACTCTTCTTACTGACTATGTTTTGAACCATTATTGTGACACTAGTTATAGTTTCCGATGCTTCACTTCAGGTTTACTGGATCCCTTGGACCTACTTATTGACGATGAAACACAGAAATAGCATCGGAATTAAATACAAAAGGCACAATGCCGACTTAAGTACAAGAATACTGACTCTTCTTACGGACTGTGCTTTGAACCATTATTGTGACACTAGTTATAGATTTCGATGCTTCACTTCAGGTTTACTGTATCGGTTGGACCTTCTTATTGACGATGAAACACAGAAATTGCATCGGAATTAAGTACAAAAGGCACAAGGTCGACTTAAGTACAAGAAGACTGACTCTTCTTACTGACTATGTTTAAAACGAATCAATTCGACACTAGTTATAGATTCTGATGCTTCACTTCAGGTTTACTGTATACCTTGGACCTTCTTATTGGCGATGAAACACAGATAATGCATCGGAATTAAATACAAAAGGCACAATGCCGACTTAAGTACATCAAGACTGACTCATCTTACTGTCTATGCTTTGAACCATTCCTGTGACACTAGTTATAGATTCCGATGCTTCACTCCACTTTTTCTGTATCCCTTGACGATTAATCACAGAAATTGCATCGGAATTAAATACAAAAGGCACAATGCCGACTTCACTACAAGAAGACTGACTCTTCTTACTGACTATGTTTTGAACAATTCCTGTGACACTACTTATAGATTCCGATGCTTCACTTCAGGTTTACTGTATCCCTCTGACCTTCGTATTGACGATAAAACACAGAAATTACATCGGAATTAAATACAAAAGGCACAATGCCGACTTAAGTACAAGAAGACTGACTCTTCTTACTGTCTATGCTTTGAACCATGCCTGTGACACTAGTTATAGATTCCGATGATTCACTTCAGATTTACTGTATCCCTCCGACGTTCTTATTGACGATGAAACACAGAAATTGCGTCGGGATTAAATACAAAAGGCACAATGCCGAATTAAGTACAAGAAGACTGACTCTTCTTACTGTCTATGTTTTGAACCATTCCTGTGACACTAGTTATAGATTCCGATGCTTCACTCTAGGTATACTGTATCCCTTGGACCTTCTTATTGACGATGAAACAAAGAAATTGCATCGGAAATAAATAAAAATGCACAAAGCCGACTTAAGTACAAGAAGACTGACTCTTCTTACTGTCTATGTTTTGAACCTTTCCTGTGACACTAGATACAGATTCCGATGCTTCACTCCAGGTTTACTGTATCCCTTGGACCTTCTTATTGACGATGAAACACAGAAATTGCATCGGAATTAAATAGAAAAGGCACAATGCCGACTTAAGTACAAGAAGACTGCCTCTTCTTATTGTCAACTTTTGAACCATCCCTGTGACACTAGTTATAGATTCCGATGCTTCACTCCAGGTTTACTGTATCTCTTTGACCTTCTTATTGACGATGAAACACAGAAATTGCATCGTAATTAATTACAAAAGCACAATGCCGACTTAAGTACAAGAAGACTGACTCTTCTTACTGACTATGTTTTGAAGTATTCCTGTGACACTAGTTATAGATTCCGATGCTTCACTTGAGGTTTACTGTATCCTTCGGACCTTCTTATGGACGATGAAACACAGAAATTGCATCGGAATGAAATACAAAATGTACAATGCCGACTGAAGTACGAGAAGACTGACCCTTCCATCTCTCTATGTTTTGAACCATTCCTGTGACACTAGTTATAGATTCCGATGCTCCACTTCAGGTTCACTGTATCCCTCTGACCTTCTTATTGACGATGAAACACAGAAATTGCATCGGAATTAAATACAAAAGGCACAATGCCGAATTAAGGACAAGAAGACTGACTCTTCCCACTCTCTATGTTTTGAACCATTCCTGTGACACTAGTTTTTAATTCCGATGCTTCACTTGAGGTTAACTGTATCCTTCGGACCTTTTTATTGACGATGAAAAACAGCAATTGCATCGGAATTAAATAGAGAAGGCACAATGCCGACTTAAGTGCAAGAAGACTAACTCTTCCTACTGTCTATGTTTTAAACCATTCCTGTGACACTAGTTATAGATTCCGATGCTTCACCTTATGTTTACTGTATCCCTCTGCCCTTCTTATTGACGATGAAACAAAGAAATTGCAACTGAATTAAATACAAATGGCACAATGCCGACTTAAGTACAAGAAGACTGACTCTTCTTCTGTCTATGTTTTGAACCATTCCTGTGACACTAGCTATAGATTTCGATGCTTCACTTCAGGTTTACTGTATCCATTGGACCTTCTTATTGACGATGAAACAAAGAAATTGCATCTGAATTAAATACAAAAGGCACAATGCCGACTTAAGGACAAGAAGACTGACTCTTCTTACTGACTATGTTTTGAACTATTATTGTGACAATAGTTATAGATTCCGATGCTTCACTTCAGGTTTACTGGATCCCTTGGACCTACTTATTGACGATGAAACACAGAAATAGCATCGGAATTATATACAAAAGGCACAATGCCGACTTAAGTACAAGATTACTGACTCTTCTTACTGACTATGCTTTGAACCATTCCTATGACGCTAGTTATAGATTCCGATGCTTCACTTCAGGTTTACTCTATCCCTTGGACCCTCTTATTGACGATGAAACACTGCAATTCCATCGGAATTAAACAGAAAAGGCACAATGCCGACTTAAGAACAAGAAGACTGACTCTTCTTACTGACCATTATTTGAACCATTATTGTGACACTAGTTATAGATTTCGATGCTAGTTATAGAATTAAAAACAAAAGGCACAATTCCGACTTAAGCACAAGAAGAATGACTCTGCTTAATGTCTATGTTTGGAACCATTTCTGTGATACTAGTTATAGATTTCGATGTTTGGCTTCAGGTTTACTGTATCCCTCTGACCTTCTTATTGACGATGAAACACAGAAATTGCATCAGAATTAAATACAAAAGGCACTATGCCGAATTAAGTACAAGAAGACTGACTCTTCCTACTCTCTATGTTTTGAACCATTCCTGTGACACTAGTTTTTTATTCCGCGGCTTCACTTGAGGTTTACAGTATCCTTCGGACCTTCTTAGGGACGATGAAACACAGAAATTGCATCGGAATGAAATTCAAAAGGTACAATGCCGACTGAAGTACAAGAAGACTGACCCTACCATCTCTATATGTTTTGAACCATTCCTGTGACACTAGTTATAGATTCCGATGCTTCACTTCAGGTTTACTGTATCCCTCTGACCTTCGTATTGACGATGAAACACAGAAATTGCATCGGAATTAAATAGAGAAGGCAGAATACCGACTTAACTGCAAGAAGACTGACTCTTCTTACTGACCATGCTTTGCACCATTCCTGTGACGCTAGTTATAGATTCAGATGCTTAACATCAGGATTACTGTATCCCTTGGACCTTCTTATTGACGATGAAACACAGAAATTGCATCGGAATTAAATACAAAAGGCACTATGCCGAATTAAGTACAAGAAGACTGACTCTTCCTACCCTCTATGTTTTGAACCATTCCTGTGACACTAGTTTTTTATTCCGATGCTTCACTTGAGGTTTACTGTATTCTTCGGACCTTCTTATGGACGATGAAACACAGAAATTGCGTCGGAATGAAATTCAAAAGGTACAATGCCGACTGAAGTACAAGAAGACTGACCTTTCCTTCTCTCTATGTTTTGGACCATTCCAGTGACACTAGTTATAGATACCGATGCTTCACTCCAGGTTTACTGTATCATTTGGACCTTCTTATTGACGATGAAACACAGAAATTGCATCGGAATTATATACGAAAGGCACAATGCCGACTTAAGTACAAGAAGACTGACTCTTCTTACTGACTATGTTTTGAACCATTCCTGTGACACTAGTTATAGATTCCGATGCTTCACTTCAGGTTTACTGTATTCCTCTGACCTTCTTATTGTCGATGAAACACAGAAATTGCATCGGAATTAAATACAAAAGGCACAATGCCGAATTAGGTACAATAAGACTGACTCTTCTTACTGTCTATGTTTTGAACCATTCATGTCACACTAGTTAAAGATTCCGATGCTTCACTCCAGGTTTACTGTATCCCTTGGACCTTCTTATTGACGATGAAACACAGAAATTGCATCGGAATTAAATACAAAAGGCACAATGGCGACTTAAGTACAAGCAGTCTGACCTTTCTTTTTGACTATGATATGAACCATTCATGTGACACTAGTTATAGATTCCGGTGCTTCACTTCAGGTTTACTGTATCCCTTGGACCTTCTTATTGACGATGAAACACAGAAATTGCATCGGAAATAAATACAAAAGGCACAATGCCGACTTAAGTACAAGAAGACTGACTCTTCTTACTGACTATGCTTTGAACGATTCCTGTGACACTAGTTATAGATTCTAATGCTTCACTTCAGGTTTACTGTATCCCTTGGACCTTCTTCTTGACGATGAAACACAGAAATTGCATCGGAATTAAATACAAATGGCACAATGCCGACTTAAGTACAAGAAGACTGACTCTTCTTACTGACTATGCTTTGAACAATTCCTGCGACACTAGTTATAGATTCCGATGCTTGACTTCAGATTTACTATATCCCTCTGACCTTCGTATTGACGATGAAACACAGAAATTTCATCGGAATTAAATACTAAAGGCACAATGCCAAATTAAGTACAAGAAGACTGACTCTTCTTACTGTCGATGTTTTGAACCATTCCTGTGACACTAGTTATAGATTCCGATGCTTCACTCCAGGTTTACTGTATCACATGGACCTTCATATTGACGATGAAACACAGAAATTGCATCGGAATTAAATAAAAAAGGCACAATGCCGACTTAAGTACAAGAAGACTGGCGCTACTTACTGTCTATGTTTTGAACCATTCCTGTGACACTAGTTATAGATTCCGATGCTTCACTCCAGGTTTACTATATCCCTCGGACCTTCTTATTGACGATGAAACACAGAAATTGCATAGGAATTAAATAGAAAAGGCACAATGCCGACTTAAGTACAAGAAGACTGACTCTTCCTACTGTCTATGATTTGAACCATTCCTGTGACACTAGTTATAGATTCCGGTGCTTCAGTTCAGGTTTACTGTATCCCTCTGACCTTCTTATTGACGATGAAACACAGAAATTGCATCGGAATTAAATACAAAAGTCACAATGCCGACTTAAGTACAAGAAGATTGACTCTTCCCACTGTCTATGCTTTGAAACATTCGTGTTACACTAGTTATAGATTCCGATGCTTCACTTCAGGTTTACTGTATCCGTTGGACCTTCTTATTGACGATGAAACACAGAAATTGCATCGGAATTAAATACAAAAGGCACAATGCCGACTTATGTACAAGAAGACTGACTGTTCTTACTGACTATGTTTTGAACCATTCCTGTGACACTAGCTATAGACTCTGATGCTTCACTTCTGGTATACTGTATCCCTTGGACCTTCTTATTGACGATGAAACACTGAAATTGAATCGGAATTAAATACAAAAGGCACAATGCCGAATTAAGTGCAAGAAGACTGACTCTTCCTACGCTCTATGTTTTGAACCATTCCTGTGACACTAGTTTTTTATTCCGATGCTTCACTTGAGGTTTACTGTATCCTTCGGACCTTCTTATTGACGATGAAACACAACAATTGCATCGGAATTAAATAGAAAAGGCACAATGCCGACTTAAGTGCAAGAAGACTGACTCTTCCTACTGTCTATGTTTTGAACCATTCCTGCGTCACTAGTTATAGATTCCGATGCTTCACTCCAGGTTTACCGTATCCCTTGGACCTTCTTATTGACGATGAAACACAGAAATTGCATCGGAATTAAATACAAAAGGCACAATGCCGACTTAAGTACAAGAAGACTGACTCTTCTTACTGACTATGTTTGAACCATTCCTGTGACACTAGTTATAGATTCCGATGCTTCACTTCAGGTTTACTGTATCGCTTTGACCTTCTTATTGACGATGAAACACAGAATTTGCATCGGAATTAAATACAAAATGCACAATGCCGACTTAAGTACAAGAAGACTGACTCTTCTTACTGACTATGTTTGGAACCATTCATGTGACACTAGATATAGATTCCGATGCTTCACTCCATGTTGACTGTATCCCTTGGACCTTCTTATTGCCGATGAAACATAGAAGTTGCATCGGAATTAAATCCAAAAGGCACAATGGCGACTTAAGTACATGAAGTCTGACCTTTCTTACTGACTATGATTTGAAACTTTCATGTGACACTAGTTATAGATTCCGGTGCGTCACTTCAGGTTTACTGTATCCCTTGGACCTCCTTATTGACGATGAAACACAGAAATTGCATCGGAATTAAATAGAAAAGGCAGAATACCGACTTAACTACAAGAAGACTGACTCTTGTTACTGACCATGCTTTGCACCATTCCTGTGACGCTAGTTATAGATTCCGATGCTTAACATCAGCATTACTGTATCACTTGGGCCTTCTTATTGACGATGAAACACAGAAATTGCATCGGAATTAAATACAAAAGGCACTATGCCGGATTAAGTACAAGAAGACTGACTCTTCCTACCCTCTATGTCTTGAACCATTCCTGTGACACTAGTTTTTTATTCCGATGCTTCACTTGAGATTTACTGTATCCTTCGGACCTTCTTATGGACGATGACACACAGAAATTGCGTCGGAATGAAATTCAAAAGGTACAATGCCGACTGAAGTACAAGAAGACTGACCTTTCCTTCTCTCTATGTTTTGAACCATTCCTGTGACACTAGTTATAGATTCCGATGCTTCACTTCAGGTTTACTGTATTCCTCTGACCTTCTTATTGTCGATGAAACACAGAAATTGCATCGGAATTAAATACAAAAGGCACAATGCCGAATTAGGTACAAGAAGACTGACTCTTCTTACTGTCTATGTTTTGAACCATTCATGTCACACTAGTTATCGATTCCGATGCTTCACTCCAGGTTTACTGTATCCCTTGGACCTTCGTATTGACGATGAAACACAGAAATTGCATCGGAATTAAATACAAAAGGCACAATGCCGACTTATGTACAAGAAGACTGACTTGTCTTACTGACTATGTTTTGAACCATTCCTGTGACACTAGCTATAGACTCTGATGCTTCACTTCTGGTATACTGTATCCCTTGGACCTTCTTATTGAAGATGAAACACAGAAATTGCATCGGAATTAAATACAAAAGGCACAATGCCGACTTAAGTACAAGTAAACTGACTCTTCTTACTGTCTATGTTTTGAACCATCCCTGTGACACTATTTATAGATTCCGATGCTTCACTTCAGGTTTACTGTATCCCTTGGACCTTCTTATTGACGACGAAACACTGAAATTGAATCGTACTTAAATACAAAAGGCACAATGCCGACTTTAGTACAAGAAGACTAACTCTTCTTTCAGACTATGTTTTGATTCATTCCTATGACACTAGTTATAGATTCCGATGCTTCACTCCAGGTTTACTGTATCCCTTGGACCTTCTTATTGACGATGAAACACAGAAATTGCATCGGAATTAAATACAAAAGGAACTATGGCGACTTAAGTACAAGAAGACTGACTCTTCTTACTGGCTACGTTTTGAACCATTCATGTGACACTGGTTATAGATTCCGGTGCTTCTCTTCAGGTTTACAGTATCCCTTGGACCTTTGTATTACGATGAAACACAGAAATTGCATCGGAATTAAATACAAAAGGCACAATGCCGACTTAAGTGCAAGAAGACTGACTCTTCTTACTGACAATGCTTTGAACCATTCCTGTGACACTAGTTATAGATTCTGATGCTTCACTTCAGGTTTACTGTATCCCTCTGCCCTTCTTATTGACGATGAAAACAGAAATTGCAACTGAATTAAATACAAATGGCACAATGCCGACTTAAGTACAAGATGACTGACTCTTCTTCTGTCTATGTTTTGAACCATTCCTGTGACACTAGTTATAGATTTCGATGCTTCACTTCAGGTTTACTGGATCCCTTGGACCTTCTTATTGACGATGAAACACCGAAGTAGCATCGGAATTAAATACAAAAGGCACAATGCCGACTTATGTACAAGATTACTGACTCTTCTTACTGACTATGCTTTGAACCATTCCTGTGACACTAGTTATATATTCCGATGTTTCACATCAGGTTTACTGTATCCCTTGGACCTTCTTATTGACGATGAAACACTGCAATTGCATCGGAATTAAATAGAAAAGGCACAATGCCGACTTAAGTACAAGAAGACTGACTCTTCCTACTGTCTATGTGTTGAACCATTACTGTGACACTAGTTATAGATTCCGATGCTTCGCTTCAGGTTTACTCTACCCCTCTGTCCTTCTTATTGACGATGAAACACAGATATTGCAACGGGATTAAATACAAAAGGCACAATGCCGAATTAAGTACAAGAAGACTGACTCTTCCTACCCTCTATGTTTTGAACCATTCCTGTGACACTAGTTTTTTATCCCGATGCTTCACTTGAGGTTTACTGTATCCTTCGGACATTCTTATTGACGATGAAACACAACAATTGCATCGGAATTAAATAGAAAAGGCACAATGCCGACTTAAGTGCAAGAAGACTGACTCTTCCTACTGTCTATGTTTTGAACCATTCCTGCGTCACTAGTTATAGATTCCGATGCCTCACTCCAGGTTTACTGTATCCCTTGGACCTTCTTATTGACGATGAAACACAGAAATTGCATCGGCATTAAATACAAAAGGAACAATGCCGACTTAAGTACAAGAAGACTGACTCTTCTTACTGACTATGTTTTGAACCATTCCTGTGACCCTAGTTATAGTTTCCACTGCTTCACTTCAGGTTTACTGTATCTCTTTGACCTTCTTATTGACGATGAAACCACAGAAATTGCATCGGAATTAAATACAAAATGCACAATGCCGAATTAAGTACAAGAAGACTGACTCTTCTTACTGTCTATGTTTTGAACCATTCATGTGACACTAGATATAGATTCCGATGCTTCACTCCAGGTTGACTGTATCCCTTGGACCTTCTGATTGACGATGAAACATAGAAGTTGCATCGGATTTAAATCCAAAAGGCACAATGGCGACTTAAGTACATGAAGTCTGACCTTTCCTACTGACTATGATTTGAACCATTCATGTGACACTAGTTATAGATTCTGGTGCTTCACTTCAGGTTTACTGTATCCCTTGGACCTTCTTATTGACGATGAAACACAGAAATTGCATCGGAAATAAATACAAAAGACACAATGCCGACTTAAGTACAAGAAGACTGACTCTTCTTACTGACTATGTTTTGAACCATTCCTGTGACACTAGTTATAGATTCTGATGCTTCACTTCAGGTTTACTGTATCCCTTGGACCTTCTTATTGACGATGAAACACAGAAACTGCATCGGAATTAAATACAAAAGGCACAATTCCGTTTCAAGAACATGAAGACTGACTCTTCTTACTGACTATGTTTTGAACCATTCATGTGACACTAGTTATAGGTTCCGATGCTTCACTTCAGGTTTACGGGATCCCTTGGACCTACTTATTGACGATGAAACACAGAAATAGAATCGCAATTAAATACAAAAGGCACAATGCCGACTTAAGTACAAGAATACTGACTCTTCTTACTGACTATGCTTTGAACCATTCCTGTGACACTAGTTATAGATTCCGATGCTTCACTCCAGGGTTTCTGTATCCCTTGGACCTTGTCATTGACGATGAAACTCAGAAATTGCACGGAATTAAATCCAAAAGGCACAGTGCCGAATTAAGTACAAGAATACTGACTCCTCTTACTGTCTATGTTTTGAACCATCCCTGTGACACTAGTTATGGATTCCGATGCTTCACTCCAGGTTTCCTGTATCCCTCTGCCCTTCTTATTGACGATGAAACACAGAAATTGCAACGGAATTAAATACAAAAGGCACTATGCCGAATTAAGTACAAGAATACTGACTCTTCTTACTGACTATGCTTTGAACCATTCCTATGACGCTAGTTATAGATTCCGATGCTTCACTTCAGGTTTACTCTATCCCTTGGACCCTCTTATTGACGATGAAACACTGCAATTCCATCGGAATTAAATAGAAAAGGCACAATGCCGACTTAAGTACAAGAAGACTGACTCTGCTTACTGTCTATGTTTTGAACCATTCCTGTGACACTAGTTACAGATTCCGATGCTTTACTCCAGGTTTACTGTATCCCTTGGGCCTTCTTTTTGACGATGAAACACAGAAATTGCTTCGGAATTATGTACAATAGCCACAAGGCCAATTTAAGTACAAGAAGACTGACTCTTCTTACTGACTATATTTAGAACGATTTCTGTGACACTAGTTACAGATTCTGATGCTTCACTTCAGGTTAACTGTATCCCTTGGACCTTCTTATTGACGATGAAACACAGAAATTGCATCGGAATTAAATACAAAAGGCACAATGCCGACTTAAGAACAAGAAGACTGACTCATCTTACTGACCATTATTTGAACCATTTTTGTGACACTAGTTATAGATTTCGATGCTAGTTATAGAATTAAAAACAAAAGGCACAATTCCGACTTAAGCACAAGAAGAATGACTCTGCTTACTGTCTATGTTTGGAACCATTTCTGTGATACTAGTTATAGATTTCGATGTTTGGCTTCAGGTTTACTGTATCCCTCTGACCTTCTTATTGACGATGAAACACAGAAATTGCAACGGAATTAAATACAAAAGGCACTATGCCGAATTAAGTACAAGAATACTGACTCTTCTTACTGACTATGCTTTGAACCATTCCTGTGACACTAGTTTTTTATTCCGAGGCTTCACTTGAGGTTTACTCTATCCCTTGGACCCTCTTATTGACGATGAAACACTGCAATTCCATCGGAATTAAATAGAAAAGGCACAATGCCGACTTAAGTACAAGAAGACTGACTCTGCTTACTGTCTATGTTTTGAACCATTCCTGTGACACTAGTTACAGATTCCGATGCTTTACTCCAGGTTTACTGTATCCCTTGGGCCTTCTTTTTGACGATGAAACACAGAAATTGCTTCGGAATTATGTACAATAGCCACAAGGCCAATTTAAGTACAAGAAGACTGACTCTTCTTACTGACTATATTTAGAACGATTTCTGTGACACTAGTTACAGATTCTGATGCTTCACTTCAGGTTAACTGTATCCCTTGGACCTTCTTATTGACGATGAAACACAGAAATTGCATCGGAATTAAATACAAAAGGCACAATGCCGACTTAAGAACAAGAAGACTGACTCATCTTACTGACCATTATTTGAACCATTTTTGTGACACTAGTTATAGATTTCGATGCTAGTTATAGAATTAAAAACAAAAGGCACAATTCCGACTTAAGCACAAGAAGAATGACTCTGCTTACTGTCTATGTTTGGAACCATTTCTGTGATACTAGTTATAGATTTCGATGTTTGGCTTCAGGTTTACTGTATCCCTCTGACCTTCTTAGGGACGTTGAAACACAGAAATTGCATCGGAATGAAATTCAAAAGGTACAATGCCGACTGAAGTACAAGAAGACTGACCCTACCATCTCTATATGTTTTGAACCATTCCTGTGACACTAGTTATAGATTCCGATGCTTCACTTCAGGTTTACTGTATGCCTCTGACCTTCGTATTGACGATGAAACACAGAAATTGCATCGGAATTAAATGGAGAAGGCAGAATACCGACTTAACTACAAGAAGACTGACTCTTGTTACTGACCATGCTTTGCACCATTCCTGTGACGCTAGTTATAGATTCCGATGCTTAACATCAGCATTACTGTATCACTTGGGCCTTCTTATTGACGATGAAACACAGAAATTGCATCGGAATTAAATACAAAAGGCACTATGCCGGATTAAGTACAAGAAGACTGACTCTTCCTACCCTCTATGTTTTGAACCATTCCTGTGACACTAGTTTTTTATTCCGATGCTTCACTTGAGATTTACTGTATCCTTCGGACCTTCTTATGGACGATGACACACAGAAATTGGGTCGGAATGAAATTCAAAAGGTACAATGCCGACTGAAGTACAAGAAGACTGACCTTTCCTTCTCTCTATGTTTTGAACCATTCCTGTGACACTAGTTATAGATTCCGATGCTTCACTTCAGGTTTACTGTATTCCTCTGACCTTCTTATTGTCGATGAAACACAGAAATTGCATCGGAATTAAATACAAAAGGCACAATGCCGAATTAGGTACAAGAAGACTGACTCTTCTTACTGTCTATGATTTGAACCATTCATGTCACACTAGTTTTAGATTCCGATGCTTCACTCCAGGTTTACTGTATCCCTTGGACCTTCGTATTGACGATGAAACACAGAAATTGCATCGGAATTAAATACAAAAGGCACAATGCCGACTTAAGTACAAGAAGACTGACTCTTCTTACTGACTATGTTTTGAACCATTCCTGTGACCCTAGTTATAGTTTCCACTGCTTCACTTCAGGTTTACTGTATCTCTTTGACCTTCTTATTGACGATGAAACCACAGAAATTGCATCGGAATTAAATACAAAATGCACAATGCCGAATTAAGTACAAGAAGACTGACTCTTCTTACAGTCTATGTTTTGAACCATTCATGTGACACTAGATATAGATTCCGATGCTTCACTCCAGGTTGACTGTATCCCTTGGACCTTCTTATTGACGATGAAACATAGAAGTTGCATCGGATTTAAATCCAAAAGGCACAATGGCGACTTAAGTACATGAAGTCTGACCTTTCTTACTGACTATGATTTGAACCATTCATGTGACACTAGTTATAGATTCTGGTGCTTCACTTCAGGTTTACTGTATCCCTTGGACCTTCTTATTGACGATGAAACACAGAAATGGCATCGGAAATAAATACAAAAGACACAATGCCGACTTAAGTACAAGAAGACTGACTCTTCTTACTGACTATGTTTTGAACCATTCCTGTGACACTAGTTATAGATTCTGATGCTTCACTTCAGGTTTACTGTATCCCTTGGACCTTCTTATTGACGATGAAACACAGAAACTGCATCGGAATTAAATACAAAAGGCACAATTCCGTTTCTAGAACATGAAGACTGACTCTTCTTACTGACTATGTTTTGAACCATTCATGTGACACTAGTTATAGGTTCCGATGCTTCACTTCAGGTTTACGGGATCCCTTGGACCTACTTATTGACGATGAAACACAGAAATAGGATCGCAATTAAATACAAAAGGCACAATGCCGACTTAAGTACAAGAATACTGTCTCTTCTTACTGACTATGCTTTGAACCATTCCTGTGACACTAGTTATAGATTCCGATGCTTCACTCCAGGGTTTCTGTATCCTTTGGACCTTGTCATTGACGATGAAACTCAGAAATTGCACGGAATTAAATCCAAAAGGCACAGTGCCGAATTAAGTACAAGAATACTGACTCCTCTTACTGTCTATGTTTTGAACCATCCCTGTGACACTAGTTATGGATTCCGATGCTTCACTCCAGGTTTCCTGTATCCCTCTGCCCTTCTTATTGACGATGAAACACAGAAATTGCAACGGAATTAAATACAAAAGGCACTATGCCGAATTAAGTACAAGAATACTGACTCTTCTTACTGACTATGCTTTGAACCATTCCTATGACGCTAGTTATAGATTCCGATGCTTCACTTCAGGTTTACTCTATCCCTTGGACCCTCTTATTGACGATGAAACACTGCAATTCCATCGGAATTAAATAGAAAAGGCACAATGCCGACTTAAGTACAAGAAGACTGACTCTGCTTACTGTCTATGTTTTGAACCATTCCTGTGACACTAGTTACAGATTCCGATGCTTTACTCCAGGTTTACTGTATCCCTTGGGCCTTCTTTTTGACGATGAAACACAGAAATTGCTTCGGAATTATGTACAATTGCCACAAGGCCAATTTAAGTACAAGAAGACTGACTCTTCTTACTGACTATATTTAGAACGATTCCTGTGACACTAGTTACAGATTCTGATGCTTCACTTCAGGTTAACTGTATCCCTTGGACCTTCTTATTGACGATGAAACACAGAAATTGCATCGGAATTAAATACAAAAGGCACAATGCCGACTTAAGAACAAGAAGACTGACTCTTCTTACTGACCATTATTTGAACCATTTTTGTGACACTAGTTATAGATTTCGATGCTAGTTATAGAATTAAAAACAAAAGGCACATTCCGACTTAAGCACAAGAAGAATGACTCTGCTTACTGTCTATGTTTGGAACCATTTCTGTGATACTAGTTATAGATTTCGATGTTTGGCTTCAGGTTTACTGTATCCCTCTGACCTTCTTATTGACGATGAAACACAGAAATTGCATCAGAATTAAATACAAAAGGCACTATGCCGAATTAAGTACAAGAAGACTGACTCTTCCTACTCTCTATGTTTTGAACCATTCCTGTGACACTAGTTTTTTATTCCGAGGCTTCACTTGAGGTTTACAGTATCCTTCGGACCTTCTTAGGGACGATGAAACACAGAAATTGCATCGGAATGAAATTCAAAAGGTACAATGCCGACTGAAGTACAAGAAGACTGACCCTACCATCTCTATATGTTTTGAACCATTCCTGTGACACTAGTTATAGATTCCGATGCTTCACTTCAGGTTTACTGTATCCCTCTGACCTTCGTATTGACGATGAAACACAGAAATTGCATCGGAATTAAATAGAGAAGGCAGAATACCGACTTAACTACAAGAAGACTGACTCTTGTTACTGACCATGCTTTGCACCATTCCTGTGACGCTAGTTATAGATTCCGATGCTTAACATCAGCATTACTGTATCACTTGGGCCTTCTTATTGACGATGAAACACAGAAATTGCATCGGAATTAAATACAAAAGGCACTATGCCGGATTAAGTACAAGAAGACTGACTCTTCCTACCCTCTATGTTTTGAACCATTCCTGTGACACTAGTTTTTTATTCCGATGCTTCACTTGAGATTTACTGTATCCTTCGGACCTTCTTATGGACGATGACACACAGAAATTGGGTCGGAATGAAATTCAAAAGGTACAATGCCGACTGAAGTACAAGAAGACTGACCTTTCCTTCTCTCTATGTTTTGAACCATTCCTGTGACACTAGTTATAGATTCCGATGCTTCACTTCAGGTTTACTGTATTCCTCTGACCTTCTTATTGTCGATGAAACACAGAAATTGCATCGGAATTAAATACAAAAGGCACAATGCCGAATTAGGTACAAGAAGACTGACTCTTCTTACTGTCTATGATTTGAACCATTCATGTCACACTAGTTTTAGATTCCGATGCTTCACTCCAGGTTTACTGTATCCCTTGGACCTTCGTATTGACGATGAAACACAGAAATTGCATCGGAATTAAATACAAAAGGCACAATGCCGACTTATGTACAAGAAGACTGACTCGTCTTACTGACTATGTTTTGAACCATTCCTGTGACACTAGCTATAGACTCTGATGCTTCACTTCTGGTATACTGTATCCCTTGGACCTTCTTATTGAAGATGAAACACAGAAATTGCATCGGAATTAAATACAAAAGGCACAATGCCTACTTAAGTACAAGAAAACTGACTCTTCTTACTGTCTATGTTTTGAACCATCCCTGTGACACTATTTATAGATTCCGATGCTTCATTTCAGGTTTACTGTATCCCTTGGTCCTTCTTATTGACGACGAAACACTGAAATTGAATCGTACTTAAATACAAAAGGCACAATGCCGACTTTAGTACAAGAAGACTGACTCTTCTTTCAGACTATGTTTTGATTCATTCCTATGACACTAGTTATAGATTCCGATGCTTCACTCCAGGTTTACTGTATCCCTTGGACCTTCTTATTGACGATGAAACACAGAAATTGCATCGGAATTAAATACAAAAGGAACTATGGCGACTTAAGTACAAGAAGACTGACTCTTCTTACTGGCTACGTTTTGAACCATTCATGTGACACTAGTTATAGATTCCGGTGCTTCTCTTCAGGTTTACTGTATCCCTTGGACCTTTGTATTACGATGAAACACAGAAATTGCATCGGAATTAAATACAAAAGGCACAATGCCGACTTAAGTGCAAGAAGACTGACTCTTCTTACTGACTATGCTTTGAACCATTCCTGTGACACTAGTTATAGATTCTGATGATTCACATCAGGTTTACTGTATCCCTCTGCCCTTCTTATTGACGATGAAAACAGAAATTGCAACTGAATTAAATACAAATGGCACAATGCCGACTTAAGTACAAGATGACTGACTGTTCTTCTGTCTATGTTTTGAACCATTCCTGTGACACTAGTTATAGATTTCGATGCTTCACTTCAGGTTTACTGGATCCCTTGGACCTTCTTATTGACGATGAAACACCGAAGTAGCATCGGAATTAAATACAAAAGGCACAATGCCGACTTATGTACAAGATTACTGACTGTTCTTACTGACTATGTTTGAACCATTCCTGTGACACTAGTTATATATTCCGATGTTTCACATCAGGTTTACTGTATCCCTTGGACCTTCTTATTGACGATGAAACACTGCAATTGCATCGGAATTAAATAGAAAAGGCACAATGCCGACTTAAGTACAAGAAGACTGACTCTTCCTACTGTCTATGTGTTGAACCATTACTGTGACACTAGTTATAGATTCCGATGGTTCGCTTCAGGTTTACTCTACCCCTCTGTCCTTCTTATTGACGATGAAACACAGATATTGCAACGGAATTAAATACAAAAGGCACAATGCCGAATAAAGTACAAGAAGACTGACTCTTCCTACCCTCTATGTTTTGAACCATTCCTGTGACACTAGTTTTTTATTCCGATGCTTCACTTGAGGTTTACTGTATCCTTCGGACCTTCTTATTGACGATGAAACACAACAATTGCATCGGAATTAAATAGAAAAGGCACAATGCCGACTTAAGTGCAAGAAGACTGACTCTTCTTACTGTCTATGTTTTGAACCATTCATGTGACACTAGATATAGATTCCGATGCTTCACTCCAGGTTGACTGTATACCTTGGACCATCTTATTGACGATGAAACATAGAAGTTGCATCGGATTTAAATCCAAAAGGCACAATGGCGACTTAAGTACATAAAGTCTGACCTTTCTTACTGACTATGATTTGAACCATTCATGTGACACTAGTTATAGATTCTGGTGCTTCACTTCAGGTTTACTGTATCCCTTGGACCTTCTTATTGACGATGAAACACAGAAATTGCATCGGAAATGAATACAAAAGACACAATGCCGACTTAAGTACAAGAAGACTGACTCTTCTTACTGACTATGTTTTGAACCATTCCTGTGACACTAGTTATAGATTCTGATGCTTCACTTCAGGTTTACTGTATCCCTTGGACCTTCTTATTGACGATGAAACACAGAAACTGCATCGGAATTAAATACAAAAGGCACAATTCCGTTTCAAGAACATGAAGACTGACTCTTCTTACTGACTATGTTTTGAACCATTCATGTGACACTAGTTATAGGTTCCGATGCTTCACTTCAGGTTTACGGGATCCCTTGGACCTACTTATTGACGATGAAACACAGAAATAGAATCGCAATTAAATACAAAAGTCACAATGCCGACTTAAGTACAAGAATACTGACTCTTCTTACTGACTATGCTTTGAACCATTCCTGTGACACTAGTTATAGATTCCGATGCTTCACTCCAGGTTGACTGTATCCCACTGACCTTCTTATTGACGATGAAACACAGAAATTGCACGTAATTTAATCCAAAAGGCACAATGCCGAATTAAGTACAAGAATACTTACTCTTCTTACTGTCTATATTTTGAACCATTCATGTGACACTAGTTATAGATTCCGGTGCTTCACTTCAGGTTTACTGTATCCCTTGGACCTTCCTATTGACGATGAAACACAGAAATTGCATCGGAAATAAATACAAGAGGCACAATGCCGACTTAAGTACAAGAAGACTGACTCTTCTTACTGACTATGTTTTGAATCATTCATGTGACACTAGATATAGATTCCCATGCTTCACTCCAGGTTTACTGTATCCCTTGGACCTTCCTATTGACGATGAAACACAGAAATTGCATCGGAAATGAATACAAAAGGCACAATGCCGACTTAAGTACAAGAATACTGACTCTTACTACTGCCTATACTTTGAACCATTCCTGTGACAGTAGTTATAGATTCCGATGCTTCACGTCAGGTTTACTGTATCCATTGGACCTTCTTATTGACCATGATACACAGATATTGCATCGGAATTAAATACAAAAGGCACAATGCCGACTTAAGGACAGGAAGACGGGAGCTTCTTACCGTCTATGATTTGTACCTTTCCTGTGAGACCAGTTTTAGATTACGATGCTTCACTTCAGGTTTGCTGTATCCCTTGGATCTTCTTATTAACGATGAAACACAGAAACTGCATCGAAATTAAATACTAAATGCACAATGCCGTCATAAGTACACGAAGACTGACTCTTCTTACTGTCAGTTATGAACCTACCCTGTGAGACCGGTTTTAGATTCCAGTGCTTCACCTCAAGGTTACTGTATCCCCTTGGACCATCTTATTGACGATGAAACAACAAAATAGCATCGGAATTAAATACAAAAAGCACAATGCCGACTTAAGTACAAGAAGAAAGACTCTTCTTACTGTCTATGTTTTGAATGTTTCCTGTGGGACCAGTTTTAGATTACGATGCTTTAATTCAGGTTTACTGTATCCATTGGGCCCTCTTACTGACGATGAAACACAGAAATTGCATCGGAATTAAATACAAAGGGCACAATGCCGACATAAGTACAAGAGGATAGAACCTTCTTACTGTCTATGTTTTGAACCATTCATGTGACACTAGTTATAAATTCCAATGCTTCACTCCTGGATTTCTGTATCCCTTGGACCTTCTCATTGACGATGAAACTCAGAAATTGCACGGAATTAAATCCAAAAGGCACAGTGCCAAATTAAGTACAAGAATACTGACTCCTCTTACTGTCTATGTTTTGAACCATCCCAGTGACACTAGTTACGGATTCCGATGCTTCACTCCAGGTTTCCTGTATCCCTCTGCCCTTCTTATTGACGATGAAACACAGAAATTGCAACGGAATTAAATACAAATGGCACAATGCCAACTTAAGTACAAGAAGACTGACTCTTCTTCTGTCTATGTTTCGAACCATTCCTGTGACACTAGTTATAGATTTCGATGCTTCACTTCAGGTTTACTGTATCCCTTGGACCTTCTTATTGACGATGAAACACAGAAATTGCATCGGAATTAAATACAAAATGCACAATGCCGACTTAAGGACAAGAAGACTGACTCTTCTTACTGACTATGTTTTGAACCATTCCTGTGACACTAGTTATAGATTCCGATGCTTCACTTCAGGTTTACTGTATCCCACTGACCTTCTTATTGACGATGAAACACAGAAATTGCACGTAATTTAATCCAAAAGGCACATTGCCGAATTAAGTACAAGAATACTTACTCTTCTTACTGTCTATATTTGGAACCATCCCTGTGACACTAGTTATGGATTCCGATGCTTCACTCCAGGTTTACTGTATCCCTCTGACGTTCTTATTGACGATGAAACACAGAAATTGCATCGGAATTAAATACAAAAGGCACAAGGGCGACTTAAGTACAAGTAGTCTGACCTTTCTTACTGACTATGATATGAACCATTCATGTGACACTAGTTATAGATTCCGGTGCTTCACTTCAGGTTTACTGTATCCCTTGGACCTTCCTATTTACGATGAAACACAGAAATTGCATCGGAAATAAATACAAAAGGCACAATGCCGACTTAAGTACAAGAAGACTGACTCTTCCTACTGACTATGTTTTGAATCATTCATGTGACACTAGATATAGATTCCGATGCTTCACTCCAGGTTTACTGTATCCCTTGGACCTTCCTATTTACGATGAAACACAGAAATTGCATCGGAAATAAATACAAAAGGCACAATGCCGACTTAAGTACAAGAAGACTGACTCTTCTTACTGACTATGTTTTGAATCATTCATGTGACACTAGATATAGATTCCGATGCTTCACTCCAGGTTTACTGTATCCCTTGGACCTTCCTATTGACGATGAAACACAGAAATTGCATCGGAAATAAATACAAAAGGCACAATGCCGACTTAAGTACAAGAATACTGACTCTTCTTACTGACTATGCTTTGAACCATTCCTGTCACACTAGTTATAGATTCCGATGCTTCACTTCAGGTTTACTGTATCTCTTGGACCTTCTTATTGACGATGAAGCACTGCAATTGCATAGGAATTAAATGGAAAGGGCACAATGCCGACTTAAGTACAAGAAGACTGACTCTTCCTACTGTCTATGTGTTGAACCATTCCTGTGACACTAGCTATAGATTCCAATGCTTCACTTCAGGGTTACTGTACCCCTCTGCCATTCTTATTGACGATGAAACACAGGAATTGCAACGGAATTAAATACAAATGGCACAATGCCAACTTAAGTACAAGAAGACTGACCCTTCTTCTGTCTATGTTTCGAACCATTCCTGTGACACTAGTTATAGAATTCGATGCTTCACTTCAGGTTTACTTTATCCCTTGGACCTTCTTATTGACGATGAGACACAGAAATTGCATCGGAACAAAATACAAAAGCCACAATGCCAACTTAATTACAAGAAGACTGACCCTTTCTACTGTCGATGTTTTGAACCATTCCTGTGACACTAGTTATAGATTCCGATGCTTCACTCCAGGTTTACTGTATCCCTTGGACCTTCTTATTGACGAAGAAACACAGAAATTGCATCGGAATTAAATAGAAAAGGCACAATGCCGACTTAAGTACAAGATGACTGACTCTTCCTACTGTACATGTTTTGAACCATTCCTGTGACACTAGTTATGGATTCCGATTCTTCACATCAGGTTTTATGTATCCCTTGGACCTTCTTGTTGACGATGAAACACAGAAATTGCATCGGAATTAAATACAAAAGGCACAATGCCGACTTAAGAACAAGAAGACTGATTCCTCTCACTGACAATGTTATGATCCATTCCTGTGACACTAGTTATAGATTACGATGCCTCACTCCAGGTTTACTGTACCCCTTTGACCTTCTTATTGACGATGAAACACAGAAATTGCATCGGAATTAAATACAAAACTCACAATGCCGACTTAAGTACAAGAAGTCTGACTCTTCTTACTGACTATGTTTTGAACCATTCCTGTGACGCTAGTTATAGATTCCGATGCTTCACTCCCGGTTTACTGTATCCCTTGGACCTTCTTATTGACGATGAAGCACTGCAATTGCATAGGAATTAAATGGAATGGGCACAATGCCGACTTAAGTACAAGAATACTGACTCTTCCTACTGCCTATATTTTGAACCATTCCTGTGACAATAGTTATAGATTCCGATGCTTCACGTCAGGTTTACTGTATCCCTTGGACCTTCTTATTGACCATGATACACAGATATTGCATCGGAATTAAATACAAAAGGCACAATGCCGACTTAAGGACAAGAAGACGGGAGCTTCTTACCGTCTATGATTTGTACCTTTCCTGTGAGACCAGTTTTAGATTACGATGCTTCACTTCAGGTTTGCTGTATCCCTTGGATCTTCTTATTAACGATGAAACACAGAAACTGCATCGGAATTAAATACTAAATGCACAATGCCGTCATAAGTACACGAAGACTGACTCTTCTTACTGTCTGTTACGAACCTACCCTGTGAGACCGGTTTTAGATTCCAGTGCTTCACCTCAGGGTTACTGTATCCCCTTGGACCATCTTATTGACGATGAAACAAAAAAATAGCATCGGAATTAAATACAAAAGGCACAATGCCGACTTAAGTACAAGAAGAATGACTCTTCTTACTGTCTACGTTTTGAATGTTTCCTGTGGGACCAGTTTTAGATTACGATGCTTTAATTCAGGTTTACTGTATCAATTGGGCCTTCTTACTGACGATGAAACACAGAAATTGCATCGGAATTAAATACAAAGGGCACAATGCCGACATAAGTACAAGAGGATAGAACCTTCTTACTGTCTATGTTTTGAACCATTCATGTGACACTAGTTATAAATTCCAATGCCTCACTCCAGGATTTCTGTATCCCTTGGACCTTCTCATTGACGATGAAACTCAGAAATTGCACGGAATTAAATCCAAAAGGCACAGTGCCAAATTAAGTACAAGAATACTGACTCCTCTTACTGTCTATGTTTTGATCCATCCCTGTGACACTAGTTATGGATTCCGATGCTTCACTCCAGGTTTCCTGTATCCCTCTGCCCTTCTTATTGACGATGAAATACAGAAATTGCAACGGAATTAAATACAAATGGCACAATGCCAACTTAAGTACAAGAAGACTGACTCTTCTTCTGTCTATGTTTCGAACCATTCCTGTGACACTAGTTATAGATTTTGATGCTTCACTTCAGGTTTACTGTATCCCTTGGACCTTCTTATTGACGATGAAACACAGAAATTGCATCGGAATTAAATACAAAATGCACAATGCCGACTTAAGGACAAGAAGACTGACTCTTCTTACTGACTATGTTTTGAACCATTCCTGTGACACTAGTTAAAGATTCCGATGCTTCACTTCAGGTTTACTGTATCCCACTGACCTTCTTATTGACGATGAAACACAGAAATTGCACGTAATTTAATCCAAAAGGCACAATGCCGAATTATGTACAAGAATACTTACTCTTCTTACTGTCTATATTTTGAACCATCCCTGTGACACTAGTTATGGATTCCGATGCTTCACTCCAGGTTTACTGTATCCCTCTGACGTTCTTATTGACGATGAAACACAGAAATTGCATCGGAATTAAATACAAAAGGCACAATGGCGACTTAAGTACAAGTAGTCTGACCTTTCTTACTGACTATGATATGAACCATTCATGTGACACTAGTTATAGATTCCGGTGCTTCACTTCAGGTTTACTGTATCCCTTGGACCTTCCTATTGACGATGAAACACAGAAATTGCATCGGAAATAAATACAAAAGGCACAATGCCGACATAAGTACAAGAAGACTGACTCTTCTTACTGACTATGTTTTGAATCATTCATGTGACACTAGATATAGATTCCGATGCTTCACTCCAGGTTTACTGTATCCCTTGGACCTTCCTATTGACGATGAAACACAGAAATTGCATCGGAAGTAAATACAAAAGGCACAATGCCGACTTAAATACAAGAAGATTGACTCTTCTTACTGACTATGCGTTGAACCACTCCTGTGACACTAGTCATAGATTCCGATGCTTCACTTCAGGTTTACTATATCCCTTGGACCTTCTTATTGACGATGAAGCACTGCAATTGCGTAGGAATTAAATGGAAAGGGCACAATGCCGACTTAAGTACAAGAAGACTGACTCTTCCTACTGTCTATGTGTTGAACCATTCCTGTGACACTAGTTATAGATTCCGATGCTTCACTTCGGGGTTACTGTACCCCTCTGCCATTCTTATTGACGATGAAACACAGAAATTGCAACGGAATTAAATACAAATGGCACAATGCCAACTTAAGTACAAGAAGACTGACCCTTCTTCTGTCTATGTTTCGAACCATTCCTGTGACACTAGTTATAGAATTCGATGCTTCACTTCTGGTTAACTTTATCCCTTGGACCTTCTTATTGACGATGAGACACAGAAATAGCATCGGAACAAAATACAAAAGCCACAATGCCAACTTAATTACAAGAAGATTGACCCTTCCCACTGTCTATGTTTTGAACCACTCCTGTGACACTAGTTATAGATTCCGATGCTTCACTCCAGGTTTACTGTATCCCTTGGACCTTCTTATTGACGATGAAACACAGAAATTGCATCGGAATTAAATAGAAAAGGCACAATGCGGACTTAAGTACAAGATGACTGACTCTTCCTACTGTACATGTTTGAACCATTCCTGTGACACTAGTTATACATTCCGATGCTTCACATCAGGTTTAATGTATCCCTTGGACCTTCTTGTTGACGATGAAACACAGAAATTGCATCGGAATTAAATACAAAAGGCACAATGCCGACTTAAGTACAAGAAGACTGATTCCTCTTACTGACTATGTTATGATTCATTCCTGTGACACTAGTTATAGATTACGATGCCTCACTCCAGGTTTACTGTACCCCTTTGACCTTCTTATTGACGATGAAACACAGAAATTGCATCGGAATTAAATACAAAACTCACAATGCCGACTTAAGTACACGAAGTCTGACTCTTCGTACTGACTATGCTTTTGAACCATTCCTGTGACGCTATTTATAGATTCTGATGCTTCACTCCAGGTTTCCTGTATCCCTTGGACCTTCTTATTGACGATGAAACACAGAAATTGCACGTAATTTAATCCAAAAGCACAATGCCGAATTAAGTACAAGAATACTTACTCTTCTTACTGTCTATATTTTGAACCATCCCTGTGACACTAGTTATAGATTCCGATGCTTCACTTCAGGTTTTCTGTATCCCACTGACCTTCTTATTGACGATGAAACACAGAAATTGCACGTAATTTAATCGAAAAGGCACAATGCCGAATTAAGTACAAGAACACTTACTCTTCTTACTGTCTATACTTTGAACCATCCCTGTGACACTAGTTATGGATTCCGATGCTTCACTCCAGGTTTACTGTATCCCTCTGACGTTCTTATTGACGATGAAACACAGAAACTGCATCGGAATTAAATACAAAAGGCGCAATGGCGACTTAAGTACAAGTAGTCGGACCTTTCTTACTGACTATGATATGAACCATTCATGTGACACTAGTTATAGATTCCGGTGCTTCACTGCAGGTTTACTGTATCCCTTGGACCTTCCTATTGACGATGAAACACAGAAATTGCATCGGAAATAAATACAAAAGGCACAATGCCGACTTAAGTACAAGAAGACTGACTCTTCTTACTGACTATGTTTTGAATCATTCATGTGACACTAGATATAGATTCCGATGCTTCACTCCAGGTTGACTGCATCCCTTGGATCTTCTTATTGACGATGAAACATAGAAGTTGCATCGGAAATAAATCCAAAAGGCACAATGGCGACTTAAGTACATGAAGTCTGACCTTTCTTACTGACTATGATTTGAACCATTCATGTGACACTAGTTATAGATTCCGGTGCTTCGCTTCAGGTTTACTGTATCCCTTGGACCATCTTATTGACGATGAAATACAGTAATTGCATCGGAAATAAATACAAAAGGCACAATGCTGACTTAAGTACAAGAAGCCTGACTCTTCTTACTGACTATGTTTTGAACCATTCCTGTGACACTAGTTATAGATTCTGATGCTTCACTTCAGGTTTACTGTATCCCTTGGACCTTCTTATTGACGATGAAACACAGAAATTGCATCGGAAATAAATACAAAAGGCACAATGCGGACTTAAGTACAAGAAGATTGACTCTTCTTACGGACTATGTTTTGAACCATTCCTGTGACACTAGTTATAGATTCTGATGCTTCACTTCAGGTTTACTGTATAACTTGGACCTTCTTATTGACGATGAAACACAGAAATTGCATCGGAATCAAATACAAGATGCACAATGCCGACTTAAGTACAAGAAGACTGACTCTTCTTACTGACTATGATTTGAACCATTCCTGTGACACTAGTGATAGATTCCGATGCATGACTTCAGATTTACTGTATCCCTCTGACCTTCTTATTGACGATGAAACACAGAAATTGCATCGGAATTAAATACTAATGGCACAATGCCGAATTAATTACAAGAAGACTGACTCTTCTTACTGTCGATGTTTTGAACCATTCCTGTGACACTAGTTATAGATTCCGATGCTTCACTCCAGGTTCACTGTATCCCTTAGACCTTGTTATTGACGATGAAACACAGAAATTGCATCGGAATTAAATAAAAACGGCACAATGCCGACTTAAGTACAAGAAGTCTGACGCTACTTACTGTCTATGTTTTGAACCATTCCTGTGACAATAGTTATAGATTCCGATGCTTCACTCCAACTTTACTATATCCCTTGGACCTTCTTATTGAAGATGAAACACAGAAATTGCATCGGAATTATATACAAAAGGCACAATGGCGGCTTAAGTACAAGAAAACTGACTCGTCTTACTGTGTATGTTTTGAACCATCCCGGTGACACTAGTTACAGATTCCGATGCTTCACTTCAGGTTTGCTGTATCCGTTGGACCTTCTTATTGACGATGAAACACAGAAATTGCGTCAGAATTAAATACAAAAGGCATGATGCCGACTTAAGTACAAGAAGACTGACTCTTCTTACTGACTATGTTTTGAACCATTCCTGTGACACTAGTTATAAACTCTGATGCTTCACTACAGGTTTACTGTATCCCTTGGACCATCTTATTGACGATGAAACACAGAAATTGCATCGCAATTAAATACAAACAGCACAATGCCGACTTAAGTACAAGAAGACTGACTCTTCTTACTGACTATGCTTTGAACCATTCCTGTGACACTAGTTATAGATTCCGATGCATCACTTCAGGTTTACTTTATCCCTTGGACCTTCTTATTGACGATGAAACACAGCAATTGCATCGGAATTAAATAGAAAAGGCACAATGCCCACTTAAGTACAAGAAGACTGACTCTTCCTACTGTCTATGTTTTGAATCATTCCTGTGACACTATTTATAGATTCCGATGCTTCACTTCCGGTTTACTGTATCCCTCTGCCCTTCTAATTGACGATGAAACACAGAAATTGCAACTGATTTAATACAAATATCACAATGCCGACTTAAGAACAACAAGACTGACTCTTCTTCTGTCTATGTTTTGAACCATTCCTGTGACACTAGTTATAGATTTCGATGCTTCACTTCAGGTTTACTGTATCCCTTGGACCTTCTTATTGACGATGAAACACAGAAATTGCATCGGAATTAAATTCAAAAGGCACAATGCCGTTTTAAGAACAAGAAGACTGACTCTTCTTACTGACTATGTTTTGAACCATTCATGTGACACTACTTATGGATTCCGATGCTTCACTTCAGGTTTACGGGATCCCTTGGACCTACGTATTGACGATGAAACACAGAAATAGAATCGGAATTAAATACAAAAGGCACAATGCTGTCTTAAGTACAAGAATACTGACTCTTCTTACTGACTATGCTTTGATTTATTCCTGTGACACTAGTTATAGATTCCGATGCTTCACTTCAGGTTTACTGTATCCCTTGGACCTTCTTATTGACGATGAAGCACTGCAATTGCATCGGAATTAAATGGATAGGGCACAATGCCGACTTAAGTACAAGAAGACTGACTCTTACTACTGTCTATGTGTTGAACCATTCCTGTGACACTAGTTATAGATTCCGATGCTTCACTTCAGGGTTACTGTACCCCTCTGCCATTCTTATTGACGATGAAACACAGAAATTGCATCGGAAGTAAATACAAAAGGCACAATACCGACTTAAGTACAAGAAGACTGATTCCTCTTACTGACCATGTAATGATTCATTCCTGTGACACTAGTTATAGATTACGATGCCTCACTCCAGGTTTACTGTACCCCTTTGACCTTCTTATTGACGATGAAAGACAGAAATTGCATCGGAATTAAATACAAAACTCACAATGCCGACTTAAGTACAAGAAGTCTGACTCTTCTTACTGACTATGTTTTGAACCATTCCTGTGGCGCTAGTTATAGATTCCGATGCTTCACTCCCGGTTTACTGTATCCCTTGGACCTTCTTATTGACGATGACACACAGAAATTGCATCGGAATGAAATACTAAAGGCACAATGCCGACTTAGGTACAAGAAAACTGACTCTTCTTACTGACTATGTTTTGAACCATTCCTGTGACACTAGTTATAGATTCCGATGCGTCCCTCCAGGTTTACTGTATCCCTCTGATCTACTTATTGACGATGAAACACAGAAATTGCATCGGAATTAAATAAAAAGGAACAATGCCGACTTAAGTACAAGAAGACTGACTCTTCCTACTGCCTATATTTTGAACCATTCCTGTGACAGTAGTTATAGATTCCGATGCTTCACGTAAGGTTTACTGTATCCCTTGGACCTTCTTATTGACCATGATACACAGATATTGCATCGGAATTAAATACAAAAGGCACAATGCCTACTTAAGGACAAGAAGACGGGAGCTTCTTACCGTCTATGATTTGTACCTTTCCTGTGAGACCAGTTTTAGATTCCGATGCGTCCCTCCAGGTTTCCTGTATCCCTTGGATCTTCTTATTAACGATGAAACACAGAAACTGCATCGGAATTAAATACTAAATGCACAATGCCGTCATAAGTACACGAAGACTGACTGTTGTTACTGTCTGTTATGAACCTACCCTGTGAGACCGGTTTTAGATTCCAGTGCTTCACCTCAGGGTTACTGTGTCCCCTTGGACCATCTTATTGACGATGAAACAAAAAAATAGCATCGGAATTAAATACAAAAGGCACAATGCCGACATAAGTACAAGAAGAATGAATCTTCTTACTTTCTTTGTTTTGAATGTTTCCTGTGGGACCAGTTCTAGATTACGATGCTTTAATTCAGGTTTACTGTATCCATTGGGCCTTCTTACTGACGATGAAACACAGAAATTGCATCGGAATTAAATACAAAGGGCACAATGCCGACATAAGTACAAGAGGATAGAACCCTCTTACTGTCTATGTTTTGAACCATTCATGTGACACTAGTTATAAATTCCAATGCTTCACTCCAGGATTTCTGTATCCCTTGGACATTCTCATTGACGATGAAACGCAGAAATTGCACGGAATTAAATCCAAAAGACACAGTGCCGAATTAAGTACAAGAATACTGACTCCTCTTACTGTCTATGCTTTGAACCATCCCTGTGACACTAGTTATGGATTCCGATGCTTCACTCCAGGTTTACTGTATCCCTCTGCCCTTCTTATTGACGATGAAATACAGAAATTGCAACGGAATTAAATACAAATGGCACAATGCCAAATTAAGTACAAGAAGACTGACTCTTCTTCTGTCTATGTTTCGAACCATTCCTGTAACACTAGTTATGGATTTCGATGCTTCACTTCAGGTTTACTGTACCCCTTGGACCTTCTTATTGACGATGAAACACAGAAATTGCATCGGAAATAAATAAAAAAGGCACAATGCCGACTTAAGTACAAGAAGACTGACTCTTCTTAATGACTATGTTTTGAACCATTCCTGTGACACTAGTTATAGTTTCTGATGCTTCACTTCAGGTTTACTGTATCCCTTGGACCTTCTTATTGACGATGAAACACAGAAATTGCATCGGAATTACATACAAAAGGCACAATGCCGACTTAAGTACAAGAAGACTGACTCTTCTTACTGACTATGCTCTGAACCATTCCTGTGACACTAGTTATAGATTCCGATGCTTGACTTCAGATTTACTGTATCCCTCTGACCTTCTTATTGACGATGAAACACAGAAATTGCATCGGAATTAAATACTAAAGGCACAATGCCGAATTAAGTACAAGAAGACTGACTCTTCTTACTGTCGATGTTTTGAACCATTCCTGTGACACTAGTTATAGATTCCGATGCCTCACTCCAGGTTTACTGTTTCCCATGGGCCTTCATATTGACGATGAAACACAGAAATTGCATCGGAATTAAATAAAAAAGGCACAATGCCGACTTAAGTACAAGAAGACTGGCGCTACTTACTGTCTATGTTTGAACCATTCCTGTGACACTAGTTATAGATTCCGATGCTTCACTCCAGGTTTACTATATCCTTTGGACCTTCTTATTGACGATAAAACACAGAAATTGCATAGGAATTAAATAGAAAAGGCACAATGCCGACTTAAGTACAAGAAGACTGACTCTTCCTACTGTCTATGTTTTAAACCATTCCTGTGAAACTAGTTATAGATTCCGGTGCTTCAATTCAGGTTTACTGTATCCCTCTGACCTTCTTATTGACGATGAACCACAGACATTGCATCGGAATTAAATACAAAAGTCACAATGCCGACTTAAGTACAAGAAGACTGACTCTTCCCACTGTCTACGTTTTGAAACATTCCTGTTACGCTAGTTATAGATTCCGATGCTTCACTTCAGGTTTACTGTATCCGTTGGACCTTCTTATTGACGATGAAACACAGAAATTGCATCGGAATTAAATACAAAAGGCACAATGCCGACTTATGTACAAGAAAACTGACTCTTCTTACTGCCTATGCTTTGAACCATCCCTATGACACTAGTTATAGATTCCGATGCTTCACTTCAGGTTTACTGTATCCCTTGGACCTTCTTATTGACGATGAAACACTGAAATTGCATCGGAATTAAATACAAAAGGCACAACGCCGACTTTAGTACAAGAAGACCGACTCTTCTTTCAGACTATGATTTGATTCATTCCTATGACACTAGTTATACATTCCGATGCTTCACTCCAGGTTTACTGCATCCCTTGGACCTTCTTATTGACGATGAAACACAGAGATTGCATCGGAATTAAATACAAAAGGCACTATGGCGACTTAAGCACAAGAAGACTGACTCTTCTTACTGGCTACGTTATGAACCATTCAATAGGCACTGGTTATAGATTCCGGTGCTTCTCTTCAGGTTTACTGTATCCCTTGGACCTTCGTATTACGATGAAACACAGAAATTGCATCGGAATTAAATACAAAAGGCACAATGCCGACTTAAGTGCAAGAAGACTGACTCTTCTCACTGACTCTGCTTTGAACCATTCCTGTGACACTAGTTAAAGATTCTGATGCTTCACTTCAGGTTTACTGTATCCCTCTGCCCTTCTTATTGACGATTAAACACAGAAATTGCAGCTGAATTAAATACAAATGGCACAATGCCGACTTAAGTACAAGATGACTGAGTCTTCTTCTGTCTATGTTTTAAACCATTCCTGTGACACTAGTTATAGATTTCGATGCTTCACTTCAGGTTTACTGGATCCCTTGGACCTACTTATTGACGATGAAACACAGAAGTAGCATCGGAATTAAATACAAAAGGCACAATGCCGATTTAAGTACCAGAATACTGACTCTTCTTACTGACTATGCTTTGAACCATTCCTGTGACACTAGTTATATATTCCGATGTTTCACTTCAGGTTTACTATATCCCTTGGACCTTCTTATTGACGATGAAACACTGCAATTGCATCCGAATTAAATAGAAAAGGCACAATGCCGACTTAAGTACAAGAAGACTGACTCTTCCTACTGTCTATTTGTTGAACCATTACTGTGACACTAGTTATAGATTCCGATGCTTCACTTCAGGTTTACTGTACCCCTCTGCCCTTCTTATTGACGATGAAACACAGATATTGCAACGGAATTAAATACAAAAGGCACAATGCCGAATTAAGTACAAGAAGACTGACTCTTCCTACTCTCTATGTTTTGAACCATTCCGGTGACATTAGCTTTTTATTCCGATGCTTCACTTGAGGTTTACTGTATCCTTCGGACCTTCTTATTGACGATGAAAGACAGCAATTGCATCGGAATTAAATAGAAAAGGCACAATGCCGACTTAAGTGCAAGAAGACTGACTCATCCTACTGTCTATGATTTGAACCATTCCTGCGTCACTAGTTATAGATTCCGATGCTTCACTCCAGGTTTACTGTATCCCTTGGACCTTCTTATTGACGATGAAACACAGAAATTGCATCGGAATTAAATACAAAAGGCACAATGCCGACTTATGGACAAGAAGACTGACTCTTCTTACTGACTATGTTTTGAACCATTCCTGTGACACTAGTTATAGATTCCGATGCTTCACTTCAGGTTTACTGTATGGCTCTGACCTTCTTATTGACGATGAAACACAGAAATTGCATCGGAATTAAATACAAAAGGCACAAAGCCGAATTAAGTACAAGAAGACTGACTCTTCTTACTGTCTATGCTTTGAACCATTCATGTGACACTAGATATAGATTCCGATGCTTCACTCCATTTTTACTGTATCCCTTGGACCTTCTTATTGACGATGAAACATAGAAGTTGCATCGGAATAAAATCCAAAAGGCACAATGGCGACTTAAGTACATGAAGTCTGACCTTTCTTACTGACTATGATTTGAACCATTCATGTGACACTAGTTATAGATTCCGGTGCTTCACTTCAGGTTTACTGTATCCCTTGGACCTTCTTAATGACGATGAAACACAGAAATTGCATCGGAAATAAATACAAAAGGCACAATGCCGACTTAAGTACAAGAAGACTGACTCTTCTTACTGATTATTTTTGAACCATTCCTGTGACACTAGTTATAGATTCTGATGCTTCACTTCAGGTTTACTGTAGCCCTTGGACCTTCTTATTGGCGATGAAACACAGAAATTGTATCGGAAATAAATACAAAAGGCACAATGCCGACTTAACTACAAGAAGACTGACTCTTCTTACGGACTATGCTTTGAACCATTCCTGTGACACTAGTTATAGATTCTGATGCTTCACTTCTGGTTTACTGTATCCCTTGGACCTTCTTATAGACGATGAAACACAGAAATTGCATCGGAATCAAATACAAGAGGCACAATGCCGACTTAAGTACAAGAAGTCTGACTCTTCTTAATGACTATGTTTTGAACCATTCCTGTGACACTAGTTATAGATTCCGATGCTTCACTTCAGGTTTACTGTATCCGTTGGACCTTCTTATTGACGATGAAACACAGAAATTGAGTCGGAATTAAATACAAAAGGCACAATGCCGACTTAAGTACATTAAGACTGACTCTTCTTACTGACTATGTTTTGAACCAATCCTGTGACACTAGTTATAAACTCCGATGCTTCAAGACAGGTTTACTGTATCCCTTGGACCATCTTATTGACGATGAAACACAGAAATTGCATCGCAATTGAATACAAACGGCACAATGCCGACTTAAGTAAAAGAAGACTGACTCTTCTTACTGACTATGTTTGAACCATTCCTGTGACACTAGTTATAGATTCCGATGCTTCACTTCAGGTTTACTTTATCCCTTGGACCTTCTTATTGACAATGAATCACAGCAATTGCATCGGAATTAAATAGAAAACGCACAATGCCGACTTAAGTAGAAGAAGACTGACTCTTCCTACTGCACATGTTTTGAACCATTCCTGTGACACTAGTTATAGATTCCGATGCCTCATATCAGGTTTAGTGTATCCCTTGGAACTTCTTGTTGACGATGAAACACAGAAATTGCATCGGAATTAAATACAAAAGGCACAATGCCGTCTTAACTACAAGAAGACTGATTCCTCTTACTGACTATGATATGATTCATTCCTGTGACACTAGTTATAGATTTCGATGCTTCACTTCAGGTTTACGGGATCCCTTGGACCATCTTATTGACGATGAAACACAGAAATTGCATCGCAATTGAATACAAACGGCACAATGCCGTTTTAAGAACAAGAAGACTGACTCTTCTTACTGACTATGCTTTGAACCATTCATGTGACACTAGTTATAGATTCCGATGCTTCACTTCAGGTTTACGGGATCCCTTGGACCTACTTATTGACGATGAAACACAGAAATAGAATCGAAATTAAATACAATAGGCACAATGCCGACTTAAGTACAAGAAGACTGACTCTTCTTCTGTCTATGTTTCGAACCATTTCTGTGACACTAGTTATAGATTACGATGCTTCACTTCAGGTTTACTTTATCCCTTGGACCTTCTTATTGACGATGAAACACAGAAATTGCATCGGAATAAAATACAAAAGGCACAATGTCAACTTAAGTACAAGAAGACTGACCCTTCCCACTGTCTATGTTTTGAACCATTCCTGTGACACTAGTTATAGATTCCGATGCTTCACTCCAGGTTTACTGTATCAATTGGACCTTCTTATTGACGATGAAACACAGAAATTGCATTGGAATTAAATAGAAAAGGCACAACGCCGACTTAAGTACAAGTTGACTGACTCTTCCTACTGCACATGCTTTGAACCATTCCTGTGACACTAGTTATAGATTCCGATGCCTCATATCAGGTTTAGTGTATCCCTTGGACCTTCTTGTTGACGATGAAACACAGAAATTGCATCGGAATTAAATACAAAAGGCACAATGCCGTCTTAACTACAAGAAGACTGATTCCTCTTACTGACTATGATATGATTCATTCCTGTGACACTAGTTATAGATTACGATGCCTCACTCGAGGCTTACTGTACCCCTTTGACCTTCTTATTGACGATGAAACACAGAAATTGCATCGGAATTAAATACAAAACTCACAATGCCGACTTAACTACAAGAAGACTGACTCTTCTTACTGACTATGTTTTGAACCATTCCTGTGACGCTAGTTATAGATTCCGATGCTTCACTCCCGGTTTACTGTATCCCTTGGACCTTCTTATTGACGATGACACACAGAAATTGCATCGGAATTAAATACAAAAGGCACAATGCCGACTTAGGTACAAGAAAACTGACTCTTCTTACTGACTATGTTTTGAACCATTCCTGTGACACTAGTTATAGATTCCGATGCTTCACTCCAGGTTTACTGTATCCCTCTGATCTTCTTATTGACGATGAAACACAGAAATTGCATCGGAATTAAATAAAAAGGCACAATGCCGACTTAATTACAAGAAGACTGACTCTTCCTACTGCCTATATTTTGAACCATTCCTGTGACAGTAGTTAGAGATTCCGATGCTTCACGTCAGGTTTACTGTATCGCTTGGACCTTCTTATTGACCATGATACACAGATATTGCATCGGAATTAAATACAAAAGGCACAATGCCGACTTAAGGACAAGAAGACGGGATCTTCTTACCGTCTATGATTTGTACCTTTCCTGTGAGACCAGTTTTAGATTACGATGCTTCACTTCAGGTTTGCTGTATCCCTTGGATCTTCTTATTAACGATGAAACACAGAAACTGCATCGGAATTAAATACTAAATGCACAATGCCGTCATAAGTACACGAAGACTGACTCTTCTTACTGTCTGTTATGAACCTACCCTCTGATACCGGTTTTCGATTCCAGTGCCTCACCTCAGGTTTACTGTATCCCCTTGGACCATCTTATTGACGATGAAACAAAAATATAGCATCGGAATTAAATACAAAAGGCACAATGCCGACTTAAGTACAAGGAGAATGACTCTTCTTACTGTCTGTGTTTTGAATGTTTAATGTGGGACCAGTTTTAGATTACGATGCTTTAATTCAGGTTTACTGTATCCATTGGGCCTTCTTACTGACGATGAAACACAGAAATTGCATCGGAATTAAATACAAAGGGCACAATGCCGACATAAGTACAAGAGGATGGAACCTTCTTACTGTCTATGTTTCGAACCATTCACTCCAGGATTTCTGTATCCCTTGGACCTTGTCATTGACGATGAAACTCAGAAATTGAACGGAATTAAATCCAAAAGGCACAGTGCCGAATTAAGTACAAGAAAACTGACTCTTCTTACTGTCTATATTTTCAACCATCCCTGTGACACTAGTTATGGATTCCGATGCTTCACTCCAGGTTTACTGTATCCCTCTGACGTTCTTATTGACGATGAAACACAGAGATTGCATCGGAATTAAATACAAAAGGCACAATGCCGACATAAGTTCAAGAAGACTGACTCTTCTTTCTGTCTATGTTTTGAACCATTCATGTGACAGTAGTTATAGATTCCGATGCTTCACTTCAGGTTTACTGTATCCCTAGGACCTTCGTATTGACGATGAAACACAGAAATTGCATCGGAATTAAATACAAAAGGCACAATGCCGACTTAAGTACAAGAAGACTGACTCTTCTTACTGACTATGTTTTGAACCATTCCTGTGACACTACTTATAGATTCTGATGCTTCACTTCAGGTTTACTGTATCCCTTAGACCCTCTTATTGACGATGAAACACAGAAATTGCAACTGAATTAAATACAAAAGGCACAATGCCGACTGAAGTACAAGAAGACTGACTCTTCTTCTGTCTATGTTTTGAACCATTCCTGTGACACTAGTTATAGATATGATGCTTCACTTCAGGTTTACTGTATCCCTTGGACCTTCTTATTGACGATGAAACACAGAAATAGCATCGGAATTAAATACAAAAGGCACAATTCCGACTTAAGTACAAGAATACTGACTCTTCTTACTGACTATGCTTTGAACCATTCCTGTGGCACTAGTTATAGATTCCGATGCTTCACTTCAGGTTTACTGTATCCCTTGGACCTTCCTATTGACGATGAAACACTGCAATTGCATCGGAATTAAATGGAAACGGCACAATGCCGACTTAAGTACAGTAGACTGGCACTTCCTACTGTCTATGTGTTGAACCATTCCTGTGACACTAGTTATAGATTCCGATGCTTCACTTCAGGTTTACTGTACCCCTCTGCCCTTCTTATTGACGATGAAACTCAGAAATTGCAACGGAATTAAATACAAATGGCACAATGCCAACTTAAGTACAAGAAGACTGACTCTTCTTACTGACTATGTTTTGAACCATTCCTGTGACACTAGTTATAGATTCCGATGCTTCACTTCAGGTTTACTGTATCCCACTGACCTTCTTATTGACGGTGAAACACAGAAATTGCACGGAATTAAATCCAAATAGAACAGTGCCGAATTAAGTACAAGAATACTGACTCTTCTTACTGTCTATGTTTTGAACCATCCTTGTGACACTAGTTATGGTTTCCGATGCTTCACTCCAGGTTTACTGTATCCTTCTGACATTCTTATTGACGTTGAAACAAAGAAATTCCGTCGGAATTAAATACAAAACGCACAATGCCCAATTAAGTACAAGAAGACTGGCTCTCCTTACTGTCTATATTTTGAACCATTCCTGAGACACTAAATATAGATTCCGATGCCTCACTCTAGGTTTACTGTATCCCTTGGACCTTCTTATTGACGATGAAACACAGAAATTCCATCGGTATAAAATACAAAAGGCACAATGCCAATTTAAGTACAAGAAGACTGACCCGTCCCACTGTCTATGTTTTGAACCACTCCTGTGACACTTGTTATAGATTCCGATGCTTCACTTCGGGTTTAATGTATCCCTGGGACCTTCTTGTTGACGATGAAACACAGAAATTGCATCGGAATTAAATACAAAAGGCACAATGCCGACTTAAGTACAAGAAGACTGACTCTTTTTACTGACTATGTTTTGAACCATTCCTGTGACACTAGTTACAGATTCCGAAGCGTCACTCCAGGTGTTCGGTATCTCTTGGACCTCCATGTTGACGATGAATCACAGAAATTGCATCGGAATTAAATACAAAAGGCACAATGCCGACTTAAGTACAAGAACACTGACTCTTCTTACTGTCTATGCTTTGAACCATTCCTGTGACACTAGTTATAGATTCCGATGCTTCACTCCAGGTTTACTGTATCCCTCTGATCTTCTTATTGACGACGAAACACAGAAATTGCATCGGAATCAAATTAAAAGGCACAATGCCGACTTAAGAACAAGAAGACGGGCTCTTCTTACCGTCTGTGTTTTGTACCTTTCCTGTGAGCCCAGTTTTAGATTACGATGCTTCACTTCAGGTTTACTGTATCCCTTGGACCTTCTTATTATCGATGAAACACAGAAACTGCATCGGAATTAAATACAAAATGCACAATGCCGTCATAAGTACATGAAGACTGACTCTTCTTACTGTCTGTTATGAACCTACCCTGTGAGACCGGTTTTAGATTCCAGTGCTTCACCTCAGGGTTACTGTATCCGTTGGACCATCTTATTGACGATGAAACAAAAAAATAGGATCGGAATCAAATACAAAAGGCACAATGCCGACTTAAGTACAAGAGGACTGACTCTTCTTACTGTCTATGTTTTGAATGTTTCCTGTGGGACCAGTTTTAGATTACGATGCTTCACTTCAGGTTTACTGTATCTATTGGGCCTTCTTATTGACGATGAAACACAGAAATTGCATCGGAATTAAATACAAAGGGCACAATGCCGAAATAAGTACAAGAAGACTAAACCTTCTTGCTGTCTATGTTTAGGCCCATTCATGTGACACTAGTTATAGATTCCAATGTTTCACTCCAGGTTTTCTGTATCCCTTCGACCTCCTCATTGACGATGAAGCTCAGAAATTGCACGGAATTAAATCCAAAGGGCACAGTGCCGAATTAAGTACAAGAATACCGACTCTTCTTACTGTCTATGTTTTGAACCATCCCAGTGACACTAGTTATGGGTTCCGATGCTTCACTCCAGGTTTACTGTATCCCTCTGCCCTTCTTATTGACGGTGAAACACAGAAATTGGCATGGAATTAAATACAAATGGCACAATGCGAACTTAAGTACAAGAAGACTGACTCTTCTTACTGACTTTGTTTAGAACCATTCCTGTGACACTAGTTATAGATTCCGATCCTTCACTTCAGGTTTATCGTATCCCTTCGACCTTCTTGTTGACGATGAAACACAGAAATTGCATCGGAATTAAATACAAAATGCACAGTGCGAATTATGTACAAGAATTCTGACTCTTCTTACTGTCTATATTTTGAACCATCCCTATGACACTAGTTATGGATTCCGATGCTTCACTCCAGGTTTACTGTATCCTTCTGACGTTCTTATTGACGATGAAACAGAGAAATTCCGTCGGAATTAAATACAAAAGGCTAAATGCCGACTTAAGTACAAGAAGACTGACTCTTCTTACTGACTATGTTTTGAACCATTCCTGTGACACTAGTTATAGATTCCGATGCTTCACTCCCGGTTTACTGTATCCCTTGGACCTTCTTATTGACGATGAAACACAGAAATTGCATCGGAATTAAATACAAAAGGCTAAATGCCGACTTAAGTACAAGAAGACTGACTCTTCTTACTGACTATGTTTTGAACCATTCCTGTGACACTAGTTATAGATTCCGAACCGTCACTCCAGGTATACTGTATCCCTTGGACCTCCTTATTGACGATGAAACACAGAAATTGCAACGGAATTAATTACAAAAGGCTCAATGCCGACTTAAGTACTAGAAGACGGCCTCTTCTTACCGTCTATGTTTTGTACCTTTCCTGTGAGACCAGTTTTAGATTACGATGCTTCACTTCAGGTTTACTGTATCCCTTCGTCCTTCTTATTAACGATGAAACACAGAAATTGCATCGGAAATAAATACTATTTGCACAATGCCATCATAAGTACACGAGAACTGACTCTTCTTACTGTCTGTTATGAACCTACCCTGAGAGACCTGTTTTAGATTCCAGTGCTTCACCTCAGGGTTACTGTATCCCTTGGACGATCTTATTGTCGATGAAACAAAAAAATTGCATCGGAATTTAATACAATAGGCACAATGCCGACTTAAGTACAAGAAGACTGACTCTTCTTACCGTCTATGTTTTGAATGTTTCCTGTGGGACCAGTTTTAGATTACGATGCTTCACTTCAGGTTTACTGTATCCATTGGGCCTTCTTGTTGACGGTGAAACACAGAAATTGCATCGGAATTAAATACAAAGGGCACAATGCCGAATTAAGTACAAGAAGACTGTCTCTCCTTACTGTCTATATTTTGAACCATTCCTGTGACACTAGTTATAGATTCCGATGCTTCACTGCAGGTTTACTGTGTCCCTTGGACCTTCTTATGGGCGATGTAACACAGAAATTGCATGGGAATTAAATAGAAAAGGCACAATGCCGACTGAAGTACAAGAAGACTGACCCTTCCTACTGTATATGTTTTGAACCATTCCTGTGACACTAGTTATAGATTCCGATGCTTCACTTCAGGTTTAATGTATCCCTTGGAACTTCTTGTTGACGATGAAACACTGAAATTGCATCGGAATTAAATACAAAAGCACAATGCAGACTTAAGTACAAGAAGACTGATTCTTCTTACTGACTATGCTTTGATTCATTCCTGTGACACTAGTTATAGATTCCGATGCCTCCCTCCAGGTTTACTGTATCCCTTTGACCTTCTTATTGACGATGAAACACAGAAATTGCATCGGAATTAAATACAAAAGGCGCAATGCCGACTTAAGTACAAGAAGACTGACTCTTCTTACTGTATATGTTTTGAATGTTTCCTGTGGGACCAGTTTTCGATTACGATGCTTCACTTCAGGTTTACTGTATTCATTGGGCCCTCTTATTGACGGTGAAACACAGAAATTGCATCGGAATTAAATACAAAGGGCACAATACCGACATAAGTACAAGAAGACTGAACCATCTTACTGTCTATGTTTTGAACCATTCATGTGACACTAGTTATAGATTCCAGTGCTTCACTCCAGGTTTTCTGTATCCCTTGGACCTTCTCATTGACCATGAAACACAGAAATTGCATCAGAATTAAATACAAAAGGCACAATGCCGGCTTAAGTACAAGAAGACTGACTCTTCTTACTGACTACGTTTTGAACCATTCCTGTGACACTAGTTATAGATTCCGATGCTTCACTTCAGGTTTACAGTATCCCTTGGACTTTCTTATTGACGATGAAACACAGAAATTGCATTGGAATTAAATAAAAAAGGCACATTCCCGACATAAGTACAAGAAGACTGTCTCTTCAAACTGTCTATGATTTGAACCATTCCTGTGACACTAGTTATAGATTCCGATGCTTCACTTCAGGTTTGCTGTATCCGTCTTACCTTCTTATTGACGATGAAACACAGAAATTGCATCGGAATTGAATACAAAAAGCACAATGCGAATTAAGTACAAGAAGACTAACTCTTCCTACTGTCTGTGATTTGAACCATTCCTATGACACTAGTTATACATTCCGATGCTTCACTTCAAGTTTACTGTATCCCTCTTACCTTTTTATTGACGATGAAACACAGAAATTGCATCGGAATTAAATACAAAACGCCCAATGAAGACTTAAGTACAAGAAGACTGACCCCTCCTACTGTCTATGTTTGAACCAATCCTGTAACACTAGTTATAGATTCCGATGCTTCACTTCAGGTTTACTGTATCCCTTGGACATTCTTATTGACGATTAAAGACATAAATTGCATCGGAATTAAATACAAAAGGCACAATGCCGACTTGAGTACAAGGAGACTGACTCTTCTTACTGACTATGTTTTAAACCATTCCTGTGACAGTAGTTATAGATTCCGATGCTTAGCTTCAGGTTTACTGTATCCCTCTGACCTTCTTATTGACGATGAAACTCAGAAATTGCATCGGAATTAAATACAAAAGGCACAATGCTGACTTAAGTACAAGAATACTGAGTCTTCTTACTGTCTATGATTTGGACCATTCTTGTGGCACTAGTTTAAGATTCCGATGCTTCACTTTAGGGTTACTGTATCCCTTGGACCTTCTTATTGACGATGAAACACAGACATTGCATCGGAATTAAATACAAAAGGTACGATGCCGACTTAAGTTCAAGAAGACTGACTCATCTTACTGTCTATTTTTCCAACCATTCTTGTGACACTATTTATAGATTCCGATGCTTCACTCCAGGTTTACTGTATCCCTTGGACCTTCTTATTGACGATGAAACACAGAAATTGCATCGGAATTAAATACAAACGGCACAATGATGACTTAAGTACAAGAAGACTGACTCTTCTTACTGACTTTGTTTTGAACCATTCCTGTGACACTAGTTATAGATTCCGATGCTTCACTTCAGGTTTACTGTTTCCCTTGTTCCTTCGTATTGAAGATGAAAGACATAAATTGCGTCGGAATTAAATACAAAAGGCACAATGCCAACTTGAGTGCAAGAAGACTGACTCTTCTTATTGAGTATGTTTTGAACCACTCCTGTGACAGTAGTTATAGATTCCGATGCTTAACTTCAGGTATACTGTATTCCTCTGACCTTCTTATCGACGATGAAACACAGAAATTGCATCGGAATTAAATACAAAAGGCACAATGCCGAATTAAGTACAAGAAGACTGACTCTTCTTACTGACTATGTTTTGATTCATTCCTGTGACACTAGTTATATATCCAAGGCTTCACTCCAGGTTTACTGTATCCCTTGGACCTTCTTATTGACGATGATACACAGAAATTGCATCGGAATGCCGACTTAAGTACAAGAAGACTGACCGTTCTAACTGACTATGTTTTGAACCATTCCTGTGACACTAGTTATAGATTCCGATGCTTCACTTCAGGTTTACTGTATACCTCTTACCCTCTTATTGACGATGAAACACAGAAATTGCATCGGAATTAAATACAAAATGCACAATTCCGACTTATGTACAAGATGACTGACTCTTCTTACAGTCTTCGTTTTGAACCATTCCTGTGACACTAGTTATAGATTCCGATGCTTCACTCCAGGTATACTGTATCCCTTGGACCTCCTTATTGACGATCAAACACAGAAATTGTATCGGAATTAAATACAAAAGTCACAATGCCGACTTAAGTACAAGAAGACAGACTCTTCTTACTGTCTATGTTTTGAACCATTCCTGTGACACTAGTTATAGATTCCGATGCTTCACTCCATGTTTACTGAATCCCTTGGACCTTCTTATTGACGATAAAACACAGAAATTGCATCGGAATTAAATAGAAAAGTCATAATGCCGACTTAAGTACAAGAAGACTGACCCTTCTTATTGACTATGTTTTGAACCATTCCTGTGACACTAGTTATAAATTCCGATGCTTGACTTCAGGTTTACTGTATCCCTCTGACCTTCTTATTGACGATGAAACACAGAAATTGCATCGGAATTAAATACAAAATGCACAATTCCGACTTATGTACAAGATGACTGACTCTTCTTACAGTCTTCGTTTTGAACCATTCCTGTGACACTAGTTATAGATTCCGATGCTTCACTCCAAGTTTACTGTATCCCTTGGACCTTCATATTGACGATGAAACACAGAAATTGTATCGGATTAAAATACTAAAGGCACAATGCCGATTTAAGTACAAGAAGACTGACTCTTCTTACTGACTATCATTTGAACCATTCCTGTGACACTAGTTATAGATTAAGATGCTTCACTTCGGGTTTACTGTATCCCTTGGACCTTCTTATTGACGATGAAACACAGAAATTGCATCGGAATTAAATAGAAAAGGCACAATGCCGACTTAGGTACAAGAAGACTGACTCTTCCTACCGTCTATGATTTGAACCATTCCTGTGACGCTAGTTTTAGATTCCGATGCTTCACTTCAGTTTTACTGTATCCCTCTGACCTTCTTATTGACGATGAAACACAGAAATTGCATCGGAATTCAATACAAAATTCACAATGCCGCCTTAAGTACACGAAGACTGACTCTTCTTTCAGAGTATGTTTTGAACCTTTCCTGTGAAACTAGTTATAGATTGCCATGCTTCACCTCAGGTTTAGTGTATCCCTTGGACCTTCTTATTGACGATGAAACACAGAAAGTGCATCGGAATTAAATACAAAAGGCACAATGCCGACTTAAGTTCAAGAGGGCTTACTCTTCTTACTGTCTATGTATGAACCATTCCTGTGGCACTAGTTATAGATTCCGATGCTTCACTTCAGGTTTACTGTATCCCTCTGACCTTCGTATTGACGATGAGACACAGAAATTGCATCGGAATTAAATACAAAAGACACATTGCCGAATTAAGTACAAGAATACTGACTCTTCTTACTGTCTCTGTTTTGAACCATTCCTGTGACACTAGTTATAGATTCCAATGCTTCACTTCAGGTTTACTGTGTCCCTCTTACCTTCTTATTGACGATGAAACACAGAAATTGCATCGGAATTAAATACAAAAGTCACAATGCCGACTCAAGTACAAGAAGACTGGCTCTTCTCACTGTCTATGTTTTGGACCTTTCCTGTGAGACCGGTTTTAGATTCCGATGCTTCACTTCAGGTTTACTGTAACCCTCTTACCTTCATATTGACGATGAAACACAGAAATTGCATCGGAATTAAATACAAAAGTCACAATGCCGTCTCAAGTACAAGAAGACTGGCTCTTCTTACTGTCTATGCTTTGGACCTTTCCTGTGAGACCGGTTTTAGATTCCGATGCTTCACTTCAGGTTTACTGTATCCCTCTTAACTTCTTATTGACGATGAAACACAGAAATTGCATCGGAATTAAATACAAAAATCACAATGCCGACTTAAGTACAAGAAGACTGACTCTTCCTACTGTCTATGTTTTGAACCATTGCTGTGACACTAGTTACAGATTCCGCTGCTGCACTTCAGGTTTACTGTATCCCTCTGACCTTCTTATTGACGATGAAACACAGAAATTGCATCGGAATTAAATACAAAAGGCACAATTCCGACTTAAGTACAAGATGACTGACTCTTCTTACTGTCTATGTTTTGAACCATTCCTGTGACACTAGTTATAGATTACGATGCTTCACTTCAGGTTTACTGTATCCCTTGGACCTTCTTATTGAAGATGAAAGACATAAATTGAATCGGAATTAAATACAAAAGACACAATGCCGACTTGAGTGCAAGAAGACTGACTCTTCTTAATGACTATGTTTTGAACCACTCATGTGACAGTAGTTATAGATTCCGATGCTAATCTTCAGGTTTGCTGTATCCCTCTGACCTTCGTATTGACGATGAGACACAGAAATTGCATCGGAATTAAATACAAAAGACACATTGCCGAATTAAGTACAAGAATACTGACTCTTCTTACTGTCTCTGTTTTGAACCATTCCTGTGACTCTAGTTATAGATTCCAATGCTTCACTTCAGGTTTACTGTGTCCCTCTTACCTTCTTATTGACGATGAAACACAGAAATTGCATCGGAATTAAATACAAAAGTCACAATGCCGACTCAAGTACAAGAAGACTGGCTCTTCTCACTGTCTATGTTTTGGACCTTTCCTGTGAGACCGGTTTTAGATTCCGATGCTTCACTTCAGGTTTACTGTATCCCTCTTACCTTCTTATTGACGATGAAACACAGAAATTGCATCGGAATTAAATACAAAAGTCACAATGCCGTCTCAAGTACAAGAAGACTGGCTCTTCTTACGGTCTATGCTTTGGACCTGTCCTGTGAGACCGGTTTTAGATTCCGATGCTTCACTTCAGGTTTACTGTATCCCTCTTAACTTCTTATTGACGATGAAACACAGAAATTGCATCGGAATTAAATACAAAAGGCACAATGCCGACTTAAGTACAAGAAGACTGACTCTTCCTACTGTCTATGTTTTGAACCATTGCTGTGACACTAGTTATAGATTCCGCTGCTGCACTTCAGGTTTACTGTATCCCTCTGACCTTCTTATTGACGATGAAACACAGAAATTGCATCGGTATTAAATCCAAAAGGCAGAATACCGACTTGAGTACAAGAAGACTGACTCTTCTTACTGACTATGTTTTGAACCATTCCTGTGACAGTAGTTATAGATTCCGATGCTACACTTCAGGTTTACTGTATCCCTTGGACCTTCTTGTTCACGATGACACATTGAAATTGCATCGGAATTAAATACAAAAGGCACAATGCCGAATTAAGTACAAAAAGACTGACTCTTCTTACTGACTATGTTTTGATTCATTCCTGTGACACTAGTTATATATCCGATGCTTCACTCCAGGTTTACTGTATCCCTTGGACCTTCTTATTGACGATGATACACAGAAATTGCATCGGAATGCCGACTTAAGTACAAGAAGACTGACCCTTCTAACTGACTATGTTTTGAACCATTCCTGTGACACTAGTTATAGATTCCGATGCTTCACTTCAGGTTTACTGTATACCTCTTACCCTCTTATTGACGATGAAACACAGAAATTGCATCGGAATTAAATACAAAATGCACAATGCTGACTTAAGTACAAGAAGGCTGACTCTTCCTACTGTCTACGTTTTGAACCATTCCAGTGACACTAGTTGTAGATTCCGATGCTTCACTTCAGGATTTCTGTATCCCTTGGACCTTCTTAATGTAGATGAAAGACATAAATAGCATCGGAATTAAATACAAAAGACACAATGCCGACTTGAGTGCAAGAAGACTGACTCTTCTTACTGACTATGCTTTGAACCATTCCTGTGACACTAGTTATAGATTCCGATGCTTCACTCCAGGTTTACTGTATCCCTTGGACCTCCTTATTGACGATCAAACACAGAAATTGTATCGGAATTAAATACAAAAGTCACAATGCCGACTTAAGTACAAGAAGACAGACTCTTCTTACTGTCTATGTTTTGAACCATTCCTGTGACACTAGTTATAGATTCCGATGCTTCACTCCATGTTTACTGAATCCCTTGGACCTTCTTATTGACGATAAAACACAGAAATTGCATCGGAATTAAATAGAAAAGGCATAATGCCGACTTAAGTACAAGAAGACTGACCCTTCTTATTGACTATGTTTTGAACCATTCCTGTGACACTAGTTATAAATTCCGATGCTTGACTTCAGGTTTACTGTATCCCTCTGACCTTCTTATTGACGATGAAACACAGAAATTGCATCGGAATTAAATACAAAATGCACAATTCCGACTTGAGTACAAGATGACTGACTCTTCTTACAGTCTTTGTTTTGAATCATTCCTGTGACACTAGTTATAGATTCCGATGCTTCACTCCAAGTTTACTGTATCCCTTGGACCTTCATATTGACGATGAAACACAGAAATTGTATCGGAAAAAAATACTAAAGGCACAATGCCGATTTAAGTACAAGAAGACTGACCCTTCTTACTGACTATCATATGAACCATTCCTGTGACACTAGTTATAGATTAAGATGCTTCACTTCGGGTTTACTGTATCATTTGGACCTTCTTATTGACGATGAAACACAGAAATTGCATCGGAATTAAATAGAAAGGCACAATGCCGACTTAGGTACAAGAAGACTGACTCTTCCTACCGTCTATGATTTGAACCATTCCTGTGACACTAGTTTTAGATTCCGATGCTTCACTTCAGTTTTACTGTATCCCTCTGACCTTCTTATAGACGATGAAACACAGAAATTGCATCGGAATTCAATACAAAATTCACAATGCCGCCTTAAGTACACGAAGACTGACTCTTCTTTCTGAGTATGTTTTGAACCTTTCCTGTGAAACTAGTTATAGATTCCCATGCTTCACCTCAGGTTTAATGTATCCCTTGGACCTTCTTATTGACGATGAATCACAGAAAGTGCATCGGAATTAAATACAAAAGGCACAATGCCGACTTAAGTTCAAGAGGACTTACTATTCTTACTGTCTATGTATGAACCATTCCTGTGGCACTAGTTATAGACTCCGATGCTTCACTTCAGGTTTACTGTATCCCTCTGACCTTCGTATTGACGATGAGACACAGAAAATGCATCGGAATTAAATACAAAAGACACATTGCCGAATTAAGTACAAGAATACTGACTCTTCTTACTGTCTCTGTTTTGAACCATTCCTGTGACACTAGTTATAGATTCCAATGCTTCACTTCAGGTTTACTGTATCCCTCGTACCTTCTTATTGACGATGAAACACAGAAATTGCATCGGAATTAAATAAAAAATGCACAATGCCGACTTAAGTACAAGAAGACTGACTCTTCCTACAGTCTATGTTTTGAACCATTCCTGTGACACTAGTTATAGATTACGATGCTTCACTTCAGGTTTACTGTATCCCTTGGACCTTCTTATTGAAGATGAAAGACATAAATTGAATCGGAATTAAATACAAAAGACACAATGCCGACTTGAGTGCAAGAAGACTGAATCTTCTTAATGACTATGCTTTGAACCACTCCTGTGACAGTAGTTATAGATTCCGATGCTAATCTTCAGGTTTGCTGTATCCCTCTGACCTTCGTATTGACGATGAGACACAGAAATTGCATCGGAATTAAATACAAAAGACACATTGCCGAATTAAGTACAAGAATACTGACTCTTCTTACTGTCTCTGTTTTGAACCATTCCTGTGACACTAGTTATAGATTCCAATGCTTCACTTCAGGTTTACTGTGTCCCTCTTACCTTCTTATTGACGATGAAACACAGAAATTGCATCGGAATTAAATACAAAAGTCACAATGCCGACTCAAGTACAAGAAGACTGGCTCTTCTCACTGTCTATGTTTTGGACCTTTCCTGTGAGACCGGTTTTAGATTCCGATGCTTCACTTCAGGTTTACTGTATCCTTCATACCTTCTTATTGGCGATGAAACACAGAAATTGCATCGGAATTAAATACAAAAGTCACAATGCCGTCTCAAGTACAAGAAGACTGGCTCTTCTTACTGTCTATGCTTTGGACCTTTCCTGTGAGACCGGTTTTAGATTCCGATGCTTCTCTTCAGGTTTACTGTATCCCTCTTAACTTCTTATTGACGATGAAACACAGAAATTGCATCGGAATTAAATACAAAGAGCACAATGCCGACTTAAGTACAAGAAGACTGACTCTTCCTACTGTCTATGTTTTGAACCATTCCTGTGACACTAGTTATAGATTCCGCTGCTGCACTTCAGGTTTACTGTATCCCTCTGACCTTCTTATTGACGATGAAACACAGAAATTGCATCGGAATTAAATACAAAAGGCACAATTCCGACTTAAGTACAAGATGACTGACTCTTCTTACTCTCTTTGTTGTGAACCATTCCTGTGACACTAGTTATAGATTCCGATGCTTCACTCCAGGTTAACTGTATCCCTTGGACCTTCTTATTGACGATGATACACAGAAATTGCATCGGAATGCCGACTTAAGTACAGGAAGACTGACCCATCTTACTGACTATGGTTTGAACCATCCTGTGACACTAGTTATAGATTCCGATGCTAAAATTTCAGGTTTGCTGTATCCCTCTGACCTTCTTATTGACGATGAAACACAGAAATTGCATCGGAATTAAATACAAAAGTCACAATGCCGACTCAAGTACAAGAAGACTGGCTCTTCTCACTGTCTATGTTTTGGACCTTTCCTGTGAGACCGGTTTTAGATTCCGATGCTTTACTTGAGGTTTACTGTATCTCTCTTACGCTCTTATTGACGATGAAACACCGAAATTGCATCGAAATTAAATACAAAATGCACAATGCTGACTTAAGTAAAAGAAGGCTGAATCTTCCTACTGTCTATGTTTTGAACCATTCCTGTGACACTAGTTATAGATTCCGACGCTTCACTTCTGGTTTTCTGTATCCCTTGGACCTTCTTCTTGAAGATGAAAGACATAAATAGCATCGGAATTAAATACAAAAGACACAATGCCGACTTGAGTGCAAGAGGACTGACCTTCTTACTGTCTATGTTTTGAACCATTCCTGTGACAGTAGTTATAGATTCCGATGCTAATCTTCAGGTTTGCTGTATCCCTCTGACCTTCTTATTGACGATGAAACACAGAAATAGCATCGGAATTAAATACAAAAGTCACAATGCCGGCTCAAGTACAAGAAGACTGGCTCTTCTCACTGTCTATGCTTTGGACCTTTGCTGTGAGACCGGTTTTAGATTCCGATGCTTCACTTCAAGTTTACTGTATCCCTCTTACGCTCTTATTGACGATGAAACACCGAAATTGCATCGAAATTAAATACAAAATGCACAATGCTGACTTAAGTACAAGAAGGCTGACTCTTCCTACTGTCTATGTTTGAACCATTCCTGTGACACTAGTTATGGATTCCGACGCTTCACTTCAGGTTTTCTGTATCCCTTGGACCTTCTTATTGAAGATGAAAGACATAAATAGCATCGGAATTAAATACAAAAGAGACAATGCCGACTTGAGTGCAAGAAGACTGACTCTTCTTACTGACTATGCTTTGAACCATTCCTGTGACAGTAGTTATAGATTCCGATGCTTCACTTCAGGTTTACTGTATCCCTTGGACCTTCTTGTTGACGATGAAACATTGAAATTGCATCGGAATTAAATACAAAATTCACAATGCCGATTTAAGGACAAGAAGACCGACTCTTCTTACTGACTATGTTTTTATTCATTCCTGTGACACTAGTTATAGATTCCGATGCTTCACTTCAGGTTTACTGTATCCCTCTTACCCTCTTATTGACGATGAAACACAGAAATTGCATCGGAATTAAATACAAAATGCACAATGCTGACTTAGGTACAAGAAGGCTGACTCTTCCTACTGTCTATGTTTTGAACCATTCCTGTGACACTAGTTATAGATTCCGATGCTTAACTTCAGGTTTTCTGTATCCCTTGGACCTTCTTATTGAAGAAGATTGACATAAATAGCATCGGAATTAAATACAAAAGACACAATGCCGACTTGAGTCAAGAAGACTGACTCTTCTTACTGACTATGTTTTGAACCATTCCTGTGACACTAGTTATAGATTCCGATGCTTCACTCAAGGTTTACTGTATCCCTTGGACCCCCTTATTGACGATCAAACACAGAAATTGCATCGGAATTAAATACAAACGGCACAATGCCGACTTAAGTACAAGAAGACAGACTCTTCTTAATGTCTATGTTTTGAACCATTCCTGTGACACTAGTTACAGATTCCGATGCTTCACTCCAGGTTTACTGTATCCCTTGGACCTTCGTATTGACGAAAAAACACAGAAATTGCATCGGAATTAAATAGAAAAGGCATAATGCCAACTTAACTTCAAGAAGACTGACCCTTCTTACTGACTATGTTTTGAATCATTCCTGTGACACTAGTTATAAATTCCGAAGCTTCACTTCAGGTTTACTGTATCCCTCGTACCTTCTTATTGACGATGAAACACAGAAATTGCATCGGAATTAAATACAAAAGGCACTATTCCGACTTAAAAAAAAGATGACTGACTCTTCTTACTGTCTTTGTTTTGAACCATTCCTGTGACACTAGTTATAGATTCCGATGCTTCACTCCAGGTTTACTGTATCCCTTGGACCTTCTTATTGACGATGATACACAGAAATTGCATCGGAATGCCGACTTAAGTACAAGAAGGCTTACACTACTTACTGACTATGTTTTGAACCATTCCTGTTACACTAGTTATAGATTCCGATGTTTGACTTCAGGTTTACTGTATCCCTTGCACCTTCTTACTGGCGACGGAACACATAAATTGCATCGGAATTAAATACAAAAGGCACAATGCCGACTTATGTACAAGAAGACTGACTCTTCTTAATGACTATGTTTTGAACCATTCCTGTGACACTAGTTATAGGCTCTGATGCTTCACTTCAGGTTTACTGTATCCCTTGGACCTTCTTATTGAAGATGAAACACTGAAATTGCATCGGAACTAAATACAAAAGGCACAATGCCGACTTAAGTAAAAGAATACTGACTCTTCTTACTGTCTATGTTTTGAACCTTTCATGTTACACTAGTTATAGATTCCGATGCGTCACTTCAGGTTTACTGTATCCCTTGCAGCTTCTCATTGGGGATGAAACAAAGAAATTGCATCGGAATTAAATACAAAAGATACCATGCCGACTTATGTACAAGAAGACTGACTCTTCTTACTGACTATGTTTTGAACCATTCCTGTGACACTAGTTATAGACTCTGATGCTTGACTTCAGGATTACTGTATCCCTCTGACCTTCTTATTGACGATGAAACACAGAAATTGCATCGGAATTAAATACAAAATGCACAATTCCGACTTAAGTACAAGATGACTGACTCTTCTTACTGTCTATGTTTTGAACCTTTCATGTGACACTAGTTGTAGATTCCGATGCTTCACTCCAAGTTTACTGTATCCCTTGGACCTTCATATTGACGATGAAACACAGAAATTGTATCGGAATAAAATACTAAAGGCACAATGCCGATTTAAGTACAAGAAGACTGACTCTTCATACTGTCTATGATTTGAACCATTCCTGTGACACTAGTTCTGGATTCCGATGCTTCACTTCAGTTTTACTGTATCCCTCTGACCTTCTTATTGACGATGAAACACAGAAATTGCATCGGAATTCAATTCAAAAGTGACAATGCCGCCTTAAGTACACGAAGACTGACTCTTCTTTCTGACTATGTTTTGAACCTTTCCTGTGAAACCAGTTATAGATTCCCATGCTTCACCTCAGGTTTAGTGTATCCCTTGGACCTTCTTATTGACGATGAAACACAGAAAGTGCATCGGAATTAAATACAAAAGGCACAATGCCGACTTAAGTTCAAGAGGAATTACTCTTCTTACTGTCTATGTTTGAACCATTCCTGTGGCACTAGTTATAGATTCCGATGCTTCACTTCAGGTTTACTGTATCCCTCTGACCTTCTTATTGACGTTGAAACACAGAAATTGCGTCGGAATTAAATACAAAATGCACAATGCCGACTTAAGTACAAGAAGACTGACTCTTCCTACTGTCTATGTTTTGAACCATTCCTGTGACACTAGTTATTGATTTCGATGCTTCACTTCAGGTTTACTGTATCCCTTGGACCTTCTTATTGAAGATGAAAGACATAAATTGCATCGGAATTAAATACAAAAGACACAATGCCGACTTGAGTGCAAGAAGACTGACTCTTCTTAATGACTATGTTTTGAACCACTCCTGTGACAGTAGTTATAGATTCCAATGCTAATCTTCAGGTTTGCTGTATCCCTCTGACCTTCTTATTGACGATGAAACACAGAAATTGCATCGGAATTAAATACAAAAGTCACAATGCCGACTCAAGTACAAGAAGACTGGCTCTTCTCACTGTCTATGTTTTGGACCTTTCCTGTGAGACCGGTTTCAGATTCCGATGCTTCACTTCAGGTTTACTGTATCCCTCTTACCTTCTTATTGACGATGAAACACAGAAATTGCATCGGAATTAAATACAAAAGTCACAATGCCGTCTCAAGTACAAGAAGACTGGCTCTTCTTACTGTCTATGCTTTGGACCTTTCCTGTGAGACCTGTTTTAAATTCCGATGCTTCACTTCAGGTTTACTGTATCCCTCTTACCTTCTTATTGACGATGAAACACAGAAATTGCATCGGAATTAAATACAAAAAGCACAATGCCGACTTAAGTACAAGAAGCCTGACTCTTCATACTGTCTATGTTTTGAACCATTCCTGTGACACTAGTTATAGATTCCGCTGCTGCACTTCAGGTTTACTGTATCCCTCTGACCTTCTTACTAACGATGAAACACAGAAATCGCATCGGAATTAAATACAAAAGGCACAATTCCGACTTAAGTACAAGATGACTGACTCTTCTTACTGTCTTTGTTGTGAACCATTCCTGCGACACTAGTTATAGATTCCGATGCTTCACTCCAGGTTTACTGTATCCCTTGGACCTTCTTGTTGACGATGAAACATTGAAATTGCATCGGAATTAAATACAAAGTTCACAATGCCGACTTAAGTACAAGAAGACCGACTCTTCTTACTGACTATATTTTTATTCATTCCTGTGACACTAGTTATAGATTCCGATGCTTCACTCCAGGTTTACTGTATCCCTTGTACCTTCTTATTGACGATGATACACAGAAATTGCATCGGAATGCCGACTTAAGTACAAGAAGACTGACCCTTCTTACTGACTATGTTTTGAACCATTCCTTTGACACTAGTTATAGATTCCGATGCTTCACTTCAGGTTTACTGAATCCGTCTTACCCTCTTATTGACGATGAAACACAGAAATTGCATCGGAATTAAATACAAAATGCACAATGCTGACTTAGGTACAAGAAGGCTGACTCTTCCTACTGTCATTGTTTTGAACCATTCCTGTGACACTAGTTATAGATTCCGATGCTTCACTTCAGGTTTTCTGTATCCCTTGGACCTTCTTATTGAAGAAGAAAGACATAAATGGCATCGGAATTAAATACAAAAGACACAATGCCGACTTGAGTCAAGAAGACTGACTCTTCTTACTGACTATGTTTTGAACCATTCCTGTGACACTAGTTATAGATTCCGATGCTTCACTCAAGGTTTAGTGTATCCCTTGGACCTCCTTATTGACGAAAAAACACAGAAATTGCATCGGAATTAAATAGAAAAGGCATAATGCCGACTTAACTTCAAGAAGACTGACCCTTCTTACTGACTATGTTTGAACCATTCCTGTGACACTAGTTATAAATTCCGAAGCTTCCCTTCAGGTTTTCTGTATCCCTTGCACCTTCTTACCGGCGATGAAACACAGAAATTGCATCGGAATTAAATACAAAGGGCACAATGCCGACTTATGTACAAGAAGACTTACTCTTCTTACTGACTATGTTTTGAACCATTCCTGTGACACTTGTTATAGACTCTGATGCTTCACTTCAGGTTTACTGTATCCCTTGGACCTTCTTATTGAAGATGAAACACTGAAATTGCATCGGAACTAAATACAAAAGGCACAATGCCGACTTAAGTGAAAGATTACTGACTCTTCTTACTGTCTATGATTTGAACCATCCCTGTGACACTAGTTATAGATTCCGATGCTTCACTCCAGGTTTACTGTATCCCTTGGACCTTCTTATTGACGATGAAACAAAGAAATTGCAACGGAATTAAATACAAAAGGCACAATGCCGACTTTAGTACAAGAAGACTGATTCTTCTTACTGACTATGTTTTGATTCATTCCTGTGACACTAGTTATAGATTCTGATGCTTCACTGCAGGTTTACTGTATCCCTTGGACCTTCTTATTGACGATTAAACACAGAAATTGCATCGGAATTAAATAAAAAAGGCACAATGCCGACATAAGTACAAGAGGATTGACTCATCTTACTGTCTATGATTTGTACCATTCCTGTGACACTAGTTACAGATTCCAATGCTTCACTCCAGGTTTAGTGTATCCCTTGGAACTTCTTATTGACGATGAAACACAGAAATTGTATCGGAATTAAATACAAACGGCACAATGCCGACTTAAGTACAAGAAGACTGACTCTTCTTACTGACTATGCTTTGAACCATTTATGTGACACTAGTTATAGATTCCGATGCTTCACTTCAGGTTTACTGTATCCCGTGGACCATCTTATTGACGATGATACACAGCAATTGCATCGGAATTAAATAGAAAAGACACAATGCCGACGTAAGTGCAAGAAGACTGACTCTTCTTACTGTCTATGTTTGAAACTTTCATGTTACACTAGTTATAGATTCCGATGTTTCACTTGAGGTTTACTGAATCCCTTGCACCTTCTTATTGTCGATGAAACAAAGAAATTGCATCGGAATTAAATACAAAAGATACCATGCCGACTATGTACAAGAAGACTGACTCTTCTTACTGACTATGTTTTGAACCATTCCTGTGACACTAGTTGTGGTGTCACCGCCAGACACCACACTTGCTAGGTGGTAGTTTAAATCGGCCGCGGTCCATGTAGTACATGTCGGACCCGCGTGTCGCCACTGTGGTCGCAGACCTAGCGCCACCACCAAGGCAGGTCTCGTGATACGAGAGTGGACTCGACCCCAGTTGTACGCGAACCTAGCTATCGCCCAGTTGTACGCGAACCTAGCTATCGCCCAGTTGTACGCGAACCTAGCTATCGCCCCAGTTGTACGAGAACCAAGCTACCGCCCAGTTGTACGCGAACCTAGCTATCGCCCAGTTGTACGAAGCCTTTCTCTCTCATTAGCCGAGAGACAGAATAGCCATCAGAAGTTAATGGCTACGAACTAGCAAGGCGCCAGTTGTATTAGTGCCTATAGCTTACAAGTATTCAAGAGAGATGTATTCCAAGGAATAAAGAAAAGATAAGTAAAAAGCATCTACATACTTTTCTTCTTATTCATTCATAAGTTCTCATGTTCCAGACTTCACGCCCGTATGCGTTATTGCCGTGCGTGCACTATCGGCTACAGCTTTAGTTTAGCATTCCTTTTCAGCAATCAACATCACGGTGTCGGTCCAGCTACCGACACTACAATTATTGGCGACGAGATAAAGAGTTTGTATTAATTCATTTGCACCATTGGCCGATTTCAAGTGTTCTGATTGCTTACATTTAATAGTGTCATGGCTTCGCCACAATCTCCAGATGTACTGTCCGAATTTTATCGCTTGCAGAATCAGCAGACGCAGGCGTTACTGGATGCCCTTGGACAGCTCGTCCAGGGTCAACGTGCGCTGCACACCGATGCGGCCGCAGCCGCTTCTTCGCTACCGCTGCCACTGAACGCTGTTGCACCTCCCTGTCGACCATACGTGGCAGCCGATGAGACCTGGCAAGAGTGGTCTCGTCAGTTCGCCTTTCACATGGCTGCCTACAGAATTCAAGGTAATGAGCGGCAGCCGTTTTTGCTTTCTTGTGTCGGTGTGTCCACATACCGTGTGATAGTGAAATTGTTTCCCCGACGAGACGTAGCAACTCTGTCCTACGAGGAAATTTTGTCTGCATTAGATGCCTATTTCAAAGAAACAGTTAATGTGGTTGCAAAACGGTATACGTTTTTTCGTACAAAACGTACGGCCGGTCAAACTAATAGGGAGTGGGTAGCAACATTGCAAGGACTTACTAGGGACTGTGCCTTTGAATGTGACTGTGGTCTTTCTTATTCAGATACAATGGTGCGTGATGCAATTGCACAGAACGTTTCTGATGTTCGTATACGGGAGCAAATTTTGAAACTAGTTAATCCCTCCCTTCAACAAGTGATAGACATATTGGATAGACAGGACACACTTGACTGTGCTCAGGAATCTTTTGAGACTTCGCCAGCTGTGTGTAACATTAACCGGCCCGCCGGGCGCGCTCGCGCAACGCGGCCCGGTCAACTGCCCTCGCGGCCGTCCGCACAGCTGACGCCGCGCGCTAAGCCAGGTGTGCCGCGCCAGCCCACAAATGCAGTGAAATCATGCCCGCGGTGTGCTACTCGACATTCGCGTGAACATTGCCCGTCACGCCAAGCTATTTGCTTTTTCTGCCATAAGAAAGGACATGTTCAAAGTGTTTGCCAGAAAAAGCTCAGATCAGTCCATCTCAATCATTCCAGGCCCTTTGCTTCGCGCCGGATTCGAACCAAGGACGCTCAGGCTCGTGGACCTTCGCATATGGACATTCATGTCGTTAATTCCACTTCGTCCAGTGACACTTTCTCTAACTGTAACTGTGTTCGTCCCACAAAAACTGTGCGTCGACGTCGCCGGAAATCACGTCAATTAGCAAGTGATTCTGTACCAGTGTCTGTTCCAATTGCACAAAACAGTCGCTCTTGTCGTCAGCAGAACAATAAACTTTTTGTGGACTTAGACTTTGACGGCCAAGTGATACCATTCCAGCTCGATACCGGAGCTGCAGTTTCATTGCTCAATCACGACACATACAAACAACTGGGCGCACCTCCGTTGCGTGCCGCAAATGTTAAGCTAACTACATATTCCGGACAGAAAATTCCTGTGTTAGGACAGTGCAGCCTTCTTGCAACATTCAAGGGACAAACAAAACTTGTGTCATTTTACGTTCTTCGTTCTTCTTCGGCAGTGAACTTGTTTGGTCTAGATTTATTTAAGTTGTTTAACATGTCTATTGTAAATCAGGTCCTATCTGTGAATCAGACTGTGCCTCCAGACAGTGTTTCGCGGCTGTGTGACGAATTTGCAGACATTTTTGCACCGGGCTTAGGTTGCGCTAAAAACTATGAAGCACATTTAGCACTGAAGGTAAACGCGCAACCGAAATTTTTCAGGGCGCGCAATGTTCCCCACGCATTGCGTGATGAGGTCGCAAGAACGTTACACGATCTAGAATCACAAGGTGTGAGTGAATGTGCGCAATGCCTCTTCTCTTTCAGCTCCGCTTCATCGCGTACGCCGTGCAGGTGTTCCGTTCGTCTGGACGACGGAATGCGAACGCGCCTTTCGCCAGTTGAAATCGGCGTTGCTTTCTAATACTTGCCTTACGCCATTCGATCCCCAGAAACCCCTTTTGTTGATGGTAGATGCATCGGATTTCGGGATCGGTGCTGTGCTTGCGCACAAAGTTGGCTCCCATGATCGCCCTATTGCCTTTGCGTCCAAATTGCTCTCGTCTGCGCAAAGAAATTATTCACAGATAGAGAAAGAAGCTTTGGCTCTCGTGTTTGGTGTTACTAAGTTCCATGATTTCTTGTATGGTCGTCACTTTACCATCATCACTGACCACAAACCTTTGACATCGCTTTTTCATCCGACCAAGCCTGTACCTCCACGTACAGCGCAGAAATTCATTCGCTGGTCTATTTTCCTCTCGCAGTACCGCTACGATATCTTGTATCGGTCCACTGCTAAGCACGGAAACGCCGATGCGTTGTCCCGTTTGCCTGTTGCTGAGGATAAAGCATTCGATTCTTCCGAACTTGCTTGCATGTTCATTGATTCGGAAACCGATGAAGTGGTCGAATCGTTTCCGATTGATTTTCGTCGTGTCGCTACAGCCACAGCTGCTGACCCTGTCCTTGCTACTGTTTTACGTTTTGTTGCTACGCAATGGCCTTTGTCAAAGTCTCGGATCGAGGATCCGTTGGTTCGCCGATTTTTTGCTCACAAGGAGAGACTTTTTGTTCGACGTGGTGTTTTGTTGTTGCGTTCTGATAACGATCAGTCCAGAGTCGTGGTCCCACGTTCGTTACAGTCCTCTGTTTTACGGCTTCTTCACCAAGGACATTGGGGTATAGTGCGAACGAAACAACTTGCTCGTCAGCACTGTACTTGGTTCGGAATCGATGCTGCGATTACGAATATGTGTTCTTCGTGCCCGGCGTGTGCCGAACAACAGTCCGCACCGCCGCGGAAAGTCTTTGCGTGGCCAAAAGCCACTTCCCCTTGGCAACGCTTGCACGTTGATTTTGCTGGTCCGTTCTGGAATGCTCGGTGGTTGGTTCTGGTCGACGCCTTCAGTAATTTTCCTTTTGTTGTCCGGATGTCTTCCACGACGTCCTCCGCCACCATCCAAGCGTTGTCTGCTATCTTTTGCATTGAAGGTCTTCCGCAGACTATTGTTTCCGACAATGGCCCACAATTCATGTCCGCTGAATTTCAGTCATTCTGCCAGGCCAATGGTATTCAACATCTGACATCCGCGCCGTTTTCGCCTCAGTCCAACGGTGCCGCTGAACGTTTGGTCCGGACTTTCAAGTCACAGATGTTGAAATTGAAAGAGTCGCATTCTCGGGAGGACGCATTGTTGCTCTTTTTGTCTTCGTATCGCTCTCAGCCCCGAGATGGTCGCTCGCCGGCTGAGTTGCTCCACGGTCGTCCTCATCGCACCTTGATGTCTTTGCTGCATCCGCCGCATCAGGTTCCTGTGCAGCGGCATACTCCTGCTTTTGCTCCAGGCGACGTTGTATTTTATCGCAACTATCGCGGTTCACGGCGTTGGCTCGCAGGGCGCATTCTTCGCTGCCTCGGCCGCGCGATGTATTTGGTTTTGGGGGCCTCTGGTGCGGTGCGTCGGCATCTCAATCAGCTGCGCCTCTGTCGTCGCTCGGGTTCTGCCGCTCCCCGTCTGCTTTCAGCGACGGTGCCGTCCGGTCAGCGCCCTGGGGACCCATCTACTGGCTCGCCTCATCCCCAGGTGTTACCGACGATGCCTTCCATTTTGCCCCATGGCGGCGCGCCGCCGCCGCCGCAGCAGCAGCAGCAGCAGCAGCCGCCGCCGCCGCCGACCGCATTCGACGCTTCGTTGCAGCCGCCAAGCGCCTCCCAGGGTCGCGCGCGCCGCCGATCGCTTCCCGTGACCAGCTGTCCTCCGCCATGGAACGCCCGCCCGCTCCGGACCACATGACGTCATCGCGCGTCGGCTGCCCCGACGCAATGGAAATTGATCCTTCGGTCCCTCCTGTCTCTTTACGGGCGCATACACCACATGTTGACGTGCACCCTGGACTAGTTTTGCAGGCGTTTCCTAGCTCCCCTCGGACCGGATGGCCGGGTGCGGGTGGCACAGCCTCGCCTGTTGTTAGGCTCCCCACCTCATCGCATACGTCAACATGTGGTCCTCCCCACGGCGGGCGGAAGCCTTATCTCACGACCGTTCGCCGATTTGCGGGGGAGGAATGTGGTGTCACCGCCAGACACCACACTTGCTAGGTGGTAGTTTAAATCGGCCGCGGTCCATGTAGTACATGTCGGACCCGCGTGTCGCCACTGTGGTCGCAGACCTAGCGCCACCACCAAGGCAGGTCTCGTGATACGAGAGTGGACTCGACCCCAGTTGTACGCGAACCTAGCTATCGCCCAGTTGTACGCGAACCTAGCTATCGCCCAGTTGTACGCGAACCTAGCTATCGCCCCAGTTGTACGAGAACCAAGCTACCGCCCAGTTGTACGCGAACCTAGCTATCGCCCAGTTGTACGAAGCCTTTCTCTCTCATTAGCCGAGAGACAGAATAGCCATCAGAAGTTAATGGCTACGAACTAGCAAGGCGCCAGTTGTATTAGTGCCTATAGCTTACAAGTATTCAAGAGAGATGTATTCCAAGGAATAAAGAAAAGATAAGTAAAAAGCATCTACATACTTTTCTTCTTATTCATTCATAAGTTCTCATGTTCCAGACTTCACACCCGTATGCGTTATTGCCGTGCGTGCACTATCGGCTACAGCTTTAGTTTAGCATTCCTTTTCAGCAATCAACATCACGGTGTCGGTCCAGCTACCGACACTACACTAGTTATAGACTCTGATGTTTCACTTCAGGTTTACTGTATCCCTTGGACCTTCTTATTGAAGATGAAACACAGAAACTGCATCGGAACTAAATACAAAAGGCACAATGCCGACTTAAGTAAAAGAATGCTGACTATTCTTACTGTCTATGTTTTGAACCATCCCTGTGACACTAGTTATAGATTCCGATGCTTCACTCCAAGTTTACTGTATCCCTTGGACCTTCTTATTGACGATGAAACACAGAAATTGCATCGGAATTAAATACAAAAGGCACAATGCCGACTTTAGTACAAGAACACTGACTCTTCTTACTGACTATGTTTTGATTCATTCCTGTGACACTAGTTATAGATTCCGATGCTTCACTCCAGGTTTACTGTATCCCTTGGACCTTCATATTGACGATGAAACATAGAAATTGCATCGGAATGAAATACATAAGGCACAATGCCGACTTTAGTACAAGAAGACTGACTCTTCTTACTGACTGTCTTTTGAACCATTCCTGTGACACTAGTTATAGATTCCGATGCTTCACTTCTGATTTACTGTATCCCTCTGACGTTCTTATTGACGATGAAACACAGAAATTGCGTCGGAATTAAATACATAAGGCACAATGCCGAATTAAGTACAAGAAGACTGACTCTTCTTACTGTCTATGTTTTGAACCATTCCTGTGACACTAGTTGTAGATTCCGATGCTTCACTCTAGGTTTACTGCATCCCTCTGACCTTCTTATCGACGTTGAAACACAGAAATTGCATCGGAGTTATATACGAAAGCCACAATGCTGACATAAGTACAAGAAGACTGACTCTTCCCACTGTCTATGTTTTGATTCATTCCTGTGACACTAGTTATAGATTCCGATGCTTCACTCCAGGTTAACTGTATCCCTTGGACCTTCTTATTGACGATGATACACAGAAATTGCATCGGAATGCCGACTTAAGTACAAGAAGACTGACCCATCTTACTGACTATGTTTTGAACCATTCCTGTGACACTAGTTATAGATTCCGATGCTTCACTTCAGGTTTCCTGTATCCCTCTTACGCTCTTATTGACGATGAAACACAGAAATTGCATCGAAATTAAATACAAAATGCACAATGCTGACTTAAGTACAAGAAGGCTGACTCTTCCTACTGTCTATGTTTTGAACCTTTCCTGTGACACTAGTTATAGATTCCGACGCTTCACTTCAGGTTTTCTGTATCCCTTGGACCTTCTTATTGAAGATGAAAGACATAAATAGCATCGGAATTAAATACAAAAGACACAATGCCGACTTGAGTGCAAGAAGACTGACTCTTCTTACTGACTATGTTTTGAACCATTCCTGTGACAGTAGTTATAGATTCCGATGCTTCACTTCAGGTTTACTGTATCCCTTGGACCTTCTTGTTGACGATGAAACATTGAAATTGCATCGGAATTAAATACAAAATTCACAATGCCGACTTAAGTACATGAAGACCGACTCTTCTTACTGACTATGTTTTTATTCATTCCTGTGACACTAGTTATAGATTCCGATGCTTCACTCCAGGTTTACTGTATCCCTCTGACCTTCTTATTGACGATGAAACACAGAAATTGCATCGGAATTAAATACAAAAGGCACTATTCCAACTTAAGTAAAAGATGACTGACTCTTCTTACTGTCTTTGTTTTGAACCATTCCTGTGACACTGGTTATAGATTCCGATGCTTCACTCCAGGTTTACTGTATCCCTTGGACCTTCTTATTGACGATGATACACAGAAATTGCATCGGAATGCCGACTTAAGTACAAGCAGGCTGACCCTACTTACTGACTATGTTTTGAACCATTCCTGTTGCACTGGTTATAGATTCCGATGCTTGACTTCAGGTTTACTGTATCCCGTGCACCTTCTTACTGGCGATGAAACACAGAAATTGCATCGGAATTAAATACAAAAGGCACAATGCCGACTTATGTACAAGAAGACTGACACTTCTTACTGTCTATGTTTTGAACCATTCCTGTGACACTACTTATAGACTCCGATGCTTCACTTCAGGTTTACTGTATCCCTCTTACCCTCTTATTGACGATGAAACAAAGAAATTGCATCGGAATAAATACAAAAGGCACAATGCTGACTTTAGTACAAGAAGACTGACTCTTCTTACTGACTATGTTTTGATTCATTCCTGTGACACTAGTTATAGATTCCGATGCTTCACTGCAGGTTTACTGTATCCCTTGGACCTTCTTATTGACGATTAAACACAGAAATTGCATCGGAATTAAATAAAAAAGGCACAATGCCGACATAAGTACAAGAGGATTGACTCATCTTACTCTCTATGATTTGTACCATTCCTGTGACACTAGTTACAGATTCCGATGCTTCACTCCAGGTTTAGTGTATCCCTTGGACCTTCTCATTGACGATGAAACACAGAAATTGTATCGGAATTAAATACAAACGGCACAATGCCGACGTAAGTACAAGAAGACTGACTCTTCTTACTGACTATGCTTTGAACCATTTATGTGACACTAGTTATAGATTCCGATGCTTCACTTCAGGTTTACTGTATCCCTTGGACCATCTTATTGACGTTGATACACAGCAATTGCATCGGAATTAAATAGAAAAGACACAATGCCGACTTAAGTGCAAGATGACTGACTCTTCTTACTGTCTATGTTTTGATTCATTCCTGTGACACTAGTTATAGATTCCGATGCTTCACTCCAGGTTTACTGTATCCCTTGGACCTTCTTATTGACGATGAAACATAGAAATTGCATCGGAATGAAATACATAAGGCACAATGCCGACTTTACTACAAGAAGACTGACTCTTCTTACTGACTGTGTTTTGAACCATTCCTGTGACACTAGTTATAGATTCCGATGCTTCACTCCAGTTTTACTGTATCCCTTGGACCTCCTTATTGACGATCAAACACAGAAATTGTATCGGAATTAAATACGAAAGGCACAATGCCGACTTAAGTACAAGAAGACAGACTCTTCTTACTGTCTATGTTTTGAACCATTCCTGTGACACTAGTTATTGATTCCGGTGCTTTACTCCATGTTTACTGAATCCCTTGGACCTTCTTATTGACGATAAAACACAGAAATTGCATCGGAATTAAATAGAAAAGGCATAATGCCGACTTAAGTACAAGAAGACTGACCCTTCTTACTGACTATGCTTTGAACCATTCCTGTGACACTAGTTATAAATTCCGATGCTTGACTTCAGGTTTACTGTATCCCTCTGACCTTCTTATTGACGATGAAACACAGAAATTGCATCGGGATTAAATACAAAATGCACAATTCCGAATTAAGTACAAGATGACTGACTCTTCTTACAGTCTTTGTTTTGAACCATTCCTGTGACACTAGTTATAGATTCCGATGCCTCACTTCAGTTTTACTGTATCCCTTGGACCTTCTTATTGAAGATGAAAGACATAAATTGCATCGGAATTAAATACAAAAGACACAATGCTGACTTGAGTGCAAGAAGACTCACTCTTCTTAATGACTATGTTTTGAACCACTCCTGTGACAGTAGTTATAGATTCCGATGCTAATCTTCAGGTTTGCTGTATCCCTATGACCTTCTTATTGACGATGAAACACAGAAATTGCATCGGAATTAAATACGAAAGTCACATGCCGACTCAAGTACAAGAAGACTGGCTCTTCTCACTGTCTATGTTTTGGACCTTTCCTGTGAGACCGGTTTTAGATTCCGATGCTTCACTTCAGGCTTACTGTATCCCTCTTCCCTTCTTATTGACGATGAAACACAGAAATTGCATCGGAATTAAATACAAAAGTCACAATGCCGTTTCAAGTACAAGAAGACTGGCTCTTTTTACTGTCTATGCTTTGGACCTTTCCTGAGAGACCGGTTTTAGATTCCGATGTTTCACTTCAGGTTTACTGTATCCCTCTTACCTTCTTATTGACGATGAAACACAGAAATTGCATCGGAATTAAATACAAAAAGCACAATGCTGACTTAAGTACAAGAAGACTGACTCTTCCCACTGTCTATGTTTTGAACCATTCCTGTGACACTAGTTATCGATTCCGCTGCTGCACTTCTGGTTTACTGTATCCCTCTGACCTTCTTATTGACGATGAAACACAGAAATTGCATCGGAATTAAATACAAAAGGCACAATTCCGACTTAAGTACAAGATGACTGACTCTTCTTACTGTCTTTGTTGTGAACCATTCCTGTGACACTAGTTATAGATTCCGATGCTTCACTCCTGGTTTACTGTATCCCATGGACCTTCTTGTTGACGATTAAACATTGATATTGCATCGGAATTAAATACAAAAGGCACAATGCCGACTTAAGTACAAGAAGACTGAGTCTTCTTACTGTATATGATTTGATTCATTCCTGTGACACTAGTTATAGATTCCGATGCTTCACTCCAGGTTAACTGTATCCCTTGGACATTCTTATTGACGATGATACACAGAAATTGCATCGGAATGCCGACTTAAGTACAAGCAGGCTGACCCTACTTACTGACTATGTTTTGAACCATTCCTGTTGCACTGGTTATAGATTCCGATGCTTGACTTCAGGTTTACTGTATCCCGTGCACCTTCTTACTGGCGATGAAACACAGAAATTGCATCGGAATTAAATACAAAAGGCACAATGCCGACTTATGTACAAGAAGACTGACACTTCTTACTGTCTATGTTTTGAACCATTCCTGTGACACTAGTTATAGACTCCGATGCTTCACTTCAGGTTTACTGTATCACTCTTACCCTCTTATTGACGATGAAACAAAGAAATTGCATCGGAATTAAATACAAAAGGCACAATGCTGACTTTAGTACAAGAAGACTGACTCTTCTTACTGACTATGTTTTGATTCATTCCTGTGACACTAGTTATAGATTCCGATGCTTCACTGCAGGTTTACTGTATCCCATGGACCTTCTTGTTGACGATTAAACATTGATATTGCATCGGAATTAAATACAAAAGGCACAATGCCGACTTAAGTACAAGAAGACTGACTCTTCTTACTGTATATGATTTGATTCATTCCTGTGACACTAGTTATAGATTCCGATGCTTCACTCCAGGTTAACTGTATCCCTTGGACATTCTTATTGACGATGATACACAGAAATTGCATCGGAATGCCGACTTAAGTACAAGAAGGCTGACCCATCTTACTGACTATGTTTTGAACCATTCCTGTGACACTAGTTATAGATTCCGATACTTCACTTCAGGTTTACTGTATCCCTCTTACGCTCTTATTGACGATGAAACACAGAAATTGCATCGAAATTAAATACAAAATGCACAATGCTGACTTAAGTACAAGAAGGCTGACTCTTCCTACTGTCTATGTTTTGAACCATTCCTGTGACACTAGTTATAGATTCCGATGCTTCACTCCAGGTTAACTGTATCCCTTGGACCTTCTTATTGACGATGATACACAGAAATTGCATCGGAATGCCGACTTAAGTACAAGAAGACTGACCCATCTTACTGACTATGTTTTGAACCATTCCTGTGACACTAGTTATAGATTCCGACGCGTCACTTCGGGTTTTCTGTATCCCTTGGAACTTCTTATTGAAGATGAAACACATAAATAGCATCGGAATTAAATACAAAAGGCACAATGCCGACTTTAGTGCAAGAAGACTGACTCTTCTTACTGACTATGTTTTGAACCATTCCTGTGACAGTAGTTATAGATTCCGATACTTCACTTCAGGTTTACTGTATCCCTTGGACCATCTTGTTGACGATGAAACATTGAAATTGCATCGGAATTAAATACAAAATTCACAATGCCGACTTAAGTACAAGAAGACCGACTCTTCTTACTGACTATGTTTTTATTCATTCCTGTGACACTAGTTATAGATTCCGATGCTTCACTCCAGGTTTACTGTATCCCTTGTACCTTCTTATTGACGATGATACACAGAAATTGCATCGGAATGCCGGCTTAAGTACAAGAAGACTGACCCTTCTTACTGACTATGTTTTGAACCATTCCTTTGACACTAGTTATAGATTCCGATGCTTCACTTCAGGTTTACTGTATCCCTCTTACACTCTTATTGACGATGAAACACAGAAATTGCATCGCAATTAAATACAAAATGCACAATGTTGACTTAGGTACAAGAAGCCTGACTCTTCCTACTGTCTATGTTTTGAACCATTCCTGTGACACTAGTTATAGATTCCGATGCTTCACTTCAGGTTTTCTGTATCCCTTGGACCTTCTTATTGAAGAAGAAAGACATAAATAGCATCGGAATTAAATACAAAAGACACAATGCCGACTTGAGACAAAAAGACTGACTCTTCTTACTGACTATGTTTTTAACCATTCCTTTTACACTAGTTATAGATTCCGATGCTTGACTTCAGGTTTACTGTATACCTTGCACCTTCTTACTGGCGATGAAACACAGAAATTGCATCGGAATTAAATACAAAAGGCACAATGCCGAGTTTAGTACAAGAAGACTGACTCTTCTTACTGACTATGTTTTGATTCATTCCTGTGACACTAGTTATAGATTCCGATGCTTCACTGCAGGTTTACTGTATCCCTTGGACCTTCTTATTGATGATTAAACACAGAAATTGCATCGGAATTAAATAAAAAAGGCACAATGCCGACATAAGTACGAGAGGACTGACTCATCTTACTGTCTATGATTTGTACCATTCCTGTGACACTAGTTACAGATTCCGATGCTTCACTCCAGGTTTAGTGTATCCCTTGGACCTTCTTATTGACGATGAAACACAGAAATTGCATCGGAATTAAATACAAACGGCACAATGCCGACTTAAGTACAAGAAGACTGACTCTTCTTACTGACTATGCTTTGAACCATTTATGTGACACTAGTTATAGATTCCGATGCTTCACTTCAGGTTTACTGTATCCCTTGGACCTTCTTATTGAAGATGAAACACTGAAATTGCATCGGAACTAAATACAAACGGCACAATGCCGATTTAAGTAAAAGAATACTGACTCTTCTTACTGTCTATGATTTGAACCATCCCTGTGACACTAGTTATAGAATCCGATGCTTCACTCCAGGTTTACTGTATCCCTTGGACCTTCTTATTGACGATGAAACACAGAAATTGCATCGGAATTAAATACAAAAGGCACAATGCCGACTTTAGTACAAGAAGACTGACTCTTCTTACTGACTATGCTTTGATTCATTCCTGTGACACTACTTATAGTTTCCGATGCTTCACTGCAGGTTTACTGTATCCCTTGGACCTTCTTATTGATGATTAAACACAGATATTGCATCGGAATTAAATAAAGAAGGCACAATGCGGACATAAGTACGAGAGGACTGACTCATCTTACTGTCTATGATTTGTACCATTCCTGTGACACTAGTTACAGATTCCGATGCTTCACTCCAGGTTTGGTGTATCCCTTGGACCTTCTTATTGACGATGAAACACAGAAATTGTATCGGAATTAAATACAAACGGCACAATGCCAACTTAAGTACAAGAAGACTGACTCTTCTTACTGACTATGCTATGAATCATTTATGTGACACTAGTTATAGATTCCGATGCTTCACTTCAGGTTTACTGTATCCCTTGGACCATCTTATTGACGATGATACACAGCAATTGCATCGGAATTAAATAGAAAAGACACAATGCCGACTTAAGTGCAAGAAGACTGACTCTTCTTACTGTCTATGTTTTGAACCATCCCTGTGACACTAGTTATAGATTCCGATGCTTCACTTCAGGTTTACTGTATACCTTGCACCTTCTTATTGGCGATGAAACAAAGAAATTGCATCGGAATTAAATACAGAAGATATCATGCCGAGTTATGTACAAGAAGACTGACTCTTCTTACTGACTATGTTTGAACCATTCCTGTGACACTAGTTATAGACTCTGATGCTTCACTTCAGGTTTACTGTATCCCTTGGACCTTCTTATTGAAGATGAAACACAGAAACTGCATCGGAACTAAATACAAAAGGCACAATGCCGACTTAAGTAAAAGAATACTGACTATTCTTACTGTCTATGTTTTGAACCATCCCTGTGACACTAGTTATAGATTCCGATGCTTCACTCCAGGTTTACTGTATCCCTTGGACCTTCTTATTGACGATGAAACACAGAAATTGCATCGGAATTAAATACAAAAGGCACAATGCCGACTTTAGTACAAGAACACTGACTCTTCTTACTGACTATTTTTTTATTCATTCCTGTGACACTAGTTATAGATTCCGATGCTTCACTCCAGGTTTACTGTGTCCCTTGGACCTTCTTATTGAAGATGAATCACAGAAACTGCATCGGAACTAAATACAAAAGGCACAATGCCGACTTAAGTAAAAGAATACTGACTATTCTTACTGTCTATGTTTTGAACCATCCCTGTGACACTAGTTATAGATTCCGATGCTTCACTCCAGGTTTACTGTATCCCTTGTACCTTCTTATTGACGATGATACACAGAAATTGCATCGGAATGCCGACTTAAGTACAAGAAGACTGACCCTTCTTACTGACTATGTTTTGAACCATTCCTTTGACACTAGTTATAGATTCCGTTGCTTCACTTCAGGTTTACTGTATCCCTCTTACACTCTTATTGACGATGAAACACAGAAATTGCATCGCAATTAAATACAAAATGCACAATGTTGACTTAGGTACAAGAAGCCTGACTCTTCCTACTGTCTATGTTTTGAACCATTCCTGTGACACTAGTTATAGATTCCGATGCTTCACTTCAGGTTTTCTGTATCCCTTGGACCTTCTTATTGAAGAAGAAAGACATAAATAGCATCGGAATTAAATACAAAAGACACAATGCCGACTTGAGACAAAAAGACTGACTCTTCTTACTGACTATGTTTTTAACCATTCCTTTTACACTAGTTATAGATTCCGATGCTTGACTTCAGGTTTACTGTATACCTTGCACCTTCTTACTGGCGATGAAACACAGAAATTGCATCGGAATTAAATACAAAAGGCACAATGCCGAGTTTAGTACAAGAAGACTGACTCTTCTTACTGACTATGTTTTGATTCATTCCTGTGACACTAGTTATAGATTCCGATGCTTCACTGCAGGTTTACTGTATCCCTTGGACCTTCTTATTGATGATTAAACACAGAAATTGCATCGGAATTAAATAAAAAAGGCACAATGCCGACATAAGTACGAGAGGACTGACTCATCTTACTGTCTATGATTTGTACCATTCCTGTGACACTAGTTACAGATTCCGATGCTTCACTCCAGGTTTAGTGTATCCCTTGGACCTTCTTATTGACGATGAAACACAGAAATTGCATCGGAATTAAATACAAACGGCACAATGCCGACTTAAGTACAAGAAGACTGACTCTTCTTACTGACTATGCTTTGAACCATTTATGTGACACTAGTTATAGATTCCGATGCTTCACTTCAGGTTTACTGTATCCCTTGGACCTTCTTATTGAAGATGAAACACTGAAATTGCATCGGAACTAAATACAAACGGCACAATGCCGATTTAAGTAAAAGAATACTGACTCTTCTTACTGTCTATGATTTGAACCATCCCTGTGACACTAGTTATAGAATCCGATGCTTCACTCCAGGTTTACTGTATCCCTTGGACCTTCTTATTGACGATGAAACACAGAAATTGCATCGGAATTAAATACAAAAGGCACAATGCCGACTTTAGTACAAGAAGACTGACTCTTCTTACTGACTATGCTTTGATTCATTCCTGTGACACTACTTATAGTTTCCGATGCTTCACTGCAGGTTTACTGTATCCCTTGGACCTTCTTATTGATGATTAAACACAGATATTGCATCGGAATTAAATAAAGAAGGCACAATGCGGACATAAGTACGAGAGGACTGACTCATCTTACTGTCTATGATTTGTACCATTCCTGTGACACTAGTTACAGATTCCGATGCTTCACTCCAGGTTTACTGTATCCCTTGGACCTTCTTATTGACGATGAAACACAGAAATTGCATCGGAATTAAATACAAAAGGCACAATGCCGACTTTAGTACAAGAACACTGACTCTTCTTACTGACTATTTTTTTATTCATTCCTGTGACACTAGTTATAGATTCCGATGCTTCACTCCAGGTTTACTGTATCCCTTGGACCTTCTTATTGAAGATGAATCACAGAAACTGCATCGGAACTAAATACAAAAGGCACAATGCCGACTTAAGTAAAAGAATACTGACTCTTCTTACTGTCTATGATTTGAACCATCCCTGTGACACTAGTTATAGATTCCGATGCTTCACTTCAGGTTTACTGTATCCCTTGGACCTTCTTATTGAAGATGAAACACTGAAATTGCATCGGAACTAAATACAAACGACACAATGCCGATTTAAGTAAAAGAATACTGACTCTTCTTACTGTCTATGATTTGAACCATCCCTGTGACACTAGTTATAGATTCCGATGCTTCACTTCAGGTTTACTGTATACCTTGCACCTTCTTATTGGCGATGAAACAAAGAAATTGCATCGGAATTAAATACAGAAGATATCATGCCGAGTTATGTACAAGAAGACTGACTCTTCTTACTGACTATGTTTGAACCATTCCTGTGACACTAGTTATAGACTCTGATGCTTCACTTCAGGTTTACTGTATCCCTTGGACCTTCTTATTGAAGATGAAACACAGAAACTGCATCGGAACTAAATACAAAAGGCACAATGCCGACTTAAGTAAAAGAATACTGACTATTCTTACTGTCTATGTTTTGAACCATCCCTGTGACACTAGTTATAGATTCCGATGCTTCACTCCAGGTTTACTGTATCCCTTGGACCTTCTTATTGACGATGAAACACAGAAATTGCATCGGAATTAAATACAAAAGGCACAATGCCGACTTTAGTACAAGAACACTGACTCTTCTTACTGACTATTTTTTTATTCATTCCTGTGACACTAGTTATAGATTCCGATGCTTCACTCCAGGTTTACTGTATCCCTTGGACCTTCTTATTGAAGATGAATCACAGAAACTGCATCGGAACTAAATACAAAAGGCACAATGCCGACTTAAGTAAAAGAATACTGACTATTCTTACTGTCTATGTTTTGAACCATCCCTGTGACACTAGTTATAGATTCCGATGCTTCACTCCAGGTTTACTGTATCCCTTGTACCTTCTTATTGACGATGATACACAGAAATTGCATCGGAATGCCGACTTAAGTACAAGAAGACTGACCCTTCTTACTGACTATGTTTTGAACCATTCCTTTGACACTAGTTATAGATTCCGTTGCTTCACTTCAGGTTTACTGTATCCCTCTTACCCTCTTATTGACGATGAAACACAGAAATTGCATCGGAATGAAATACAAAATGCACCATGCTGACTTAGGTACAAGAAGGCTGACTCTTCCTACTGTCTATGCTTTGAACCATTCCTGTGACACTATTTATAGATTCCGATGCTTCACTTCAGGTTTTCTGTATCCCTTGGACCTTCTTATTGAAGAAGACAGACATAAATAGCATCGGAATTAAATACAAAAGACACAATGCCGACTTGAGTCATGAAGACTGACTCTTCTTACTGACTATGTTTTGAACCATTCCTGTGACACTAGTTATAGATTCCGATACTTCACTCAAGGTTTACTGTATCCCTTGGACCTCCTTATTGACGATCAAATACAGAAATTGCATCGGAATTAAATACAAACGGCACAATGCCGACTTAAGTACAAGAAGACAGACTCTTCTTAATGTCTAAGCTTTGAACCATTCCTGTGACACTAGTTACAGATTCCGATGCTTCACTCCAGGTTTACTGTATCCCTTGGACCTTCTTATTGACGAAAAAACACAGAAATTGCATCGGAATTAAATAGAAAAGGCACTATTCCAACTTAAGTAAAAGATGACTGACTCTTCTTACTGTCTTTGTTTTGAACCATTCCTGTGACACTAGTTATAAATTCCGAAGCTTCACTTCATGTTTACTGTATCCCTCTGACCTTCTTATTGACGATGAAACACAGAAATTGCATCGGAATTAAATACAAAAGGCACTATTCCAACTTAAGTAAAAGATGACTGACTCTTCTTACTGTCTTTGTTTTGAAAAATTCCTGTGACACTGGTTATAGATTCCGATGCTACACTCCAGGTTTACTGTATCCCTGGGACCTTCTTATTGACGATGATACACAGAAATTGCATCGGAATGCCGACTTAAGTACAAGCAGGCTGACCCTACTTACTGACTATGTTTTGAACCATTCCTGTTGCACTGGTTATAGATTCCGATGCTTGACTTCAGGTTTACTGTATCCCGTGCACCTACTTACTGGCGATGAAACACAGAAATTGCATCGGAATTAAATACAAAAGGCACAATGCCGACTTATGTACAAGAAGACTGACACTTCTTACTGTCTATGTCTTGAACCATTCCTGTGACACTAGTTATAGACTCTGATGCTTCACTTCAGGTTTACTGTATCCCTCTTACCCTCTTATTGACGATGAAACAAAGAAATTGCATCGGAATTAAATACAAAAGGCACAATGCTGACTTTAGTACAAGAAGAATGACTCTTCTTACTGACTATGTTTTGATTCATTCCTGTGACACTAGTTATAGATTCCGATGCTTCACTGCAGGTTTACTGTATCCCTTGGACCTTCTTATTGACGATTAAACACAGAAATTGCATCGGAATTAAATAAAAAAGGCACAATGCCGACATAAGTACAAGAGGATTGACTCATCTTACTCTCTATGATTTGTACCATTCCTGTGACACTAGTTACAGATTCCGATGCTTCACTCCAGGTTTAGTGTATCCCTTGGACCTTCTCATTGACGATGAAACACAGAAATTGTATCGGAATTAAATACAAACCGCACAATGCCGACTTAAGTACAAGAAGACTGACTCTTCTTACTGACTATGCTTTGAACCATTTATGTGACACTAGTTATAGATTCCGATGCTTCACTTCAGGTTTACTGTATCCCTTGGACCATCTTATTGACGTTGATACACAGCAATTGCATCGGAATTAAATAGAAAAGACACAATGCCGACTTAAGTGCAAGAAGACTGACTCTTCTTACTGTCTATGTTTTGATTCATTCCTGTGACACTAGTTATAGATTCCGATGCTTCACTCCAGGTTTACTGTATCCCTTGGACCTGCTTATTGACGATGAAACATAGAAATTGCATCGGAATGAAATACATAAGGCACAATGCCGACTTTACTACAAGAAGACTGACTCTTCTTACTGACTGTGTTTTGAACCATTCCTGTGACACTAGTTATAGATTCCGATGCTTCACTTCAGATTTACTGTATCCCTCTGACGTTCTTATTGACGATGAAACACAGAAATTGCGTCGGAATTAAATGCAAAAGGCACAATGCCGAATTAAGTACAAGAAGACTGACTCTTCTTACTGTCTATGTTTTGAACCATTCCTGTGACACTAGTTGTAGATTCCGATGCTTCACTCTAGGTTTACTGTATCCCTCTGACCTTCTTATCGACGTTGAAACACAGAAATTGCATCGGAGTTATATACGAAAGCCACAATGCCGACTTAAGTACAAGAAGACTGACTCTTCCCACTGTCTATGTTTTGAACCATAGCTGTTACAATAGTTATGGATTCTGATGCTTCACTTCAGGTTTACTGTATTACTTGGACCTTCCTATTGACGATGAAACACAGAAATTGCATCGGAATTAAATACAAAAGGCACAACGCCGACTTATGTATAAGAAGACTGACTCTTCTTACTGACTATGTTTGAAACATTCCTGTGACACTAGCAATAGACTCTGATGCATCACTTCAGGTTTACTGTATCCCTTGGACCTTCTTAATGAAGATGAAACACAGAAATTGCATCGGAATTAAATACAAATGGCACAATGCCGACTTAAGTACACGAAGACTGACTCTTCTTACTGTCTATGTTTTGAACCATTCTTGTGACACTAGTTATAGATTCCGATGCTTCACTCCAGGTTTACTGTATCCCTTGGACCTCCTTATTGACGATCAAACACAGAAATTGTATCGGAATTAAATACGAAAGGCACAATGCCGACTTAAGTACAAGAAGACAGACTCTTCTTACTGTCTATGTTTTGAACCATTCCTGTGACACTAGTTATAGATTCCGGTGCTTTACTCCATGTTTACTGAATCCCTTGGACCTTCTTATTGATGATAAAACACAGAAATTGCATCGGAATTACATAGAAAAGGCATAATGCCGACTTAAGTACATGAAGACTGACCCTTCTTACTGACTATGTTTTGAACCATTCCTGTGACACTAGTTATAGATTCCGATGCTTCACTCCAGGTTTACTGTATCCCTTGGACCTTCTTATTGACGATGAAACATGGAAATTGCATCGGAATGAAATACATAAGGCACAATGGCGACTTTAGTACAAGAAGACTGACTCTTCTTACTGACTGTGTTTTGAACCATTCCTGTGACACTAGTTATAGAATCCGATGCTTCACTTCAGATTTACTGTATACCTCTGACGTTCTTATTGACGAAGAAACACAGAAATTGCGTCGGAATTAAATACAAAAGGCACAATGCCGAATTAAGTACAAGAAGACTGACTCTTCTTACTGTCTATGTTTTGAACCATTCCTGTGACACTAGTTGTAGATTCCGATGCTTCACTCTAGGTTTACTGTATCCCTCTGACCTTCTTATCGACGTTGAAACACAGAAATTGCAACGGAATTATATACGAAAGTCACAATGCCGACTTAAGTACAAGAAGACTGACTCTTCCCACTGTATATGTTTTGAACCATACCTGTTACACTAGTTATGGATTCCGATGCTTCACTTCAGGTTTACTGTATTACTTGGACTTTCTTATTGACGATGAAACACAGAAATTGCATCGGAATTAAATACAAAAGGCACAACGCCGACTTATGTAGAAGAAGACTGACTCTTCTTACTGACTATGTTTGAACCATTCCTGTGACACTAGCAATAGACTCTGATGCATCACTTCAGGTTTACTGTATCCCTTGGTCCTTCTTAATGAAGATGAAACACAGAAATTGCATCGGAATTAAATACAAATGGCACAATGCCGACTTAAGTACAAGAAGACTGACTCTTCTTACTGTCTATGTTTTGAACCATTCATGTGACACTAGTTACAGATTCCGATGCTTCACTCCAGGTTTACTGTATCCCTTGGACCTTCTTATTGACGATGAAATACAGAAATCGCATCGGAATTAATTCCAAAAGGCACAATGAGGACTTAAGTACAAGAATACTGACTCTTCTTACTGACTATGTTTTGAACCATTCATGTGACACTTGTTATAGATTCCGGTGTTTCACTTCAGTTTTACTCTATCCCTTGGACCTTCTTATTGACGATGAAACACAGAAATTGCATCGGAAATAAATTCAAAAGGCACAATGCCGACTTAATTACAAGAAGACTGACTTTTCTTACTGACTATGTTTTGAAGTATTCCTGTGACACTAGGTATAGATTCCGATGCTTCACTCCAGGTTTACTGTATCCCTTGGACCTTCTTATTGACGATGAAACACAGAAATTGCATCGGAATTATATAAAAAAGGCACAATGCCGACTTAAGTACAAGAAGACTGACTCTTCTTACTGACTATGCTTTGAATCATTCCTGTGACACTAGTTATTGATTCCGATGCTTCACTCCAGGTTTACTGTATCCCTTGGACCTTCTTATTGACGATGAAACACTGATATTGCATCGAAATTAAATACAAAATGCACAATGCCGACCTTAGTACAAGAAGACAGACTCTTCTTACTGACTATGATTTGATTCATTCCTTTGACAGTAGTTACAGATTCCGATGCTTCACTCCAGGTTTAGTGTATCCCTTGGACCTTCTTATTGACGATGAAACACAGAAATTGCGTCGGAATTGAATACAAAAGGCACAATGCCGACTTTAGTACAAGAAGACTGACTCTTCTTACTGACTGTGTTTTGAACCATTCCTGTGACACTAGTTGTAGATTCCGATGCTTCACTCTAGGTTTACTGTATCCCTCTGACCTTCTTATCGACGTTGAAACACAGAAATTGCATCGGAATTATATACGAAAGTCGCAATGCCGACTTAAGTACAAGAAGACTGTCTCTTCCCACTGTATATGTTTTGAACCATACCTGTTACACTAGTTATGGATTCCGATGCTTCACTTCAGGTTTACTGTATTACTTGGACTTTCTTATTGACGATGAAAGACAGAAATTGCATCGGAATTAAATACAAAAGGCACAACGCCGACTTATGTATAAGAAGACTGACTCTTCTTACTGACTATGTTTGAACCATTCCTGTGACACTAGCAATAGACTCTGATGCATCACTTCAGGTTTACTGTATCCCTTGGTCCTTCTTAATGAAGATGAAACACAGAAATTGCATCGGAATTAAATACAAATGGCACAATGCCGACTTAAGTACAAGAAGACTGACTCTTCTTACTGTCTATGTTTTGAACCATTCATGTGACACTAGTTACAGATTCCGATGCTTCACTCCAGGTTTATTGTATCCCTTGGACCTTCTTATTGACGATGAAACACAGAAATTGCATCGGAAGTAAATCCAAAAGGCACAATGAGGACTTAAGTACAAGAATACTGACTCTTCTTACTGACTATGTTTTGAACCATTCATGTGACACTTGTTATGGATTCGGTGTTTCACTTCAGTTTTACTCTATCCCTTGGACCTTCTTATTGACGATGAAACACAGAAATTGCATCGGAAATAAATACAAACGGCACAATGCCGACTTAATTACAAGAAGACTGACTTTTCTTACTGACTATGTTTTGAACTATTCCTGTGACACTAGGTATAGATTCCGATGCTTCACTCCAGGTTTACTGTATCCCTTGGACCTTCTTATTGACGATGAAACACAGAAATTGCATCGGAATTATATAAAAAAGGCCCAATGCCGACTTAAGTACAAGAAGACTGACTCTTCTTACTGACTATGCTTTGAACCATTCCTGTGACACTAGTTATTGATTCCGATGCTTCACTCCAGGTTTACTGTATCCCTTGGACCTTCTTATTGACGATGAAACACTGATATTGCATCGAAATTAAATACAAAATGCACAATGCCGACCTTAGTACAAGAAGACAGACTCTTCTTACTGACTATGATTTGATTCATTCCTTTGACAGTAGTTACAGATTCCGATGCTTCACTCCAGGTTTAGTGTATCCCTTGGACTTCTTATTGACGATGAAACACAGAAATTGCGTCGGAATTGAATATAAAAGGCACAATGCCGAATTAAATACAAGAAGACTGACTCTTCTTACTGACTATGCTTTGAACCATTCCTGTGACACTAGTTATGGATTCCGATGCTTCACTCTAGGTTTACTGTATCCCTTGGACCTTATTATTGACGATGAAACACAGAAATTGCATCGGAATTAAATAAAAAAGGCACAATGCCGACATAAGTACACGAGGACTGACTCATCTTACTGTCTATGATTTGAACCATTCCTGTGACACTAGTTACAGATTCCGATGCTTCAGTCCAGGTTTACTGTATCCCTTGGACCTTCTTATTGACGATGAAACACAGATATTGTATCGGAATTACATACAAACGGCACAATGCCGACTTAAGTACAAGAAGACTGACTCTTCTTACTAACTATGCTTTGAACCATTTATGTGACACTAGTTATAGATTCCGATGCTTCACTTCAGGTTTACTGTATCCCTTGGACTTTCTTATTGACGATGAAACACAGAAATTGCATCGGAATTAAATAGAAAAGACACAATGCCGACTTAAGTTCAAGAAGACTGACTCTTCCTACTGTCTATGTTTTGAACCATTCCTGTGTCAGTAGTTAAAGATTACGATGCTTCACTCCAGGTTTACTGTTCCCTTGGACCTTCTTATTGACGATGAAACACAGAAATTGCATCGGAATTAAATACAAAAGGCACAATGCCGACTTTAGTACAAGAAGACTGACTCTTCTTACTGTCTATGTTTTGAAACTTTCATGTGACACTAGTTATAGATTCCGATGCTTCACTTCAGGTTTACTGTATCCCTTGCACCTTCTTATTGGCGATGAAACACAGAAATTGCATCGGAATTAAATACAAAAGATACAATGCCGACTTATGTACATGAAGACTGACTCTTCTTACTGACTATGTTTTGAACCATTCCTGTGACACTAGTTATAGATTCCGATGCTTCACTTCAGGTTTACTGTATCCCTCTGACGTTCTTATTGACGATGAAACACAGAAATTGCGTCGGAATTAAATACAAAAGGCACAATGCCGAATTAAGTACAAGAAGACTGACTCTTCTTACTGTCTATGTTTTGAACCATTCCTGTTACACTAGTTGTAGATTCCGATGCTTCACTCTAGGTTTACTGTATCCCTCTGACCTTCTTATCGACGTTGAAACACAGAAATTGCATCGGAGTTATATACGAAAGCCACAATGCCGACTTAAGTACAAGAAGACTGACTCTTCCCACTGTCTATGTTTGAACCATAGCTGTTACACTAGTTATGGATTCCGATGCTTCACTTCAGGTTTACTGTATTACTTGGACCTTCTTATTGACGATGAAACACAGAAATTGCATCGGAATTAAATACAAAAGGCACAACGCCGATTTATGTATCAGAAGACTGACTCTTCTTACTGACTATGTTTGAAACATTCCTGTGACACTAGCAATAGACTCTGATGCATCACTTCAGGTTTACTGTATCCCTTGGTCCTTCTTAAGGATGATGAAACACAGAAATTGCATCGGAATTAAATAGAGAAGGCATAATGCCGACTTAAGTACAAGAAGACTGACCCTTCTTACTGACTATGCTTTGAACCATTCCTGTGACACTAGTTATAGATTCCGATGCTTCACTCCAGGTTTACTGTATCCCTTGGACCTTCTTATTGACGATGAAACATAGAAATTGCATCGGAATGAAATACATAAGGCACAATGGCGACTTTAGTACAAGAAGACTGACTCTTCTTACTGACTGTGTTTTGAACCATTCCTGTGACACTAGTTATAGATTCCGATGCTTCACTTCAGATTTACTGTATCCCTCTGACGTTCTTATTGACGATGAAACACAGAAATTGCGTCGGAATTAAATACAAAAGGCACAATGCCGAATTAAGTACAAGAAGACTGACTCTTCTTACTGTCTATGTTTTGAACCATTCCTGTGACACTAGTTGTAGATTCCGATGCTTCACTCTAGGTTTACTGTATCCCTCTGACCTTCTTATCGACGTTGAAACACAGAAATTGCATCGGAATTATATACGAAAGTCACAATGCCGACTTAAGTACAAGAAGACTGACTCTTCCCACTGTATATGTTTTGAACCATACCTGTTACACTAGTTATGGATTCCGATGCTTCACTTCAGGTTTACTGTATTACTTGGACTTTCTTATTGACGATGAAACACAGAAATTGCATCGGAATTAAATACAAAAGGCACAACGCCGACTTATGTATAAGAAGAGGTTGACTCTTCTTACTGACTATGTTTTGAACTATTCCTGTGACACTAGGTATAGATTCCGATGCTTCACTCCAGGTTTACTGTATCCCTTGGACCTTCTTATTGACGATGAAACACAGAAATTGCATCGGAATTATATAAAAAAGGCACAATGCCGACTTAAGTACAAGAAGACTGACTCTTCTTACTGACTATGCTTTGAACCATTCCTGTGACACTAGTTATTGATTCCGATGCTTCACTCCAGTTTTACTGTATCCCTTGGACCTTCTTATTGACGATGAAACATTGATATTGCATCGAAATTAAATACAAAATGCACAATGCCGACCTTAGTACAAGAAGACAGACTCTTCTTACTGACTATGATTTGATTCATTCCTTTGACAGTAGCTACAGATTCCGATGCTTCACTCCAGGTTTAGTGTATCCCTTCGACCTTCTTATTGACGATGAAACACAGAAATTGCGTCGGAATTGAATACAAAAGGCACAATGCCGACTTTAGTACAAGAAGACTGACTCTTCTTACTGACTATGCTTTGAACCATTTATGTGACACTAGTTGTAGATTCCGATGCTTCACTCTAGGTTTACTGTATCCCTCTGACCTTCTTATCGACGTTGAAACACAGAAATTGCATCGGAATTATATACGAAAGTCACAATGCCGACTTAAGTACAAGAAGACTGACTCTTCCCACTGTATATGTTTTGAACCATACCTGTTACACTAGTTATGGATTCCGATGCTTCACTTCAGGTTTACTGTATTACTTGGACTTTCTTATTGACGATGAAACACAGAAATTGCATCGGAATTAAATACACAAGGCACAACGCCGACTTATGTATAAGAAGACTGACTCTTCTTACTGACTATGTTTGAACCATTTCTGTGACACTAGCAATAGACTCTGATGCATCACTTCAGGTTTACTGTATCCCTTGGTCCTTCTTAATGAAGATGAAACACAGAAATTGCATCGGAATTAAACACAAATGGCACAATGCCGACTTAAGTACAAGAAGACTGACTCTTCTTACTGTCTATGTTTTGAACCATTCATGTGACACTAGTTACAGATTCCGATGCTTCACTCCAGGTTTACTGTATCCCTTGGACCTTCTTATTGACGATGAAACACAGAAATTGCATCGGAATTAAATCCAAAAGGCACAATGAGGACTTAAGTACAAGAATACTGACTCTTCTTACTGACTATGTTTTGAACCATTCATGTGACACTTGTTATAGATTCCGGTGTTTCACTTCAGTTTTACTCTATCCCTTGGACCTTCTTATTGACGATGAAACACAGAAATTGCATCGGAAATAAATACAAAAGGCACAATGCCGACTTAATTACAAGAAGACTGACTTTTCTTACTGACTATGTTTTGAACTATTCCTGTGACACTAGGTATAGATTCCGATGCTTCACTCCAGGTTTACTGTATCCCTTGGACCTTCTTATTGACGATGAAACACAGAAATTGCATCGGAATTATATAAAAAAGGCCCAATGCCGACTTAAGTACAAGAAGACTGACTCTTCTTACTGACTATGCTTTGAACCATTCCTGTGACACTAGTTATTGATTCCGATGCTTCACTCCAGGTTTACTGTATCCCTTGGACCTTCTTATTGACGATGAAACACTGATATTGCATCGAAATTAAATACAAAATGCACAATGCCGACCTTAGTACAAGAAGACAGACTCTTCTTACTGACTATGATTTGATTCATTCCTTTGACAGTAGTTACAGATTCCGATGCTTCACTGCAGGTTTAGTGTATCCCTTGGACCTTCTTATTGACGATGAAACACAGAAATTGCGTCGGAATTGAATACAAAAGGCACAATGCCGACTTTAGTACAAGAAGACTGACTCTTCTTACTGACTGTGTTTAGAACCATTCCTGTGGCACTAGTTATAGATTCAGATGCTTCACTTCAGATTTACCGTATTCCTCTGAGGTTATTATTGACGATGAAACACAGAGATTGCGTCGGAATTAAATATAAAAGGCACAATGCCGAATTAAGTACAAGAAGACTGACTCTTCTTACTGTCTATGTTTTGAACCATTCCTGTGACACTAGTTATGGATTCCGATGCTTCACTCTAGGTTTACTGTATCCCTTGGACCTTATTATTGACGATGAAACACAGAAATTGCGTCGGAATTAAATAAAAAAGGCACAATGCCGACATAAGTACACGAGGACTGACTCATCTTACTGTCTATGATTTGAACCATTCCTGTGACACTAGTTACAGATTCCGATGCTTCAGTACAGGTTTACTGTATCCCTTGGACCTTCTTATTGACGATGAAACACAGATATTGTATCGGAATTACATACAAACGGCACAATGCCGACTTAAGTACAAGAAGACTGACTCTTCTTACTAACTATGCTTTGAACCATTTATGTGACACTAGTTATAGATTCCGATGCTTCACTTCAGGTTTACTGTATCCCTTGGACCTTCTTATTGACGATGAAACACAGAAATTGCATCGGAATTAAATAGAAAAGACGCAATGCCGACTTAAGTTCAAGAAGACTGACTCTTCCTACTGTCTATATTTTGAACCATTCCCGTGTCAGTAGTTAAAGATTACGATGCTTCACTCCAGGTTTACTGTTCCCTTGGACCTTCTTATTGACGATGAAACACAGAAATTGCATCGGAATTAAATACAAAAGGCACAATGCCGACTTTAGTACAAGAAGACTGACTCTTCTTACTGTCTATGTTTTGAAACTTTCATGTGACACTAGTTATAGATTCCGATGCATCACTTCAGGTTTACTGTATCCCTTGCACCTTCTTATTGGCGATAAAACACAGAAATTGCATCGGAATTAAATACAAAAGATACAATGCCGACTTATGTACATGAAGACTGACTCTTCTTACTGACTATGTTTTGAACCATTCCTGTGTCACTAGTTATAGTTTCCGATGCTTCACTTCAGGTTTACTGTATCCCTCTGACCTTCTTATTGACGATGAAACACTGATATTGCATCGGAATTAAATACAAAATGCACAATGCCGACTTTAGTACAAGAAGACTGACTCTTCTTACTGACTATGCTTTGAACCATTTATGTGACACTAGTTATAGATTCCGATGCTTCACTTCAGGTTTACTGTATCCCTTGGACCTTCTTATTGACGATGAAACACTGCAATTGCATCGGAATTAAATAGAAAAGACACAATGCCGACTTAAGAGCAAGAAGACTGAGTCTTCCTACTGTCTATGTTTTGAACCATTCCTGTGTCACTAGTTAAAGATTCCGATGCTTCACTCCTGGTTTACTGTTCCCTTGGACCTTCTTATTGACGATGAAACACAGAAATTGCATCGGAATTAAATACGAAAGGCACAATGCCGACTTACGTTCAAGAAGACTGACTCTTCTAATTGACTATGTTTTGAACCATTCCTGTGACACTAGTTATAGATTCCGATGCCTCACTTCATGTTTACTGTATCCCTCTGACCTTCGTATTGACGATGAAACACAGAAATTGCATCGGAATTAAATACAAAACGCACAATGAAGAATTAAGTACAAGAAGACTGACTCTTCTTACTGTCTATGTTTTGAACCTTTCATGTGACACTAGTTATAGATTCCGATGCTTAACTTCAGGTTTACTGTATCCCTTGCACCTTCTTATTGGCGATGAAACAAAGAAATTGCATCGGAATTATATACAAAAGATACAATGCCGAATTAAGTACAAGAAGACTGACTCTTCTTACTGTCTATGTTTTGAACCATTCCTGTGACACTAGTTATAGATTCCGATGCTTCACTCTCGGTTTACTGTATCCCTTGGACCTTCTTATTGACGATGAAATACAGAAATTGCATCAGAATAAAATAAAAAAGGCACAATGCCGACATAAGTACAAGACAACTGACTCATCTTACTGTCTATGATTTGAACCATTCCTGTGACACTATTTACAGATTCCGATGCTTCACTGCAGGTTTACTGTATCCCTTGGACCTTCTTATTGACGATGAAACACAGAAATTGTATCGGAATTAAATACAAACCGCACAATGCCGACTCAAGTACAAGAAGACTGACTCTTCTTACTGACTATGCTTTGAACCATTTATGTGACACTAGTTATAGATTCCGATGCTTCACTTCAGGTTTACTGTATCCCTTGGACCTTCTTATTGACGATGAAACACAGCAATTGCATCGGAATTAAATAGAAAAGACACAATGCCGACTTAAGTGCAAGAAGACTGACTCTTCCTACTGTCTATGTTTTGAACCATTCCTGTGTCACTAGTTAAAGATTCCGATGCTTCACTCCAGGTTTACTGTTCCCTTTGACCTTCTTATTGACGATGAAACACAGAAATTGCATCGGAATTAAATACGAAAGGCGCAATAATGACTTACGTTCAAGAAGACTGACTCTTCCTATTGACTATGTTTTGAACCATTCCTGTGACACTAGTTATAGATTCCGATGCCTCACTTCATGTTAACTGTATCCCTCTGACCTTCGTATTGACGATGAAACACAGAAATTGCATCGGAATTAAATACAAAAGGCACAATGCCGAATTAAGTAAAAGAAGACTGACTCTTCTTACTGTCTATGTTTTGAACCTTTCATGTGACACTAGTTATAGATTCCGATGCTTCACTTCAGGTTTACTGTATCCCTTGCACCTTCTTACTGGCGATGAAACACAGAACTTGCATCGGAATTAAATACAAAGATACAATGCCGACTTATGTACATGAAGACTGACCCTTCTTACTGACTATGCTTTGAACCATTCCTGTGACACTAGTGATAGACTCTGATGCTTCACTACAGGTTTACTGTATCCCTTGGACCATCTTATTGACGATGATACACAGCAATTGCATCGGAATTAAATAGACAAGACACAATGCCGACTTAAGTGCATAAAGACTGACTCTTCTTACTGTCTATGTTTTGAACCATCCCTGTGAAACTAGTTATAGATTCCGACGCATCACTTCAGGTTTACTGTATCCCTTGCACCTTCTTATTAACGATGAAACAAAGAAATTGCATCGGAATTAAATACAGAAGATACCATGCCGAGTTATGTACAAGAAGACTGACTCTTCTCACTGACTATGTTTTGAACCATTCCTGTGACACTAGTTATAGACTCTGATGCTTCACTTGAGGTTTACTGTATCCCTTGGACCTTCTTACTGAAGATGAAACACAGAAACTGCATCGGAACTAAATACAAAAGGCACAATGCCGACTTAAGTAAAAGAATACTGACTATTCTTACTGTCTAAGTTTTGAACCATCCCTGTGACAGTAGTTATAGATTCCGATGCTTCACTCCAGGTTTACTGTATCGCTTGGACCTTCTTATTGACGATGAAACACAGAAATTGCATCGGAATTAAATCCAAAAGCCACAATGAGGACTTAAGTACAAGAATACTGACTCTTCTTACTGACTATGTTTGGAACCATTCATGTGACACTTGTTATAGATTCCGGTGTTTCACTTCAGTTTTACTCTATCCCTTGGACCTTCTTATTGACGATGAAACACAGAAATTGCATCGGGAATAAATACAAAAGGCACAATGCCGACTTAATTACAAGAAGACTGACTTTTCTTACTGACTATGTTTTGAACTATTCCTGTGACACTAGTTATAGATTCCGATGCTTCACTCCAAGTTTACTGTATCCCTTGGACCTTCTTATTGACGATGAAACACAGAAAATGCATTGGAATTATATAAAAAAGGCACAATGCCGACTTAAGTACAAGAAGACTGACTCTTCTTACTGACTATGCTTTGAACCATTCCTGTGACACTAGTTATTGATTCCGATGCTTCACTCCAGGTTTACTGTATCCCATGGACCTTCTTATTGACGATGAAACACTGATATTGCATCGAAATTAAATACAAAATGCACAATGCCGACCTTAGTACAAAAAGACAGACTCTTCTTACTGACTATGATTTGAATCATTCCTTTGACAGTAGTTACAGATTCCGATGCTTCACTCCAGGTTTAGTGTATCCCTTGGACCTTCTTATTGACGATGAAACACAGAAATTGCGTCGGAATTGAATACAAAAGGCTCAATGCCGAATTAAGTACAAGAAGACTGACTCTTCTTACTGTCTATGTTATGAACCATTCCTGTGACACTAGTTATGGATTCCGATGCTTCACTCTAGGTTTACTGTATCCCTTGGACCTTATTATTGACGATGAAACACAGAAATTGCATCGGAATTAAATAAAAAAGGCACAATGCGGACATAAGTACACGAGGACTGACTCATCTTACTGTCTATGATTTGGACCATTCCTGTTACACTAGTTACAGATTCCGATGCTTCAGTCCAGGTTTACTGTATCCCTTGAACCTTCTTATTGACGATGAAACACAGATATTGTATCGGAATTAAATACGAACGGCACAATGCCGACTTAAGTACAAGAAGACTGACTCTTCTTACTAACTATGCTTTGAACCATTTATGTGACACTAGTTATAGATTCCGATGCTTCACTTCAGGTTTACTGTATCCCTTGGACCTTCTTATTGACGATGAAACACAGAAATTGCATTGGAATTAAATAGAAAAGACACAATGCCGACTTAAGTTCAAGAAGACTGACTCTTCCTACTGTCTATGTTTTGAACCATTCCTGTGTCACTAGTTAAAGATTACGATGCTTCACTCCAGGTTTACTGTTCCCTTGGACCTTCTTATTGACGATGAAACACAGAAATTGCATCGGAATTAAATACAAAAGGCACAATGCCGACTTTAGTACAAGAAGACTGACTCTTCTTACTGTCTATGTTTTGAAACTTTCATGTGACACTAGTTATAGATTCCGATGCTTCACTTCAGGTTTACTGTATCCCTTGCACCTTCTTATTGGCGATGAAACACAGAAATTGCGTCGGAATTAAATACAAAAGATACAATGCCGACTTATGTACATGAAGACTGGCTCTTCTTACTGACTATGTTTTGAACCATTCCTGTGACACTAGTTATAGATTCCGATGCTTCACTTCAGGTTTACTGTATCCCTCTGACCTTCTTATTGACGATGAAACACTGAAATTGCATCGGAATTAAATACAAAAGCACAATGCCGACTTTAGTACAAGAAGACTGACTCTTCTTACTGACTATGCCTTGAACCATTTATGTGACACTAGTTATAGATTCCGATGCTTCACTTCAGGTTTACTGTATCCCTTGGACCTTCTTATTGACGATGAAACACAGCAATTGCATCGGAATTAAATAGAAAAGACACAATGCCGACTTAAGTGCAAGAAGACTGACTCTTCCTACTGTCTATGTTTTGAACCATTCCTGAGTCACTAGTTAAAGATTACGATGCTTCACTCCTGGTTTACTGTTCCCTTGGACCTTCTTATTGACGATGAAACACAGAAATTGCATCGGAATTAAATACGAAAGGCACAATGCCGACTTACGTTCAAGAAGACTGACTCTTCTCATTGACTATGTTTTGAACCATTCCTGTGACACTAGTTATAGATTCCGATGCCTCACTTCATGTTAACTGTATCCCTCTACCCTTCGTATTGACGATGAAACACAGAAATTGCGTCGGAATTAAATACAAAACGCACAATGCCGAATTAAGTACAAGGAGACTGACTCTTCTTACTGTCTATGTTTTGAACCTTTCATGTGACACTAGTTATAGAATCCGATGCTTCACTTCAGGTTTACTGTATCCCTTGCACCTTCTTATTGGCGATGAAACACAGAAATTGCATCGGAATTAAATACAAAAGATACAATGCCGACTTATGTACATGAAGACTGACTCTTCTTACTGACTATGCTTTGAACCATTCCTGTGACACTAGTTATAGACTCTGATGCTTCACTACAGGTTTACTGTATCCCTTGGACCTTCTTATTGAAGATGAAACACAGTAATTGCATCGGAACATAATACTAAAGGCACAATGCCGACTTAAGTAAAAGAATACTGACTCTTCTTACTGTCTATGTTTTCAACCATCCCTGTGACACTAGTTCTAGATTGCGATGCTTCACTCCAGGTTTACTGTATCCCTTGGACCTTCTTAATGACGATGAAACACAGAAATTGCATCGGAATTAAATACAAATGGCACAATGCCGACTTTAGTACAAGAAGACTGACTCTTCTTACTGACTATGTTTTGATTCATTCCTGTGACACTAGTTATTGATTCCGATGCTTCACTCCAGGTTTACTGTATCTTTTGGACCTTCTTATTACGATGAGACATAAAAATTGCATCGGAATTAAATACAAAAGGCACAATGCCGACTTTAGTACAAGAAGGCTGACTCTTCTTACTGACTGTGCTTTGGACCATTCCTGTGACACTAGTAATAGATTCCGTTGCTTCACTTCAGATTTACTGTTTCCCTCTGACGTTCTTATTGACGATGAAACACAGAAATTGCGTCGGAATTAAATACAAAATTCACAATGCCGAATTAAGTACAAGAAGACTGACTCTTCTTACTGTCTATGTTTAGAACCATTCCTGTGACACTACTTGTAGATTCCGATGCTTCACTCTAGGTTTACTGTATCCCTTGGACCTTCTTATTGACGATGAAACACAGAAATTGTATCGGAATTAAATACAAACGGCACAATGCCGACTTAAGTACAAGAAGACTGACCCTTCTTACTGACTATGCTTTGAACCATTTATGGGACACTAGTTATAGATTCCGATGCTTCACTCCAGGTTTAATGTATCCCTTGGACCTTCTTATTGACGATGAAACGCAGAAAGTGCATCGGAATTAAATACAAAAGGCACAATGGCGACTTAAGTACAAGAAGACTGACTCTTCTTACTATGTTTTGAAACATTCCTGTGACACTAGTTATAGATTCTTATGCTTCACTCCAGGTATACTGTATCCCTTGCACCTTCTTATTGACGATGAAACACACAAGTTGCATCGGAATTAAATACAAAAGGCACAATGCCGTCTTAAGTACAAGAAGACTGACTCTTCTTACTGACTATGTTTTGAACCATTCCTGTGACACTAGTTATAGATTCCGATGCTTGACTTCAGATTTTCTGTATCCCTCTAACCTTCTTATTGACGATGAAACACAGAAATTACATCGGAATTAAATACTAAAGGCACGATGCTGAATTAAGTACAAGAAGACTGACTCTTCTTACAGTCGCTGTTTTTGAACCATTCCTGTGACACTAGTTATAAATTCCGATGCTTCACTCCAGGTTTGCTGTATCCCTTGGACCTTCTTATTTACGATGAAACACAGAAATTGCATCGGAATTAAATACAAAAGGCACAACGCCGACTTATGTATAAGAAGACTGACTCTTCTTACTGCCTATGTTTGAACCATTCCTGTGACACTAGCTATAGACACTGATGCTTCACTTCAGGTTTACTGTATCCCTTGGACCTTCTTGTTGACGATGAAACACTGATATTGCATCGGAATTAAATACAAAAGGCTCAATGGTGACTTAAGTACAAGAAGACTGATTCTTCTTACTGACTATGATTTGAACCATTCATGTGACACTAGTTATAGATTCCGATGCTTCACTCCAGGCCTACTATATCCCTTGGACCTTCTTATTGACGATGAAACACAGAAATTGCATAGGAATGAAATAGAAAACGCACAATGCCGACTTGAGTACATGAAGGCTAACTCTTCCTACTGTCTATGTTTAAACCATTCCTGTGACATTAGTTATAGATTCCGATGCTTCACTTCAGGTTTACTGTATCCCTCTGAACCTTCTTATTGACGATGAAACACAGAAATTGCATCGGATTTAAATACGAAAGTCACAATGCCGACTTAAGTACAAGAAGACTGTCTTTTCCCACTGTCTATGTTTTGAACCATTCCTGTTACACTAGTTATGGATTCCGATGCTTCACTTCAGGTTTACTGAATTACTTGGACCTGCTTATTGACGATGAAACACAGAAATTGCATCGTAATTCAATACAAAAGGCACAACGCCGACTTATGTATAAGAAGACTGACTCTTCTTACTGACTATGATTGAGCCATTCCTGTGACACTAGCTATAGTCTCTGATGCTTCACTTCAGGTTTACTGTATCCCTTGGTCCTTCTTATTGAAGATGAAACACAGAAATTGCATCGGAATTAAATACAAATATCACAATGCCGACTTAAGTACAAGAATACTGACTCTTCTTACTGTCTATGTTTTGAACCATCCCTGTGACACTAGTTATAGATTCCGATGCTTCACTCCAGGTTTACTGTATCCCTTGGACCTTCTTATTGACGATGAAACACAGAAATTGCATCGGAATTAAATAAAAAAGCACAATGCCGACATAAGTACAAGTGGACTGACTCATTTCACTGTCTATGATTTGAACCATTCGTGTGACACTAGTTACAGATTCCGATGTTTCACTCCAGGTGTACTGTATCCGTTGGACCTTCTTATTGACGATGAAACACAGAAATTGTATCGGAATTAAATACAAACGGCACAATGCCGACTTAAGTACAAGAAGACTGACTCTTCTTACTGACTATGCTTTGAACCATTTATGCGACACTAGTTATAGATTCCGATGCTTCACTTCAGGTTTACTCTATCCCTTGGACCTTCTTATTGACGATGAAACACAGCAATTGCATCGGAAATAAACAGAAAAGACACAATGCCGACATAAGGTCAAGAAGACTGACTCTTCCTACTGTCTATGTTTTGAACCATTCCTGTGTCACTAGTTAAAGATTCCGATGCTTCACTCCAGGTTTACTGTATCCCTTGGACCTTCTTGTTGACGATGAGACACAGAAATTGCATCGGAATTAAATACAAAAGGCACAATGCCGACTTAAGTTCAAGAAGACTGACTCTTCTTACTGACCATGTTTTGAACCATTCCTGTGACACTAGTTATAGATACCGATGCTTCAATTCAGGTTTACTGTAACCCTCTGACCTTCTTATTGACGATGAAACACAGAAATTGCATCGGTATTAAATACAAAAGGCACAATGCCGAATTAAGTACAAGAAGACTGACTCTTCATACTGTCTATGTTTCGAACCTTTCATGTGACACTAGTTATAGATTCCGATGCCTCACTCCGGGTTTACTGTATCCCTTGGACCTTCTTATTGACGATGAAACACAGAAATTGCATCGGAATTAAATACAAAAGGCACAATGGCGACTTAAGTACAAGAAGACTGATTCTTCTTACTGACTATGATTTGAACCATTCATGTGACACTAGTTATAGATGCCGGTGCTTCACTTCAGGTTTACTGTATCCCTTGGACCTTCTTATTGACGATGAAACACAGAAATTGCATCGTAAATAAATACAAAAGGCACAATGCCGGCTTAAGTACAAGAAGACTGAATCTTCTTACTGACTTTGATTTGAACCATTCCTGTGACACTAGTTATAGATTCTGATGCTTGACTTCAGTTTTACTGTATCCCTCTGACCTTCTTATTGACGATGAAACACAGAAGTTGCATCGGAATGAAATACTAAAATCACAATGCCGAATTAAGTACAAGAAGACTGACTCTTCTTACTGTCGATGTCTTTGAACCATTCCTGTGACACTAGTTATAGATTCCGATGCATCACTCCAGGTTTACTGTATCCCTTGGACCTTCTCATTGACGATGAAACACAGAAATTGCATCGGAATTATATAAAAAAGGCACAATGCCGACTTAAGTACAAGAAGACTGACTCTTCTTACTGTCTATGTTTTGAACCATTCCTGTGACACTAGTTATAGATTCCGATGCTTCACTCTAGGTTTACCGTATCCCTTGGACCTTCTTATTGACGATGACATACAGAAATTACATCAGAATAAAATAAAAAAGGCACAATGCCGACATAAGTACAAGAGGACTGACTCATCTTACTGTCCATGATTTGAACCATTCCTGTGACACTATTTACAGATTCCGATGCTTCACTCCAGGTTTACTGTATCCCTTGGACCTTCTTATAGACGATGAAACACAGAAATTGTATCGGAATTAAATACAAACCGCACAATGCCGACTTACGTACAAGAAGACTGACTCTTCTTATTGACTATGTTTTGAACCATTCCTGTGACACTAGTTATACATTCCGATGCCTCACTTCATGTTTACTGCATCCCTCTGACCTTCGTATTGACGATGAAACACAGAAATTGCATCGGAATTAAATACAAAAGGCACAATGCCGAATTAAGTACAAGAAGACTGACTCTTCTTACTGTCTATGTTTTGAACCTTTCATGTGACACTAGTTATAGATTCCGATGCTTCACTTCAGGTTTACTGTATCCCTTGCACCTTCTTATTGGCGATGAAACACAGAAATTGCATCGGAATTAAATACAAAAGATACAATGCCGACTTATGTACATGAAGACTGACTCTTCTTACTGACTATGTTTTGAACCATTCCTGTGACACTAGTTATAGACTCTGATGCTTCACTACAGGTTTACTGTATCCCTTGGACCTTCGTATTGAAGATGAAACACAGAAATTGCATCGGACAAAAATACAAAAGGCACAATGCCGACTTAAGTTAAAGAATACTGACTCTTCTTACTGTCTATGTTTTGAACCATCCCTGTGACACTAGTTATAGATTCCGATGCTTCACTCCAGGTTTACTGTATCCCTTGGACCTTCTTAATGACGATGAAACACAGAAATTGCATCGGAATTAAATACAAAAGGCACAATGCCGACTTTAGTACAAGAAGACTGACTCTTCTTACTGACTATGATTTGATTCATTCCTGTGACACTAGTTATTGATTCCGATGCTTCACTCCATGTTTACTGTATCTTTTGGACCTTCTTATTACGTTGAAACATAAAAATTGCATCGGAATTAAATACAAAAGGCACAATGCCGACTTTAGTACAAGAAGACTGACTCTTCTTACTGACTGTGCTTTGAACCATTCCTGTGACACTAGTAATAGATTCCGTTGCTTCACTTCAGATTTACTGTTTCCCTCTGACGTTCTTATTGACGATGAAACACAGAAATTGCGTCGGAATTAAATACAAAAGTCACAATGCCGAATTAAGTACAAGAAGACTGACTCTTCTTACTGTCTATGTTTAGAACCATTCCTGTGACACTACTTGTAGATTCCGATGCTTCACTCTAGGTTTACTGTATCCCTTGGACCTTCTTATTGACGATGAAACACAGAAATTGTATCGGAATTAAATACAAACGGCACAATGCCGACTTAAGTACAAGAAGACTGACTCTTCTTACTGACTATGCTTTGAACCATTTATGGGACACTAGTTATAGATTCCGATGCTTCACTCCAGGTTTAATGTATCCGTTGGATCTTCTTATTGACGATGAAACACAGAAAGTGCATCGGAATTGAATACAAAAGGCACAATGGCGACTTAAGTACAAGAAGACTGACTCTTCTTACTATGATTTGAAACATTCCTGTGACACTAGTTATAGATTCTTATGCTTCACTCCAGGTATACTGTATCCCTTGCACCTTCTTATTCACGATGAAACACACAAGTTGCATCGGAATTAAATAGAAAAGGCACAATGCCGTCTTAAGTACAAGAAGACTGACTCTTCTTACTGACTATGTTTTGAACCATTCCTGTGACACTAGTTATAGATTCCGATGCTTGACTTCAGATTTTCTGTATCCCTCTAACCTTCTTATTGACGATGAAACACAGAAATTACATCGGAATTAAATACTAAAGGCACGATGCTGAATTAAGTACAAGAAGACTGACTCTTCTTACTGTCGATGTTTTTGAACCATTCCTGTGACACTAGTTATAGATTCCGATGCCTCACTCCAGGTTTACTGTATCCCTTGGACCTTCTTATTTACGATGAAACACAGATATTGCATCGGAATTAAATACAAAAGGCACAACGCCGACTTATGTATAAGAAGACTGACTCTTCTTACTGACTATGTTTGAACCATTCCTGTGACACTAGCTATTGACACTGATGCTTCACTTCAGGTTTACTGTATCCCTTGGACCTTCTTGTTGACGATGAAACACTGAAATTGCATCGGAATTAAATACAAAAGGCTCAATGGTGACTTAAGTACAAGAAGACTGATTCTTCTTACTGACTATGATTTGAACCATTCATGTGACACTAGTTATAGTTGCCGGTGCTTCACTTCAGGTTTACTGTATCCCTAGGAAATTCTTATTGACGATGAAACACAGAAAATGCATCGGAATTAAATAAAAATGCACAATGCCGACTTAAGTACAAAAAGACTGACGCCACTTACTGTCTATGATTTAACCATTCCTGTGACACTAGTTATAGATTCCGATGCTTCACTCCAGGTCTATTATATCCCTTGGACCTTCTTATTGACGATGAAACACAGAAATTGCATAGGAATTAAATAGAAAACACACAATGCCGAATTAAGTACAAGAAGACTAACTCTCCCTACTGTCTATGCTTTGAACCATTCCTGTGACAGAAGTTATAGATTCCGATGCTTCACTTCAGGTTTACTGTATCCCTCTGACCTTCTTATTAACGATGACACACAGAAATTGCATCGGAATTAAATACGAAAGTCACAATGCCGACTTAAGTACAAGAAGACTGACTCTTCCCACTGTCTATGTTTTGAACCATTTCTGTTACACTAGTTATGGATTCCGATGCTTCACATCAGGTTTACTGTTTTACTTGGACCTTCGTATTGACGATGAAACACAGAAATTGCATCGGAATTAAATACGAAAGGCACAACGCCGACTTATGTATCAGAAGACTGACTCTTCTTACTGACTACGTTTGAGCCATTCCTGTGACACTAGGTATAGACTCTGATGCTTCACTTCAGGTTTACTGTACCCCTTGGTCCTTCTTATTGAAGATGAAACACAGAAATTGCATTGGAATTAAATACACATATCACAATGCCGACTTAAGTACAAGAATACTGACTCTTCTTACTGTCTATGTTTTGAACCATCCCTGTGACACTAGTTATAGATTCCGATGCTTCACTCCAGGTTTACTGTATCCCTTGGACCTTCTTATTGACGATGAAACACAGAAATTGCATCGGAATTAAATACAAAATTCACAATGCCGGATTAAGTACAAGGAAACTGACTCTTCTTACTGTCTATGTTTTGAACCATTCATGTGACAGTAGTTATAGATTCCGATGCTTCACTCCAGGTTTACTGTATCCCTTGGACCTTCTTATTGACGATGAAACACAGAAATTGCATCGGAATTAAATACGAAAGTCACAATGCCGACTTAAGTAGAAGAAGACTGACTCTTCCCACTGTCTATGTTTTAAACCATTCCTGTTACAGTAGTTATTGATTCCGATGCTTCACTTCAGGTTTACTGTATTACTTGGACCTGCTTATTGACGATGAAACACAGAAATTGCATCGGAATTCAATACAAAATGCACAACGCCGACTTATGTATGAGAAGACTGACTCTTCTTACTGACTATGATTGAGCCATTCCTGTGACACTAGTTACAGATTCCGATGCTTCACTCCAGGTGTACTGTATCCGTTGGACCTTCTTATTGACGATGAAACACAGAAATTGTATCGGAATTAAATACAAACGGCACAATGCCGACTTAAGTACAAGAAGACTGACTCTTCTTACTGACTATGCTTTGAACCATTTATGCGACACTAGTTATAGATTCCGATGTTTCACTTCAGGTTCACTTCCTCCCTTGGACCTTCTTATTGACGATGAAACACAGCAATTGCATCGGAAATCAATAGAAAAGACACAATGCCGACTTAAGTTCAAGAAGACTGACTCTTCCTACTGTCTATGTTTTGAACCATTCCTGTGTCACTAGTTAAAGATTCCGATGCTTCACTCCAGGTTTACTGTATCCCTTGGACCTTCTTATTGACGATGAGACACAGAAATTGCATCGGAATTAAATACAAAAGCACAATGCCGACTTAAGTTCAAGAAGACTGACTCTTCTTACTGACCATGTTTTGAACCATTCCTGTGACACTAGTTATAGATACCGATGCTTCACTTCAGGTTTACTGTAACCCTCTGACCTTCTTATTGACGATGAAACACAGAAATTGCCACGGAATTAAATACAAAAGGCACAATGCCGAATTAAGTACAAGAAGACTGACTCTTCTTACTGTCTATGTTTTGAACCTTTCATGTGACACTAGTTATAGATTACGATGCCTCACTCCAGGTTTACTGTATCCCTTGGACCTTCTTATTGACGATGAAACACAGAAATTGCATCGGAATTAATTACAAAAGGCACAATGGCGACTTAAGTACAAGAAGACTGATTCTTCTTACTGACTATGATTTGAACCATTCATGTGACACTAGTTATAGATGCCGGTGCTTCACTTCAGGTTTACTGTATCCCTTGGACCTTCTTATTGACGATGAAACACAGAAATTGCATCGTAAATAAATACAAAGGCACAATGCCGGCTTAAGTACAAGAAGACTGACTCTTCTTACTGACTTTGTTTTGAACCATTCCTGTGACACTAGTTATAGATTCTGATGCTTCACTTCAGGTATACTGTATCCCCTGGATCTTCTTATTGACGATGAAACACAGAAGTTGCATCGGAATTCAATACAAAAGGCACAATGCAGTCTTAAGTACAAGAAGACTGACTCTTCTTACTGACTATGCTTTGAACCATTCATGTGACACTAGTTATAGATTCCGATGCTTGACTTCAGATTTACTGTATCCCTCTGACCTTCTTATTGATGATGAAACACAGAAATTGCATCGGAATTAAATACTAAAGGCACAATGCCGAATTAAGTACAAGAAGACTGACTCTTCTTACTGTCGATGTCTTTGAACCATTCCTGTGACACTAGTTATAGATTCCGATACTTCACTCCAGGTTTACTGTATCCCTTGGACCTTCTTAATGACGATGAAACACAGAAATTGCATCGGAATTATATAAAAAAGGCACAATGCCGACTTAAGTACAAGAAGACTGACTCTTCTTACTGTCTATGTTTGGAACCATTCCTGTGACACTAGTTATAGATTCCGATGCTTCACTCTAGGTTTACTGTATCCCTTGGACCTTCTTATTGACGATGAAATACAGAAATTACATCGGAATAAAATAAAAAAGGCACAATGCCGACATAAGTACAAGAGGACTGACTCATCTTACTGTCTATGATTTGAACCATTCCTGTGACACTATTTACAGATTCCGATGCTTCACTCCAGGTTTACTGTATCCCTTGGACCTTCTTATAGACGATGAAACACAGAAATTGTATCGGAATTAAATACAAACCGCACAATGCCGACTTAAGTACAAGAAGACTGACTCTTCTTATTGACTATGTTTTGAACCATTCCTGTGACACTAGTTATACATTCCGATGCCTCACTTCACGTTTACTGCACCCCCCTGACCTTCGTATTGACGATGAAACACAGAAATTGCATCGGAATTAAATACAAAAGGCACAATGCCGAATTAAGTACAAGAAGACTGACTCTTCTTACTGTCTATGTTTTGAACCTTTCATGTGACACTAGTTATAGATTCCGATGCTTAACTTCAGGTTCACTGTATTCCTTGCACCTTCTTATTGGCGATGAAACACAGAAATTGCATCGGAATTAAATACAAAAGATACAATGCCGACTTATGTACATGAAGACTGACTCTTCTTACTGACTATGCTTTGAACCATTCCTGTGACACTAGTTATAGACTCTGATGCTTCACTACAGGTTTACTGTATCCCTTGGACCTTCGTATTGAAGATGAAACACAGAAATTGCATCGGAACTTAATACAAAAGGCACAATGCCGACTTAAGTTAAAGAATACTGACTCTTCTTACTGACTATGTTTTGAACCTTTCACGTGACACAAGTTATAGATTCCGATGCTTCACTCCAGGTTTACTGTATCTTTTGGACCTTCTTATTACGATGAAACATAAAAATTGCATCGGAATTAAATACAAAAGGCACAATGCCGACTTTAGTACAAGAAGACTGACTCTTCTTACTGACTGTGATTTGAACAATTCCTGTGACACTAGTAATAGATTCCGTTGCTTCACTTCAGATTTACTGTTTCCCTCTGACGTTCTTATTGACGATGAAACACAGAAATTGCGTCGGAATTAAATACAAAAGTCACAATGCCGAATTAAGTACAAGAAGACTGACTCTTCTTACTGTCTATGTTTAGAACCATTCCTGTGACACTACTTGTAGATTCCGATGCTTCACTCTAGGTTTACTGTATCCCTTGGACCTTCTTATTGACGATGAAACACAGAAATTGTATCGGAATTAAATACAAACGGCACAATGCCGACTTAAGTACAAGAAGACTGACTCTTCTTACTGACTATACTTTGAACCATTTATGGGACACTAGTTATAGATTCCGATGCTTCACTCCTGGTTCAATGTATCCCTTGGACCTTCTTATTGACGATGAAACACAGAAAGTGCATCGGAATTAAATACAAAAGGCACAATGGCGACTTAAGTACAAGAAGACTGACTCTTCTTACTGACTATGTTTTGAAACATTCCTGTGACACTAGCTATAGACACTGATGCTTCACTTCAGGTTTACTGTATCCCTTGGTCCTTCTTATTGAAGATGAAACACAGAAATTGCATCGGAATTAAATACAAAAGGCACAATGCCGTCTTAAGTACAAGAAGACTGACTCTTCTTACTGACTATGTTTTGAACCATTCCTGTGACACTAGTTATAGATTCTTATGCTTCACTCCAGGTATACTGTATCCCTTGCACCTTCTTATTGACGATGAAACACACAAGTTGCATCGGAATTAAATACAAAAGGCACAATGCCGTCTTAAGTACAAGAAGACTGACTCATCTTACTGACTATGTTTTGAACCATTCCTCTGACACTAGTTATAGATTCCGATGCATGACTTCAGATTTTCTGTATCCCTCTGACCTTCTTATTGACAGTGAAACACAGAAATTACATCGGAATTAAATACAAAACGCACAACGCCGACTTATGTATAAGAAGACTGACTCTTCTTACTGACTATGTTTGAACCATTCCTGTGACACTAGCTATAGACACTGATGCTTCACTTCAGGTTTACTGTATCCCTTGGTCCTTCTTATTGAAGATGAAACACAGAAATTGCATCGGAATTAAATAAAAAAGGCACAATGCCGACATAAGTACAAGAAGACTAACTCTCCCTACTGTCTATGCTTTGACCATCCCTGTGACAGTACTTATAGATTCCGATGCTTCACTTCAGGTTTACTGTATCCCTCTGACCTTCCTATTAACGATGAAACACAGAAATTGCATCGGAATTAAATACGAAAGTCGCAATGCCGACTTAAGTACAAGAAGACTGACTCTTCCCACTGTCTATGTTTTGAACCATTTCTGTTACACTAGTTATGGATTCCGATGCTTCACTTCAGGTTTACTGTTTTACTTGGACCTTCTTATTGACGATGAAACACAGAAATTGCATCGGAATTAAATACCAAAGGCACAACGCCGAGTTATGTATCAGAAGACTGACTCTTCTTACTGACTACGTTTGAGCCATTCCTGTGACACTAGCTATAGATTCTGATGCTTCACTTCAGGTTTACTGTATCCCTTGGTCCTTCTTATTGAAGATGAAACACAGAAATTACATCGGAATTAAATACAAATATCACAATGCCGACTTAAGTACAAGAATACTGACTCTTCTTACTGTCTATCTTTTGAACCATCCCTGTGACACTAGTTATAGATTCCGATGCTTCACTCCAGGTTTACTGTATCCCTTGGACCTTCTTATTGACGATGAAACAAAGAAATTGCTTCGGAATTAAATACAAAATGCACAATGCCGGATTAAGTACAAGGAAACTGACTCTTCTTACTGTCTATGTTTGAACCATTCATGTGACACTAGTTATAGATTCCGATGCTTCACCTCAGGTTTACTGTATCCCTCTGACCTTCTTATTGACGATGAAACACAGAAATTGCATCGGAATTAAATACGAAAGTCACAATGCCGACTTAAGTAGAAGAAGACTGGCTCTTCCCACTGTCTATGTTTTAAACCATTCCTGTTACAGTAGTTATGGATTCCGATGCTTCACTTCAGGTTTACTGTATTACTTGGACCTGCTTATTGACGATGAAACACAGAAATTGCATCGGAATTCAATACAAAATGATCAACGCCGAATTATGTATAAGAAGACTGACTCTTCTTACTGACTATGATTGAGCCATTCCTGTGACACTAGTTACAGATTCCGATGCTTCACTCCAGGTGTACTGTATCCGTTGGACCTTCTTATTGACGATGAAACACAGAAATTGTATCGGAATTAAATACAAACGGCACAATGCCGACTTAAGTACATTAAGACTGACTCTTCTTACTGACTATGCTTTGAACCATTTATGCGACACTAGTTATAGATTCCGATGCTTCACTTCAGGTTTACTCTATCCCTTGGACCTTCTTATTGACGAAAACACAGCAATTGCATCGGAAATAAATAGAAAAGACACAATGCCGACTTAAGTTCAAGAAGACTGACTCTTCCTACTGTCTATGTTTTGAACCATTCCTGTGTCACTAGTTAAAGATTCCGATGCTTCACTCCAGGTTTACTGTATCCCTTGGAACTTCTTATTGACGATGAGACACAGAAATTGCATCGAAATTAAATACAAAAGGCACAATGCCGACTTAAGTTCAAGAAGACTGACTCTTCTTACTGACCATGTTTTGAACCATTCCTGTGACACTAGTTATAGATACCGATGCTTCACTTCAGGTTTACTGTTACCCTCTGACCTTCTTATTGACGATGAAACACAGAAATTGCATCGGAATTAAATACAAAAGGCACAATGCCGAATTAAGTACAAGAAGACTGACTCTTCTTACTGTCTATATTTTGAACCTTTCATGTGACACTAGTTATAGATTCCGATGCCTCACTCCAGGTTTACTGTATCCCTTGGACCTTCTTATTGACGATGAAACACAGAAATTGCATCGGAATTATATAAAAAAGGCACAATGCCGACTTAAGTACAAGGAGACTGACTCTTCTTACTGTCTATGTTTTGAACCATTCCTGTGACACTAGTTATAGATTCCGATGCTTCACTCTAGGTTTACTGTATCCCTTGGACCTTCTTATTGACGATGAAATACAGAAATTACATCGGAATAAAATAAAAAATGCACAATGCCGGCATAAGTACAAGAGGACTGACTCATCTTACTGTCAATGATTTGAACCATTCCTGTGACACTATTTACAGATTCCGATGCTTCACTCCAGGTTTACTGTATCCCTTGGACCTTCTTATAGACGATGAAACACAGAAATTGTATCGGAATTAAATACAAACCGCACAATGCCGACTTAAGTACAAGAAGACTGATTCTTCTTATTGACTATGTTTTGAACCATTCCTGTGACAGTAGTTATACATTTCGATGCCTCACTTCATGTTTACTGCATCCCTCTGACCTTCGTATTGACGATGAAACACAGAAATTGCATCGGAATTAAATACAAAAGGCACAATGCCGAATTAAGTACAAGAAGACTGACTCTTCTTACTGTCTATGTTTTGAACCTTGCATGTGACACTAGTTATAGATTCCGATGCTTCACTTCAGGTTTACTGTATTCCTTGCACCTTCTTATTGGCGATGAAACACAGAAATTGCATCGGAATTAAATACAAAAGATACAATGCCGACTTATGTACATGAAGACTGACTCTTCTTACTGACTATGCTTTGAACCATTCCTGTGACACTAGTTATAGACTCAGGTGCTTCACTACAGGTTTACTGTATCCCTTGGACCTTCGTATTGAAGATGAAACACAGAAATTGCATCGGAACTAAATACAAAAGGCACAATGCCGACTTAAGTTAAAGAATACTGACTCTTCTTACTGACTATGTTTTGAACTTTTCATGTGACACAAGTTATAAATTCCGATGCTTCACTCCAGGTTTACTGTATCTTTTGGACCTTCTTATTACGATGTAACATAAAAATTGCATCGGAATTAAATACAAAAGGCACAATGCCGACTTTAGTACAAGAAGACTGACTCTTCTTACTGACTGTGATTTGAACCATTCCTGTGACACTAGTAATAGATTCCGTTGCTTCACTTCAGATTTACTGTTTCCCTCTGACGTTCTTATTGACGATGAAACACAGAAATTGCGTCGGAATTAAATACAAAAGTCACAATGCCGAATTAATTACAAGAAGACTGACTCTTCTTACTGTCTATGTTTAGAACCATTCCTGTGACACTACTTGTAGATTCCGATGCTTCACTCTAGGTTTACTGTATCCCTTGGATCTTCTTATTGACGATGATACACAGAAATTGTATCGGAATTAAATACAAACGGCACAATGCCGACTTAAGTACAAGAAGACTGACTCTTCTTACTGACTATGCTTTGAACCATTTATGGGACACTAGTTATAGATTCCGATGCTTCACTCCAGGTTTAATGTATCCCTTTGACCTTCTTATTGACGATGAAACACAGAAAGTGCATCGGAATTAAATACAAAAGGCACAATGGCGACTTAAGTACAAGAAGACTGTCTCTTCTTACTGACTATGTTTTGAAACGTTCCTGTGACACTAGTTATAGATTCTTATGCTTCACTCCAGGTATACTGTATCCCTTGCACCTTCTTATTGACGATGAAACACACAAGTTGCATCGGAATTAAATACAAAAGGCACAATGCCGTCTTAAGTACAAGAAGACTGCCTCTTCTTACTGACTATGTTTTGAACCATTCCTGTGACACTAGTTATAGATTCCGATGCTTGACTTCAGATTTTCTGTATCCCTCTGACCTTCTTATTGACAATGAAACACATAAATTACATCGGAATTAAATACAAAACGCACAACGCCGACTTATGTATAAGAAGACTGACTCTTCTTACTGACTATGTTTGAACCATTCCTGTGACACTAGCTATAGACACTGATGCTTCACTTCAGGTTTACTGTATCCCTTGGTCCTTCTTAATGAAGATGAAACACAGAAATTGCATCGGAATTAAATACAAAAAGGCACAATGCGGACTTAAGTACAAGAATACTTACTGCCTATGTTCTAACCATCCCTGTGACACTAGTTATAGATTCCGATGCTTCACTCCAGGTTTACTGTATCCCTTGGACCTTCTTGTTGACGATGAAACACTGAAATTGCATCGGAATTAAATACAAAAGGCTCAATGGCGACTTAAGTACAAGAAGACTGAGTCTTCTTACTGACTATGATTTGAACCATTCATGTGACACTAGTTATGGATTCCGATGCTTCAATTCAGGTTTACTGTATTACTTGGATCTTCTTATTGACGATGAAACACAGAAATTGCATCGGAATCAAATACAAAAGGCACAACGCCGACTTATGTATAAGAAGACCGACTCTTCTTACCGACTATGTTTGAACCATTCCTGTGACGCTAGCTATAGACTCTGATGCCTCACTTCAGGTTTACTGTATCCCTTGGTCCTTCTTATTAAAGATGAAACACAGAAATTGCATCGGAATTAAGTACAAAAGGCACAATGGCGACTTAAGTACTAGAAGACTGATTCTTCTTACTGACTATGATTTGAACCATTCATGTGACACTAGTTATAGATGCCGGTGCTTCACTTCAGGTTTACTGTATCCCTTGGGCCTTCTTATTGACGATGAAACACAGAAATTGCATCGTAAATAAATACAAAATGCACAATGGTTTCTTAAGTACAAGAAGACTGAGTCTTCTTACTGACTTTGTTTTGAACCATTCCTGTGACACTAGTTATAGATTCTGATGCTTCACTTCAGGTATAGTGTATCCCTTGGACCTTCTTATTGACGATGAAACACAGAAGTTGCATCGGAACTAAATACAAAAGGCACAATGCAGTCTTAAGTAGAAGCAGGCTGACTCTTCTTACTGACTATGCTTTGAACCATTCATGTGACACTAGTTATAGATTCCGACGCTTCACTTCAGATTTACTGTATCCCACTGACCATCTTATTGACGATGAAACACAGAAATTGCATCATAATTAAATACTAAAGGCACAATGCCGAATTAAGTACAAGAAGACTGTCTCTTCTGACTGTCGATGTATTTGAACCATTCCTGTGACACTAGTTATAGATTCCGATGCTTCACTCCAGGTTTACTGTATCCCTTCGACCTTCTTATTGACGATGAAACACAGAAATTGCATAGGAATTAAAAGGAAAACGCACAATGCCGACTTAAGTACAAGAAGGCTAACCCTTCCTACTGTCTATGTTTTGAACCATTCATGTGACATTAGTTATAGATTCCGATGCTTCACTTCAGTTTTACTGTATCCCTCTGACGTTCTTATTGACGATGAAACACAGAAATTGCATCGGAATTATATACGAAAGTCACAATGCCGACTTATGTACAAGAAGACTGACTTTTCCCACTGTCTATGTTTTGAACCATTCCTGTTACACTAGTTATGGATTCCGATGCTTGACTTCAGGTTTACTGTATTACTTGGAACTGCTTATTGACGATGAAACACAGAAATTGCATCGGAATTAAATACAAAAGGCACAACGACGACTTATGTATAAGAAGACTGACTCTTCTTACTGACTATGTTTGAGCCATTCCTGTGACACTAGCTATAGACTCTGATGCTTCACTTCGGGTTTACTGTATCCCTTGGTCCTACTTATTGAAGATGAAACACAGAAACTGCATCGGAATTAAATACAAATATCACAATGCCGACTTAAGTACAAGAATACTGACTCTTCTTACTGTCTATGTTTTGAACCATCCGTGTGACACTAGTTATAGATTCCGATGCTTCACTCCAGGTTTACTGTATCCCTTGGACCTTCTTATTGACGATGAAACACAAAAATTGCATCGGAATTAAATAAAAAAGACACAATGCCGACATAAGTACAAGTGGACTGACTCATCTTACTGTCTATGATTTGAACCATTCCTGTGACACTAGTTACAGATTCCGATGCTTCACTCCAGGTGTACTGTATCGGTTGGACCTTCTTATTGACGATGAAACACAGAAATTGTATCGGAATTAAATACAAACGGCACAATGCCGACTTAAGTACAAGAAGACTGACTCTTCTTACTGACTATGCTTTGAACCATTTATGGGACACCAGTTATAGATTCCGATGCTTCACTTCAGGTTTACTGTATCCCTTGGACCTTCTTATTGACGAAGAAACACAGCAACTGCATCGGAATTAAATAGAAAAGACACAATGCCACTTAAGTTCAAGAAGACTGACTCTTCCTACTATCTATGATTTGAACCATTCCTGTGCCACTAGTTAAAGATTCTGATGCTTCACTCCAGGTTTACTGTATCCCTTGGACCGTCTTATTGACGATGACACACAGAAATTGCATCGGAGTTAAATACAAAAGGCACAATGCCTACTTAAGTTCAAGAAGACTGACTCTTCTTACTGACTGTGTTTTGAACCATTCCTGTGACACTAGTTATAGATACCGATGCTTCACTTCAGATTTACTGTATCTCTCTGACCTTCTTATTGACGATGAGACACAGAAATTGCTATGGAATTAAATACAAAATGCACAATGCCGAATTAAGTACAAGAAGACCGACTCTTCTTACTGTCTATGTGTTGAACCTTTCATGTGACACTAGTTATAGAATCCGATGCCTCACTCCAGGTTTACTGTATCCCTTGGACCTTCTCAGTGACGATGAAACACAGAAATTGCATCGGAATTAAATACAAAAGGCACAATGGCGGCTTAAGTACAAGAAGTATGATTCTTCTTACTGACTATTATATGAACCATTCATGTGACACTAGTTATTGATGCCGGTGCTTCACTTCAGGTTTACTGTATCCCTTGGACCTTCTTATTGACGATGAAACACAGAAATTGCATCGTAAATAAATACAAAAGGCACAATGCCGGCTTAAGTACAAGAAGACTGACTCTTCTTACTGACTTTGTTTTGAACCATTCCTGTGAAACTAGTTATAGATTCTGATGCTTCACTTCAGGTATACTGTATCCCTTGGATCTTCTTGTTGACGATGAAACACAGAAGTTGCATCGGAATTAAATACAAAAGGCACAAAGCGGTCTTAAGTACAAGAAGACTGACTCTTCTTACTGACTATGTTTTGAAACATTTCTGTGACACTAGTTATAGATTCCGATACTTCACTTCAGGTTTACTGTACCCCTCTGACCTTCTTATTGACGATGAAACACAGAAATTGCATCGGAATTAAATACAAAAGGCACAATGCCGGATTAAGTACAAGAAGACTGACTCTTCTTACTGACTATGTTTTGAACCATTCCTGTGACACTAGTTATAGATACCGATGCTTCACTTCAGGTTTACTGTGTCCCTCTGACCTTCTTATTGACGATAAAACACAGAAATTGCATCGGAATTAAATACAAAAGGCACAATGCCGAATTAAGTACAAGAAGACTGACTCTTCTTACTGTCTATGTTTTGAACCTTTCATGTGACACTAGTTATAGATTCCGATGCCTCACTCCAGGTTTACTGTATCCCTTGGACCTTCTCATTGCCGATGAAACACAGAAATTGCATCGGAATTAAATACAAAAGGCACAATGGCGACTCAAGTACAAGAAGGCTGATTCTTCTTACTGACTATGATTTGAACCATTCATGTGACACTAGTTATAGATGCCGGTGCTTCACTTCAGGTTTACTGTATCCCTTGGACCTTCTTATTGACGATGAAACACAGAAATTGCATCGTAAATAAATACAAAAGGCACAATGCCGGCTTAAGTACAAGAAGACTGACTCTTCTTACTGACTATGTTTTGAACCATTCCTGTGACACTAGTTATTGATTCCGATGCTTGACTTCAGATTTGCTGTATCCCTCTGACCTTCTTATTGACGATGAAACACAGAAATTGCATCGGAATTAAATACTAAATGCACAATGCCGAATTAAGTACAAGAAGACTGACTCTTCTTACTGTCGATGTTTTTGAACCATTCCTGTGACACTAGTTATAGATTCCGAAGCTTCACTCCAGGTTTACTGTATCCCTTGGACCTTCTTATTGACGATGAAACACAGAAATTGCACCGGAATTAAATAAAAAAGGCACAATGCCGACTTAAGTACAAGAAGACTGTCGCTACTTACTGTCTATGTTTTGAACCATCCCTGTGACACTAGTTATAGATTCCGATGCTTCTCTCCATGTTTACAGTATCCCTTGGTTCTTCTTATTGACGATGAAACGCAGATATTGCATCGGAATTATATAAAAAAGGCACAATGCCGACTTAAGTACAAGAAGACTGACTCTTCTTACTGACTATGCTTTGAACAATTCCGGTGACACTAGTTACAGATTCCGATGCCTCACTCCAGGTTTACTGTATCCCTTGGACCTTCTTATTGAAGATGAAACACTGATTTTGCATCGGAATTAAATACAAAATGCACAATGCCGACTTTAGTACAAGAAGACTGACTCTTCTTACTGACTATGATTTGATTCATTCCTGTGACACTAGTTATAGATTCCGATGCTTCACTTCAGGTTTCCTGTATCCCTTGGACTTTCTTATTGACGATGAAGCACAGAAATTGCATCGGAATTAAATACAAATTGCACAATGCCAACTTCTGTACAAAAAGACTGACTCTTCTTACTGACTATGTTTTGAAACATTCATGTGGTCCTAGTTATAGATTCCGATGCTTCACTTCAGGTTTGCTGTATCCCTCTGACCTTCTTATTGACGATGAAACACACAAATTGCATCGGAATCAAATACAGAAGGCACAATGCCGGATTAAGTACAAGAAGACTGACTCTTCTTACTGTCTATGTTATGATCCATTCATGTGACACTAGTTATAGATTCCGATGCTTCACTAAAGGATAACTGTATCCCTTGGACTTTCTTATTGACGATGAAACACAGAAATTGCATCGGAATTAAATACAAAAGGCACAATGCCGAGTTAAGTACAAGAAGACTGACTCTTCTTACTGCCTATGTTTTGAACCATCCCTGTGACACTAGTTATAGATTCCGATGCTTCACTCCAGGTTTACTGTATTCCTTGGACCTTCTAATTGACGATGAAACACCGAAATTGCATCGGAATTAAATACAAAAGGCACAATGCCGACTTTAGTACAAGAAGACTGACTCTACTTTCAGACTATGTTTTGATTGATTCCTATGACACTAGTTATAGATTCCGATGCTTCACTCCAGGTTTACTGTAACCCTTGGACCTTCTTATTGACGATGAAACACAGAAATTGCATCGGAATTAAATACAAAAGGCACAATGCCGACTTAAGTACAAGAAGACTGACTCTACCCACTGTCTATGTTTGAACTATTCCTGTGACACTAGTTATAGATTCCGATGCTTCACTTCAGGTTTACTGTATCCCTTGGACCTTCTTATTGACGATGAAACACAGCAATTGCATCGAAATTAAATAGAAAAGGCACAATGCCGACTTAAGTGCAAGAAGACTGTATCTTCCTACTGCCTATGCTTTGAACCATACCTGTGTCACTAGTCATAGATTCCGATGCTTCACTCCAAGTTTACTTTATCCCTTGGAGCTTCTTATTGTCGATGAAACACAGAAATTGCATCGGAAATAAATACAAAATGCACAATGCCGACTTAAGTACAAGAAGACTGTCTCTTCTTACTGAATATGTTTTGAGCCATTCCTGTGACACTAGTTATACATTCCGATGCTTCACTTCAGGTTTACTGTTTCCCTCTGACCTTCTTATTGACGATGAACCACAGAAATTGCATCGGAATTAAATACAAAACGCACAATGCCGAATTACGTAGAAGAAGACTGACTCTTCTTACTGTCTATGCTTTGAACCATTCTTGCGACACTAGTTAGAGATTCCGATGCTTCACTCAAGGTTTACTGTATCCCTTGGACCTTCTTGTTGACGATGAAACACTGAAATTGCATCGGAATTAAATACAAAAGGCTCAATGGCGACTTAAGTACAAGAAGACTGAGTCTTCTTACTGACTATGATTTGAACCATTCATGTGACACTAGTTATAGATGCCGGTGCTTCACTTCAGGTTTACTGTATCCCTTGGAAATTCTTATTGACGATGAAACACAGAAAATGCATCGGAATTAAATAAAAAAGGCGCAATGCCGACTTAAGTACAAGAAGACTGACGCTACTTACTGTCTATGTTTTGAACCATTCCTGTGACAATAGTTATAGTTTCCGATGCTTCACTCCAGGTCTACTATTTCCCTTGGACCTTCTTATTGACGATGAAACACAGAAATTGCATAGGAATTAAATAGAAAACGCACAATGGCGAATTAAGTACAAGAAGACTAACTCTCCCTACTGTCTATGTTTGAACCATTCCTGTGACATTACTTATAGATTCCGATGCTTCACTACAGGTTTACTGTATCCCTCTGACCTTCTTATTAACGATGAAACACAGAAATTGCATCGGAATTAATTACGAAAGTCACAATGCCGACTTAAGTACAAGAAGACCGACTATTCCCACTGTCTATGTTTTGAACCATTTCTGTTACACTAGTTATGGATTCCGATGCTTCACTTCAGGTTTACTGTATTACTTGGACCTTCTTATTGACGATGAAACACAGAAATTGCATCGGAATTAAATACGAAAGTCACAATGCCGACTTAAGTAGAAGAAGACTGACTCTTCCCACTGTATGCTTTGAACCATTCCTGTTACAGTAGTTATGGATTCCGATGCTTCACTTCAGGTTTACTGTATTACTTGGATCTTCTTATTGACGATGAAACACAGAAATTGCATCGGAATCAAATACAAAAGGCACAACGCCGACTTATGTATAAGAAGACCGACTCTTCTTACCGACTATGTTTGAACCATTCCTGTGACGCTAGCTATAGACTCTGATGCCTCACTTCAGGTTTACTGTATCCCTTGGTCCTTCTTATTAAAGATGAAACACAGAAATTGCATCGGAATTAAGTACAAAAGGCACAATGGCGACTTAAGTACTAGAAGACTGATTCTTCTTACTGACTATGATTTGAACCATTCATGTGACACTAGTTATAGATGCCGGTGCTTCACTTCAGGTTTACTGTATCCCTTGGGCCTTCTTATTGACGATGAAACACAGAAATTGCATCGTAAATAAATACAAAATGCACAATGGTTTCTTAAGTACAAGAAGACTGAGTCTTCTTACTGACTTTGTTTTGAACCATTCCTGTGACACTAGTTATAGATTCTGATGCTTCACTTCAGGTATAGTGTATCCCTTGGACCTTCTTATTGACGATGAAACACAGAAGTTGCATCGGAACTAAATACAAAAGGCACAATGCAGTCTTAAGTAGAAGCAGGCTGACTCTTCTTACTGACTATGCTTTGAACCATTCATGTGACACTAGTTATAGATTCCGACGCTTCACTTCAGATTTACTGTATCCCACTGACCATCTTATTGACGATGAAACACAGAAATTGCATCATAATTAAATACTAAAGGCACAATGCCGAATTAAGTACAAGAAGACTGTCTCTTCTTACTGTCGATGTATTTGAACCATTCCTGTGACACTAGTTATAGATTCCGATGCTTCACTCCAGGTTTACTGTATCCCTTCGACCTTCTTATTGACGATGAAACACAGAAATTGCATAGGAATTAAAAGGAAAACGCACAATGCCGACTTAAGTACAAGAAGGCTAACCCTTCCTACTGTCTATGTTTTGAACCATTCATGTGACATTAGTTATAGATTCCGATGCTTCACTTCAGTTTTACTGTATCCCTCTGACGTTCTTATTGACGATGAAACACAGAAATTGCACCGGAATTAAATACGAAAGTCACAATGCCGACTTATGTACAAGAAGACTGACTTTTCCCACTGTCTATGTTTTGAACCATTCCTGTTACACTAGTTATGGATTCCGATGCTTGACTTCAGGTTTACTGTATTACTTGGAACTGCTTATTGACGATGAAACACAGAAATTGCATCGGAATTAAATACAAAAGGCACAACGACGACTTATGTATAAGAAGACTGACTCTTCTTACTGACTATGTTTGAGCCATTCCTGTGACACTAGCTATAGACTCTGATGCTTCACTTCGGGTTTACTGTATCCCTTGGTCCTACTTATTGAAGATGAAACACAGAAACTGCATCGGAATTAAATACAAATATCACAATGCCGACTTAAGTACAAGAATACTGACTTTTCTTACTGTCTATGTTTTGAACCATCCCTTTGACACTAGTTATAGATTCCGATGCTTCACTCCAGGTTTACTGTATCCCTTGGACCTTCTTATTGACGATGAAACACAGAATTTGCATCGGAAATAAATAAAAAAGCACAATGCAGACATAAGTACAACTGGACTAACTCATCTTACTGTCTATGATTTGAACCATTCCTGTGACACTAGTTACAGATTCCGATTCTTCACTCCAGGTGTACAGCATCCGTTGGACCTTCTTATTGACGATGAAACACAGAAATTGTATCGGAATTAAATACAAACGGCACAATGCCGACTTAAGTACAAGAAGACTGACTCTTCTTACTGACTATGCTTTGAACCATTTATGCGACACTAGTTATAGATTCCGATGCTTCACTTCAGGTTTACTGTATCCCTTGGACCTTCTTGTTGACGATGAAACACAGCAATTGCATCGGAAATAAATAGAAAAGACACAATTCCGACTTAAGTTCAAGAAGACTGACTCTTCCTACTGTCTACGTTTTGAACCATTCCTGTGTCACTACCTAAAGATTCCGATGCTTCACTCCAGGTTTACTGTATCCCTTGGACCATGTCATTGACGATGAGACACAGAAATTGCATCGGAATTAAATACAAAAGGCACAATGCCGACTTAAGTTCAAGAAGACTGACTCTTCTCACTGACTATGCTTTGAACCATTCCTGTGACACTAGTTACAGATACCGATGCTTCACTTCAGGTTTACTGTGACCCTCTGACCTTCTTATTGACGATGAAACACAGAAATTGCATCGGAATTAAATACAAAAGGCACAATGCCGAATTAAGTACAAGAAGACTGACTCTTCTTACTGTCTATGCTTTGAACCTCTCATGTGACACTAGTTATAGATTCCAATGCCTCACTCCAGGTTTACTGTATCCTTTGGACCTTCTTATTGACGATGAAACACAGAAATTGCATCGGAATTAAATACAAAAGGCACAATGGCGGCTTAAGTACAAGAAGACTGATTCTTCTTACTGACTATGATTTGAACTATTCATGTGACACTAGTTATAGATGCCGGTGCTTCACTTCAGGTTTACTGTATCCCTTGGACCTTCTTATTGACGATGAAACACAGAAATTGCATCGTAAATAAATACAAAAGGCACAATGCCGGCTTAAGTACAAGAAGACTGACTCTTCTTACTGACTTTGTTTTGAACCATTCCTGTGACACTAGTTATTGATTCTGATGCTTCACTTCAGGTATACTGTATCCCTTGGATCTTGTTATTGACGATGAAACACAGAAGTTCCGCCGGAATTAAATACAAAAGGCACAATGCCGTCTTAAGTACAAGAAGACTGACTCTTCTTACTGACTATGTTTTGAAGCATTCCTGTGACACTAGTAATAGATTCCGATGCTTGACTTCAGATTTACTGTATCCCTCTGACCTTCTTATTGACGGTGAAACACAGAAATTGCATCGGAATTAAATACTAAAGGCACAATGCCGAATGAAGTACAAGAAGACTGACTCTTCTTACTGTCGATGTTTTTGAACCATTCCTCTGACACTAGTTTGGATTCCGATGCTTCACTCCAGGTTTACTGTATCCCTTGGACCTTCTTATTGACGATGAAACACAGAAATTGCATCGGAATTATATAAAAAAGGCACAATGCCGACTTAAGTACAAGAAGACTGTCGCTACTTACTGTCTATGTTTTGAACCATTCCTGAGACACTAGTTATAGAATCCGATGCTTCACTCCAGGTCTACTATATCCCTTGGACCATCTTATTGACGATGAAACACAGAAATTGCATTGGAATTAAATAGAAAAGGCACAATGCCGACTTAAGTACAAGAAGACTAACTCTTCCTACAGTCTCCGTTTTGAACCATTCCTGTGACACTAGTTATAGATTCCGATGCTTCCCTTCAGGTTTACTGTATCCCTCTGACCTTCTTATTGACGATGAAACACAGAAATTGCATCGGAATTATATAAAAAAGGCACAATGACGACTTAAGTACAAGAAGACTGTCGCTACTTAATGTCTATGTTTTGAACCATGCCTGTGACACTAGTTATAGATTCCGATGCTTCACTCCAGGTTTACTGTATCCCTTGGACCTTCTTATTGACGTTGAAACACTGAAATTGCAACGGAATTAAATACAAAATGCACAATGCCGACTTTAGTACAAGAAGACTGACTCTTCTTACTGACTATGATTTGATTCATTCCTGTGACACTAGTTATAGATTCCGATGCTTCACTCCAGGTTTTGTATCCCTTGGACCATCTTATTGACGATGAAACACAGAAATTGCATCGGAATTAATTACAAATGGTACAATGCCGACTTCTGTACAAGAAGACTGACTCTTCCTACTGACTATGTTATGAAACATTCCTGTGACACTAGTTATAGATTCCGATGCTTCACTTCAGGTTTACTGTACCCCTCTGACCTTCTTATTGGCGATGAAACACAGAAATTGCATCGGAATTAAATACAAAAGGCACAATGCCGGATTAAGTACAAGAAGACTGACTCTTCTTACTGTCTATGTTTTGAACCATTTATGTGACACTAGTTATAGATTCCGATGTTTCACTCCAAGTTTACTGTATCCCTTGGCCCTTCTTATTGACGATGAAACACAGAAATTGCATCGGAATTAAATACAAAAGGCACAATGCCGACTTAAGTACAAGAAAGCTGACTCTTCTTACTGACTATGTTTTGCACCATTCATGTGACACTTGTTATAGATCCGGTGCTTCACTTCAGTTTTACTGTATCCCTTGGACCTTCTTATTGACGATGAAACACAGAAATTGCATCGGAAATAAATACAAAAGGCACAATGCCGACTTAAGTACAAGAAGACTGACTCTTCTTACTGACTATGTTTTGAACCATTCCTGTGACACTAGTTACAGATTCCGATGCTTCACTCCAGGTTTACTGTATCCCTTGGACCTTCTTATTGAAGATGAAACTCTGATATTGCAACGGAATTAAATACAAAATGCACAATGCCGACTTTAGTACAAGAAGACTGACTCTCCTTACTGACTATGATTTGATTCATTCCTGTGACACTAGTTATAGATTCCGATGCTTCACTTCAGGTTTCCTGTATCCCTTGGACCTTCTTATTGACGATGAAGCACAGAAATTGCATCGGAATTAAATACAAATGGCACAATGCCGACTTCTGTACAAGAAGACTGACTCTTCTTACTGTCTATGTTTTGAACCATCCGTGTGACACTAGTTATAGATTCCGATGCTTCACTCCAGGTTTACTGTATCCCTTGGACCTTCTTATTGACGATGAAACACAAAAATTGCATCGGAATTAAATAAAAAAGACACAATGCCGACATAAGTACAAGTGGACTGACTCATCTTACTGTCTATGATTTGAACCATTCCTGTGACACTAGTTACAGATTCCGATGCTTCACTCCAGGTGTACTGTATCGGTTGGACCTTCTTATTGACGATGAAACACAGAAATTGTATCGGAATTAAATACAAACGGCACAATGCCGACTTAAGTACAAGAAGACTGACTCTTCTTACTGACTATGCTTTGAACCATTTATGGGACACCAGTTATAGATTCCGATGCTTCACTTCAGGTTTACTGTATTCCTTGGACCTTCTTATTGACGAAGAAACACAGCAACTGCATCGGAATTAAATAGAAAAGACACAATGCCACTTAAGTTCAAGAAGACTGACTCTTCCTACTATCTATGATTTGAACCATTCCTGTGCCACTAGTTAAAGATTCTGATGCTTCACTCCAGGTTTACTGTATCCCTTGGACCGTCTTATTGACGATGACACACAGAAATTGCATCGGAGTTAAATACAAAAGGCACAATGCCTACTTAAGTTCAAGAAGACTGACTCTTCTTACTGACTGTGTTTTGAACCATTCCTGTGACACTAGTTATAGATACCGATGCTTCACTTCAGATTTACTGTATCTCTCTGACCTTCTTATTGACGATGAGACACAGAAATTGCTATGGAATTAAATACAAAATGCACAATGCCGAATTAAGTACAAGAAGACTGACTCTTCTTACTGTCTATGTGTTGAACCTTTCATGTGACACTAGTTATAGAATCCGATGCCTCACTCCAGGTTTACTGTATCCCTTGGACCTTCTCAGTGACGATGAAACACAGAAATTGCATCGGAATTAAATACAAAAGGCACAATGGCGGCTTAAGTACAAGAAGTATGATTCTTCTTACTGACTATTATATGAACCATTCATGTGACACTAGTTATTGATGCCGGTGCTTCACTTCAGGTTTACTGTATCCCTTGGACCTTCTTATTGACGATGAAACACAGAAATTGCATCGTAAATAAATACAAAAGGCACAATGGCGGCTTAAGTACAAGAAGACTGACTCTTCTTACTGACTTTGTTTTGAACCATTCCTGTGAAACTAGTTATAGATTCTGATGCTTCACTTCAGGTATACTGTATCCCTTGGATCTTCTTGTTGACGATGAAACACAGAAGTTGCATCGGAATTAAATACAAAAGGCACAAAGCGGTCTTAAGTACAAGAAGACTGACTCTTCTTACTGACTATGTTTTGAAACATTTCTGTGACACTAGTTATAGATTCCGATACTTCACTTCAGGTTTACTGTACCCCTCTGACCTTCTTATTGACGATGAAACACAGAAATTGCATCGGAATTAAATACAAAAGGCACAATGCCGGATTAAGTACAAGAAGACTGACTCTTCTTACTGACTATGTTTTGAACCATTCCTGTGACACTAGTTATAGATACCGATGCTTCACTTCAGGTTTACTGTGTCCCTCTGACCTTCTTATTGACGATAAAACACAGAAATTGCATCGGAATTAAATACAAAAGGCACAATGCCGAATTAAGTACAAGAAGACTGACTCTTCTTACTGTCTATGTTTTGAACCTTTCATGTGACACTAGTTATAGATTCCGATGCCTCACTCCAGGTTTACTGTATCCCTTGGACCTTCTCATTGCCGATGAAACACAGAAATTGCATCGGAATTAAATACAAAAGGCACAATGGCGACTCAAGTACAAGAAGGCTGATTCTTCTTACTGACTATGATTTGAACCATTCATGTGACACTAGTTATAGATGCCGGTGCTTCACTTCAGGTTTACTGTATCCCTTGGACCTTCTTATTGACGATGAAACACAGAAATTGCATCGTAAATAAATACAAAAGGCACAATGCCGGCTTAAGTACAAGAAGACTGACTCTTCTTACTGACTATGTTTTGAACCATTCCTGTGACACTAGTTATTGATTCCGATGCTTGACTTCAGATTTGCTGTATCCCTCTGACCTTCTTATTGACGATGAAACACAGAAATTGCATCGGAATTAAATACTAAATGCACAATGCCGAATTAAGTACAAGAAGACTGACTCTTCTTACTGTCGATGTTTTTGAACCATTCCTGTGACACTAGTTATAGATTCCGAAGCTTCACTCCAGGTTTACTGTATCCCTTGGACCTTCTTATTGACGATGAAACACAGAAATTGCACCGGAATTAAATAAAAAAGGCACAATGCCGACTTAAGTACAAGAAGACTGTCGCTACTTACTGTCTATGTTTTGAACCATCCCTGTGACACTATTTATAGATTCCGATGCTTCTCTCCATGTTTACAGTATCCCTTGGTTCTTCTTATTGACGATGAAACGCAGAAATTGCATCGGAATTATATAAAAAAGGCACAATGCCGACTTAAGTACAAGAAGACTGACTCTTCTTACTGACTATGCTTTGAACAATTCCGGTGACACTAGTTATAGATTCCGATGCTTCACTCCAGGTTTACTGTATCCCTTGGACCTTCTTATTGAAGATGAAACACTGATATTGCATCGGAATTAAATACAAAATGCACAATGCCGACTTTAGTACAAGAAGACTGACTCTTCTTACTGACTATGATTTGATTCATTCCTGTGACACTAGTTATAGATTCCGATGCTTCACTTCAGGTTTCCTGTATCCCTTGGACCTTCTTATTGACGATGAAGCACAGAAATTGCATCGGAATTAAATACAAATTGCACAATGCCAACTTCTGTACAAGAAGACTGACTCTTCTTACTGACTATGTTTTGAAACATTCATGTGGTCCTAGTTATAGATTCCGATGCTTCACTTCAGGTTTGCTGTATCCCTCTGACCTTCTTATTGACGATGAAACACACAAATTGCATCGGAATCAAATACAGAAGGCACAATGCCGGATTAAGTACAAGAAGACTGACTCTTCTTACTGTCTATGTTATGATCCATTCATGTGACACTAGTTATAGATTCCGATGCTTCACTAAAGGATAACTGTATCCCTTGGACCTTCTTATTGACGATGAAACACAGAAATTGCATCGGAATTAAATACAAAAGGCACAATGCCGAGTTAAGTACAAGAAGACTGACTCTTCTTACTGCCTATGTTTTGAACCATCCCTGTGACACTAGTTATAGATTCCGATGCTTCACTCCAGGTTTACTGTATTCCTTGGACCTTCTAATTGACGATGAAACACCGAAATTGCATCGGAATTAAATACAAAAGGCACAATGCCGACTTTAGTACAAGAAGACTGACTCTACTTTCAGACTATGTTTTGATTGATTCCTATGACACTAGTTATAGATTCCGATGCTTCACTCCAGGTTTACTGTAACCTTTGGACCTTCTTATTGACGATGAAACACAGAAATTGCATCGGAATTAAATACAAAAGGCACAATGCCGACTTAAGTACAAGAAGACTGACTCTACCCACTGTCTATGTTTGAACTATTCCTGTGACACTAGTTATAGATTCCGATGCTTCACTTCAGGTTTACTGTATCCCTTGGACCTTCTTATTGACGATGAAACACAGCAATTGCATCGAAATTAAATAGAAAAGGCACAATGCCGACTTAAGTGCAAGAAGACTGTATCTTCCTACTGCCTATGCTTTGAACCATACCTGTGTCACTAGTCATAGATTCCGATGCTTCACTCCAAGTTTACTTTATCCCTTGGAGCTTCTTATTGTCGATGAAACACAGAAATTGCATCGGAAATAAATACAAAATGCACAATGCCGACTTAAGTACAAGAAGACTGTCTCTTCTTACTGAATATGTTTTGAGCCATTCCTGTGACACTAGTTATACATTCCGATGCTTCACTTCAGGTTTACTGTTTCCCTCTGACCTTCTTATTGACGATGAACCACAGAAATTGCATCGGAATTAAATACAAAACGCACAATGCCGAATTAAGTAGAAGAAGACTGACTCTTCTTACTGTCTATGCTTTGAACCATTCTTGCGACACTAGTTAGAGATTCCGATGCTTCACTCAAGGTTTACTGTATCCCTTGGACCTTCTTATTGACGATGAAACACAGAAATTGCATCGGAATTAAATACAAATGGCACAATGGCGACTTAAGTACAAGAAGTCTGACTCTTCTTACTGACTATGATTTGAACCATTCATGTGACACTAGTTATAGATTCCGGTGCTTCACTTCAGGTTCACTGTATCCCTCTGACCTTCTAATTGACGATGAAACACTGAAATTGCATCGGAATTAAATACTAAAGTCACAATGCCGAATTAAGTACAAGAAGACTGACTCTCCTTACTGTCGATGCTTCGAACCATTCCTGTGACACTAGTTATAGATTCCGATGCTTCACTCCAGGTTTACTGTATCCCTTGGACCTTCTTATTGACGATGAACACAGAAATTGCATCGGAATTAAATTCAACATGCACAATGCTGACTTATGTACAAGAAGACTGACTCTTCTTACTGACTATGTTTTGAACCATTCCTGTGACACTAGCTATAGACTCTGATGCTTCACTTCAGGTTTACTGTTTCCCTTGGACCTTCTTATTGAAGATGAAACACAGAAATTGCATCGGAATTAAATACAAAAGGCACAATGCCGACTTAAGTACAAGAATACTGTCTCTACTTACTGTCTATGTTTTGAACCATTCCTGTGACAGTAGTTATAGATTCCCATGCTTCACTTCAGGTTTACTGTATCCCTTGGAGCTTCTTATTGCCGATGAAACACTGAAATTGCATCGGAATTAAATACAAAAGGCACAATTCCAACTTTAGTACAAGAAGACTGACTCTTCTTACTGACTATGTTTTGATTCATTCCTGTGACGCTAGTAGTAGATTCCGATGCTTCACTCCAGGTTTACTGTATCCCTTGGACCTTCTTAATGACGATGAAACACAGAAATTGCATCGGAATTAAATAAAAAAGGCACAATGCCGACTTAAGTACAAGAAGGCCGACGCTACTTACTGTCTATGTTTTGAACCATTCCTGTGACAATAGTTATAGATTCCGATGCTTCACTCCAGGTTTACTATATCCCTTGGACCTTCTTATTGACGATGAAACACAGAAATTGCATAGGAATTATATAGAAGGGGCACAATGCCGACTTAAGTACAAGAAGACTGACTCTTCCTACTGTCTAAGCTTTGAACCATTCCTGTGACACTAGTTATAGATTCCGGTGCTTCAGTTCAGGTTTACTGTATCCCTCTGACCTCCTTATTGACGATGAAACACAGATATTGTATCGGAATTGAATACAAAAGTCACAATGCCGACTTAAGTACAAGACGACTGACTTTTCCCACTGTCTATGTTTTGAACCATTCCTGTTACACTAGTTATAGATTCCGATGCTTCACTTCAGGTTTACTGTATCCGTTGGACCTTCTTATTGACCATGAAACACAGAAATTGCATCGGAATTAAATACAAAAGGCACAATGCCGACTTATGTACAAGAAGACTGACTCTTCTTACTGACTATGTTTTGAACCATTCCTGTGACACTAGCTATAGACTCTGATGCTTCACTTCAGGTTTACTGTATCCCTTGGACCTTCTTATTGAAGATTAAACACAGAAATTGCATCGGTATAAAATACAAAAAGCACAATGCCGACTTAAGTACAAGCATACTGACTCTTCTTACTGTCTATGTTTTGAACCATCCCTGTGACACTAGTTACAGATTCCGATGCTTCACTTCAGGTTTACTGTATCCCTTGGACCTTCTTATTGACGATGAAACACTGAAATTGCATCGGAATTAAATACATTAAGGCACAATACCGACTTTAGTACAAGAAGACTGACTCTTCTTACTGACTATGTTTGAACCATTTTTGTGACACTAGTTAAAGATTCCGATGCTTCACTCCCGGTTTACTGTATCCCGTGGACCTTCTTATTAACGATGAAACACAAAAATTGCATCGGAATTAAATACAAAAGACTCAATGCCGACATAAGTATAAGAAGACTGACTCTTCTTACTGATTATGTTTTGAACCATTCCTGTGACACTAGTTATAGATTCCGATGCTTCACTCCAGGTTTACTGTATCCCTTGGACCTCCTTATTGACGATGAAACACAGAAATTGCATCGGAATTAAATACAAAATGCACAATGCCGACTTAAGTACAAGAAGACTGACTCTTCTTACTGACTATGTTTAGAATCATTCCTGTGACACTAGTTATAGATTCCGGTGCTTCACGTCAGGTTTACTGTATCGTTGGACCTACTTATTGACGATGAAACACAGAAATTGCATCGGAATTAAATACAAAAGGCACAATGGCGACTTAAGTACAAGAAGACTGACTCTTCTTACTGGCTACGTTTTGAACCATTCATGTGACACTAGTTATGGATTCCGATGCTTTACTTTAGGTTTACTGTATCCCTTGGACCTTCGTATTGACGATGAAACACAGAAATTGCATCGGAATTAAATACAAAAGGCATATTGCCGACTTAAGTACAAGAAGACTGACTCTTCTTACTGACTATGATTTGAACCATTCCTGTGACACTAGTTATAGATTCCGATGCTTCGCTCCAGGTTTACTATATCCCATGGACCTTCTTATTGACGATGAAACACAGAAATTGCATCGGAGCTAAATAGAATAGGCACAATGCCGCCTTATGTACAAGAAGACTGACTCTTCCTACCGTCTATGTTTTGAGCAATTCCGGTGACACTAGTTATAGATTCAGATGCTTCACTTCAGGTTTACAACATCCCTCTGACCTTCTTATTGGCGATGAAACACAGAAATTGCATCGGAATTAAATACAAAAGGCACAATGCCGACTTAAGTACAAGAAGATTGACTCTTCCCACTGTCTATGTTTTGAACCATTCCTGTGACACTAGTTATAGATTCCGATGCTTCACTTCAGGTTTACTGTATCCCTTGGACCTTCTTATTGACGATGAATTGCAGCAATTGCATCGGAATGAAATAGAAATGGCACAATGCCGACTTAAGTACAAGAAGATTGACTCTTCCCACTGTCTATGTTTTGAACCATTCCTGTGACACTAGTTATAGATTCCGATGCTTCACTTCAGGTTTACTGTATCCCTTGGACCTTCTTATTGACGATGAATTGCAGCAAATGCATCGGAATGAAATAGAAATGGCACAATGACGACTTAAGTACAAGAAAACTGACTCTTCCTACTGTGTATGATTTGAACCGTTCCTGTGACACTAGTTATAGATTCAGATGCTTCACTTCAGGTTTACAACATCCCTCTGAACTTCTTACTGGCGATGAATCACAGAAATTGCAACTGAATTAAATACAAATGGCACAATGCCGACTTAAGTACAAGAAGACTGACTCTTCTTCTGTCTATGTTTTGAACCATTCCTGTGACACTAGTTGTAGATTTCGATGCTTCACTTCAGGTTTACTGTATCCATTGGACCTTCTTATTGACGATGAAACACAGAAATTGCATCTGAATTAAATACAAAAGGCACAATGCCGACTTATGAACAAGAAGACTGACTCTCCTTACTGACTATGTTTTGAACCATTATTGTGACACTAGTTATAGATTCCGATGCTTCACTTCAGGTTTACAGGAACCCTTGGACCTACTTATTGACGATGCAACACAGAAATAGCATCGGAATTAAATACAAAAGGCACAATGCCGACTTAAGTACAAGAATACTGACTCTTCTTACGGACTATGCTTTGAACCATTCCTATGACACTAGTTATAGATTCCGATGCTTCACTTCAGGTTTACTGTATCCCTTGGACCCTCTTATTGACGATGAAAGACTGCAATTGCATCGGAATTAAATAGAAAAGGCACAATGCCGACTTAAGTTCAAGAAGACTGACTCTTCCTACTGACTATGTGTTGAACCATTCGAGTGACACTAGTTATAGATTCCGATGCTTCACTTCAGGTTTACAATATCCCTTGGACCCTCTTATTGACGATGAAACACAGAAATTGCATCGGAATTAAATAAAAAAGACACAATGCCGACATAAGTACAAGTGGACTGACTCATCTTACTGTCTATGATTTGAACCATTCCTGTGACACTAGTTACAGATTCCGATGCTTCACTCCAGGTGTACTGTATCGGTTGGACCTTCTTATTGACGATGAAACACAGAAATTGTATCGGAATTAAATACAAACGGCACAATGCCGACTTAAGTACAAGAAGACTGACTCTTCTTACTGACTATGCTTTGAACCATTTATGGGACACCAGTTATAGATTCCGATGCTTCACTTCAGGTTTACTGTATCCCTTGGACCTTCTTATTCACGAAGAAACGCAGCAACTGTATCGGAATTAAATAGAAAAGACACAATGCCGACTTAAGTTCAAGAAGACTGACTCTTCCTACTGTCTATGATTTGAACCATTCCTGTGCCACTAGTTAAAGATTCTGAAGCTTCACTCCAGGTTTACTGTATCCCTTGGACCGTCTTATTGACGATGACACACAGAAATTGCATCGGAGTTAAATACAAAAGGCACAATGCCGACTTAAGTTCAAGAAGACTGACTCTTCTTACTGACTATGTTTTGAACCATTCCTGTGACACTAGTTATAGATACCGATGCTTCACTTCAGATTTACTGTATCTCTCTGACCTTCTTATTGACGATGAGACACAGAAATTGCATCGGAATTAAATACAAAAAGCACAATGCCGAATTAAGTACAAGAAGACTGACTCTTCTTACTGTCGATGTTTTTGAACCATTCCTGTGACACTAGTTATAGATTCCGAAGCTTCACTCCAGGTTTACTGTATCCCTTGGACCTTCTTATTGACGATGAAACACAGAAATTGCACCGGAATTAAATAAAAAATGCACAATGCCGACTTAAGTACAAGAAGTCTGTCGCTACTTACTGTCTATGTTTTGAACCGTCCCTGTGACACTAGTTACAGATTCCGATGCTTCACTCCAGGTTTACTGTATTCCTTGGACTTTCTAATTGACGATAAAACACCGAAATTGCATCGGAATTAAATACAAAAGGCACAATGCCGACTTTAGTACAAGAAGACTGACTCTACTTTCAGACTATGTTTTGATTGATTCCTATGACACTAGTTATAGATTCCGATGCTTCACTCCAGGTTTACTGTAACCCTTGGACCTTCTTATTGACGATGAAACACAGAAATTGCATCGGAATTAAATACAAAAGGCACAATGCCGACTTAAGTACAAGAAGACTGACTCTACCCACTGTCTATGTTAGAACTATTCCTGTGACACTAGTTATAGATTCCGATGCTTCACTTCAGGTTTACTGTATCCCTTGGACCTTCTTATTGACGATGAAACACAGCAATAGCATCGAAATTAAATAGAAAAGGCACAATGCCGACTTAAGTGCAAGAAGACTGTATCTTCCTACTGTATATGTTTTGAACCATTCCTGTGTCACTAGTCATAGATTCCGATGCTTCACTCCAAGTTTACTTTATCCCTTGGACCTTCTTATTGTCGATGAAACACAGAAATTGCATCGGAAATAAATACAAAATGCACAATGCCGACTTAAGTACAAGAAGACTGACTCTTCTTACTGAATATGTTTTGAGCCATTCCTGTGACACTAGTTATACATTCCGATGCTTCACTTCAGGTTTACTGTATCCCTCTGACCTTCTTATTGACGATGAACCACAGAAATTGCATCGGAATTAAATACAAAAGGCACAATGCCGAATTAAGTACAAGAAGACTGACTCTTCTTACTGTCTATGCTTTGAACCATTCTTGCGACACTAGTTAGAGATTCCGATGCTTCACTCCAGGTTTACTGTATCCCTTGGTCCTACTTATTGACGATGAAACACAGAAATTGCATCGGAATTAAATACAAATGGCACAATGGCGACTTAAGTACAGGAAGTCTGACTCTTCTTACTGACTATGATTTGAACCATTCATGTGACACTAGTTATAGATTCCGGTGCTTCACTTCAGGTTCACTGTATCCCTCTGACCTTCTAATTGACGATGAAACACTGAAATTGCATCGGAATTAAATACTAAAGTCACAATGCCGAATTAAGTACAAGAAGACTGACTCTCCTTACTGTCGATGTTTCGAACCATTCCTGTGACACTAGTTATAGATTCCGATGCTTCACTCCAGGTTTACTGTATCCCTTGGACCTTCTTATTGACGATGAACACAGAAATTGCATCGGAATTAAATTCAAAATGCACAATGCTGACTTATGTACAAGAAGACTGACTCTTCTTACTGACTATGTTTTGAACCATTCCTGTGACACTAGCTATAGACTCTGATGCTTCACTTCAGGTTTACTGTTTCCCTTGGACCTTCTTATTGAAGATGAAACACAGAAATTGCATCGGAATTAAATACAAAAGGCACAATGCCGACTTAAGTACAAGAATACTGTCTCTACTTACTGTCTATGTTTTGAACCATTCCTGTGACAGTAGTTATAGATTCCCATGCTTCACTTCAGGTTTACTGTATCCCTTGGAGCTTCTTATTGCCGATGAAACACTGAAATTGCATCGGAATTAAATACAAAAGGCACAATTCCAACTTTAGTACAAGAAGACTGACTCTTCTTACTGACTATGTTTTGATTCATTCCTGTGACGCTAGTAGTAGATTCCGATGCTTCACTCCAGGTTTACTGTATCCCTTGGACCTTCTTAATGACGATGAAACACAGAAATTGCATCGGAATTAAATAAAAAAGGCACAATGCCGACTTAAGTACAAGAAGGCCGACGCTACTTACTGTCTATGTTTTGAACCATTCCTGTGACAATAGTTATAGATTCCGATGCTTCACTCCAGGTTTACTATATCCCTTGGACCTTCTTATTGACGATGAAACACAGAAATTGCATAGGAATTATATAGAAGGGGCACAATGCCGACTTAAGTACAAGAAGACTGACTCTTCCTACTGTCTAAGCTTTGAACCATTCCTGTTACACTAGTTACAGATTCCGGTGCTTCAGTTCAGGTTTACTGTATCCCTCTGACCTCCTTATTGACGATGAAACACAGATATTGTATCGGAATTGAATACAAAAGTCACAATGCCGACTTAAGTACAAGACGACTGACTTTTCCCACTGTCTATGTTTTGAACCATTCCTGTTACACTAGTTATAGATTCCGATGCTTCACTTCAGGTTTACTGTATCCGTTGGACCTTCTTATTGACCATGAAACACAGAAATTGCATCGGAATTAAATACAAAAGGCACAATGCCGACTTATGTACAAGAAGACTGACTCTTCTTACTGACTATGTTTTGAACCATTCCTGTGACACTAGCTATAGACTCTGATGCTTCACTTCAGGTTTACTGTATCCCTTGGACCTTCTTATTGAAGATTAAACACAGAAATTGCATCGGTATAAAATACAAAAAGCACAATGCCGACTTAAGTACAAGCATACTGACTCTTCTTACTGTCTATGTTTTGAACCATCCCTGTGACACTAGTTACAGATTCCGATGCTTCACTTCAGGTTTACTGTATCCCTTGGACCTTCTTATTGACGATGAAACACTGAAATTGCATCGGAATTAAATACATTAAGGCACAATACCGACTTTAGTACAAGAAGACTGACTCTTCTTACTGACTATGTTTGAACCATTTTTGTGACACTAGTTATAGATTCCGATGCTTCACTCCCGGTTTACTGTATCCCGTGGACCTTCTTATTAACGATGAAACACAAAAATTGCATCGGAATTAAATACAAAAGACTCAATGCCGACATAAGTATAAGAAGACTGACTCTTCTTACTGATTATGTTTTGAACCATTCCTGTGACACTAGTTATAGATTCCGATGCTTTACTTTAGGTTTACTGTATCCCTTGGACCTTCGTATTGACGATGAAACACAGAAATTGCATCGGAATTAAATATAAAAGGCACAATGGCGACTTAAGTACAAGAAGACTGACTCTTCTTACTGGCTACGTTTTGAACCATTCATGTGACACTAGTTATGGATTCCGATGCTTTACTTTAGGTTTACTGTATCCCTTGGACCTTCGTATTGACGATGAAACACAGAAATTGCATCGGAATTAAATACAAAAGGCATATTGCCGACTTAAGTACAAGAAGACTGACTCTTCTTACTGACTATGATTTGAACCATTCCTGTGACACTAGTTATAGATTCTGATGCTTCACTTCAGGTTTACTGTATCCCTTAGACCTTCTTATTGACTATGAAACACAGAAATTGCATCGGAAATAAATACAAAATGCACAATGCCTACTTAAGTACAAGAAGACTGACTCTTCTTACTGACAATGTTTGAACCATTCCTGTGACACTAGTTATAGATTCCGATGCTTCGCTCCAGGTTTACTATATCCCATGGACCTTCTTATTGACGATGAAACACAGAAATTGCATCGGAGCTAAATAGAATAGGCACAATGCCGCCTTATGTACAAGAAGACTGACTCTTCCTACCGTCTATGTTTTGAGCAATTCCGGTGACACTAGTTATAGATTCAGATGCTTCACTTCAGGTTTACAACATCCCTCTGACCTTCTTATTGGCGATGAAACACAGAAATTGCATCGGAATTAAATACAAAAGGCACAATGCCGACTTAAGTACAAGAAGATTGACTCTTCCCACTGTCTATGTTTTGAACCATTCCTGTGACACTAGTTATAGATTCCGATGCTTCACTTCAGGTTTACTGTATCCCTTGGACCTTCTTATTGACGATGAATTGCAGCAATTGCATCGGAATGAAATAGAAATGGCACAATGCCGACTTAAGTACAAGAAGATTGACTCTTCCCACTGTCTATGTTTTGAACCATTCCTGTGACACTAGTTATAGATTCCGATGCTTCACTTCAGGTTTACTGTATCCCTTGGACCTTCTTATTGACGATGAATTGCAGCAAATGCATCGGAATGAAATAGAAATGGCACAATGACGACTTAAGTACAAGAAAACTGACTCTTCCTACTGTGTATGATTTGAACCGTTCCTGTGACACTAGTTATAGATTCAGATGCTTCACTTCAGGTTTACAACATCCCTCTGACCTTCTTATTGGCGATGAATCACAGAAATTGCAACTGAATTAAATACAAATGGCACAATGCCGACTTAAGTACAAGAAGACTGACTCTTCTTCTGTCTATGTTTTGAACCATTCCTGTGACACTAGTTGTAGATTTCGATGCTTCACTTCAGGTTTACTGTATCCATTGGACCTTCTTATTGACGATGAAACACAGAAATTGCATCTGAATTAAATACAAAAGGCACAATGCCGACTTATGAACAAGAAGACTGACTCTCCTTACTGACTATGTTTTGAACCATTATTGTGACACTAGTTATAGATTCCGATGCTTCACTTCAGGTTTACAGGAACCCTTGGACCTACTTATTGACGATGCAACACAGAAATAGCATCGGAATTAAATACAAAAGGCACAATGCCGACTTAAGTACAAGAATACTGACTCTTCTTACGGACTATGCTTTGAACCATTCCTATGACACTAGTTATAGATTCCGATGCTTCACTTCAGGTTTACTGTATCCCTTGGACCCTCTTATTGACGATGAAAGACTGCAATTGCATCGGAATTAAATAGAAAAGGCACAATGCCGACTTAAGTTCAAGAAGACTGACTCTTCCTACTGACTATGTGTTGAACCATTCGAGTGACACTAGTTATAGATTCCGATGCTTCACTTCAGGTTTACAATATCCCTTGGACCCTCTTATTGACGATGAAACACAGAAATTGCATCGGAATTAAATAAAAAAGACACAATGCCGACATAAGTACAAGTGGACTGACTCATCTTACTGTCTATGATTTGAACCATTCCTGTGACACTAGTTACAGATTCCGATGCTTCACTCCAGGTGTACTGTATCGGTTGGACCTTCTTATTGACGATGAAACACAGAAATTGTATCGGAATTAAATACAAACGGCACAATGCCGACTTAAGTACAAGAAGACTGACTCTTCTTACTGACTATGCTTTGAACCATTTATGGGACACCAGTTATAGATTCCGATGCTTCACTTCAGGTTTACTGTATCCCTTGGACCTTCTTATTCACGAAGAAACGCAGCAACTGTATCGGAATTAAATAGAAAAGACACAATGCCGACTTAAGTTCAAGAAGACTGACTCTTCCTACTGTCTATGATTTGAACCATTCCTGTGCCACTAGTTAAAGATTCTGAAGCTTCACTCCAGGTTTACTGTATCCCTTGGACCGTCTTATTGACGATGACACACAGAAATTGCATCGGAGTTAAATACAAAAGGCACAATGCCGACTTAAGTTCAAGAAGACTGACTCTTCTTACTGACTATGTTTTGAACCATTCCTGTGACACTAGTTATAGATACCGATGCTTCACTTCAGATTTACTGTATCTCTCTGACCTTCTTATTGACGATGAGACACAGAAATTGCATCGGAATTAAATACAAAAAGCACAATGCCGAATTAAGTACAAGAAGACTGACTCTTCTTACTGTCGATGTTTTTGAACCATTCCTGTGACACTAGTTATAGATTCCGAAGCTTCACTCCAGGTTTACTGTATCCCTTGGACCTTCTTATTGACGATGAAACACAGAAATTGCACCGGAATTAAATAAAAAATGCACAATGCCGACTTAAGTACAAGAAGACTGTCGCTACTTACTGTCTATGTTTTGAACCGTCCCTGTGACACTAGTTATAGATTCCGATGCTTCACTCCAGGTTTACTGTATTCCTTGGACCTTCTAATTGACGATAAAACACCGAAATTGCATCGGAATTAAATACAAAAGGCACAATGCCGACTTTAGTACAAGAAGACTGACTCTACTTTCAGACTATGTTTTGATTGATTCCTATGACACTAGTTATAGATTCCGATGCTTCACTCCAGGTTTACTGTAACCCTTGGACCTTCTTATTGACGATGAAACACAGAAATTGCATCGGAATTAAATACAAAAGGCACAATGCCGACTTAAGTACAAGAAGACTGACTCTACCCACTGTCTATGTTAGAACTATTCCTGTGACACTAGTTATAGATTCCGATGCTTCACTTCAGGTTTACTGTATCCCTTGGACCTTCTTATTGACGATGAAACACAGCAATAGCATCGAAATTAAATAGAAAAGGCACAATGCCGACTTAAGTGCAAGAAGACTGTATCTTCCTACTGTCTATGTTTTGAACCATTCCTGTGTCACTAGTCATAGATTCCGATGCTTCACTCCAAGTTTACTTTATCCCTTGGACCTTCTTATTGTCGATGAAACACAGAAATTGCATCGGAAATAAATACAAAATGCACAATGCCGACTTAAGTACAAGAAGACTGACTCTTCTTACTGAATATGTTTTGAGCCATTCCTGTGACACTAGTTATACATTCCGATGCTTCACTTCAGGTTTACTGTATCCCTCTGACCTTCTTATTGACGATGAACCACAGAAATTGCATCGGAATTAAATACAAAAGGCACAATGCCGAATTAAGTACAAGAAGTCTGACTCTTCTTACTGACTATGATTTGAACCATTCATGTGACACTAGTTATAGATTCCGGTGCTTCACTTCAGGTTCACTGTATCCCTCTGACCTTCTAATTGACGATGAAACACTGAAATTGCATCGGAATTAAATACTAAAGTCACAATGCCGAATTAAGTACAAGAAGACTGACTCTCCTTACTGTCGATGTTTCGAACCATTCCTGTGACACTAGTTATAGATTCCGATGCTTCACTCCAGGTTTACTGTATCCCTTGGACCTTCTTATTGACGATGAACACAGAAATTGCATCGGAATTAAATTCAAAATGCACAATGCTGACTTATGTACAAGAAGACTGACTCTTCTTACTGACTATGTTTTGAACCATTCCTGTGACACTAGCTATAGACTCTGATGCTTCACTTCAGGTTTACTGTTTCCCTTGGACCTTCTTATTGAAGATGAAACACAGAAATTGCATCGGAATTAAATACAAAAGGCACAATGCCGACTTAAGTACAAGAATACTGTCTCTACTTACTGTCTATGCTTTGAACCATTCCTGTGACAGTAGTTATAGATTCCCATGCTTCACTTCAGGTTTACTGTATCCCTTGGAGCTTCTTATTGCCGATGAAACACTGAAATTGCATCGGAATTAAATACAAAAGGCACAATTCCAACTTTAGTACAAGAAGACTGACTCTTCTTACTGACTATGTTTTGATTCATTCCTGTGACGCTAGTAGTAGATTCCGATGCTTCACTCCAGGTTTACTGTATCCCTTGGACCTTCTTAATGACGATGAAACACAGAAATTGCATCGGAATTAAATAAAAAAGGCACAATGCCGACTTAAGTACAAGAAGGCCGACGCTACTTACTGTCTATGTTTTGAACCATTCCTGTGACAATAGTTATAGATTCCCATGCTTCACTTCAGGTTTACTGTATCCCTTGGAGCTTCTTATTGCCGATGAAACACTGAAATTGCATCGGAATTAAATACAAAAGGCACAATTCCAACTTTAGTACAAGAAGACTGACTCTTCTTACTGACTATGTCTTGATTCATTCCTGTGACGCTAGTAGTAGATTCCGATGCTTCACTCCAGGTTTACTATATCCCTTGGACCTTCTTATTGACGATGAAACACAGAAATTGCATAGGAATTATATAGAAGGGGCACAATGCCGACTTAAGTACAAGAAGACTGACTCTTCCTACTGTCTAAGCTTTGAACCATTCCTGTGACACTAGTTATAGATTCCGGTGCTTCAGTTCAGGTTTACTGTATCCCTCTGACCTCCTTATTGACGATGAAACACAGATATTGTATCGGAATTTAATACAAAAGTCACAATGCCGACTTAAGTACAAGACGACTGACTTTTCCCACTGTCTATTTTTTGAACCATTCCTGTTACACTAGTTATAGATTCCGATGCTTCACTTCAGGTTTACTGTATCCGTTGGACCTTCTTATTGACCATGAAACACAGAAATTGCATCGGAATTAAATACAAAAGGCACAATGCCGACTTATGTACAAGAAGACTGACTCTTCTTACTGACTATGTTTTGAACCATTCCTGTGACACTAGCTATAGACTCTGATGCTTCACTTCAGGTTTACTGTATCCCTTGGACCTTCTTATTGAAGATTAAACACAGAAATTGCATCGGTATAAAATACAAAAAGCACAATGCCGACTTAAGTACAAGCATACTGACTCTTCTTACTGTCTATGTTTTGAACCATCCCCGTGACACTAGTTACAGATTCCGATGCTTCACTTCAGGTTTACTGTATCCCTTGGACCTTCTTATTGACGATGAAACACTGAAATTGCATCGGAATTAAATACATTAAGGCACAATACCGACTTTAGTACAAGAAGACTGACTCTTCTTACTGACTATGTTTGAACCATTTTTGTGACACTAGTTATAGATTCCGATGCTTCACTCCCGGTTTACTGTATCCCGTGGACCTTCTTATTAACGATGAAACACAAAAATTGCATCGGAATTAAATACAAAAGACTCAATGCCGACATAAGTATAAGAAGACTGACTCTTCTTACTGATTATGTTTTGAACCATTCCTGTGACACTAGTTATAGATTCCGATGCTTCACTCCAGGTTTACTGTATCCCTTGGACCTCCTTATTGACGATGAAACACAGAAATTGCATCGGAATTAAATACAAAATGCACAATGCCGACTTAAGTACAAGAAGACTGACTCTTCTTACTGACTATGTTTAGAATCATTCCTGTGACACTAGTTATAGATTCCGGTGCTTCACGTCAGGTTTACTGTATCGTTGGACCTACTTATTGACGATGAAACACAGAAATTGCATCGGAATTAAATACAAAAGGCACAATGGCGACTTAAGTACAAGAAGACTGACTCTTCTTACTGGCTACGTTTTGAACCATTCATGTGACACTAGTTATGGATTCCGATGTTTTACTTTAGGTTTACTGTATCCCTTGGACCTTCGTATTGACGATGAAACACAGAAATTGCATCGGAATTAAATACAAAAGGCATATTGCCGACTTAAGTACAAGAAGACTGACTCTTCTTACTGACTATGATTTGAACCATTCCTGTGACACTAGTTATAGATTCTGATGCTTCACTTCAGGTTTACTGTATCCCTTAGACCTTCTTATTGACTATGAAACACAGAAATTGCATCGGAAATAAATACAAAATGCACAATGCCTACTTAAGTACAAGAAGACTGACTCTTCTTACTGACAATGTTTGAACCATTCCTGTGACACTAGTTATAGATTCCGATGCTTCGCTCCAGGTTTACTATATCCCATGGACCTTCTTATTGACGATGAAACACAGAAATTGCATCGGAGCTAAATAGAATAGGCACAATGCCGCCTTATGTACAAGAAGACTGACTCTTCCTACCGTCTATGTTTTGAGCAATTCCGGTGACACTAGTTATAGATTCAGATGCTTCACTTCAGGTTTACAACATCCCTCTGACTTTCTTATTGGCGATGAAACACAGAAATTGCATCGGAATTAAATACAAAAGGCACAATGCCGACTTAAGTACAAGAAGATTGACTCTTCCCACTGTCTATGTTTTGAACCATTCCTGTGACACTAGTTATAGATTCCGATGCTTCACTTCAGGTTTACTGTATCCCTTGGACCTTCTTATTGACGATGAATTACAGCAATTGCATCGGAATGAAATAGAAATGGCACAATGCCGACTTAAGTACAAGAAGATTGACTCTTCCCACTGTCTATGTTTTGAACCATTCCTGTGACACTAGTTATAGATTCCGATGCTTCACTTCAGGTTTACTGTATCCCTTGGACCTTCTTATTGACGATGAATTGCAGCAAATGCATCGGAATGAAATAGAAATGGCACAATGACGACTTAAGTACAAGAAAACTGACACTTCCTACTGTGTATGATTTGAACCGTTCCTGTGACACTAGTTATAGATTCAGATGCTTCACTTCAGGTTTACAACATCCCTCTGACCTTCTTATTGGCGATGAATCACAGAAATTGCAACTAAATTAAATACAAATGGCACAATGCCGACTTAAGTACAAGAAGACTGACTCTTCTTCTGTCTATGTTTTGAACCATTCCTGTGACACTAGTTGTAGATTTCGATGCTTCACTTCAGGTTTACTGTATCCATTGGACCTTCTTATTGACGATGAAACACAGAAATTGCATCTGAATTAAATACAAAAGGCACAATGCCGACTTATGAACAAGAAGACTGACTCTCCTTACTGACTATGTTTTGAACCATTATTGTGACACTAGTTATAGATTCCGATGCTTCACTTCAGGTTTACAGGAACCCTTGGACCTACTTATTGACGATGCAACACAGAAATAGCATCGGAATTAAATACAAAAGGCACAATGCCGACTTAAGTACAAGAATACTGACTCTTCTTACGGACTATGCTTTGAACCATTCCTATGACACTAGTTATAGATTCCGATGCTTCACTTCAGGTTTACTGTATCCCTTGGACCCTCTTATTGACGATGAAAGACTGCAATTGCATCGGAATTAAATAGAAAAGGCACAATGCCGACTTAAGTTCAAGAAGACTGACTCTTCCTACTGACTATGTGTTGAACCATTCGAGTGACACTAGTTATAGATTCCGATGCTTCACTTCAGGTTTACAATATCCCTTGGACCCTCTTATTGACGATGAAACACAGAAATTGCATCGGAATTAAATAAAAAAGACACAATGCCGACATAAGTACAAGTGGACTGACTCATCTTACTGTCTATGATTTGAACCATTCCTGTGACACTAGTTACAGATTCCGATGCTTCACTCCAGGTGTACTGTATCGGTTGGACCTTCTTATTGACGATGAAACACAGAAATTGTATCGGAATTAAATACAAACGTCACAATGCCGACTTAAGTACAAGAAGACTGACTCTTCTTACTGACTATGCTTTGAACCATTTATGGGACACCAGTTATAGATTCCGATGCTTCACTTCAGGTTTACTGTATCCCTTGGACCTTCTTATTCACGAAGAAACACAGCAACTGTATCGGAATTAAATAGAAAAGACACAATGCCGACTTAAGTACAAGAAGACTGACTCTTCCTACTGTCTATGATTTGAACCATTCCTATGCCACTAGTTAAAGATTCTGAAGCTTCACTCCAGGTTTACTGTATCCCTTGGACCGTCTTATTGACGATGACACACAGAAATTGCATCGGAGTTAAATACAAAAGGCACAATGCCGACTTAAGTTCAAGAAGACTGACTCTTCTTACTGACTATGTTTTGAACCATTCCTGTGCCACTAGTTATAGATACCGATGCTTCACTTCAGATTTACTGTATCTCTCTGACCTTCTTATTGACGATGAGACACAGAAATTGCATCGGAATTAAATACAAAAAGCACAATACCGAATTAAGTACAAGAAGACTGACTCTTCTTACTGTCGATGTTTTTGAACCATTCCTGTGACACTAGTTATAGATTCCGAAGCTTCACTCCAGGTTTACTGTATCCCTTGGACCTTCTTATTGACGATGAAACACAGAAATTGCACCGGAATTAAATAAAAAAGGCACAATGCCGACTTAAGTACAAGAAGACTGTCGCTACTTACTGTCTATGTTTTGAACCGTCCCTGTGACACTAGTTATAGATTCCGATGCTTCACTCCAGGTTTACTGTATTCCTTGGACCTTCTAATTGACGATAAAACACCGAAATTGCATCGGAATTAAATACAAAAGGCACAATGCCGACTTTAGTACAAGAAGACTGACTCTACTTTCAGACTATGTTTTGATTGATTCCTATGACACTAGTTATAGATTCCGATGCTTCACTCCAGGTTTACTGTAACCCTTGGACCTTCTTATTGACGATGAAACACAGAAATTGCATCGGAATTAAATACAAAAGGCACAATGCCGACTTAAGTACAAGAAGACTGACTCTACCCATTGTCTATGTTAGAACTATTCCTGTGACACTAGTTATAGATTCCGATGCTTCACTTCAGGTTTACTGTATCCCTTGGACCTTCTTATTGACGATGAAACACAGCAATAGCATCGAAATTAAATAGAAAAGGCACAATGCCGACTTAAGTGCAAGAAGACTGTATCTTCCTACTGTCTATGTTTTGAACCATTCCTGTGTCACTAGTCATAGATTCCGATGCTTCACTCCAAGTTTACTTTATCCCTTGGACCTTCTTATTGTCGATGAAACACAGAAATTGCATCAGAAATAAATACAAAATGCACAATGCCGACTTAAGTACAAGAAGACTGACTCTTCTTACTGAATATGTTTTGAGCCATACCTGTGACACTAGTTATACATTCCGATGCTTCACTTCAGGTTTACTGTATCCCTCTGACCTTCTTATTGACGATGAACCACAGAAATTGCATCGGAATTAAATACAAAAGGCACAATGCCGAATTAAGTACAAGAAGACTGACTCTTCTTACTGTCTATGCTTTGAACCATTCTTGCGACACTAGTTAGAGATTCCGATGCTTCACTCCAGGTTTACTGTATCCCTTGGTCCTTCTTATTGACGATGAAACACAGAAATTGCATCGGAATTAAATACAAATGGCACAATGGCGACTTAAGTACAAGAAGTCTGACTCTTCTTACTGACTATGATTTGAACCATTCATGTGACACTAGTTATAGATTCCGGTGCTTCACTTCAGGTTTACTGTATCCCTCGGACCTTCTAATTGACGATGAAACACTGAAATTGCATCGGAATTAAATACTAAAGGCACAATGCCGAATTAAGTACAATAAGACTGACTCTTCTTACTGTCGATGCTTCGAACCATTCCTGTGACACTAGTTATAGATTCCGATGCTTCACTCCAGGTTTACTGTATCCCTTGGACCTTCTTATTGACGATGAACACAGAAATTGCATCGGAATTAAATTCAAAAGGCACAATGCTGACTTATGTACAAGAAGACTGACTCTTCTTACTGACTATGTTTGAACCATTCCTGTGACACTAGCTATAGACTCTGATGCTTCACTTCAGGTTTACTGTTTCCCTTGGACCTTCTTATTGAAGATGAAACACAGAAATTGCATCGGAATTAAATACAAAAGGCACAATGCCGACTTAAGTACAAGAATCCTGACTCTACTTACTGTCTATGTTTTGAGCCATTCCTGTGACAGTAGTTATAGATTCCGATGCTTCACTTCAGGTTTACTGTATCCCTTGGAGCTTCTTATTGCCGATGAAACATTGAAATTGCATCGGAATAAAATACAAAAGGCACAATTCCAACTTTAGTACAAGAAGACTGACTCTTCTTACTGACTATGTTTTGATTCATTCCTGTGACGCTAGTAGTAGATTCCGATGCTTCACTCCAGGTTTACTGTATCCCTTGGACCTTCTTATTGACGATGAAACATAGAAATTGCATCGGAATTAAATACTAAAGGCACAATGAAGACTTAAGTACAAGAAGTCTGACTCTTCTTACTGTCTATGTTTTGAACCATTCCTGTGTCACTAGTTATAGATTCCGATGCTTCACTCCAGGTTTACTATATGCCTTGGACCTTCTTATTGACGATGAAACACAGAAATTGCATAGGAATGAAATAGAAAAGGCACAATGCCGACTTATGTACAAGAAGACTGACTCTTCCCACTGTCTATGTTTTGAACCATTCCTGTTACGCTAGTTATAGATTTGGATGCTTCACTTCAGGTTTACTGTATCCCTTGGACCCTCTTATTGACGATGAAACACAGAAATAGCATCGGAATTAAATACAAAAGGCACAATTCCGGCTTTAGTACAAGATGACTGACTCTTCTTACTGACTATGTTTTGATTCATTCCTGTGACACTAGTTATAGATTCCGATGGTTCACTCCAGGTTCTTTGTATCCCTTGGACCTTCTTATTGACGATGCAACATAGAAATTGCATCGGAATTAAATACAAATGGCACAATGCCGACTTAAGTACAAGAAGACTGACTCTTCTTACTGACTATGTTTTGAACCATTCCTGTGACACTAGTTATAGGATCCGATGCTTCAATTCAGGTTTGCTGTATCCCTTGGACCTTCTTATTGACGATGAAACACAGAAATTGCATCGGAATTAAATACAAAAGGCACAATGGCGGCTTAAGTACAAGAAGTATGATTCTTCTTACTGACTATGATATGAACCATTCATGTGACACTAGTTATTGATGCCGGTGCTTCACTTCAGGTTTACTGTATCCCTTGGACCTTCTTATTGACGATGAAACACAGAAATTGCATCGTAAATAAATACAAAAGGCACAATGCCGGCTTAAGTACAAGAAGACTGACTCTTCTTACTGACTTTGTTTTGAACCATTCCTGTGACACTAGTTATAGATTCTGATGCTTCACTTCAGGTATACTGTATCCCTTGGATCTTCTTATTGACGATGAAACACAGAAGTTGCATCGGAATTAAATACAAAAGGCACAATGCCGTCTTAAGTACAAGAAGACTGACTCTTCTAACTGACTATGTTTTGAACCATTCATGTGACACTAGTTATAGATTCCGATGCTTGACTTCAGATTTGCTGTATCCCTCTGACCTTCTAATTGACGATGAAACACAGAAATTGCATCGGAATTAAATACAAAAGGCACAATTCCGAGTTAAGTACAAGAAGACTGACTCTTCTTACGGTCGATGTTTTTGAACCATTCCTGTGACACTAGTTATAGATTCCGATGCTTCACTCCAGGTTTACTGTATCCCTTGGACCTTCTTATTGACGATGAAACACACAAATTGCATAGGAATTAAATACAGAAGGCACAATGCCGGATTAAGTACAAGAAGACTGACTCTTCTTACTGTCTATGGTATGAACCATACATGTGACACTAGTTATAGATTCCGATGCTTCACACCAGGATAACTGTATCCCTTGGACCTTCTTATTGACGATGAAACACAGAAATTGCATCGGAATTAAATACAAAAGGCACAATGCCGAGTTAAGTACAAGAAGACTGACTCTTCTTACTGCCTATGTTTTGAACCATCCCTGTGACACTAGTTATAGATTCCGATGCTTCACTCCAGGTTTACTGTATTCCTTGGACCTTCTAATTGACGATGAAACACCGAAATTGCATCGGAATTAAATACAAAAGGCACAATGCTGACTTTAGTACAAGAAGACTGACTCTACTTTCAGACTATGTTTTGATTGATTCCTATGACACTAGTTATAGATTCCGATGCTTCACTCCAGGTTTACTGTAACCCTTGGACCTTCTTATTGACGATGAAACACAGAAATTGCATCGGAATTAAATACAAAAGGCACAATGCCGACTTAAGTACAAGAAGACTGACTCTACCCACTGTCTATGTTAGAACTATTCCTGTGACACTAGTTATAGATTCCGATGCTTCACTTCAGGTTTACTGTATCCCTTGGACCTTCTTATTGACGATGAAACACAGCAATAGCATCGACATTAAATAGAAAAGGCACAATGCCGACTTAAGTGCAAGAAGACTGTATCTTCCTACTGTCTATGTTTTGAACCATTCCTGTGTCACTAGTGACTTAAGTGCAAGAAGACTGTATCTTCCTACTGTCTATGTTTTGACCATTCCTGTGTCACTAGTCATAGATCCGATGCTTCACTCCAAGTTTACTTTTCCTTGGACCTCTTATTGTCGATGAAACACAGAAATTGCATCGGAAATAAATACAAAATGCACAATGCCGACTTAAGTACAAGAAGACTGACTCTTCTTACTGAATATGTTTGAGCCATTCTGTGACACTAGTTATACATTCCGATGCTTCACTTCAGGTTTACTGTATCCTCTGACCTTCTTATTGACGATGAACCACAGAAATTGCATCGGAATTAATACAAAAGGCACAATGCCGAATTAAGTACAAGAAGACTGACTCTTCTTACTGTCTATGCTTTGAACCATTCTTGCGACACTAGTTAGAGATTCCGATGCTTCACTCCAGGTTTACTGTATCCTTGGTCCTTCTTATTGACGATGAAACACAGAATTGCATCGAATTAATACACAATGGCACATGGAGACTTAAGTTCAAGAAATCTGACTCTTCTTACTGACTATGATTTGAACCATTCATGTGACACTAGTTATAGATTCCGGTTCTTCACTTCAGGTTTACTGTATCCCTCGGACCTTCTAATTGACGATGAAACACTGAAATTGCATCGGAAATTAAATACTAAGCACAATGCCGAATTAAGTACAAGAAGACTGACTCTCTTACTGTCGATGCTTCGAACCATTCCTGTTACACTAGTTATAGATTCCGATGCTTCACTCCAGGTTTACTGTATCCCTTGGACCTTCTTATTGACGATGAACACAGAAATTGCATCGGAATTAATTCAAAAGGCACAATGCTGACTTATGTACAAGAAGACTGACTCTTCTACTGACTATGTTTGAACCATTCCTGTGACACTAGCTATAGACTCTGATGCTTCACTTCAGGTTAACTGTTTCCCTTGGACCTTCTTATTGAAGATGAAACACAGAAATTGCATCGGAATTAAATACAAAAGGCACAATGCCGACTTAAGTACAAGAATCCTGACTCTACTTACTGTCTATGTTTTGAACCATTCCTGTGACAGTAGTTAATGAAACATTGAAATTGCATCGGAATTAAATACAAAAGGCACAATTCCAACTTAAGTACAAGAAGACTGACTCTTCTTACTGACTATGTTTTGATTCATTCCTGTGACGCTAGTAGTAGATTCCGATGCTTCACTCCAGGTTTACTGTATCCCTTGGACCTTCTTATTGACGATGAAACATAGAAATTGCATCGGAATTAAATACTAAAGGCACAATGAAGACTTAAGTACAAGAAGTCTGACTCTTCTTACTGTCTATGTTTTGAACCATTCCTGTGTCACTAGTTATAGATTCCGATGCTTCACTCCAGGTTTACTATATGCCTTGGACCTTCTTATTGACGATGAAACACAGAAATTGCATAGGAATGAAATAGAAAAGGCACAATGCCGACTTATGTACAAGAAGACTGACTCTTCCCACTGTCTATGTTTTGAACCATTCCTGTTACACTAGTTATAGATTTGGATGCTTCACTTCAGGTTTACTGTATCCCTTGGACCTTCTTATTGACGATGAAACACAGAAATAGCATCGGAATTAAATACAAAAGGAACAATTCCGACTTTAGTACAAGATGACTGACTCTTCTTACTGACTATGTTTTGATTCATTCCTGTGACACTAGTTATAGATTCCGATGGTTCACTCCAGGTTCTTTGTATCCCTTGGACCTTCTTATTGACGATGCAACATAGAAATTGCATCGGAATTAAATACAAAAGGCACAATGCCGACTTAAGTACAAGAAGACTGACTCTTCTTACTGACTATGCTTTGAACCATTCCTGTGACACTAGTTATAGAATCCGATGCTTCAATTCAGGTTTGCTGTATCCCTTGGACCTTCTTATTGACGATGAAACACAGAAATTGCATCGGAATTAAATACAAAAAGGCACAATGGCGGCTTAAGTACAAGAAGTATGATTCTTCTTACTGACTATGATATGAACCATTCATGTGACACTAGTTATTGATGTCGGTGCTTCACTTCAGGTTTACTGTATCCCTTGGACCTTCTTATTGACGATGAAACACAGAAATTGCATCGTAAATAAATACAAAAGGCACAATGCCGGCTTAAGTACAAGAAGACTGACTCTTCTTACTGACTTTGTTTTGAAACCATTCCTGTGACACTAGTTATAGATTCTGATGCTTTACTTCAGGTATACTGTATCCCTTGGATCTTCTTATTGACGATGAAACACAGAAGTTGCATCGGAATTAAATACAAAAGGCACAATGCCGTCTTAAGTACAAGAAGACTGACTGTTCTAACTGACTATGTTTTGAACCATTCATGTGACACTAGTTATAGATTCCGATGCTTGACTTCAGATTTGCTGTATCCCTCTGACCTTCTAATTGACGATGAAACACAGAAATTGCATCGGAATTAAATACTAAATGCACAATGCCGAATTAAGTACAAGAAGACTGACTCTTCTTACGGTCGATGTTTTTGAACCATTCCTGTGACACTAGTTATAGATTCCGATGCTTCACTCCAGGTTTACTGTATCCCTTGGACCTTCTTATTGACGATGAAACACACAAATTGCATAGGAATTAAATACAGAAGGCACAATACCGGATTAAGTACAAGAAGACTGACTCTTCTTACTGTCTATGTTATGAACCATTCATGTGACACTAGTTATAGATTCCGATGCTTCACACCAGGATAACTGTATCCCTTAGACCTTCTTATTGACGATGAAACACAGAAATTGCATCGGAATTAAATACAAAAGGCACAATGCCGAGTTAAGTACAAGAAGACTGCCTCTTCTTACTGCCTATGTTTTGAACCATCCCTGTGACACTAGTTATAGATTCCGATGCTTCACTCCAGGTTTACTGTATCCCTTGGACCTTCTAATTGACGATGAAACACCGAAATTGCTTCGGAATTAAATACAAAAGGCACAATGCCGACTTTAGTACAAGAAGACTGACTCTACTTTCAGACTATGTTTTGATTGATTCCTATGACACTAGTTATAGATTCCGATGCTTCACTCCAGGTTTACTGTAACCCTTGGACCTTCTTATTGACGATGAAACACAGAAATTGCATCGGAATTAAATACAAAAGGCCCAATGCCGACTTAAGTACAAGAAGACTGACTCTACCCACTGTCTATGTTAGAACTATTCCTGTGACACTAGTTATAGATTCCGATGCTTCACTTCAGGTTTACTGTATCCCTTGGACCTTCTTATTGACGATGAAACACAGCAATAGCATCGAAATTAAATAGAAAAGGCACAATGCCGACTTAAGTGCAAGAAGACTGTATCTTCCTACTGTCTATGTTTTGAACCATTCCTGTGTCACTAGTCATAGATTCCGATGCTTCACTCCAAGTTTACTTTATCCCTTGGACCTTCTTATTGTCGATGAAACACAGAAATTGCATCGGAAATAAATACAAAATGCACAATGCCGACTTAAGTACAAGAAGACTGACTCTTCTTACTGAATATGTTTTGAGCCATTCCTGTGACACTAGTTATACATTCCGATGCTTCACTTCAGGTTTACTGTATCCCTCTGACCTTCTTATTGACGATGAACCACAGAAATTGCATCGGAATTAAATACAAAAGGCACAATGCCGAATTAAGTACAAGAAGACTGACTCTTCTTACTGTCTATGCTTTGAACCATTCTTGCGACACTAGTTAGAGATTCCGATGCTTCACTCCAGGTTTACTGTATCCCTTGGTCCTTCTTATTGACGATGAAACACAGAAATTGCATCGGAATTAAATACAAATGGCACAATGGCGACTTAAGTACAAGAAGTCTGACTCTTCTTACTGACTATGATTTGAACCATTCATGTGACACTAGTTATAGATTCCGGTGCTTCACTTCAGGTTTACTGTATCCCTCGGACCTTCTAATTGACGATGAGACACTGAAATTGCATCGGAATTAAATACTAAAGGCACAATGCCGAATTAAGTACAAGAAGACTGACTCTTCTTACTGTCGATGCTTCGAACCATTCCTGTGACACTAGTTATAGATTCCGATGCTTCACTCCAGGTTTACTGTATCCCTTGGACCTTCCTATTGACGATGAACACAGAAATTGCATCGGAATTAAATTCAAAAGGCACAATGCTGACTTATGTACAAGAAGACTGACTCTTCTTACTGACTATGTTTGAACCATTCCTGTGACACTAGCTACAGACTCTGATGCTTCACTTCAGGTTTACTGTTTCCCTTGGACCTTCTTATTGAAGATGAAACACAGAAAATTGCATCGGAATTAAATACAAAAGGCACAATGCCGACTTAAGTACAAGAATCCTGACTCTACTTACTGTCTATGTTTTGAACCATTCCTGTGACAGTAGTTATAGATTCCGATGCTTCACTTCAGGTTTACTGTATCCCTTGGAGCTTCTTATTGCCGATGAAACGTTGAAATTGCATCGGAATTAAATACAAAAGGCACAATTCCAACTTTAGTACAAAAAGACTGACAATTCTTACTGACTATGTTTTGAACCATTCCTGTTACACTAGTTATAGATTTGGATGCTTCACTTCAGGTTTACTGTATCCCTTGGACCTTCTTATTGACGATGAAACACAGAAATAGCATCGGAATTAAATACAAAAGGCACAATTCCGACTTTAGTACTAGATGACTGACTCTTCTTACTGACTATGTTTTGATTCATTCCTGTGACACTAGTTATAGATTCCGATGGTTCACTCCAGGTTCTTTGTATCCCTTGGACCTTCTTATTGACGATGCAACATAGAAATTGCATCGGAATTAAATACAAAAGGCACAATGCCGACTTAAGTACAAGAAGACTGACTCTTCTTACTGACTATGTTTTGAACCATTCCTGTGACACTAGTTATAGAATCCGATGCTTCAATTCAGGTTTGCTGTATCCCTTGGACCTTCTTATTGACGATGAAACACAGAAATTGCATCGGAATTAAATACAAAAGGCACAATGGCGGCTTAAGTACAAGAAGTATGATTCTTCTTACTGACTATGATATGAACCATTCATGTGACACTAGTTATTGATGCCGGTGCTTCACTTCAGGTTTACTGTATCCCTTGGACCTTCTTATTGACGATGAAACACAGAAATTGCATCGTAAATAAATACAAAAGGCACAATGCCGGCTTAAGTACAAGAAGACTGACTCTTCTTACTGACTTTGTTTTGAACCATTCCTGTGACACTAGTTATAGATTCTGATGCTTCACTTCAGGTATACTGTATCCCTTTGATCTTCTTATTGACGATGAAACACAGAAGTTGCATCGGAATTAAATGCAAAAGGCACAATGCCGTCTTAAGTACAAGAAGACTGACTCTTCTAACTGACTATGTTTTGAACCATTCATGTGACACTAGTTATAGATTCCGATGCTTGACTTCAGATTTGCTGTATCCCTCTGACCTTCTAATTGACGATGAAACACAGAAATTGCATCGGAATTAAATACTAAAGGCACAATGCCGAATTAAGTACAAGAAGACTGACTCTTCTTACGGTCGATGTTTTTGAACCATTCCTGTGACACTAGTTATAGATTCCGATGCTTCACTCCAGGTTTACTGTATCCCTTGGACCTTCTTATTGACGATGAAACACAGAAATTGCACCGGAATTAAATAAAAAAGGCACAATGCCGACTTAAGTACAAGAAGACTGTCGCTACATACTGTCTATGTTTTGAACAATCCCTGTGACACTAGTTAAAGATTCCGATGCTTCACTCCAGGTTTACTGTATCCCTTGGACCTTCTTATTGACGATGAAACAAAGAAATTGCATCGGAATTAAATACCAAAGGCACTATGCCGACTTCTGTACAAGAAGACTGACTCTTCTTACTGACTATGTTTTGAAACATTCCTGTGACACTAGTTATAGATTCCGATACTTCACTTAAGGTTTACTGTACCCCTCTGACCTTCTTATTGACGATGAAACACAGAAATTGCATCGGAATTAAATACAAAAGGCACAATGCCGGATTAAGTACAAGAAGACCTGACTCTTCTTACTGACTATGTTTTGAACCATTCCTGTGACACTAGTTATAGATACCGATGCTTAACTTCAGGTGTACTGTGTCCCTCTGACCTTCTTATTGACGATAAAACACAGAAATTGCATCGGAATTAATTACAAAAGGCACAATGCCGAATTAAGTACAAGAAGACTGACTCTTCTTACTGTCTATGTTTTGAACTTTTCATGTGACACTAGTTATAGATTCCGATGCCTCACTCCAGGTTTTACTGTATCCCTTGGACCTTCTCATTGCCGATGAAAACACAGAAATTGCATCGGAATTAAATACAAAAGGCACAATGGCGACTTAAGTACAAGAAGACTGACTCTTCTTACTGTCTATGCTTTGAACCATTCTTGCGACACTAGTTAGAGATTCCGATGCTTCACTTCAGGTTTACTGTATCCCTCTGACCTTCGTATTGACGATGAAACACACAAATTGCATCGGAATTAAATACAGAAGGCACAATGCCGGATTAAGTACAAGAAGACTGACTCTTCTTACTGTCTATGTTATGAACCATTCATGTGACACTAGTTATAGATTCCGATGCCTCACTCCAGGATAACTGTATCCCTTGGACCTTCTTATTGACGATGAAACACAGAAATTGCATCGGAATTAAATACAAAAGGCACAATGCCGAGTTAAGTACAAGAAGACTGACTCTTCTTACAGCCTATGTTTTTGAACCATCCCTGTGACACTAGTTATAGATTCCGATGCTTCACTCCAGGTTTACTGTATTCCTTGGACCTTCTAATTGACGATGAAACACCGAAATTGCATCGGAATTAAAGACAAAAGGCACAATGCCGACTTTAGTACAAGAAGACTGACTCTACTTTCAGACTATGTTTCGATTGATTCCTATGACACTAGTTATAGATTCCGATGCATCACTCCAGGTTTACTGTAACCCTTGGACCTTCTTATTAACGATGAAACACAGAAATTGCATCGGAATTAAATACAAAAGGCACAATGCCGACTTAAGTACAAGAAGACTGACTCTACCCACTGTCTATGTTTGAACTATTCCTGTGACACTAGTTATAGATTCCGATGCTTCACTTCCGGTTTACTGTATCCCTTTGACCTTCTTATTGACGATGAAACACAGCAATTGCATCGAAATTAAATAGAAAAGGCACAATGCCGACTTAAGTGCAAGAAGACTGTATCTTCCTACTGTCTATGATTTGAACCATTCCTGTGTCACTAGTCATAGATTCCGATGCTTCACTCCAAGTTTACTTTATCCCTTGGACCTTCTTATTGTCGATGAAACACAGAAATTGCATCGGAATTAAATACAAATGGCACAATGGCGACTTAAGTACAAGAAGTCTGACTCTTCTTACTGACTATGATTTGAACCATTCATGTGACACTAGTTATAGATTCCGGTGCTTCACTTCAGGTTTACTGTATCCCTCGGACCTTCTAATTGACGATGAAACACTGAAATTGCATCGGAATTAAATACTAAAGGCACAATGCCGAATTAAGTACAAGAAGACTGACTCTTCTTACTGTCGATGCTTCGAACCATTCCTGTGACACTAGTTATAGATTCCGATGCTTCACTCCAGGTTTACTGTATCCCTTGGACCTTCTTATTGACGATGAACACAGAAATTGCATCGGAATTAAATTCAAAAGGCACAATGCTGACTTATGTACAAGAAGACTGACTCTTCTTACTGTTATGTTTGAACCATTCCTGTGACACTAGCTACAGACTCTGATGCTTCACTTCAGGTTTACTGTTTCCCTTGGACCTTCTTATTGAAGATGAAACACAGAAATTGCATCGGAATTAAATACAAAAGGCACAATGCCGACTTAAGTACAAGAATCCTGACTCTACTTACTGTCTATGTTTTGAACCATTCCTGTGACAGTAGTTATAGATTCCGATGCTTCACTTCAGGTTTACTGTATCCCTTGGAGCTTCTTATTGCCGATGAAACATTGAAATTGCATCGGAATTAAATACAAAAGGCACAATTCCAACTTTAGTACAAGAAGACTGACTCTTCTTACTGACTATGTTTTGATTCATTCCTGTGACGCTAGTAGTAGATTCCGATGCTTCACTCCAGGTTTACTGTATCCCTTGGACCTTCTTATTGACGATGAAACACAGAAATTGCACCGGAATTAAATAAAAAAGGCACAATGCCGACTTAAGTACAAGAAGACTGTCGCTACTTACTGTCTATGTTTTGAACCGTCCCTGTGACACTAGTTATAGATTCCGATGCTTCACTCCAGGTTTACTGTATTCCTTGGACCTTCTAATTGACGATAAAACACCGAAATTGCATCGGAATTAAATACAAAAGGCACAATGCCGACTTTAGTACAAGAAGACTGACTCTACTTTCAGACTATGTTTTGATTGATTCCTATGACACTAGTTATAGATTCCGATGCTTCACTCCAGGTTTACTGTAACCCTTGGACCTTCTTATTGACGATGAAACACAGAAATTGCATCGGAATTAAATACAAAAGGCACAATGCCGACTTAAGTACAAGAAGACTGACTCTACCCATTGTCTATGTTAGAACTATTCCTGTGACACTAGTTATAGATTCCGATGCTTCACTTCAGGTTTACTGTATCCCTTGGACCTTCTTATTGACGATGAAACACAGCAATAGCATCGAAATTAAATAGAAAAGGCACAATGCCGACTTAAGTGCAAGAAGACTGTATCTTCCTACTGTCTATGTTTTGAACCATTCCTGTGTCACTAGTCATAGATTCCGATGCTTCAGTCCAAGTTTACTTTATCCCTTGGACCTTCTTATTGTCGATGAAACACAGAAATTGCATCAGAAATAAATACAAAATGCACAATGCCGACTTAAGTACAAGAAGACTGACTCTTCTTACTGAATATGTTTTGAGCCATACCTGTGACACTAGTTATACATTCCGATGCTTCACTTCAGGTTTACTGTATCCCTCTGACCTTCTTATTGACGATGAACCACAGAAATTGCATCGGAATTAAATACAAAAGGCACAATGCCGAATTAAGTACAAGAAGACTGACTCTTCTTACTGTCTATGCTTTGAACCATTCTTGCGACACTAGTTAGAGATTCCGATGCTTCACTCCAGGTTTACTGTATCCCTTGGTCCTTCTTATTGACGATGAAACACAGAAATTGCATCGGAATTAAATACAAATGGCACAATGGCGACTTAAGTACAAGAAGTCTGACTCTTCTTACTGACTATGATTTGAACCATTCATGTGACACTAGTTATAGATTCCGGTGCTTCACTTCAGGTTTACTGTATCCCTCGGACCTTCTAATTGACGATGAAACACTGAAATTGCATCGGAATTAAATACTAAAGGCACAATGCCGAATTAAGTACAATAAGACTGACTCTTCTTACTGTCGATGCTTCGAACCATTCCTGTGACACTAGTTATAGATTCCGATGCTTCACTCCAGGTTTACTGTATCCCTTGGACCTTCTTATTGACGATGAACACAGAAATTGCATCGGAATTAAATTCAAAAGGCACAATGCTGACTTATGTACAAGAAGACTGACTCTTCTTACTGACTATGTTTGAACCATTCCTGTGACACTAGCTATAGACTCTGATGCTTCACTTCAGGTTTACTGTTTCCCTTGGACCTTCTTATTGAAGATGAAACACAGAAATTGCATCGGAATTAAATACAAAAGGCACAATGCCGACTTAAGTACAAGAATCCTGACTCTACTTACTGTCTATGTTTTGAGCCATTCCTGTGACAGTAGTTATAGATTCCGATGCTTCACTTCAGGTTTACTGTATCCCTTGGAGCTTCTTATTGCCGATGAAACATTGAAATTGCATCGGAATAAAATACAAAAGGCACAATTCCAACTTTAGTACAAGAAGACTGACTCTTCTTACTGACTATGTTTTGATTCATTCCTGTGACGCTAGTAGTAGATTCCGATGCTTCACTCCAGGTTTACTGTATCCCTTGGACCTTCTTATTGACGATGAAACATAGAAATTGCATCGGAATTAAATACTAAAGGCACAATGAAGACTTAAGTACAAGAAGTCTGACTCTTCTTACTGTCTATGTTTTGAACCATTCCTGTGTCACTAGTTATAGATTCCGATGCTTCACTCCAGGTTTACTATATGCCTTGGACCTTCTTATTGACGATGAAACACAGAAATTGCATAGGAATGAAATAGAAAAGGCACAATGCCGACTTATGTACAAGAAGACTGACTCTTCCCACTGTCTATGTTTTGAACCATTCCTGTTACGCTAGTTATAGATTTGGATGCTTCACTTCAGGTTTACTGTATCCCTTGGACCCTCTTATTGACGATGAAACACAGAAATAGCATCGGAATTAAATACAAAAGGCACAATTCCGACTTTAGTACAAGATGACTGACTCTTCTTACTGACTATGTTTTGATTCATTCCTGTGACACTAGTTATAGATTCCGATGGTTCACTCCAGGTTCTTTGTATCCCTTGGACCTTCTTATTGACGATGCAACATAGAAATTGCATCGGAATTAAATACAAATGGCACAATGCCGACTTAAGTACAAGAAGACTGACTCTTCTTACTGACTATGTTTTGAACCATTCCTGTGGACACTAGTTATAGGATCCGATGCTTCAATTCAGGTTTGCTGTATCCCTTGGACCTTCTTATTGACGATGAAACACAGAAATTGCATCGGAATTAAATACAAAAGGCACAATGGCGGCTTAAGTACAAGAAGTATGATTCTTCTTACTGACTATGATATGAACCATTCATGTGACACTAGTTATTGATGCCGGTGCTTCACTTCAGGTTTACTGTATCCCTTGGACCTTCTTATTGACGATGAAACACAGAAATTGCATCGTAAATAAATACAAAAGGCACAATGCCGGCTTAAGTACAAGAAGACTGACGCTTCTTACTGACTTTGTTTTGAACCATTCCTGTGACACTAGTTATAGATTCTGATGCTTCACTTCAGGTATACTGTATCCCTTGGATCTTCTTATTGACGATGAAACACAGAAGTTGCATCGGAATTAAATACAAAAGGCACAATGCCGTCTTAAGTACAAGAAGACTGACTCTTCTAACTGACTATGTTTTTGAACCATTCATGTGACACTAGTTATAGATTCCGATGCTTGACTTCAGATTTGCTGTATCCCTCTGACCTTCTAATTGACGATGAAACACAGAAATTGCATCGGAATTAAATACAAAAGGCACAATGCCGAGTTAAGTACAAGAAGACTGACTCTTCTTACGGTCGATGTTTTTGAACCATTCCTGTGACACTAGTTATAGATTCCGATGCTTCACTCCAGGTTTACTGTATCCCTTGGACCTTCTTATTGACGATGAAACACACAAATTGCATAGGAATTAAATACAGAAGGCACAATGCCGGATTAAGTACAAGAAGACTGACTCTTCTTACTGTCTATGGTATGAACCATACATGTGACACTAGTTATAGATTCCGATGCTTCACACCAGGATAACTGTATCCCTTGGACCTTCTTATTGACGATGAAAACACAGAAATTGCATCGGAATTAAATACAAAAGGCACAATGCCGAGTTAAGTACAAGAAGACTGACTCTTCTTACTGCCTATGTTTTGAACCATCCCTGTGACACTAGTTATAGATTCCGATGCTTCACTCCAGGTTTACTGTATTCCTTGGACCTTCTAATTGACGATGAAACACCGAAATTGCATCGGAATTAAATACAAAAGGCACAATGCTGACTTTAGTACAAGAAGACTGACTCTACTTTCAGACTATGTTTTGATTGATTCCTATGACACTAGTTATAGATTCCGATGCTTCACTCCAGGTTTACTGTAACCCTTGGACCTTCTTGTTGACGATGAAACACAGAAATTGCATCGGAATTAAATACAAAAGGCACAATGCCGACTTAAGTACAAGAAGACTGACTCTACCCACTGTCTATGTTAGAACTATTCCTGTGACACTAGTTATAGATTCCGATGCTTCACTTCAGGTTTACTGTATCCCTTGGACCTTCTTATTGACGATGAAACACAGCAATAGCATCGACATTAAATAGAAAAGGCACAATGCCGACTTAAGTGCAAGAAGACTGTATCTTCCTACTGTCTATGTTTTGAACCATTCCTGTGTCACTAGTCATAGATTCTGATGCTTCACTCCAAGTTTACTTTATCCCTTGGACCTTCTTATTGTCGATGAAACACAGAAATTGCATCGGAAATAAATACAAAATGCACAATGCCGACTTAAGTACAAGAAGACTGACTCTTCTTACTGAATATGTTTTGAGCCATTCCTGTGACACTAGTTATACATTCCGATGCTTCACTTCAGGTTTACTGTATCCCTCTGACCTTCTTATTGACGATGAACCACAGAAATTGCATCGGAATTAAATACAAAAGGCACAATGCCGAATTAAGTACAAGAAGACTGACTCTTCTTACTGTCTATGCTTTGAACCATTCTTGCGACACTAGTTAGAGATTCCGATGCTTCACTCCAGGTTTACTGTATCCCTTGGTCCTTCTTATTGACGATGAAACACAGAAATTGCATCGGAATTAAATACAAATGGCACAATGGAGACTTAAGTTCAAGAAATCTGACTCTTCTTACTGACTATGATTTGAACCATTCATGTGACACTAGTTATAGATTCCGGTTCTTCACTTCAGGTTTACTGTATCCCTCGGACCTTCTAATTGACGATGAAACACTGAAATTGCATCGGAATTAAATACTAAAGGCACAATGCCGAATTAAGTACAAGAAGACTGACTCTTCTTACTGTCGATGCTTCGAACCATTCCTGTTACACTAGTTATAGATTCCGATGCTTCACTCCAGGTTTACTGTATCCCTTGGACCTTCTTATTGACGATGAACACAGAAATTGCATCGGAATTAAATTCAAAAGGCACAATGCTGACTTATGTACAAGAAGACTGACTCTTCTTACTGACTATGTTTGAACCATTCCTGTGACACTAGCTATAGACTCTGATGCTTCACTTCAGGTTTACTGTTTCCCTTGGACCTTCTTATTGAAGATGAAACACAGAAATTGCATCGGAATTAAATACAAAAGGCACAATGCCGACTTAAGTACAAGAATCCTGACTCTACTTACTGTCTATGTTTTGAACCATTCCTGTGACAGTAGTTATAGATTCCGATGCTTCACTTCAGGTTTACTGTATCCCTTGGAGCTTCTTATTGCCGATGAAACATTGAAATTGCATCGGAATTGAATACAAAAGGCACAATTCCAACTTAAGTACAAGAAGACTGACTCTTCTTACTGACTATGTTTTGATTCATTCCTGTGACGCTAGTAGTAGATTCCGATGCTTCACTCCAGGTTTACTGTATCCCTTGGACCTTCTTATTGACGATGAAACATAGAAATTGCATCGGAATTAAATACTAAAGGCACAATGAAGACTTAAGTACAAGAAGTCTGACTCTTCTTACTGTCTATGTTTTGAACCATTCCTGTGTCACTAGTTATAGATTCCGATGCTTCACTCCAGGTTTACTATATGCCTTGGACCTTCTTATTGACGATGAAACACAGAAATTGCATAGGAATGAAATAGAAAAGGCACAATGCCGACTTATGTACAAGAAGACTGACTCTTCCCACTGTCTATGTTTTGAACCATTCCTGTTACACTAGTTATAGATTTGGATGCTTCACTTCAGGTTTACTGTATCCCTTGGACCTTCTTATTGACGATGAAACACAGAAATAGCATCGGAATTAAATACAAAAGGAACAATTCCGACTTTAGTACAAGATGACTGACTCTTCTTACTGACTATGTTTTGATTCATTCCTGTGACACTAGTTATAGATTCCGATGGTTCACTCCAGGTTCTTTGTATCCCTTGGACCTTCTTATTGACGATGCAACATAGAAATTGCATCGGAATTAAATACAAAAGGCACAATGCCGACTTAAGTACAAGAAGACTGACTCTTCTTACTGACTATGCTTTGAACCATTCCTGTGACACTAGTTATAGAATCCGATGCTTCAATTCAGGTTTGCTGTATCCCTTGGACCTTCTTATTGACGATGAAACACAGAAATTGCATCGGAATTAAATACAAAAGGCACAATGGCGGCTTAAGTACAAGAAGTATGATTCTTCTTACTGACTATGATATGAACCATTCATGTGACACTAGTTATTGATGTCGGTGCTTCACTTCAGGTTTACTGTATCCCTTGGACCTTCTTATTGACGATGAAACACAGAAATTGCATCGTAAATAAATACAAAAGGCACAATGCCGGCTTAAGTACAAGAAGACTGACTCTTCTTACTGACTTTGTTTTGAACCATTCCTGTGACACTAGTTATAGATTCTGATGCTTCACTTCAGGTATACTGTATCCCTTGGATCTTCATATTGACGATGAAACACAGAAGTTGCATCGGAATTAAATACAAAAGGCACAATGCCGTCTTAAGTACAAGAAGACTGACTGTTCTAACTGACTATGTTTTGAACCATTCATGTGACACTAGTTATAGATTCCGATGCTTGACTTCAGATTTGCTGTATCCCTCTGACCTTCTAATTGACGATGAAACACAGAAATTGCATCGGAATTAAATACTAAATGCACAATGCCGAATTAAGTACAAGAAGACTGACTCTTCTTACGGTCGATGTTTTTGAACCATTCCTGTGACACTAGTTATAGATTCCGATGCTTCACTCCAGGTTTACTGTATCCCTTGGACCTTCTTATTGACGATGAAACACACAAATTGCATAGGAATTAAATACAGAAGGCACAATGCCGGATTAAGTACAAGAAGACTGACTCTTCTTACTGTCTATGTTATGAACCATTCATGTGACACTAGTTATAGATTCCGATGCTTCACACCAGGATAACTGTATCCCTTGGACCTTCTTATTGACGATGAAACACAGAAATTGCATCGGAATTAAATACAAAAGGCACAATGCCGAGTTAAGTACAAGAAGACTGCCTCTTCTTACTGCCTATGTTTTGAACCATCCCTGTGACACTAGTTATAGATTCCGATGCTTCACTCCAGGTTTACTGTATCCCTTGGACCTTCTAATTGACGATGAAACACCGAAATTGCTTCGGAATTAAATACAAAAGGCACAATGCCGACTTTAGTACAAGAAGACTGACTCTACTTTCAGACTATGTTTTGATTGATTCCTATGACACTAGTTATAGATTCCGATGCTTCACTCCAGGTTTACTGTAACCCTTGGACCTTCTTATTGACGATGAAACACAGAAATTGCATCGGAATTAAATACAAAAGGCCCAATGCCGACTTAAGTACAAGAAGACTGACTCTACCCACTGTCTATGTTAGAACTATTCCTGTGACACTAGTTATAGATTCCGATGCTTCACTTCAGGTTTACTGTATCCCTTGGACCTTCTTATTGACGATGAAACACAGCAATAGCATCGAAATTAAATAGAAAAGGCACAATGCCGACTTAAGTGCAAGAAGACTGTATCTTCCTACTGTCTATGTTTTGAACCATTCCTGTGTCACTAGTCATAGATTCCGATGCTTCACTCCAAGTTTACTTTATCCCTTGGACCTTCTTATTGTCGATGAAACACAGAAATTGCATCGGAAATAAATACAAAATGCACAATGCCGACTTAAGTACAAGAAGACTGACTCTTCTTACTGAATATGTTTTGAGCCATTCCTGTGACACTAGTTATACATTCCGATGCTTCACTTCAGGTTTACTGTATCCCTCTGACCTTCTTATTGACGATGAACCACAGAAATTGCATCGGAATTAAATACAAAAGGCACAATGCCGAATTAAGTACAAGAAGACTGACTCTTCTTACTGTCTATGCTTTGAACCATTCTTGCGACACTAGTTAGAGATTCCGATGCTTCACTCCAGGTTTACTGTATCCCTTGGTCCTTCTTATTGACGATGAAACACAGAAATTGCATCGGAATTAAATACAAATGGCACAATGGCGACTTAAGTACAAGAAGTCTGACTCTTCTTACTGACTATGATTTGAACCATTCATGTGACACTAGTTATAGATTCCGGTGCTTCACTTCAGGTTTACTGTATCCCTCGGACCTTCTAATTGACGATGAGACACTGAAATTGCATCGGAATTAAATACTAAAGGCACAATGCCGAATTAAGTACAAGAAGACTGACTCTTCTTACTGTCGATGCTTCGAACCATTCCTGTGACACTAGTTATAGATTCCGATGCTTCACTCCAGGTTTACTGTATCCCTTGGACCTTCCTATTGACGATGAACACAGAAATTGCATCGGAATTAAATTCAAAAGGCACAATGCTGACTTATGTACAAGAAGACTGACTCTTCTTACTGACTATGTTTGAACCATTCCTGTGACACTAGCTACAGACTCTGATGCTTCACTTCAGGTTTACTGTTTCCCTTGGACCTTCTTATTGAAGATGAAACACAGAAATTGCATCGGAATTAAATACAAAAGGCACAATGCCGACTTAAGTACAAGAATCCTGACTCTACTTACTGTCTATGTTTTGAACCATTCCTGTGACAGTAGTTATAGATTCCGATGCTTCACTTCAGGTTTACTGTATCCCTTGGAGCTTCTTATTGCCGATGAAACATTGAAATTGCATCGGAATTAAATACAAAAGGCACAATTCCAACTTTAGTACAAAAAGACTGACAATTCTTACTGACTATGTTTTGAACCATTCCTGTTACACTAGTTATAGATTTGGATGCTTCACTTCAGGTTTACTGTATCCCTTGGACCTTCTTATTGACGATGAAACACAGAAATAGCATCGGAATTAAATACAAAAGGCACAATTCCGACTTTAGTACTAGATGACTGACTCTTCTTACTGACTATGTTTTGATTCATTCCTGTGACACTAGTTATAGATTCCGATGGTTCACTCCAGGTTCTTTGTATCCCTTGGGACCTTCTTATTGACGATGCAACATAGAAATTGCATCGGAATTAAATACAAAAGGCACAATGCCGACTTAAGTACAAGAAGACTGACTCTTCTTACTGACTATGTTTTGAACCATTCCTGTGACACTAGTTATAGAATCCGATGCTTCAATTCAGGTTTGCTGTATCCCTTGGACCTTCTTATTGACGATGAAACACAGAAATTGCATCGGAATTAAATACAAAAGGCACAATGGCGGCTTAAGTACAAGAAGTATGATTCTTCTTACTGACTATGATATGAACCATTCATGTGACACTAGTTATTGATGCCCGGTGCTTCACTTCAGGTTTACTGTATCCCTTGGACCTTCTTATTGACGATGAAACACAGAAATTGCATCGTAAATAAATACAAAAGGCACAATGCCGGCTTAAGTACAAGAAGACTGACTCTTCTTACTGACTTTGTTTTGAACCATTCCTGTGACACTAGTTATAGATTCTGATGCTTCACTTCAGGTATACTGTATCCCTTTGATCTTCTTATTGACGATGAAACACAGAAGTTGCATCGGAATTAAATGCAAAAGGCACAATGCCGTCTTAAGTACAAGAAGACTGACTCTTCTAACTGACTATGTTTTGAACCATTCATGTGACACTAGTTATAGATTCCGATGCTTGACTTCAGATTTGCTGTATCCCTCTGACCTTCTAATTGACGATGAAACACAGAAATTGCATCGGAATTAAATACTAAAGGCACAATGCCGAATTAAGTACAAGAAGACTGACTCTTCTTACGGTCGATGTTTTTGAACCATTCCTGTGACACTAGTTATAGATTCCGATGCTTCACTCCAGGTTTACTGTATCCCTTGGACCTTCTTATTGACGATGAAACACAGAAATTGCACCGGAATTAAATAAAAAAGGCACAATGCCGACTTAAGTACAAGAAGACTGTCGCTACATACTGTCTATGTTTTGAACAATCCCTGTGACACTAGTTAAAGATTCCGATGCTTCACTCCAGGTTTACTGTATCCCTTGGACCTTCTTATTGACGATGAAACAAAGAAATTGCATCGGAATTAAATACCAAAGGCACTATGCCGACTTCTGTACAAGAAGACTGACTCTTCTTACTGACTATGTTTTGAAACATTCCTGTGACACTAGTTATAGATTCCGATACTTCACTTAAGGTTTACTGTACCCCTCTGACCTTCTTATTGACGATGAAACACAGAAATTGCATCGGAATTAAATACAAAAGGCACAATGCCGGATTAAGTACAAGAAGACTGACTCTTCTTACTGACTATGTTTTGAACCATTCCTGTGACACTAGTTATAGATACCGATGCTTAACTTCAGGTGTACTGTGTCCCTCTGACCTTCTTATTGACGATAAAACACAGAAATTGCATCGGAATTAATTACAAAAGGCACAATGCCGAATTAAGTACAAGAAGACTGACTCTTCTTACTGTCTATGTTTTGAACTTTTCATGTGACACTAGTTATAGATTCCGATGCCTCACTCCAGGTTTACTGTATCCCTTGGACCTTCTCATTGCCGATGAAACACAGAAATTGCATCGGAATTAAATACAAAAGGCACAATGGCGACTTAAGTACAAGAAGACTGACTCTTCTTACTGTCTATGCTTTGAACCATTCTTGCGACACTAGTTAGAGATTCCGATGCTTCACTTCAGGTTTACTGTATCCCTCTGACCTTCGTATTGACGATGAAACACACAAATTGCATCGGAATTAAATACAGAAGGCACAATGCCGGATTAAGTACAAGAAGACTGACTCTTCTTACTGTCTATGTTATGAACCATTCATGTGACACTAGTTATAGATTCCGATGCCTCACTCCAGGATAACTGTATCCCTTGGACCTTCTTATTGACGATGAAACACAGAAATTGCATCGGAATTAAATACAAAAGGCACAATGCCGAGTTAAGTACAAGAAGACTGACTCTTCTTACAGCCTATGTTTTGAACCATCCCTGTGACACTAGTTATAGATTCCGATGCTTCACTCCAGGTTTACTGTATTCCTTGGACCTTCTAATTGACGATGAAACACCGAAATTGCATCGGAATTAAAGACAAAAGGCACAATGCCGACTTTAGTACAAGAAGACTGACTCTACTTTCAGACTATGTTTCGATTGATTCCTATGACACTAGTTATAGATTCCGATGCATCACTCCAGGTTTACTGTAACCCTTGGACCTTCTTATTAACGATGAAACACAGAAATTGCATCGGAATTAAATACAAAAGGCACAATGCCGACTTAAGTACAAGAAGACTGACTCTACCCACTGTCTATGTTTGAACTATTCCTGTGACACTAGTTATAGATTCCGATGCTTCACTTCCGGTTTACTGTATCCCTTTGACCTTCTTATTGACGATGAAACACAGCAATTGCATCGAAATTAAATAGAAAAGGCACAATGCCGACTTAAGTGCAAGAAGACTGTATCTTCCTACTGTCTATGATTTGAACCATTCCTGTGTCACTAGTCATAGATTCCGATGCTTCACTCCAAGTTTACTTTATCCCTTGGACCTTCTTATTGTCGATGAAACACAGAAATTGCATCGGAATTAAATACAAATGGCACAATGGCGACTTAAGTACAAGAAGTCTGACTCTTCTTACTGACTATGATTTGAACCATTCATGTGACACTAGTTATAGATTCCGGTGCTTCACTTCAGGTTTACTGTATCCCTCGGACCTTCTAATTGACGATGAAACACTGAAATTGCATCGGAATTAAATACTAAAGGCACAATGCCGAATTAAGTACAAGAAGACTGACTCTTCTTACTGTCGATGCTTCGAACCATTCCTGTGACACTAGTTATAGATTCCGATGCTTCACTCCAGGTTTACTGTATCCCTTGGACCTTCTTATTGACGATGAACACAGAAATTGCATCGGAATTAAATTCAAAAGGCACAATGCTGACTTATGTACAAGAAGACTGACTCTTCTTACTGTTATGTTTGAACCATTCCTGTGACACTAGCTACAGACTCTGATGCTTCACTTCAGGTTTACTGTTTCCCTTGGACCTTCTTATTGAAGATGAAACACAGAAATTGCATCGGAATTAAATACAAAAGGCACAATGCCGACTTAAGTACAAGAATCCTGACTCTACTTACTGTCTATGTTTTGAACCATTCCTGTGACAGTAGTTATAGATTCCGATGCTTCACTTCAGGTTTACTGTATCCCTTGGAGCTTCTTATTGCCGATGAAACATTGAAATTGCATCGGAATTAAATACAAAAGGCACAATTCCAACTTTAGTACAAGAAGACTGACTCTTCTTACTGACTATGTTTTGATTCATTCCTGTGACGCTAGTAGTAGATTCCGATGCTTCACTCCAGGTTTACTGTATCCCTTGGACCTTCTTATTGACGATGAAACATAGAAATTGCATCGGAATTAAATACTAAAGGCACAATGAAGACTTAAGTACAAGAAGTCTGACTCTTCTTACTGTCTATGTTTTGAACCATTCCTGTGTCACTAGTTATACATTCCGATGCTTCACTCCAGGTTTACTATATGCCTTGGACCTTCTTATTGACGATGAAACACAGAAATTGCATAGGAATGAAATATAAAAGGCACAATGCCGACTTATGTACAAGAAGACTGACTCTTCTTACTGTTATGTTTGAACCATTCCTGTGACACTAGCTACAGACTCTGATGCTTCACTTCAGGTTTACTGTTTCCCTTGGACCTTCTTATTGACGATGAAACACAGAAATTGCATAGGAATGAAATAGAAAAGGCACAATGCCGGCTTAAGTACAAGAAGACTGACTCTTCTTACTGACTTTGTTTTGAACCATTCCTGAGACACTAGTTATAGATTCTGATGCTTCACTTCAGGTATACTGTATCCCTTGGATCTCCTTATTGACGATGAAACACAGAAGTTGCATCGGAATTAAATGCAAAAGGCACAATGCCGTCTTAAGTACAAGAAGACTGACTCTTCTAACTGACTATGTTTTGAACCATTCATGTGACACTAGTTATAGATTCCGATGCTTGACTTCAGATTTGCTGTGTCCCTCTGACCTTCTAATTGACGATGAAACACAGAAATTGCATCGGAATTAAATACTAAAGGCACAATGCCGAATTAAGTACAAGAAGACTGACTCTTCTTACGGTCGATGTTTTTGAACCATTCCTGTGACACTAGCTATAGATTCCGATGCTTCACTCCAGGTTTACTGTATCCCTTGGACCTTCTTATTGACGATGAAACACAGAAATTGCACTGGAATTAAATAAAAAAGGCACAATGCCGACTTAAGTACAAGAAGACTGTCGCTACTTACTGTCTATGTTTTGAACAATCCCTGTGACACTAGTTAAAGATTCCGATGCTTCACTCCAGGTTTACTGTATCCCTTGGACCTTCTTATTGACGATGAAACAAAGAAATTGCATCGGAATTAAATACCAAAGGCACAATGCCGACTTCTGTACAAGAAGACTGACTCTTCTTACTGACTATGTTTTGAAACATTCCTGTGACACTAGTTATAGATTCCGATACTTCACTTCAGGTTTACTGTACCCCTCTGACCTTCTTATTGACGATGAAACACAGAAATTGCATCGGAATTAAATACAAAAGGCACAATGCCGGATTAAGTACAAGAAGACTGACTCTTCTTACTGACTATGTTTTGAACCATTCCTGTGACACTAGTTATAGATACCGATGCTTAACTTCAGGTGTACTGTGTCCCTCTGACCTTCTTATTGACGATGAAACACAGAAATTGCATCGGAATTAATTACAAAAGGCACAATGCCGAATTAAGTACAAGAAGACTGACTCTTCTTACTGTCTATGTTTTGAACTTTTCATGTGACACTAGTTATAGATTCCGATGCCTCACTCCAGGTTTACTGTATCCCTTGGACCTTCTCATTGCCGATGAAACACAGAAATTGCATCGGAATTAAATACAAAAGGCACAATGGCGACTTAAGTACAAGAAGACTGACTCTTCTTACTGTCTATGCTTTGAACCATTCTTGCGACACTAGTTAGAGATTCCGATGCTTCACTTCAGGTTTACTGTATCCCTCTGACCTTCGTATTGACGATGAAACACACAAATTGCATCGGAATTAAATACAGAAGGCACAATGCCGGATTAAGTACAAGAAGACTGACTCTTCTTACTGTCTATGTTATGAACCATTCATGTGACACTAGTTATGGATTCCGATGCCTCACTCCAGGATAACTGTATCCCTTGGACCTTCTTATTGACGATGAAACACAGAAATTGCATCGGAATTAAATACAAAAGGCACAATGCCGAGTTAAGTACAAGAAGACTGACTCTTCTTACAGCCTATGTTTTGAACCATCCCTGTGACACTAGTTATAGATTCCGATGCTTCACTCCAGGTTTACTGTATTCCTTGGACCTTCTAATTGACGATGAAACACCGAAATTGCATCGGAATTAAAGACAAAAGGCACAATGCCGACTTTAGTACAAGAAGACTGACTCTACTTTCAGACTATGTTTCGATTGATTCCTATGACACTAGTTATAGATTCCGATGCATCACTCCAGGTTTACTGTAACCCTTGGACCTTCTTATTAACGATGAAACACAGAAATTGCATCGGAATTAAATACAAAAGGCACAATGCCGACTTAAGTACAAGAAGACTGACTCTACCCACTGTCTATGTTTGAACTATTCCTGTGACACTAGTTATAGATTCCGATGCTTCACTTCAGGTTTACTGTATCCCTTTGACCTTCTTATTGACGATGAAACACAGCAATTGCATCGAAATTAAATAGAAAAGGCACAATGCCGACTTAAGTGCAAGAAGACTGTATCTTCCTACTGTCTATGATTTGAACCATTCCTGTGTCAGTAGTCATAGATTCCGATGCTTCACTCCAAGTTTACTTTATCCCTTGGACCTTCTTATTGTCGATGAAACACAGAAATTGCATCGGAAATAAATACAAAATGCACAATGCCGACTTAAGTACAAGAAGACTGACTCTTCTTACTGAATATGTTTTGAGCCATTCCTGTGACACTAGTTATACATTCCGATGCTTCACTTCAGGTTTACTGTATCCCTCTGACCTTCTTATTGACGATGAACCACAGAAATTGCATCGGAATTAAATACAAAAGGCACAATGCCGAATTAAGTACAAGAAGACTGACTCTTCTTACTGTCTATGCTTTGAACCATTCTTGCGACACTAGTTAGAGATTCCGATGCTTCAGTCCAGGTTTACTGTATCCCTTGGACCTTCTTATTGACGATGAAACACAGAAATTGCATCGGAATTAAATACAAATGGCACAATGGCGACTTAAGTACAAGAAGTCTGACTCTTCTTACTGACTATGATTTGAACCATTCATGTGACACTAGTTATAGATTCCGGTGCTTCACTTCAGGTTTACTGTATCCCTCTGACCTTCTAATTGACGATGAAACACTGAAATTGCATCGCAATTAAATACTAAAGGCACAATGCCGAATTAAGTACAAGAAGACTGACTCTTCTTACTGTCGATGCTTCGAACCATTCCTGTGACACTAGTTATAGATTCCGATGCTTCACTCCAGGTTTACTGTATCCTTTGGACCTTCTTATTGACGATGAACACAGAAATTGCATCGGAATTAAATTCAAAAGGCACAATGCTGACTTATGTACAAGAAGACTGACTCTTCTTACTGACTATGTTTTGAACCATTCCTGTGACACTAGCTATAGACTCTGATGCTTCACTTCAGGCTTACTGTTTCCCTTGGACCTTCTTATTGAAGATGAAACACAGAAATTGCATCGGAATTAAATACAAAAGGCACATTGCCGACTTAAGTACAAGAATACTGACTCTACTTACTGTCTATGTTTTGAACCATTCCTGTGACAGTAGTTATAGATTCCGATGCTTCACTTCAGGTTTACTGTATCCCTTGGAGCTTCTTATTGCCGATGAAACATTGAAATTGCATCGGAATTAAATACAAAAGGCACAATTCCAACTTTAGTACAAGAAGACTGACTCTTCTTACTGACTATGTTTTGATTCATTCCTGTGACGCTAGTAGTAGATTCCGATGCTTCACTCCAGGTTTACTGTATCCCTTGGACTTTCTTATTGACGATGAAACATAGAAATTGCATCGGAATTAAATACTAAAGGCACAATGAAGACTTAAGTACAAGACGACTGACTTTTCCCACTGTCTATGTTTTGAACCATTCCTGTTACACTAGTTATAGATTCCGATGCTTCACTTCAGGTTTACTGTATCCGTTGGACCTTCTTATTGACCATGAAACACAGAAATTGCATCGGAATTAAATACAAAAGGCACAATGCCGACTTATGTACAAGAAGACTGACTCTTCTTACTGACTATGTTTTGAACCATTCCTGTGACTCTAGCTATAGACTCTGATGCTTCACTTCAGGTTTACTGTATCCCTTGGACCTTCTTATTGAAGATTAAACACAGAATTTGCATCGGAATAAAATACAAAAAGCACATTGCCGACTTAAGTACAAGCATACTGACTCTTCTTACTGTCTATGTTTTGAACAATTCCGGTGACACTAGTTATAGATTCAGATACTTCACTTCAGGTTTACAAAATCCCTCTGACCTTCTTATTGGCGATGAAACAGAAATTGCATCGGAATTAAATACAAAAGGCACAATGCCGACTTAAGTACAAGAAGATTGACTCTTCCCACTGCCTATGTTTTGAACCATTCCTGTGACACTAGTTATAGATTCCGATGCTTCACTTCAGGTTTACTGTATCCCTTGGACCTTCTTATTGACGATGAATTGCAGCAATTGCATCGGAATGAAATAGAAATGGCACAATGACGACTTAAGTACAAGAAGACTGACTCTTCCCACTGTGTATGTTTTGAACCGTTCCTGTGACACTAGTTATAGATTCCGATGCTTCACTTCAGGTTTACTGTATCCCTCTGCCCTTCTTATTGACGATGAATCACAGAAATTGCAACTGAATTAAATACAAATGGCACAATGCCGACTTAAGTACAAGAAGACTGACTCTTCTTCTGTCTATGTTTTGAACCATTCCTGTGACACTAGTTGTAGATTTCGATGCTTCACTTCAGGTTTACTGTATCCCTTGGACCTTCTTATTGACGATGAAACACAGAAATTGCATCTGAATTAAAAACAAAAGGCACAATGCCGACTTATGAACAAGAAGACTGACTCTTCTTACTGACTATGTTTTGAACCATTATTGTGACACTAGTTATAGATTCCGATGCTTCACTTCAGGTTTACAGGAACCCTTGGACCTACTTATTGACGATGCAACACAGAAATAGCATCGGAATTAAATACAAAAGGCACAATGCCGACTTAAGTACAAGAATACTGACTCTTCTTACGGACTATGCTTTGAACCATTCATATGACACTAGTTATAGATTCCGATGCTTCACTTCAGGTTTACTGTATCCCTTGGACCCTCTTATTGACGATGAAAGACTGCAATTGCATCGGAATTAAATAGAAAAGGCACAATGCCGACTTAAGTTCAAGAAGACTGACTCTTCCTACTGTCTATGTGTTGAACCATTCGAGTGACACTAGTTATAGATTCCGATGCTTCACTTCAGGTTTACAATATCCCTTGGACCTTCATATTGACGATGAAACACAGAAATTGCATCGGAATTAAATAAAAAATGCACAATGCCGGCTTAAGTACAAGAAGGCTGACTCTGCTTACTGTCTATGTTTTGAACCATTCCTGTGACACTTGTTACAGATTCCGATGCTTCACTCCAGGTTTACTGTATCCCTTGGCCCTTCTTTTTGACGATGAAACACAGAAATTGCATCGGAATTAAATACAAAAGGCACAATGCCGACTTAAGAACAAGAAGACTGCCTCTTCTTACTGACTATGTTTTGAACCATTATTGTGACACTAGTTATAGATTTCGATGCTTCACTTCAGATTTACTGTATCCCTTGGACCTTCTTATTGACGATAAAACACAGAAATTGCATCGGAATTAAGTACAAAAGGCACAAGGCCGACTTAAGTACAAGAAGACTGACTCTTCTTACTGACTATGTATAGAACGATTCAATTCGACACTAGTTATAGTTTCTGATGCTTCACTTCAGTTTTACTGTATCCCTTGGACCTTCTTATTGGCGATGAAACACAGATATTGCATCGGAATTAAATACAAAAGGCACAATGCCGCCTTAAGTACAACAAGACTGACTCATCTTACTGTCTATGCTTTGAACCATTCCTGTGACACTAGTTATAGATTCCGATGCTTCACTTCAGGTTTACTGTATCCCTGTGACCTTCGTATTGACGATAAAACACAGAAATTACATCGGAATTAAATACAAAAGGCACAATGCTGACTTAAGTACAAGAAGACTGACTCTTCTTACTGTCTATGTTTTGAACCATTCCTGTTACACGAGTTATAGATTCCGATGATTCACTTCAGATTTACTGTATCCCTCCGACGTTCTTATTGACAATGAAACACAGTAATTGCGTCTGAATTAAATACAAAAGGCACAATGCCGAATTAAGTACAAGAAGACTGACTATTCTTACTGTCTATGTTTTGAACCATTCCTGTGACACTAGTTATAGATTCCGATGCTTCACTCTGGGTATACTGTATCCCTTGGACCTTCTTATTGACGATGAAACAGAGAAATTGCATCGGAAATAAATAAAAAAGGCACAAAGCCGACTTAAGTACAAGAAGACTGACTCTTCTTACTGTCTATGTTTTGAACCATTCCTGTGACACTAGATACAAATTCCGATGCTTCACTCCAGGTTTACTGTATCCCTTGGACCTTCTTATTGACGATGAAACACAGAAATTGCATCGGAATTAAATACAAAAGGCACAATGCCGACTTAAGTAAAAGATGACTGGCTCTTCTTACTGACTATGCTTTGAACCATTCCTGTGACACTAGTTATAGATTCCGATGCTTCACTTCAGTTTCACTGTATCCCTTGGACCTTCTTATTGACGATGAAACACAGAATTTGCATCGGAATTAAATAGAAAAGGCACAATGCCGACTTAAGTACAAGAAGACTGACTCTCCTTATTGTCTACGTTTTGAACCATCCCTGTGACACTAGTTATAGATTCCGATGCTTCACTCCAGGTTTACTGTATCCCTTGGACCTTCTTATTGACGATGAAACACAGAAATTGCATCGTAATTAATTACAAAAGCACAATGCCGACTTAAGTACAAGAAGACTGACTCTTCTTACTGACTATGTTTTGAACTATTCCTGTGACACTAGCTATAGATTCCGATGCTTCACTTGAGGTTTACTGTATCCCTCTAACCTTCTTATTGACAATGAAACACAGAAATTGCATCGGAATTAAATACAAAAGGCACTAGCCGAATTAAGTACAAGAAGACTGACTCTACCTACTCACTATGTTTTAAACCATTCCTGTGACACTAGTTTTATATTCCGATGCTTCACTTGAGGTTTACTGTATCCTTCGGACCCTCTTATGGACGATGAAACACAGAATTTGCATCGGAATGAAATACAAAAGGTACAATGCCGACTGAAGTACAAGAAGACTGACCCTTCCATCTCTCTATGTTTTGAACCATTCCTGTGACACTAGTTATAGATTCCGATGCTTCACTTCAGGTTTTCTGTATCCCTCTGACCTTCTTATTGACGATGAAACACAGAAATTGCATCGGAATTAAATAGAAAAGGCACAATACCGACATAACTACAAGAAGACTGACGCTTCTTACTGACCATGTTTTGCACCATTCCTGTGTTACTAGTTATAGATTCCGATGCTTCACTTCAGGTTTACTGTATCCGTCTGACCGTCGTACTGACGATGAAACACAGAAATTGCATCTGAATTAAATACAAGAGTCACAATGCCGACTCAACTACGAGAAGCCTGGCTCTTCTTACTGTCCATGTTTTGAACCATTCCTGTGAGACAGGTTTTAGATTCCGATGCTTCCTTTCAGGTTTACTGTATCCCTTGGACCTTGTTGTTGACGATGAAACACAGAATATGCAGTTTAATTAAATAGAAAAGGAACAATGCTGACTTAAGTACAAGAAGACTGACTCTTCTTACTGTCTATGCTTTGAACCATTTCTGTGATACTAGTTATAGATTCCGATGCTTCACTTCAGGTTTACTGTATCCCTTGGACCTTCTTATTGACGATGAAACACAGAAATGGCATCGGAATTAAATGCAAAAGGCACAATGCCGGCTTATGTACAAGAAAACTGACTGTACGTACTGTTTATGTTTTGAACCATTCCTGTGGCACTAGTTATAGATTCCGATGCTTCACTTCAGGTTTACTGTATCCCTTGGTCCTTCTTATTGACGATGAAACACAGATATTGCCTCGGAATTAAATACAAATAGTACAATGCCGCCTTAAGTACAAGAAGACTGACTCTTCTTACTGACTATGTTTTGAACCATTCCTGTGACACTAGTTTTTAATTCCGATGCTTCACTTGAGGTTTACTGTATCCTTCGGACCTTTTATTGACGATGAAAAACAGCAATTGCGTCGGAATTAAATTGAGAAGGCACAATGCCGACTTAAGTGCAAGAAGACTGACTCTTCCTACAGTCTCTGTTTTGAACCATTCCTGTGACACTAGTTATAGATTCCGATGCATCACCTTAGGTTTACTATATCCCTCTGCCCTTCTTATTGACGATGAAACACAGAAATTGCAACTGAATTAAATACAAATGGCACAATGCCGACTTAAGTACAAGAAGACTGACTCTTCTTCTGTCTATGTTTTGAACCATTCCTGTGACACTAGTTATAGATTTCGATGCTTCACTTCAGGTTTACTGTATACCTTGGACCTTCTTATTGACGATGAAACAAAGAAATTGCATCTGAATTAAATACAAAAGGTACAATGCAGACTTAAGAACAAGAAGACTGACTGTTCTTACTGACTATGTTTTGAACCATTATTATGACACTAGTTATAGATTCCGATGCTTCACTTCTGGTTTACTGGATCCCTTGGACCTACTTATTGACGATGAAACACAGAAATAGCATCGGAATTAAATACAAAAGGCACAATGCCGACTTAAGTACAAGAATACTGTTCCTTCTTACTGACTATACTTTGAACCATTTCTATGACACTAGTTATAGATTCCGATGCTTCACTTCAGGTTTACTGTATCCCTTGGACCCTCTTATTGACGATGAAACACTGCAATTCCATCGGAATTAAATAGAAAAGGCACAATGCCGACTTAAGTACAAGAAGACTGACTCTTCCTACTGTGTATGTGTTCAACCATTCGTGTGACACTAGTTTTTTATTCCGATGCTTCACTTGAGGTTTACTGTATCCCTTGGACCTTCTTATTGACGATGAAACACAGCAATTGCATCGGAATTAAATAGAAAATGCACAATGCCGACTTAAGTACAAGAAGACTGACTCTGCTTACTGTCTATGTTTTGAACCATTCCTGTGACACTAGTTACAGATTCCGATGCTTCACTCCAGGTTTACTGTATCCCTTGGACCTTCTTTTTGACGATGAAACACAGAAATTGCATCGGAATTAAGTGCAATATCCACAAGGCCGATTTATGTACAAGAAGACTGACTCTTCTTACTGACTATGTTTAGAACAATTCCTGTGACACTAGTTACAGATTCTGATGCTTCACTTCAGGTTTACTGTATCCCTTGGACCTTCTTATTGACGATGAAACACAGAAATTGCATGGGAATTAGATACAAAAGGCACAATGCCGACTTAAGAACAAGAAGACTGACTCTTCTTACTGTCTATGTTTTGAACCATTCCTGTGACACTAGTTATAGATTCCGATGCTTCATTCCAGATTTACTATATCCCTTGGAACTTCTTATTGACGATGAAACACAGAAATTGCATCGGAATTAAATAAAAACGGCACAATGCCGACTTAAGCACAAGAAGACTGACGCTACTTACTGTCTATGTTTTGAACCATTCCTGTGACACTTGTTATAGATTCCGATGCTTCATTTTAGTTTTACTATATCCCTTGGACCTTCTTATTGACGATGAAACACTGAAATTGCACAGGAATTAAATAGAAGGGGCACAATGCCGACTTAAGAACAAGACGACTGACTCTTCCTACTGTCTATGTTTTGAACCATTCCTGTGACACTAGTTATATATTCCGGTGCTTTAGTTCTTGTTTACTGTATCCCTCTGACCTTCTTATTGACGATGAAACACAGAAATTGCATCGGAAGTAAATACAAAAGTCGCAATACCGACTTAAGTACAAGAAGACTGACTCTACCCACTGTCTATGTCTTGAAACATTCCTGTTACACTAGTTATAGATTCCGATGCTTCACTTCAGGTTTACTGTATCCATTGGACCTTCTTATTGACGATGAAACACAGAAATTGCATCGGAATTAAATACAAAAGGCACAATGGCGGCTTAAGTACAAGAAAACTGACTCATCTTACTGTCTATGTTTTGAACCATTCCTGTGACACTAGTTATGGATTCCGATGCTTCACTTCAGGTTTACTGTATCCCTCTGCCCTTCTTATTGACGATGAAACACAGAAATTGCAACTGATTTAATACAAATGGCACAATGCCGACTTAAGTACAAGAAGACTGACTCTTCTTCTGTCTATGTTTTGACCATTCCTGTGACACTAGTTATAGATTTCGATGTTTCACTTCAGGTTTACTGTATCCCTTGGACCTTCTTATTGACGATGAAACACAGAAATTGCATCGGCATTAAATTCAAAAGGCACAATGCCGTTTTAAGAACAAGAAGACTGACTCTTCTTACTGACTATGTTTTGAACCATTCATGTGACACTAGTTATAGATTCCGATGCTTCACTTCAGGTTTACGGGATCCCTTGGACCTACTTATTGACGATGAAACACAGAAATAGAATCGGAATTAAATACAAAAGGCACAATGCCGACTTAAGTACAAGAATACTGTCTCTCCTTACTGACTATGCTTTGAAGCATTCCTGTGACACTAGTTATAGATTCCGATGCTTCACTTCGGGTTTACTGTATCCCTTGGACCTTCTTATTGACGATGAAGCACTGCAATTGCATCGGAATTAATTGGAAAAGGCACAATGCCGACTTAAGTACAAGAAGACTGCCTCTTCCTACTGTCTATGTATTGAACCATTCCTGTGACACTAGTTATAGATTCCGATGCTTCACTTCAGGGTTACTGTACCCCTCTGCCATTCTTATTGACGATGAAACACAGAAATTGCAACGGAATTAAATACAAATGGCACAATGCCAACTTAACTACAAGAAGACTGACTCTTCTTCTGTCTATGTTTCGAACCATTGTTGTGACACTAGTTACAGAATTCGATGCTTCACTTCAGGTTTACTTTATCCCTTGGACCTTCTTATTGACGATGAAACACAGAAATTGCATCGGATTAAAATACAAAACGCACAATGCCAACTTAAGTACAAGAAGACTGACCCTTCCCACTGTCTATGCTTTTGAACGATTCCTGTGACACTAGTTACAGATTCTGATGCTTCACTTCAGGTTTACTGTATCCCTTTGACCTTCTTATTGACGATGAAACACAGAAATTGCATCGGAATTAAAATCAAAAGGCACAATGCCGACTTAAGAACAAGAAGATTGCCTCTTCTCACTGACTATGTTTTGAACCATTATTGTGACACTAGTTATAGATTTCGATGCTTCACTTCACGTTTACTGTATCCCTTGGACCTTCTTATTGACGATGAAACACAGAAATTGCATCGGAATTAAGTACAAAAGGCACAAGGCCGACTTAAGTACAAGAAGACTGACTCTTCTTACTGACTATGCTTAGAACGATTCAATTCGACACTAGTTATAGTTTCTGATGCTTCACTTCAGGTTTACTGTATCCCTCTGACCTTCGTATTGACGGTAAAACACAGAAATTACATCGGAATTAGATACAAAATTCACAATGCCGACTTAAGTACAAGAAGACTGACTCTTCTTACTGTCTATGTTTTGAACCATTCCTGTGACACTAGTTATAGATTCCGATGATTCACTTCTGATTTACTGTATCCCTCCGACGTTCTTATTGACGATGAAACACAGAAATTGCGTCGGAATTAAATACAAAAGGCACAATGCCGAATTAAGTACAAGAAGACTGACTATTCTTACTGTCTATGTCTTGAACCATTCCTGTGACTCTAGTTATAGATTGCGATGCTTCACTCTAGGTATACTGTATCCCTTGGACCTTCTTATTGACGATGAAACACAGAAATTGCATCGGAAATAAATAAAAAAGGCACAAAGCCGACTTAAGTACCAGAAGACTGACTCTTCTTACTGTCAATGTTTTGAACCATTCCTGTGACACTAGATACAAATTCCGATGCTTCACTCCAGGTTTACTGTATCCCTTGGACCTTCTTATTGACGATGAAACACAGAAATTGCATCGGAATGAAATACAAAAGCTACAATGCCGACTGAAGTACAAGAAGACTGACCCTTCCATCTCTCTATGCTTTGAACCATTCCTGTGACACTAGTTATAGCTTCCGATGCTTCACTTCAGGTTTACTGTATCCCTCTGACCTTCTTATTGACGATGAAACACAGAAATTGCATCGGAATTAAATAGAAAAGGCACAATACCGACATAACTACAAGAAGACTGACTCTTCTTACTGACCATGTTTTGCACCATTCCTGTGACACTAGTTATAGATTCCGATGCTTAACTTCAGGATAACTGTATCCCACTGACCTTGTTAGTGACGATAAAACACAGAAATTGCATCGGATTTAAATACAAAAGGCACAATGCCAGCATAAGTACAAGAAGACTAACTCTTCTTATTGTCTATGTTTTGAACCATCCCTGTGACACTAGTTATAGATTCCGATGATTAACTCCAGGTTTACAGTATCCCTTGGACCTTCTTATTGACGATGAAACACAGAAATTGCCTCGGAATTAAATTCAAAAAGTAGAATGCCGACTTAAGTACAAGAAGACTAACTCTTCTTACTGACTATGTTTTGAACCATTCATGTGACACTAGTTATAGATTCCGATGCTTCACTTGAGGTTTACTGTATCCCTCTGACCTTCTTATTGACGATGAAACACAGAAATTGCATCGGAATTAAATACAAAAGGCACAATGCCGAATTAAGGACAAGAAGACTGACTCCTCGTACTCTCTATGTTTTGAACCATTCCTGTGACACTAGTTTTTAATTCCGATGCTTCACTTGAGGTTCACCGTATCCTTCGGTCCTTTTTATTGACGATGAAAAACAGCAATTGCATCGGAATTAAATAGAGAAGGCAGAATGCCGACTTAAGTGCAAGAAGACTGACTCTTCCTACTGTCTATGATTTGAACTATTCCTGTGACACTAGTTGTAGATTCCGATGCTTCACCTTAGGCTTACTGTATCCCTCTGCCCTTCTTATCGACGATGAAACACAGAAATTCAACTGAATTAAATACAAATGGCACAATGCCGACTTAAGTACAAGAAGACTGACTCTTCTTCTGTCTATGTTTTGAACCATTCCTGTGACACTAGTTATAGATTTCGATGCTTCACTTCAGGTTTACTGTATCGCTTGGACCTTCTTATTGACGATGAAACAAAGAAATTGCATCTGAATTAATTACAAAAGGCACAATGCCGACTTAACAACAAGAAGACTGACTCTTCTTACTGACTATGTTTTGAACCATTTTTGTGACACTAGTTATAGATTCCGATGCTTCACTTCAGGTTTACTGGATCCCTTGGACCTACTTATTGACGACGAAACACAGAAATAGCATCGGAATTAAATACAAAAGGCACAATGCCGACTTAAGTACAAGAATACTGACTCTTGTTACTGACTATGCTTTGAACCATTCCTATGACACTAGTTATAGATTCCGATGCTTCACTTCAGGTTTACTGTATCCCTTGGACCCTCTTATTGACGATGAAACACTGCAATTCCATCGGAATTAAATAGAAAAGGCACAATGCCGACTTAAGTACAAGAAGACTGACTCTTCCTACTGTGTATGTGTTCAACCATTCGTGTGACACTAGTTATAGATTCCGATGCTTCACTTCAGGTTTACTGTATCCCTTGGACTTTCTTATTGACGATGAAACACAGAAATTGCATCGGAATTAAATAAAAAATGCACAATGCCGACTTAAGTACAAGAAGACTGACTCTGCTTACTGTCTATGTTTTGAACCATTCCTGTGCCACTAGTTACAGATTCCGATGCTTCACTCCAGGTTTACTGTATCCCTTGGACCTTCTTTTTGACGATGAAACACAGAAATTGCATCGGAATTAAGTGCAATATCCACAAGGCCGATTTATGTACAAGAAGACTGACTCTTCTTACTGACTATGTTTAGAACGATTCCTGTGACACTAGTTACAGATTCTGATGCTTCACTTCAGGTTTACTGTATCCCTTGGACCTTCTTATTGACGATGAAACACAGAAATTGCATGGGAATTAAATACAAAAGGCACAATGCCGACTTAAGAACAAGAAGACTGACTCTTCTTACTGACTATGTTTTGAACCATTCCTGTGACACTAGTTATAGATTCCGATGCTTCATTCCAGATTTACTATATCCCTTGGAACTTCTTATTGACGATGAAACACAGAAATTGCATCGGAATTAAATAAAAACGGCATAATGCCGACTTAAGTACAAGAAGACTGACGCTACTTACTGTCTATGTTTTGAACCATTCCTGTGACACTAGTTATAGATTCCGATGCTTCATTTTAGTTTTACTATATCCCTTGGACCTTCTAATTGACGATGAAACACAGAAATTGCAAAGGAATTAAATAGAAAAGGCACAATGCCGCCTTAAGTACAAGACGACTGACTCTTCCTACTGTCTGTGTTTTGAACCATTCCTGTGACACTAGTTATATATTCCGGTGCTTTAGTTCTGGTTTACTGTATCCCTCTGACCTTCTTATTGACGATGAAACACAGAAATTGCATCGGAAGTAAATACAAAAGTCGCAATACCGACTTAAGTACAAGAAGACTGACTCTACCCACTGTCTATGTCTTGAAACATTCCTGTTACACTAGTTATAGATTCCGATGCTTCACTTCAGGTTTACTGTATCCATTGGACCTTCTTATTGACTATGAAACACAGAAATTGCATCGGAATTAAATACAAAAGGCACAATGGCGGCTTAAGTACAAGAAAACTGACTCATCTTACTGTCTATGTTTTGAACCATTCCTGTGACACTAGTTATGGATTCCGATGCTTCACTTCAGGTTTACTGTATCCCTCTGCCCTTCTTATTGACGATGAAACACAGAAATTGCAACTGATTTAATACAAATGGCACAATGCCGACTTAAGTACAAGAAGACTGACTCTTCTTCTGTCTATGTTTTGACCATTCCTGTGACACTAGTTATAGATTTCGATGTTTCACTTCAGGTTTACTGTATCCCTTGGACCTTCTTATTGACGATGAAACACAGAAATTGCATCGGCATTAAATTCAAAAGGCACAATGCCGTTTTAAGAACAAGAAGACTGACTCTTCTTACTGACTATGTTTTGAACCATTCATGTGACACTAGTTATAGATTCCGATGCTTCACTTCAGGTTTACGGGATCCCTGGGACCTACTTATTGACGATGAAACACAGAAATAGAATCGGAATTAAATACAAAAGGCACAATGCCGACTTAAGTACAAGAATACTGACTCTCCTTACTGACTATGCTTTGAAGCATTCCTTTGACACTAGTTATAGATTCCGATGCTTCACTTCGGGTTTACTGTATCCCTTGGACCTTCTTATTGACGATGAAGCACTGCAATTGCATCGGAATTAAATGGATAAGGCACAATGCCGACTTAAGTACAAGAAGACTGCCTCTTCCTACTGTCTATGTATTGAACCATTCCTGTGACACTAGTTATAGATTCCGATGCTTCACTTCAGGGTTACTGTACCCCTCTGCCATTCTTATTGACGATGAAACACAGAAATTGCAACGGAATTAAATACAAATGGCACAATGCCAACTTAACTACAAGAAGACTGACTCTTCTTCTGTCTATGTTTCGAACCATTGTTGTGACACTAGTTACAGAATTCGATGCTTCACTTCAGGTTTACTTTATCCCTTGGACCTTCTTATTGACGATGAAACACAGAAATTGCATCGGAATAAAATACTAAACGCACAATGCCAACTTAAGTACAAGAAGATTGACCCTTCCCACTGTCTATGCTTTTGAACGATTCCTGTGACACTAGTTACAGATTCTGATGCTTCACTTCAGGTTTACTGTATCCCTTGGACCTTCTTATTGACGATGAAACACAGAAATTGCATCGGAATTAAAATCAAAAGGCACAATGCCGACTTAAGAACAAGAAGATTGCCTCTTCTCACTGACTATGTTTTGAACCATTATTGTGACACTAGTTATAGATTTCGATGCTTCACTTCAGGTATACTGTATCCCTTGGACCTTCTTATTGACGATGAAACACAGAAATTGCATCGGAATTAAGTACAAAAGGCACAAGGCCGACTTAAGTACAAGAAGACTGACTCTTCTTACTGACTATGCTTAGAACGATTCAATTCGACACTAGTTATAGATTCTGATGCTTCACTTCAGGTTTACTGTATCCCTTGGACCTTCTTATTGACGATGAAACACAGAAATTGCATGGGAATTAAATACAAAAGGCACAATGCCGACTTAAGAACAAGAAGACTGACTCTTCTTACTGACTATGTTTTGAACCATTCCTGTGACACTAGTTATAGATTCCGATGCTTCATTCCAGATTTACTATATCCCTTGGAACTTCTTATTGACGATGAAACACAGAAATTGCATCGGAATTAAATAAAAACGGCACAATGCCGACTTAAGTACATGAAGACTGACGCTACTTACTGTCTATGTTTTGAACCATTCCTGTGACACTAGTTATAGATTCCGATGCTTCATTTTAGTTTTACTATATCCCTTGGACCTTCTTATTGACGATGAAACACAGAAATTGCAAAGGAATTAAATAGAAAAGGCACAATGCCGCCTTAAGTACAAGACGACTGACTCTTCCTACTGTCTGTGTTTTGAACCATTCCTGTGACACTAGTTATATATTCCGGTGCTTTAGTTCTGGTTTACTGTATCCCTCTGACCTTCTTATTGACGATGAAACACAGAAATTGCATCGGAAGTAAATACAAAAGTCGCAATACCGACTTAAGTACAAGAAGACTGACTCTACCCACTGTCTATGTCTTGAAACATTCCTGTTACACTAGTTATAGATTCCGATGCTTCACTTCAGGTTTACTGTATCCATTGGACCTTCTTATTGACGATGAAACACAGAAATTGCATCGGAATTAAATACAAAAGGCACAATGGCGGCTTAAGTACAAGAAAACTGACTCATCTTACTGTCTATGTTTTGAACCATTCCTGTGACACTAGTTATAGATTTCGATGCTTCACTTCAGGTTTACTGTATCGCTTGGACCTTCTTATTGACGATGAAACAAAGAAATTGCATCTGAATTAAATACAAAAGGCACAATGCCAACTTAAGAACAAGAAGACTGACTCTTCTTACTGACTATGTTTTGAACCATTTTTGTGACACTAGTTATAGATTCCGATGCTTCACTTCAGGTTTACTGGATCCCTTGGACCTACTTATTGACGACGAAACACAGAAATAGCATCGGAATTAAATACAAAAGGCACAATGCCGACTTAAGTACAAGAATACTGACTCTTGTTACTGACTATGCTTTGAACCATTCCTATGACACTAGTTATAGATTCCGTTGCTTCACTTCAGGTTTACTGTATCCCTTGGACCCTCTTATTGACGATGAAACACTGCAATTCCATCGGAATTAAATAGAAAAGGCACAATGCCGACTTAAGTACAAGAAGACTGACTCTTCCTACTGTGTATGTGTTCAACCATTCGTGTGACACTAGTTATAGATTCCGATGCTTCACTTCAGGTTTACTGTATCCCTTGGACTTTCTTATTGACGATGAAACACAGAAATTGCATCGGAATTAAATAAAAAATGCACAATGCCGACTTAAGTACAAGAAGACTGACTCTGCTTACTGTCTATGTTTTGAACCATTCCTGTGACACTAGTTACAGATTCCGATGCTTCACTCCAGGTTTACTGTATCCCTTGGACCTTCTTTTTGACGATGAAACACAGAAATTGCATCGGAATTAAGTGCAATATCCACAAGGCCGATTTATGTACAAGAAGACTGACTCTTCTTACTGACTATGTTTTGAACGATTCCTGTGACACTAGTTACAGATTCTGATGCTTCACTTCAGGTTTACTGTATCCCTTGGACCTTCTTATTGACGATGAAACACAGAAATTGCATGGGAATTAAATACAAAAGGCACAATGCCGACTTAAGAACAAGAAGACTGACTCTTCTTACTATGTTTTGAACCATTCCTGTGACACTAGTTATAGATTCCGATGCTTCATTCCAGATTTACTATATCCCTTGGAACTTCTTATTGACGATGAAACACAGAAATTGCATCGGAATTAAATAAAAACGGCACAATGCCGACTTAAGTACAAGAAGACTGACGCTACTTACTGTCTATGTTTTGAACCATTCCTGTGACACTAGTTATAGATTCCGATGCTTCATTTTAGTTTTACTATATCCCTTGGACCTTCTTATTGACGATGAAACACAGAAATTGCAAAGGAATTAAATAGAAAAGGCACAATGCCGCCTTAAGTACAAGACGACTGACTCTTCCTACTGTCTGTGTTTTGAACCATTCCTGTGACACTAGTTATATATTCCGGTGCTTTAGTTCTGGTTTACTGTATCCCTCTGACCTTCTTATTGACGATGAAACACAGAAATTGCATCGGAAGTAAATACAAAAGTCGCAATACCGACTTAAGTACAAGAAGACTGACTCTACCCACTGTCTATGTCTTGAAACATTCCTGTTACACTAGTTATAGATTCCGATGCTTCACTTCAGGTTTACTGTATCCATTGGACCTTCTTATTGACGATGAAACACAGAAATTGCATCGGAATTAAATACAAAAGGCACAATGGCGGCTTAAGTACAAGAAAACTGACTCATCTTACTGTCTATGTTTTGAACCATTCCTGTGACACTAGTTATGGATTCCGATGCTTCACTTCAGGTTTACTGTATCCCTCTGCCCTTCTTATTGACGATGAAACACAGAAATTGCAACTGATTTAATACAAATGGCACAATGCCGACTTAAGTACAAGAAGACTGACTCTTCTTCTGTCTATGTTTTGACCATTCCTGTGACACTAGTTATAGATTTCGATGTTTCACTTCAGGTTTACTGTATCCCTTGGACCTTCTTATTGACGATGAAACACAGAAATTGCATCGGCATTAAATTCAAAAGGCACAATGCCGTTTTAAGAACAAGAAGACTGACTCTTCTTACTGACTATGTTTTGAACCATTCATGTGACACTAGTTATAGATTCCGATGCTTCACTTCAGGTTTACGGGATCCCTGGGACCTACTTATTGACGATGAAACACAGAAATAGAATCGGAATTAAATACAAAAGGCACAATGCCGACTTAAGTACAAGAATACTGACTCTCCTTACTGACTATGCTTTGAAGCATTCCTTTGACACTAGTTATAGATTCCGATGCTTCACTTCGGGTTTACTGTATCCCTTGGACCTTCTTATTGACGATGAAGCACTGCAATTGCATCGGAATTAAATGGATAAGGCACAATGCCGACTTAAGTACAAGAAGACTGCCTCTTCCTACTGTCTATGTATTGAACCATTCCTGTGACACTAGTTATAGATTCCGATGCTTCACTTCAGGGTTACTGTACCCCTCTGCCATTCTTATTGACGATGAAACACAGAAATTGCAACGGAATTAAATACAAATGGCACAATGCCAACTTAACTACAAGAAGACTGACTCTTCTTCTGTCTATGTTTCGAACCATTGTTGTGACACTAGTTACAGAATTCGATGCTTCACTTCAGGTTTACTTTATCCCTTGGACCTTCTTATTGACGATGAAACACAGAAATTGCATCGGAATAAAATACAAAACGCACAATGCCAACTTAAGTACAAGAAGATTGACCCTTCCCACTGTCTATGCTTTTGAACGATTCCTGTGACACTAGTTACAGATTCTGATGCTTCACTTCAGGTTTACTGTATCCCTTGGACCTTCTTATTGACGATGAAACACAGAAATTGCATCGGAATTAAAATCAAAAGGCACAATGCCGACTTAAGAACAAGAAGATTGCCTCTTCTCACTGACTATGTTTTGAACCATTATTGTGACACTAGTTATAGATTTCGATGCTTCACTTCAGGTATACTGTATCCCTTGGACCTTCTTATTGACGATGAAACACAGAAATTGCATCGGAATTAAGTACAAAATGCACAAGGCCGACTTAAGTACAAGAAGACTGACTCTTCTTACTGACTATGCTTAGAACGATTCAATTCGACACTAGTTATAGATTCTGATGCTTCACTTCAGGTTTACTGTATCCCTCTGAAGTTCGTATTGACGGTAAAACACAGAAATTACATCGGAATTAGATACAAAAGGCACAATGCCGACTTAAGTACAAGAAGACTGACACTTCTTACTGTCTATAATTTGAACCATTCCTGTGACACTAGTTATAGATTCCGATGATTCACTTCTGATTTACTGTATCCCTCCGACGTTCTTATTGACGATGAAACACAGAAATTGCGTCGGAATTAAATACAAAAGGCACAATGCCGAATTAAGTACAAGAAGACTGACTATTCTTACTGTCTATGTCTTGAACCATTCCTGTGACTCTAGTTATAGATTCCGATGCTTCACTCTAGGTATACTGTATCCCTTGGACCTTCTTATTGACGATGAAACACAGAAATTGCATCGGAAATAAATAAAAAAGGCACAAAGCCGTCTTAAGTACCAGAAGACTGACTCTTCTTACTGTCAATGTTTTGAACCATTCCTGTGACACTAGATACAAATTCCGATGCTTCACTCCAGGTTTACTGTATCTCTTGGACCTTCTTTTTGACGATGAAACACAGAAATTGCATCGGAATTAAGTGCAATATCCACAAGGCCGATTTATGTACAAGAAGACTGACTCTTCTTACTGACTATGTTTTGAACGATTCCTGTGACACTAGTTACAGATTCTGATGCTTCACTTCAGGTTTACTGTATCCCTTGGACCTTCTTATTGACGATGAAACACAGAAATTGCATGGGAATTAAATACAAAAGGCACAATGCCGACTTAAGAACAAGAAGACTGACTCTTCTTACTATGTTTTGAACCATTCCTGTGACACTAGTTATAGATTCCGATGCTTCATTCCAGATTTACTATATCCCTTGGAACTTCTTATTGACGATGAAACACAGAAATTGCATCGGAATTAAATAAAAACGGCACAATGCCGACTTAAGTACAAGAAGACTGACGCTACTTACTGTCTATGTTTTGAACCATTCCTGTGACACTAGTTATAGATTCCGATGCTTCATTTTAGTTTTACTATATCCCTTGGACCTTCTTATTGACGATGAAACACAGAAATTGCAAAGGAATTAAATAGAAAAGGCACAATGCCGCCTTAAGTACAAGACGACTGACTCTTCCTACTGTCTGTGTTTTGAACCATTCCTGTGACACTAGTTATATATTCCGGTGCTTTAGTTCTGGTTTACTGTATCCCTCTGACCTTCTTATTGACGATGAAACACAGAAATTGCATCGGAAGTAAATACAAAAGTCGCAATACCGACTTAAGTACAAGAAGACTGACTCTACCCACTGTCTATGTCTTGAAACATTCCTGTTACACTAGTTATAGATTCCGATGCTTCACTTCAGGTTTACTGTATCCATTGGACCTTCTTATTGACGATGAAACACAGAAATTGCATCGGAATTAAATACAAAAGGCACAATGGCGGCTTAAGTACAAGAAAACTGACTCATCTTACTGTCTATGTTTTGAACCATTCCTGTGACACTAGTTATGGATTCCGATGCTTCACTTCAGGTTTACTGTATCCCTCTGCCCTTCTTATTGACGATGAAACACAGAAATTGCAACTGATTTAATACAAATGGCACAATGCCGACTTAAGTACAAGAAGACTGACTCTTCTTCTGTCTATGTTTTGACCATTCCTGTGACACTAGTTATAGATTTCGATGTTTCACTACAGGTTTACTGTATCCCTTGGACCTTCTTATTGACGATGAAACACAGAAATTGCATCGGCATTAAATTCAAAAGGCACAATGCCGTTTTAAGAACAAGAAGACTGACTCTTCTTACTGACTATGTTTTGAACCATTCATGTGACACTAGTTATAGATTCCGATGCTTCACTTCAGGTTTACGGGATCCCTGGGACCTACTTATTGACGATGAAACACAGAAATAGAATCGGAATTAAATACAAAAGGCACAATGCCGACTTAAGTACAAGAATACTGACTCTCCTTACTGACTATGCTTTGAACCATTCCTGTGACACTAGTTATAGATTCCGATGCTTCACTTCAGGGTTACTGTACCCCTCTGCCATTCTTATTGACGATGAAACACAGAAATTGCAACGGAATTAAATACAAATGGCACAATGCCAACTTAACTACAAGAAGACTGACTCTTCTTCTGTCTATGTTTCGAACCATTGTTGTGACACTAGTTACAGAATTCGATGCTTCACTTCAGGTTTACTTTATCCCTTGGACCTTCTTATTGACGATGAAACACAGAAATTGCATCGGAATAAAATACAAAACGCACAATGCCAACTTAAGTACAAGAAGATTGACCCTTCCCACTGTCTATGCTTTTGAACGATTCCTGTGACACTAGTTACAGATTCTGATGCTTCACTTCAGGTTTACTGTATCCCTTGGACCTTCTTATTGACGATGAAACACAGAAATTGCATCGGAATTAAAATCAAAAGGCACAATGCCGACTTAAGAACAAGAAGATTGCCTCTTCTCACTGACTATGTTTTGAACCATTATTGTGACACTAGTTATAGATTTCGATGCTTCACTTCAGGTATACTGTATCCCTTGGACCTTCTTATTGACGATGAAACACAGAAATTGCATCGGAATTAAGTACAAAAGGCACAAGGCCGACTTAAGTACAAGAAGACTGACTCTTCTTACTGACTATGCTTAGAACGATTCAATTCGACACTAGTTATAGATTCTGATGCTTCACTTCAGGTTTACTGTATCCCTCTGACCTTCGTATTGACGGTAAAACACAGAAATTACATCGGAATTAGATACAAAAGGCACAATGCCGACTTAAGTACAAGAAGACTGACACTTCTTACTGTCTATAATTTGAACCATTCCTGTGACACTAGTTATAGATTCCGATGATTCACTTCTGATTTACTGTATCCCTCCGACGTTCTTATTGACGATGAAACACAGAAATTGCGTCGGAATTAAATACAAAAGGCACAATGCCGAATTAAGTACAAGAAGACTGACTATTCTTACTGTCTATGTCTTGAACCATTCCTGTGACTCTAGTTATAGATTCCGATGCTTCACTCTAGGTATACTGTATCCCTTGGACCTTCTTATTGACGATGAAACACAGAAATTGCATCGGAAATAAATAAAAAAGGCACAAAGCCGTCTTAAGTACCAGAAGACTGACTCTTCTTACTGTCAATGTTTTGAACCATTCCTGTGACACTAGATACAAATTCCGATGCTTCACTCCAGGTTTACTGTATCCCTTGGACCTTCTTATTGACGATGAAACACAGAAATTGCATCGGAATGAAATACAAAAGGTACAATGCCGACTGAAGTACAAGAAGACTGACCCTTCCATCTCTCTATGCTTTGAACCATTCCTGTGACACTAGTTATAGCTTCCGATGCTTCAATTCAGGTTTACTGTATCCCTCTGACCTTCTTATTAACGATGAAACACAGAAATTGCATCGGAATTAAATAGAAAAGGCACAATACCGACATAACTACAAGAAGACTGACTCTTCTTACTGACCATGTTTTGCACCATTCCTGTGACACTAGTTATAGATTCCGATGCTTAACTTCAGGATAACTGTATCCCACTGACCTTCTTAGTGACGATGAAACACAGAAATTGCATCGGATTTAAATACAAAAGGCACAATGCCAACATAAGTACAAGAAGACTAACTCTTCTTATTGTCTATGTTTTGAACCATCCCTGTGACACTAGTTATAGATTCCGATGATTAACTCCAGGTTTACAGTATCCCTTGGACCTTCTTATTGACGATGAAACACAGAAATTGCCTCGGAATTAAATTCAAAAAGTAGAATGCCGACTTAAGTACAAGAAGACTAACTCTTCTTACTGACTATGTTTTGAACCATTCATGTGACACTAGTTATAGATTCCGATGCTTCACTTGAGGTTTACTGTATCCCTCTGACCTTCTTATTGACGATGAAACACAGAAATTGCATCGGAATTAAATACAAAAGGCACAATGCCGAATTAAGGACAAGAAGACTGACTCCTCCTACTCTCTATGTTTTGAACCATTCCTGTGACACTAGTTTTTAATTCCGATGCTTCACTTGAGGTTTACCGTATCCTTCGGTCCTTTTTATTGACGATGAAAAACAGCAATTGCATCGGAATTAAATAGAGAAGGCAGAATGCCGACTTAAGTGCAAGAAGACTGACTCTTCCTACTGTCTATGTTTTGAACTATTCCTGTGACACTAGTTGTAGATTCCGATGCTTCACCTTAGGCTAACTGTATCCCTCTGCCCTTCTTATCGACGATGAAACACAGAAATTGCAACTGAATTAAATACAAATGGCACAATGCCGACTTAAGTACAAGAAGACTGACTCTTCTTCTGTCTATGTTTTGAACCATTCCTGTGACACTAGTTATAGATTTCGATGCTTCACTTCAGGTTTACTGTATCCCTTGGACCTTCTTATTCACGATGAAACAAAGAAATTGCATCTGAATTATATACAAAAGGCACAATGCCGACTTAAGAACAAGAAGACTGACTCTTCTTACTGACTATGTTTTGAACCATTTTTGTGACACTAGTTATAGATTCCGATGCTTCACTTCTGGTTTACTGGATCCCTTGGACCTACTTATTGACGATGAAACACAGAAATTGAATCGGAATTAAATAAAAAAGGCACAATGCCGACTTAAGTACAAGAAGACTGGCGCTACTTACTGTCTATGTTTTGAACCATTCCTGTGACACTAGTTATAGATTCCGATGCTTCACTCCAGGTTTACTATTTCCCTTGGACCTTCTTATTGACGATGAAACACAGAAATAGTATAGGAATTAAATAGAAAAGGCACAATGCTGACTTAAGTACAAGAAGACTGATTCTTCCTACTGTCTATGTTTTGAACCATTCCTGTGACGCTAGTTATAGATTCCGGTGCTTCAGTTCAGGTTTACTGTATCACTCTGACCTCCTTATTGACGATGAAACACAGAAATTGCATCGGAATTTAATACAAAAGTCACAATGCCGACTTAAGTACAAGAAGACTGACTCTTCCCACTGTCTATGATTTGAAACATTCCTGTTACACTAGTTATAGATTCCGATGCTTCACTACAGGTTTACTGTATCCGTTGGACCTTCTTATTGACGATGAAACACAGAAATTGCATCGGAATTAAATACAAAAGGCACAATGCCGGCTTATGTACAAGAAGACTGACTCTTCTTACTGACTATGTTTTGAACCATTCCTGTGACACTAGCTATAGACTCTGATGCCTCACTTCTGGTTTACTGTATCCCTTGGACCTTCTTATTGAAGATGAAACACAGAAATTGCATCGGAATTAAATACAAAAGGCACAATGCCGACTTAAGTACAAGAAAACTGACTCTTCTTACTGTCTATGTTTTGAACCATCCCTGTGACACTAGTTATAGATTCCGATGCTTCACTTCAGGGTTACTGTATCCCTTGGACCTTCTTATTGACGATGAAAAACAGAAATTGCATCGGCATTAAATTCAAAAGACACAATGCCGTTTTAAGAACAAGAAGACTGACTCTTCTTACTGACTATGTTTTGAACCATTCATGTGACACTAGTTATAGATTCCGATGCTTCACTTCGGGTTTACTGTATCCCTTGGACCTTCTTATTGACGATGAAGCACTGCAATTGCATCGGAATTAAATGGAAAAGGCACAATGCCGACTTAAGTACAAGAAGACTGCCTCTTCCTACTGTCTATGTGTTGAACCATTCCTGTGACACTAGTTATAGATTCCGATGCTTCACTTCAGGTTTACTGTACCCCTCTGCCATTCTTATTGACGATGAAACACAGAAATTGCAACGGAATAAAGAACAAGTGGCACAATGCCAACTTAACTACAAGAAGACTGACTCTTCTTCTGTCTATGTTTCGAACCATTCTTGTGACACTAGTTATAGAACTCGATGCTTCACTTCAGGTTTACTTTATCCCTTGGACCTTCTTATTGACGATGAAACACAGAAATTGCATCGGAATAAAATACAAAAGGCACAATGCCAATTTAAGTACAAGAACACTGACCCTTCCCACTGTCTATGTTTTGAACCATTCCTGTGATACTAGTTATAGATTCCGATGCTTTACTTCAGGTTTATTGTATCCGTTGGACCTTCTTATTGACGATGAAACACAGAAATTGCATCGGAATTAAATACAAAAGGCACAATGCCGACTTATGTACAAGAAGACTGACTCTTCTCACTGACTATGTTTTGAACCATTCCTGTGACACTAGCTATAGACTCTGATGCTTCACTTCAGGTTTACTGTATCCCTTGGACCTTCTTATTGAAGATGAAACACAGAAATTGCATCGGAATTAAATACAAAAGGCACAATGGCGGCTTAAGTACAAGAAAACTGACTCATCTTACTGTTTATGCTTTGAACCATCCCTGTGACACTAGTTACAGATTCCGATGCTTCACTTCAGGTTTACTGTATCCGTTGGACCTTCTTATTGAAGATGAAACACAGAAATTGCATCGGAATGAAATACAAAAGGCACAATGCCGACTTAAGTACAAGAATACTGACTCTTCTTACTGACTATGCTTTGAACCATTCCTGTGACACTAGTTATAGATTCCGAAGCTTCACTCCAGGTTTACTGTATCCCTCTGATCTTCTTATTGACGATGAAACACAGAAATTGCATCGGAATTAAATAAAAAGGCACAATGCCGACTTAAGTACAAGAAGACTGACTCTTCTTACTGACTACGTTTTGAACCATTCCTGTGACACTAGTTATAGATTCCTATGCTTCACTCCAGGTTTGCTGGATCCCTTGGACCTACTTATTGACGATGAAACACAGAAATAGCATCGGAATTAAGTACAAAAGGCACAATTCCGACTTAAGTACAAGAATTCTGACTTATCTTACTGACTATGCATTGAACCATTCCTGTGGCACTAGTTATAGATTCCGATGGTTCACTTCAGGCTTACTGTATCCCTTGGACCTTCTTATTGACGATGAAGCACAAAAATTGAATCGGAATTAAATACAAAAGGCACAATACCGACATAAGTACAAGAAGACTGACTCTTCTTTCTGTCTATGTTTTGAACCATTCATGTGACACTAGTTATAGATTCCGATGCTTCACTCCAGGTTTACTGTATCCCATGGACCTTCCTATACACGATGAAACACAGAAATTGCATCGGAATTAAATACAAAAGGCACAATGGCGGCTTAAGTACAAGAAGACTGACTCCTCTTACTGGCTACGTTTTGAACCATTCATGTGACACTAGTTGTAGATTCCTATGCATCACTCCAGGTTTACTGGATCACTTGGACCTACTTATTGACGATGAAACACAGAAATAGCATCGGAATTAAGTACAAAAGGCACAATTCCGACTTAAGTACAAGAATTCTGACTTTTCTTACTGACTATGCTTTGAACCATTCCTGTGGCACTAGTTATAGATTCCGATGGTTCACTTCAGGCTTACTGTATCCCTTGGACCTTCTTATTGACGATGAACCACTGCAATTGCATCGGAATTAAATATAAACGGTACAATGCCGACTTAAGTACAGTAGACTGACTCTTCCTACTGTCTATGTGTTGAACCATTCCTGTGACACTAGTTATAGATTCCGATGCTTCACTTCAGGTTTACTGTACCCCTCTGCCCTTCTTATTGACGATGAAACACAGAAATTGCAACGGAATTAAATACAAATATCACAATGCCAACTTAAGTACAAGAAGACTGACTCTTCTTCTGTCTACGTTTCGAACCATTCCTGTGACACTAGTTATAGATTTCGATGCTTCACTTCAGTTTTACTGTATCCCTTGGACCTTCTTATTGACGATGAAACACAGAAATTGCATCGGAATTAAATACATAAGGCACAATGCCGACTTAAGAACAAGAAGACTGACTCTTCTTACTGACTATGTTTTGAACCATTCCTGTGACAGTAGTTATAGATTCCGATGCTTCACTTCAGGTTTGCTGTATCCCTTAGACTTCATATTGACGAAGATACACAGATATTGCATCGGAATTAAATACAAAAGGCACAATGCCGACATAAGGACAAGAAGACGGGCTCTTCTTACCGTCTATGTTATGTACCTTTTTCTGTGAGACCAGTTTTAGATTAGAATGCTTCACTTCAGGTTTACTGTATCCCTTGGACCTTCTTATTATCGTTGAAACACAGAAACTGCATCGGAATTAAATACCAAATGAACAATGCCGTCATAAGTACACGAAGAAGGACTCTTCTTACTGTCTGTTTAGAACCTACCCTGTGAGACCTGCATCAGAGTCTATAGCTAGTGTCACAGGAATGGTTCAAAACATAGTCAGTGAGAAGAGTCAGTCTTCTTGCACATAAGTCGGCATTGTGCCTTTTGTATTTAATTCCGATGCAATTTCTGTGTTTAAGTACAAGAAGACTGACTCTTCTTACTGACTACGTTTTGAACCATTCCTGTGACACTAGTTATAGATTCCGATGCTTCACTTCAGGTTTACTGTATCCCACTGACCTTCTTATTGACGATGAAACACAGAAATTGCACGTAATTTAATCCAAAAGGCACAGTGCCGAATTAAGTACAAGAATACTGACTCTTCTTACTGTCTATATTTTGAACCATCCCTGTGACACTAGTTATGGATTCCGATGCTACACTCCAGGTTTACTGTATCAATCTGACGTTCTTATTGACGAGGAAACACAGAAATTGCATCTGAATTAAATACAAAATGCACAATGCCGACTTAAGTACAAGAAGACTGACTCTTCATACTGACTACGTTTGAACCATTTTTGTGACACTAGTTATAGATTCCGATGCTTCACTCCAGGTTTACTGTATCCCTTGGACCTTCTTGTTAACGATGAAACACAAAAATTGAATCGGAATTAAATACAAAAGGCACAATGCTGACATAAGTACAAGAAGACTGACTCTTCTTCCTGTCTATGTTTTGAACCATTCATGTGACACTAGTTATAGATTCCGATGCTTCACTCCAGGTTTACTGTATCCCTTGGACCTTCTTATTCACGATGAAACACAGAAATTGCATCGGAATTAAATACAAAAGGCACAATGGCGGCTTAAGTACAAGAAGACTGACTCCTCTTACTGGCTACGTTTTGAACCATTCATGTGACACTAGTTATAGATTCCTATGCTTCACTCCAGGTTTACTGGATCCCTTGGACCTACTTATCGACGATGAAACACAAAAATTGCATCGGAATTAAGTACAAAAGGCACAATTCCGACTTAAGTACAAGAATTCTGACTCTTCTTACTGACTATGCTTTGAACCATTCCTGTGGCACTAGTTATAGATTCCGATGGTTCACTTCAGGTTTACTGTATCCCTTGGACCTTCTTATTGACGATGAAGCACTGCAATTGCATCGGAATTAAATGGAAACGGCACAATGCCGACTTAAGTACAGTAGACTGACTCTTCCTACTGTCTATGTGTTGAACCATTCCTGTGACACTAGTTACAGATTCCGATGCTTCACTTCAGGTTTACTGTACCCCTCTGCCCTTCTTATTGACGATGAAACACAGAAATTGCAACGGAATTAAATACAAATGGCACAATGCCAACTTAAGTACAAGAAGACTGACTCTTCTTCTGTCTACGTTTCGAACCATTCCTGTGACACTAGTTATAGATTTCGATGCTTCACTTCAGGTTTACTGTATCCCTTGGACCTTCTTATTGACGATGAAACACAGAAATTGCATCGGAATTAAATACATAAGGCACAATGCCGACTTAAGAACAAGAAGACTGACTCTATTTACTGACTATGTTTTGAACCATTCCTGTGACACCAGTTATGGGTTCCGATGCTTCACTCCAGGTTTACTGTATCCCTCTGCCCTTCTTATTGGCGTTGAAACACAGAAATTGCAACGGAATTAAATACAAATGGCACAATGCCAACTTAAGTACAAGAAGACTGACTCTTCTTACTGACTTTGTTTTGAACCATTCCTGTGTCTCTAGTTATAGATTCCGATCCTTCACTTCAGGTTTACTGTATCCCACTGACCTTCTTATTGACGATGAAACACAGAAATTGCACGGAATTAAATACAAAAGGCACAGTGCCGAATTAAGTACAAGTATACTGACTCTTCTTACTATCTATATTTTGAACCATCCCTGTGACACTAGTTATGGATTCCGATGCTTCACTCCAGGTTTACTGTATCCCTCTGACGTTCTTATTCACAATGAAACACAGAAATACAAACGCACAGTGCCGAATTAAGTACAAGAATACTGACTCTCCTTACTGTCTATATTTTGAGCCATTCCTGTGACACTAGTTATAGATTCCGATGCTTCACTCTAGGTTTCCTGTATCCCTTGGACCTTCTTATTGACGATGAAACACAGAAATTGCATCGCAATGAAATACAAAAGGCACAATGCCAACTTAAGTACAAGAAGACTGACCCCTTCCACTGTCTATGTTTTGAACCATTCCTGTGACACTAGTTATAGATTCCGATCCTTCACTTCAGGTTTACTGTATCCAACTGACCTTCTTATTGACGATGAAACACAGAAATTGCACGGAATTAAATACAAAAGGCACAGTGCCGAATTAAGTACAAGAATACTGACTCTTCTTACTGTCTATACTTTGAACTATCCCTGTGACACTAGTTATGGATTCCGATGCTTCACTCCAGGTTTACTGTATCGCTCTGACTTTCTTATTGACGATGAAACACAGAAATTAAATACAAAACGCGCAATGCCGAATTAAGTACAAGAAGACTGACTCTCCTTACTGTCTATATTTTGAGCCATTCCTGTGACACTAGTTATAGATTCCGATGCTTCACTTCAGGTTTACTGTATCCCTTGGACCTTCTTATTGACGATGAAACACAGAAATTGAATCGGAATTAAATACAAAAGGCACAATGCCGACTTAAGTACAAGAAGACTGACTCTTCTTACTGTCGATGTTTTGATCCATTCCTGTGACACTAGTTATAGATTCCGATGCTGCACTCCAGGTTCACTGTATCCCATGGCCCTTCATATTGACGATGAAACACAGAAATTGAATCGGAATTAAATAAAAAAGGCACAATGCCGACTTAAGTACAAGAAGACTGGCGCTACTTACTGTCTATGTTTTGAACCATTCCTGTGACACTAGTTATAGATTCCGATGCTTCACTCCAGGTTTACTATTTCCCTTGGACCTTCTTATTGACGATGAAACACAGAAATAGTATAGGAATTAAATAGAAAAGGCACAATGCTGACTTAAGTACAAGAAGACTGATTCTTCCTACTGTCTATGTTTTGAACCATTCCTGTGACGCTAGTTATAGAATCCGGTGCTTCAGTTCAGGTTTACTGTATCACTCTGACCTCCTTATTGACGATGAAACACAGAAATTGCATCGGAATTAAATACAAAAGTCACAATGCCGACTTAAGTACAAGAAGACTGACTCTTCCCACTGTCTATGATTTGAAACATTCCTGTTACACTAGTTATAGATTCCGATGCTTCACTACAGGTTTACTGTATCCGTTGGACCTTCTTATTGACGATGAAACACAGAAATTGCATCGGAATTACATACAAAAGGCACAATGCCGGCTTATGTACAAGAAGACTGACTCTTCTTACTGACTATGTTTTGAACCATTCCTGTGACACTAGCTATAGACTCTGATGCCTCACTTCTGGTTTACTGTATCCCTTGGACCTTCTTATTGAAGATGAAACACAGAAATTGCATCGGAATTAAATAGAAAAGGCACAATGCCGACTTAAGTACAAGAAAACTGACTCTTCTTACTGTCTATGTTTTGAACCATCCCTGTGACACTAGTTATAGATTCCGATGCTTCACTTCAGGGTTACTGTATCCCTTGGACCTTCTTATTGACGATGAAAAACAGAAATTGCATCGGCATTAAATTCAAAAGACACAATGCCGTTTTAAGAACAAGAAGACTGACTCTTCTTACTGACTATGTTTTGAACCATTCATGTGACACTAGTTATAGATTCCGATGCTTCACTTCGGGTTTACTGTATCCCTTGGACCTTCTTATTGTCGATGAAGCACTGCAATTGCATCTGAATTAAATGGAAAAGGCACAATGCCGACTTAAGTACAAGAAGACTGCCCCTTCCTACTGTCTATGTGTTGAACCATTCCTGTGACACTAGTTATAGATTCCGATGCTTCACTTCAGGGTTACTGTACCCCTCTGCCATTCTTATTGACGATGAAACACAGAAATTGCAACGGAATAAAGAACAAATGGCACAATGCCAACTTAACTACAAGAAGACTGACTCTTCTTCTGTCTATGTTTCGAACCATTCTTGTGACACTAGTTATAGAATTCGATGCTTCACTTCAGGTTTACTTTATCCCTTGGACCTTCTTATTGACAATGAAACACAGAAATTGCATCGGAATAAAATACAAAAGGCACAATTCCAACTTAAGTACAAGAACACTGACCCTTCCCACTGTCTATGTTTTGAACCATTCCTGTGATACTAGTTATAGATTCCGATGCTTCACTTCAGGTTCATTGTATCCGTTGGACCTTCTTATTGACGATTAGACACAGAAATTGCATCGGAATTAAATACAAAAGGCACAATGCCGACTTATGTACAAGAAGACTGACTCTTCTCACTGACTATGTTTTGAACCATTCCTGTGACACTAGCTATAGACTCTGATGCTTCACTTCAGGTTTACTGTATCCCTTGGACCTTCTTATTGAAGATGAAACACAGAAATTGCATCGGAATTAAATACAAAAGTCACAATGGCGGCTTAAGTACAAGAAAACTGACTCATCTTACTGTTTATGTTTTGAACCATCCCTGTGACACTAGTTACAGATTCCGATGCTTCACTTCAGGTTTACTGTATCCGTTGGACCTTCTTATTGAAGATGAAACACAGAAATTGCATCGGAATTAAATACAAAAGGCACAATGCCGACTTAAGTACAAGAATACTGACTCTTCTTACTGACTATGCTTTGAACCATTCCTGTGACACTAGTTATAGATTCCGAAGCTTCACTCCAGGTTTACTGTATCCCTCTGATCTTCTTATTGACGATGAAACACAGAAATTGCATCGGAATTAAATAAAAAGGCACAATGCCGACTTAAGTACAAGAAGACTGACTCTTCTTACTGACTACGTTTTGAACCATTCCTGTGACACTAGTTATAGATTCCTATGCTTCACTCCAGGTTTACTGGATCCCTTGGACCTACTTATTGACGATGAAACACAGAAATAGCATCGGAATTAAGTACAAAAGGCACAATTCCGACTTAAGTACAAGAATTCTGACTTATCTTACTGACTATGCTATGAACCATTCCTGTGGCACTAGTTATAGATTCCGATGGTTCACTTCAGGCTTACTGTATCCCTTGGACCTTCTTATTGACGATGAAGCACAAAAATTGAATCGGAATTAAATACAAAAGGCACAATGCCGACATAAGTACAAGAAGACTGACTCTTCTTTCTGTCTATGTTTTGAACCATTCATGTGACACTAGTTATAGATTCCGATGCTTCACTCCAAGTTTACTGTATCGCTTGGACCTTCTTATACACGATGAAACACAGAAATTGCATCGGAATTAAATACAAAAGGCACAATGGCGGCTTAAGTACAAGAAGACTGACTCCTCTCACTGGCTACGTTTTGAACCATTCATGTGACACTAGTTATAGATTCCTATGCTTCACTCCAGATTTACTGGATCACTTGGACCTACTTATTGACGATGAAACACAGAAATAGCATCATAATTAAATACAAAAGGCACAATTCCGACTTAAGTACAAGAATTCTGACTTTTCTTACTGACTATGCTTTAAACCATTCCTGTGGCACTAGTTATAGATTCCGATGGTTCACTTCAGGCTTACTGTATCCCTTGGACCTTCTTATTGACGATGAACCACTGCAATTGCATCGGAATTAAATGGAAACGGTACAATGCCGACTTAAGTACATTAGACTGACTCTTCCTACTGTCTATGTGTTGAACCATTCCTGTGACGCTAGTTATAGATTCCGATGCTTCACTTCAGGTTTACTGTACCCCTCTGCCCTTCTTATTGACGATGAAACACAGAAATTGCAACGGAATTAAATACAAATATCACAATGCCAACTTAAGTACAAGAAGACTGACTCTTCTTCTGTCTACGTTTCGAACCATTCCTGTGACACTAGTTATAGATTTCGATGCTTCACTTCAGGTTTACTTTATCCCTTGGACCTTCTTATTGACGATGAAACACAGAAATTGCATCGGAATTAAATACATAAGGCACAATGCCGACTTAAGAACAAGAAGACTGACTCTTCTTACTGACTATGTTTTGAACCATTCCTGTGACAGTAGTTATAGATTCCGATGCTTCACTTCAGGTTTGCTGTATCCCTTAGACCTTCATATTGACGAAGATACACAGATATTGCATCGGAATTAAATACAAAAGGCACAATGCCGACATAAGGACAAGAAGACGGGCTCTTCTTACCGTCTATGTTATGTACCTTTTTCTGTGAGACCAGTTTTAGATTACAATGCTTCACTTCAGGTTTACTGTATCCCTTGGACCTTCTTATTATCGATGAAACACAGAAACTGCATCGGAATTAAATACGAAATGAACAATGCCGTCATAAGTACACGAAGAAGGACTCTTCTTACTGTCTGTTTAGAACCTACCCTGTGAGACCTGCATCAGAGTCTATAGCTAGTGTCACAGGAATGGTTCAAAACATAGTCAGTGAGAAGAGTCAGTCTTCTTGCACATAAGTCGGCATTGTGCCTTTTGTATTTAATTCCGATGCAATTTCTGTGTTTAAGTACAAGAAGACTGACTCTTCTTACTGACTACGTTTTGAACCAATCCTATGACACTAGTTATAGATTCCGATGCTTCACTTCAGGTTTACTGTATCCCACTGACCTTCTTATTGGCGATGAAACACAGAAATTGCACGTAATTTAATCCAAAAGGCACAGTGCCGAATTAAGTACAAGAATACTGACTCTTCTTACTGTCTATATTTTGAACCATCCCTGTGACACTAGTTATGGATTCCGATGCTACACTCCAGGTTTACTGTATCCCTCTGACGTTCTTATTGACGATGAAACACAGAAATTGCATCGGAATTAAATACAAAAGGCACAATGCCGACTTAAGTACAAGAAGACTGACTCTTCATACTGACTACGTTTGAACCATTTTTGTGACACTAGTTATAGATTCCGATGCTTCACTTCAGGTTTACTGTATCCCTTGGACCTTCTTGTTAACGATGAAACACAAAAATTGAATCGGAATTAAATACAAAAGGCACAATGCTGACATAAGTACAAGAAGACTGACTCTTCTTCCTGTCTATGCTTTGAACCATTCATGTGACACTAGTTATAGATTCCGATGCTTCACTCCAGGTTTACTGTATCCCTTGGACCTTCTTATTCACGATGAAACACAGAAATTGCATCGGAATGAAATACAAAAGGCACAATGGCGGCTTAAGTACAAGAAGACTGACTCCTCTTACTGGCTACGTTTTGAACCATTCATGTGACACTAGTTATAGATTCCTATGCTTCACTCCAGGTTTACTGGATCCCTTGGACCTACTTATCGACGATGAAACACAGAAATAGCATCGGAATTAAGTACAAAAGGCACAATTCCGACTTAAGTACAAGAATTCTGACTCTTCTTACTGACTATGCTTTGAACCATTCCTGTGGCACTAGTTATAGATTCCGATGGTTCACTTCAGGTTTACTGTATCCCTTGGACCTTCTTATTGACGATGAAGCACTGCAATTGCATCGGAATTAAATGGAAACGGCACAATGCCGACTTAAGTACAGTAGACTGACTCTTCCTACTGTCTATGTGTTGAACCATTCCTGTGACACTAGTTATAGATTCCGATGCTTCGCTTCAGGTTTACTGTACCCCTCTGCCCTTCTTATTGACGATGAAACACAGAAATTGCAACGGAATTAAATACAAATGGCACAATGCCAACTTAAGTACAAGAAGACTGACTCTTCTTCTGTCTACGTTTCGAACCATTCCTGTGACACTAGTTATAGATTTCGATGCTTCACTTCAGGTTTACTGTATCCCTTGGACCTCCTTATTGACGATGAAACACAGAAATTGCATCGGAATTAAATACATAAGGCACAATGCCGACCTAAGAACAAGAAGACTGACTCTTCTTACTGACTATGTTTTGAACCATTCCTGTGACAGTAGTTATAGATTCCGATGCTTCACTTCAGGTTTGCTGTATCCCTTGGACCTTCATATTGACGAAGATACACAGATATTGCATCGGAATTAAATACAAAAGGCACAATGCCGACATAAGGACAAGAAGACGGGCTCTTCTTACCGTTTATGTAATGTACCTTTTTCTGTGAGACCAGTTTTAGATTACAATGCTTCACTTCAGGTTTACTGTATCCCTTGGAACTTCTTATTATCGATGAAACACAGAAACTGCATCGGAATTAAATACGAAATGAACAATGCCGTCATAAGTACACGAAGACTGACTCTTCTTACTGTCTGTTATGAACCTACCCTGTGAGACCTGTTTTAGATTCCAGTGCTTCACCTCAGGGTTACTGTATTCCTTGGACCATCTTATTGACGATGAAACAAAAAAATAGCATCGGAATCAAATACAAAAGGTACAATGCCGGCTTAAGTACAAGAGGACTGACTCTTCTTACTGTCTATGTTTTGAATGTTTCCTGTTTGACCAGTTTTAGATTACGATGTTTCACTTCAGGTTTACTGTATCTATTGGGCCTTCTTATTGACGATGAAACACAGAAATTGCATCGGAATTAAATACAAAGGGCACAATGCCGAAATAAGTACAAGAAGACTGAACCTTCTTGCTGTCTATGTTTTGAACCATTCATGTGACACTAGTTATACATTCCAATGTTTCACTCCAGGTTTTCTGTATCCCTTATACCTCCTCATTGACGATGAAACTCAGAAATTGCACGGAATTAAATCCAAAAGGCACAGTGCCGAATTAAGTACACGAATACTGACTCTTCTTACTGTCTATGTTTTGAACCATCCCTGTGACACCAGTTATGGGTTCCGATGCTTCACTCCAGGTTTACTGTATCCCTCTGCCCTTCTTATTGGCGATGAAACACAGAAATTGCAACGGAATTAAATACAAATGCACAATGCCAACTTAAGTACAAGAAGACTGACTCTTCTTACTGACTTTGTTTTGAACCATTCCTGTGTCTCTAGTTATAGATTCCGATCCTTCGCTTCAGGTTTACTGTATCCCACTGACCTTCTTATTGACGATGAAACACAGAAATTGCACGGAATTAAATACAAAAGGCACAGTGCCGAATTAAGTACAAGTATACTGACTCTTCTTACTATCTATATTTTGAACCATCCCTGTGACACTAGTTATGGATTCCGATGCTTCACTCCAGGTTTACTGTATCCCTCTGACGTTCTTATTCACAATGAAACACAGAAATACAAAAGGCACAGTGCCGAATTAAGTACAAGAATACTGACTCTTCTTACTGTCTACACTTTGAACCATCCCTGTGACACTAGTTATGGATTCCGATGCTTCACTCCAGGTTTACTGTATCCCTCTGACGTTCTTATTGACGATGAAACACAGAAATTAAATACAAAACGCACAATGCCGAATTAAGTACAAGAAGACTGACTCTCCTTACTGTCTATATTTTGAGCCATTCCTGTGACACTAGTTATAGATTCCGATGCTTCACTCTAGGTTTCCTGTATCCCTTGGACCTTCTTATTGACGATGAAACACAGAAATTGCATCGGAATGAAATACAAAAGGCACAATGCCAACTTAAGTACAAGAAGACTGACCCCTTCCACTGTCTATGTTTTGAACCATTCCTGTGACACTAGTTACAGATTCCGATCCTTCACTTCAGGTTTACTGTATCCAACTGACCTTCTTATTGACGATGAAACACAGAAATTGCACGGAATTAAATACAAAAGGCACAGTGCCGAATTAAGTACAAGAATACTGACTCTTCTTACTGTCTATACTTTGAACCATCCCTGTGACACTAGTTATGGATTCCGATGCTTCACTCCAGGTTTACTGTATCGCTCTGACGTTCTTATTGACGATGAAACTCAGAAATTAAATACAAAACGCGCAATGCCGAATTAAGTACAAGAAGACTGACTCTCCTTACTGTCTATATTTTGAGCCATTCCTGTGACACTAGTTATAGATTCCGATGCTTCACTCTAGGTTTCCTGTATCCCTTGGACCTTCTTATTGACGATGAAACACAGAAATTGCATCGGAATGAAATACAAAAGGCACAATGCCAACTTAAGTACAAGAAGACTGACCCCTTCCACTGTCTATGTTTTGAACCATTCCTGTGACACTAGTTATTGATTCCGATGCTTCACTCCAGGTTTACTGTATCCCGTGGACCTTCGTATTGACGATGAAACACGGAAATTGCATCGGAATTAAATAGAAAAGGCACAATGCCGACTTAAGTACACGAAGACTGACTCTCCTACTGACTATGTTTTGAACCATTCATGTGACACTAGTTATAGATTCCGATGCTTCACTTCAGGTTTACGGGATCACTTGGATCTACTTATTGACGATGAAACACAGAAATAGAATCGGAATTAAATACAAAAGGCACAATGCCGACTTAAGTACAAGAATACTGACTCTTCTTACTGACTACGCTTTGAACCATTCCTGTGACACTAGTTATAGATTCCAATGCTTCACTTCGGGTTAACTGTATCCCTTGGACCTTCTTATTGACGATGAAGCACTGCAATTGCATCGGAATTAAATGGAAAAGGCACAATGCCGACTTAAGTACAAGAAGACTGACTCTTCCTACTGTCTATGTGTTGAACCATTCCTGTGACACTAGTTATAGATTCCGATTCTTCACTTCAGGGTTACTGTACCCCTCTGCCATTCTTATTGACGATGAAACACAGAAATTGCAACGGAATTAAATACAAATGGCACAATGCCCACTTAACTACAAGAAGACTGACTCTTCTTCTGTCTGTGTTTCGAACCATTCCTATGACACTAGTTATAGATTCCGACGCTTCACATCAGGATTAATGTATCCCTTGGACCTTCTTGTTGACGATGAAACACAGAAATTGCATCGGAATTAAATACAAGTGGCACAATGCCGACTTAAGTACAAGAAGACTGATTCCTCTTACTGACTATGTTTTGAACCGTTCCTGTGACACTAGTTATAGATTCCGATGCTTCACTCCCGGTTTACGGTGTCCCTTGGACCTTCTTATTGACGATGACACACAGAAATTGCATCGGAATTAAATTCAAAAGGGACAATGCCGTTTTAAGAACAAGAAGGCTGACTCTTCTTACTGACTATGTCTTGAACCATTCATGTGACACTAGTTATAGATTCCGATGCTTCACTTCAGGTTTACGGGATCCCTTGGACCTACTTATTGACGATGAAACACAGAAATAGAATCGGATTAAATTCAAAAGGCACAATGCCGTTTTAAGAACTGGAAGACTGACTCTTCTTACTGACTATGTTATGAACCATTCATGTGACACTAGTTATAGATTCCGATGCTTCACTTCAGGTTTACGGGATCCCTTGGACCTACTTATTGACGATGAAACACAGAAATAGAATCGGAATTAAATACAAAAGGCACAATACCGACTTAAGTACAAGAATACTGACTCTTCTTACTGACTATGCTTTGAACCATTCCTGTGACACTAGTTATAGAGTCCGATGCTTCACTCCAGGTTTACTGTATCCCTCTGACATTCTTATTGACGATGAAACACAGAAATTGCATCGGAATTAAATAAAAAGGCACAATGCCGACTTAAGTACAAGAAGACTGACTCTTCTTACTGACTATGTTTTGAACCATTCCTGTGACAGTAGTTATAGATTCCGATGCTTCACTTCAGGTTTGCTGTATCCCTTAGACCTTCATATTGACGAAGATACACAGATATTGCATCGGAATTAAATACAAAAGGCACAATGCCGACATAAGGACAAGAAGACGGGCTCTTCTTACCGTCTATGTTATGTACCTTTTTCTGTGAGACCAGTTTTAGATTACAATGCTTCACTTCAGGTTTACTGTATCCCTTGGACCTTCTTATTATCGATGAAACACAGAAACTGCATCGGAATTAAATACGAAATGAACAATGCCGTCATAAGTACACGAAGAAGGACTCTTCTTACTGTCTGTTTAGAACCTACCCTGTGAGACCTGCATCAGAGTCTATAGCTAGTGTCACAGGAATGGTTCAAAACATAGTCAGTGAGAAGAGTCAGTCTTCTTGCACATAAGTCGGCATTGTGCCTTTTGTATTTAATTCCGATGCAATTTCTGTGTTTAAGTACAAGAAGACTGACTCTTCTTACTGACTACGTTTTGAACCAATCCTATGACACTAGTTATAGATTCCGATGCTTCACTTCAGGTTTACTGTATCCCACTGACCTTCTTATTGGCGATGAAACACAGAAATTGCACGTAATTTAATCCAAAAGGCACAGTGCCGAATTAAGTACAAGAATACTGACTCTTCTTACTGTCTATATTTTGAACCATCCCTGTGACACTAGTTATGGATTCCGATGCTACACTCCAGGTTTACTGTATCCCTCTGACGTTCTTATTGACGATGAAACACAGAAATTGCATCGGAATTAAATACAAAAGGCACAATGCCGACTTAAGTACAAGAAGACTGACTCTTCATACTGACTACGTTTGAACCATTTTTGTGACACTAGTTATAGATTCCGATGCTTCACTTCAGGTTTACTGTATCCCTTGGACCTTCTTGTTAACGATGAAACACAAAAATTGAATCGGAATTAAATACAAAAGGCACAATGCTGACATAAGTACAAGAAGACTGACTCTTCTTCCTGTCTATGCTTTGAACCATTCATGTGACACTAGTTATAGATTCCGATGCTTCACTCCAGGTTTACTGTATCCCTTGGACCTTCTTATTCACGATGAAACACAGAAATTGCATCGGAATGAAATACAAAAGGCACAATGGCGGCTTAAGTACAAGAAGACTGACTCCTCTTACTGGCTACGTTTTGAACCATTCATGTGACACTAGTTATAGATTCCTATGCTTCACTCCAGGTTTACTGGATCCCTTGGACCTACTTATCGACGATGAAACACAGAAATAGCATCGGAATTAAGTACAAAAGGCACAATTCCGACTTAAGTACAAGAATTCTGACTCTTCTTACTGACTATGCTTTGAACCATTCCTGTGGCACTAGTTATAGATTCCGATGGTTCACTTCAGGTTTACTGTATCCCTTGGACCTTCTTATTGACGATGAAGCACTGCAATTGCATCGGAATTAAATGGAAACGGCACAATGCCGACTTAAGTACAGTAGACTGACTCTTCCTACTGTCTATGTGTTGAACCATTCCTGTGACACTAGTTATAGATTCCGATGCTTCGCTTCAGGTTTACTGTACCCCTCTGCCCTTCTTATTGACGATGAAACACAGAAATTGCAACGGAATTAAATACAAATGGCACAATGCCAACTTAAGTACAAGAAGACTGACTCTTCTTCTGTCTACGTTTCGAACCATTCCTGTGACACTAGTTATAGATTTCGATGCTTCACTTCAGGTTTACTGTATCCCTTGGACCTCCTTATTGACGATGAAACACAGAAATTGCATCGGAATTAAATACATAAGGCACAATGCCGACCTAAGAACAAGAAGACTGACTCTTCTTACTGACTATGTTTTGAACCATTCCTGTGACAGTAGTTATAGATTCCGATGCTTCACTTCAGGTTTGCTGTATCCCTTGGACCTTCATATTGACGAAGATACACAGATATTGCATCGGAATTAAATACAAAAGGCACAATGCCGACATAAGGACAAGAAGACGGGCTCTTCTTACCGTTTATGTAATGTACCTTTTTCTGTGAGACCAGTTTTAGATTACAATGCTTCACTTCAGGTTTACTGTATCCCTTGGAACTTCTTATTATCGATGAAACACAGAAACTGCATCGGAATTAAATACGAAATGAACAATGCCGTCATAAGTACACGAAGACTGACTCTTCTTACTGTCTGTTATGAACCTACCCTGTGAGACCTGTTTTAGATTCCAGTGCTTCACCTCAGGGTTACTGTATTCCTTGGACCATCTTATTGACGATGAAACAAAAAAATAGCATCGGAATCAAATACAAAAGGTACAATGCCGGCTTAAGTACAAGAGGACTGACTCTTCTTACTGTCTATGTTTTGAATGTTTCCTGTTTGACCAGTTTTAGATTACGATGTTTCACTTCAGGTTTACTGTATCTATTGGGCCTTCTTATTGACGATGAAACACAGAAATTGCATCGGAATTAAATACAAAGGGCACAATGCCGAAATAAGTACAAGAAGACTGAACCTTCTTGCTGTCTATGTTTTGAACCATTCATGTGACACTAGTTATACATTCCAATGTTTCACTCCAGGTTTTCTGTATCCCTTATACCTCCTCATTGACGATGAAACTCAGAAATTGCACGGAATTAAATCCAAAAGGCACAGTGCCGAATTAAGTACACGAATACTGACTCTTCTTACTGTCTATGTTTTGAACCATCCCTGTGACACCAGTTATGGGTTCCGATGCTTCACTCCAGGTTTACTGTATCCCTCTGCCCTTCTTATTGGCGATGAAACACAGAAATTGCAACGGAATTAAATACAAATGCACAATGCCAACTTAAGTACAAGAAGACTGACTCTTCTTACTGACTTTGTTTTGAACCATTCCTGTGTCTCTAGTTATAGATTCCGATCCTTCGCTTCAGGTTTACTGTATCCCACTGACCTTCTTATTGACGATGAAACACAGAAATTGCACGGAATTAAATACAAAAGGCACAGTGCCGAATTAAGTACAAGTATACTGACTCTTCTTACTATCTATATTTTGAACCATCCCTGTGACACTAGTTATGGATTCCGATGCTTCACTCCAGGTTTACTGTATCCCTCTGACGTTCTTATTCACAATGAAACACAGAAATACAAAAGGCACAGTGCCGAATTAAGTACAAGAATACTGACTCTTCTTACTGTCTACACTTTGAACCATCCCTGTGACACTAGTTATGGATTCCGATGCTTCACTCCAGGTTTACTGTATCCCTCTGACGTTCTTATTGACGATGAAACACAGAAATTAAATACAAAACGCACAATGCCGAATTAAGTACAAGAAGACTGACTCTCCTTACTGTCTATATTTTGAGCCATTCCTGTGACACTAGTTATAGATTCCGATGCTTCACTCTAGGTTTCCTGTATCCCTTGGACCTTCTTATTGACGATGAAACACAGAAATTGCATCGGAATGAAATACAAAAGGCACAATGCCAACTTAAGTACAAGAAGACTGACCCCTTCCACTGTCTATGTTTTGAACCATTCCTGTGACACTAGTTACAGATTCCGATCCTTCACTTCAGGTTTACTGTATCCAACTGACCTTCTTATTGACGATGAAACACAGAAATTGCACGGAATTAAATACAAAAGGCACAGTGCCGAATTAAGTACAAGAATACTGACTCTTCTTACTGTCTATACTTTGAACCATCCCTGTGACACTAGTTATGGATTCCGATGCTTCACTCCAGGTTTACTGTATCGCTCTGACGTTCTTATTGACGATGAAACTCAGAAATTAAATACAAAACGCGCAATGCCGAATTAAGTACAAGAAGACTGACTCTCCTTACTGTCTATATTTTGAGCCATTCCTGTGACACTAGTTATAGATTCCGATGCTTCACTCTAGGTTTCCTGTATCCCTTGGACCTTCTTATTGACGATGAAACACAGAAATTGCATCGGAATGAAATACAAAAGGCACAATGCCAACTTAAGTACAAGAAGACTGACCCCTTCCACTGTCTATGTTTTGAACCATTCCTGTGACACTAGTTATTGATTCCGATGCTTCACTCCAGGTTTACTGTATCCCGTGGACCTTCGTATTGACGATGAAACACGGAAATTGCATCGGAATTAAATAGAAAAGGCACAATGCCGACTTAAGTACACGAAGACTGACTCTCCTACTGACTATGTTTTGAACCATTCATGTGACACTAGTTATAGATTCCGATGCTTCACTTCAGGTTTACGGGATCACTTGGATCTACTTATTGACGATGAAACACAGAAATAGAATCGGAATTAAATACAAAAGGCACAATGCCGACTTAAGTACAAGAATACTGACTCTTCTTACTGACTACGCTTTGAACCATTCCTGTGACACTAGTTATAGATTCCAATGCTTCACTTCGGGTTAACTGTATCCCTTGGACCTTCTTATTGACGATGAAGCACTGCAATTGCATCGGAATTAAATGGAAAAGGCACAATGCCGACTTAAGTACAAGAAGACTGACTCTTCCTACTGTCTATGTGTTGAACCATTCCTGTGACACTAGTTATAGATTCCGATTCTTCACTTCAGGGTTACTGTACCCCTCTGCCATTCTTATTGACGATGAAACACAGAAATTGCAACGGAATTAAATACAAATGGCACAATGCCCACTTAACTACAAGAAGACTGACTCTTCTTCTGTCTGTGTTTCGAACCATTCCTATGACACTAGTTATAGATTCCGACGCTTCACATCAGGATTAATGTATCCCTTGGACCTTCTTGTTGACGATGAAACACAGAAATTGCATCGGAATTAAATACAAGTGGCACAATGCCGACTTAAGTACAAGAAGACTGATTCCTCTTACTGACTATGTTTTGAACCGTTCCTGTGACACTAGTTATAGATTCCGATGCTTCACTCCCGGTTTACGGTGTCCCTTGGACCTTCTTATTGACGATGACACACAGAAATTGCATCGGAATTAAATTCAAAAGGGACAATGCCGTTTTAAGAACAAGAAGGCTGACTCTTCTTACTGACTATGTCTTGAACCATTCATGTGACACTAGTTATAGATTCCGATGCTTCACTTCAGGTTTACGGGATCCCTTGGACCTACTTATTGACGATGAAACACAGAAATAGAATCGGATTAAATTCAAAAGGCACAATGCCGTTTTAAGAACTGGAAGACTGACTCTTCTTACTGACTATGTTATGAACCATTCATGTGACACTAGTTATAGATTCCGATGCTTCACTTCAGGTTTACGGGATCCCTTGGACCTACTTATTGACGATGAAACACAGAAATAGAATCGGAATTAAATACAAAAGGCACAATACCGACTTAAGTACAAGAATACTGACTCTTCTTACTGACTATGCTTTGAACCATTCCTGTGACACTAGTTATAGAGTCCGATGCTTCACTCCAGGTTTACTGTATCCCTCTGACATTCTTATTGACGATGAAACACAGAAATTGCATCGGAATTAAATAAAAAGGCACAATGCCGACTTAAGTACAAGAAGACTGACTCTTCCTACTGCCTATATTTTGAACCATTCCTGTGACAGTAGTTATAGATTCCGAAGCTTCATTCCAGGATTTCTGTATACCTTGGACCTTCTCATTGACGATGAAACACAGAAATTGCAACGGAATTAAATACAAATGGCACAATGCCAACTTAAGTACAAGAAGACTGACTCTTCTTCTGTCTATGTTTCGAACCATTCCTGTGACACTATTTATAGATTTCGATGCTTCACTTCAGGTATACTGTATCCCTTGGACCTTCTTATTGACGATGAAACACAGAAATTGCATCGGAATTAAATACAAAAGGCACAATGCCGACTTAAGGACAAGAAGACTGACTCTTCTTACTGACTCCGTTTTCAACCATTCCTGTGACACTAGTTATAGATTCCGATGCTTCACTTCAGGTTTACTGTATCCCACTGGCCTTCTTATTGACGATGAAACACAGAAATTGCACGTAATTTAATCCAAAAGGCACAGTGCCGAATTAAGTACAAGAATACTGACTCTTCTTACTGTCTATATTTTGAACCATCCCTGTGACACTAGTTATGGATTCCGAGGCTTCACTCCAGGTTTACTGTATCCCTCTGACGATCTTATTGACGATGAAACACAGAAATTGCATCGGAATTAAATACAAAAGGCACAATGCCGACTTAAGTACAAGAAGACTGACTCTTCATACTGACTATGTTTAAACCTTTTTTGTGACACTAGTTATAGATTCCGATGCTTCACTCCAGGTTTACTGTATCCCTTGGACGTTTTTATTAACGATGAAACACAAAAATTGAATCGAAATTAAATACAAAAAGCACAATGCCGACATAAGTACAAGAAGACTGACTCTTCTTTCTGTCTATGTTTTGAACCATTCATGTGACACTAGTTATAGATTCCGATGCTTCACTCCAGGTTTACTGTATCCCTTGGACCTTCTTATTGACGATGAAACACAGAAATTGCATCGGAATTAAATACAAAAGCCACAATGGCGGCTTAAGTACAAGAAGACTGACTCCTCTTACTGGCAACGTTTTGAACCATTCATGTGACACTAGTTATAGATTCCGGTGCTTCACTTCAGGTTTACTGTATCCCTAGGACCTTCGTATTGACGATAAAACACAGAAATTGCATCGGAATTAAATAAAAAGGCACAATGCCGACTTAAGTACAAGAAGACTGACTCTTCTTACTGACTACGTTTTGAACCATTCCTGTGACACTAGTTATAGATTCCTATGCTTCACTCCAGGTTTACTGGATCCCTTGGACCTACTTATTGACGATGAAACACAGGAATTGCATCGGAAATAAATACAAAATGCACAATGCCGACTTAAGTACAAGAAGACTGACTCTTCTTACTGACTATGGTTTGAACCATTCCTGTGACACTAGTTATAGATTCCTATGCTTCACTTCAGGTTTACTGTATTCCTCTGCCCTTCTTATTGACGATGAAACACAGAAATTGCAACTGAATTAAATACAAAAGGCACAATGCCGACTTAAGTACAAGAAGACTGACTCTTCTTCTGTCTATGTTTTGAACCATTCCTGTGACTCTAGTTATAGATTTCGATGCTTCACTTCAGGTTTACTGTATCCCTTGGACCTTCTTATTGACGAAGAAACACAGAAATTGCATCGGAATTAAATTCAAAAGGCACAATGCCGACTTAAGAACAAAAAGACTGACTCTTCTTACTGACTATGTTTTGAACCATTATTGTGACACTAGTTACAGATTCCGATGCTTCACATCAGGTTTACTGGATCCCTTGGACTACTTATTGACGATGAAACACAGAAATAGCATCGGAATTAAATACAAAAGGCACAATTCCGACTTAAGTACAAGAATTCTGACTCTTCTTACTGACTATGCTTTGAACCATTCCTGTGGCACTAGTTATAGATTCCGATGGTTCGCTTCAGGTTTACTGTATTCCTTGGACCTTCTTATTGACGATGAAACACTGCAATTGCATCGGAATTAAATGGAAGCGGCACAATGCCGACTTAAGTACAGTAGACTGACTCTTCCTACTGTCTATGTGTTGAACCATTCCTGTGACACTAGTTATAGATTCCGATGCTTCACTTCAGGTTTACTGTACCCCTCTGCCCTTCTTATTGACGATGAAACACAGAAATTGCAACGGAATTAAATACAAATGGCACAATGCCAACTTAAGTACAAGAAGACTGACTCTTCTTCTTTCTACGTTTCGAACCATTCCTGTGACACTTGTTATAGATTTCGATGCTTCACTTCAGTTTTACTGTATCCCTTGGACCTTCTTATTGACGATGAAACACAGAAATTGCATCGGAATTAAATACAAAAGGCACAATGCCGACTTAAGAACAAGAAGACTGACTCTTCTTACTGACGATGCTTTGAACCATTCCTGTGACACTAGTTATAGATTCGGATGCTTCACTTCAGGTTTACTGTATCCCAATGACCTTCTTACTGACGATGAAACACAGAAATTGCACGGAATTAAATCCAAAACGCACAGTGCCGAATTAAGTACAAGAATACTGACTCTTCTTACTGCCTATGTTTTGAACCATCCCTGTGACACTAGTTACGGATTCCGAAGCTTCACTCCAGGTTTTCTGTATCCCTTGGACCTCCTGATTGACGATGAAACTCAGAAATTGCACGGAATTAAATCCAAAAGGCACAGTGCCGAATTAAGTACAAGAATACTGACTCTTCTTACTGTCTATATTTTGAACCATCCCTGTGACACTAGTTATGGGTTCCGATGCTTCACTCCAGGTTTACTGTATCCCTCTGCCCCTCTTATTGACGATGAAACACAGAAATTGCAACGGAATTAAATACAAATGGCACAATGCCAACTTAAGTACAAGAAGACTGACTCTTCTTACTGACTTTGTTTTGAACCATTCCTGTGACACTAGTTATAGATTCCGATCCTTCACTTCAGGTTTACTGTATCCCACTGACCTTCTTATTGACGATGAAACACAGAAATTGCACGGAATTAAATATAAAAGGCACAGTGCCGAATTAAGTACAAGAATACTGACTCTTCTTACTGTCTATACTTTGAACCATCCCTGTGTCACTAGTTATGGATTCCGATGCTTCACTCCAGGTTTACTGTATCCCTCTGACGTTCTTATTGACGATGAGACACAGAAATTCCGTCGGAATTAAATACAAAACGCACAATGCCGCATTAAGTACAAGAATACTGACTCTTCTTACTGTCTATGTTTTGAACCATCCCTGTGACACTAGTTATAGATTTCGATGCTTCGCTTCAGGTTTACTATATCCCTTGGACCTTCTTATTGACGATGAAAAACAGAAATTGCATCGGAATTAAATACAAAAGGCACAATGTCGACTTAAGAACAAGAAGACTGACTCTTCTTACTGACTTTGTTTTGAACCATTCCTGTGACACTAGTTATAGATTCCGATCCTTCACTTCAGGTTTACTGTATCCCACTGACCTTCTTATTGACGATGAAACAGAGAAATTGCACGGAATTAAATACAAAAGGCACAGTGCCGAATGAAGTACAAGAATACTGACTCTTCTTACTGTCTATATTTTGAACCATCCCTGTGACACTAGTTATGGATTCCGATGCTTCACTCCAGATTTACTGTATCCCTCTGACGTTCTTATTGACGATGAAACACAGAAATTCCGTCGGAATTAAATACAAAACGCACAATGCCGAATTAAGTACAAGAAGACTGACTCTCCTTACTGTCTATATTTTTAGCCATTCCTGTGACACTAGTTATATATTCCGATGCTTCACTCTAGGATTCCTGTATCCCTTGGACCTTCTTATTGACGATGAAACACAGAAATTGCATTGTAATAAAACACAAAAGGCACAATGCCAACTTAAGTACAAGAAGCCTGACCCCTCCCACTGTCTGTGTTTTGAACCATTCCTGTGACACTAGTTATAGATTCCGATGCTTCACTCTAGGTTTACTGTATCCCTTGGACCTTCTTATTGACGATGAAACACAGAAATTGCATCGGAATTAAATAGAAAAGGCACAATGCCGACTTAAGTACAAGAAGACTGACTCTTCCTACTGTATATGTTTGAACCATTCCTGTGACACTAGTTATAGATTCCGATGCTTCACTTCAGGTTTAATGTATCCCTTGGACCTTCTTGTTGACGATGAAACACAGAAATTGCGTCGGAATTAAATACAAAAGGCACAATGTCGACTTAAGTACAAGATGACTGATTCTGCTTACTGACTATGCTTTGATTCTCTCCTGCGACACTAGTTATAGATTCCGATGCTTCACTTCAGGTTTTCTGTATCCCTTGGACCTTCTTATTGAAGAAGAAAGACATAAATAGCATCGGAATTAAATACAAAAGACACAATGCCGACTTGAGTCAAGAAGACTGACTCTTCTTACTGACTATCTTTTGAACCGTTCCTGTGACACTAGTTATAGATTCCGATGCTTCACTCCCGGTTTACTGTATCCCTTGGACCCCCTTATTGACGATGAAACACAGAAATTGCATCGGAATTAAATACAAAAGGCACAATGTCGACTTAAGTACAAGAAGACTGATTCTGCTTACTGACTATGCTTTGATTCACTCCTGCGACACTAGTTATAGATTCCGATGCTTCACTTCAGGTTTTCTGTATCCCTTGGACCTTCTTATTGAAGAAGAAAGACATAAATAGCATCGGAATTAAATACAAAAGACACAATGCCGACTTGAGTCAAGAAGACTGACTCTTCTTACTGACTATGTTTTGAACCATTCCTGTGACACTAGTTATAGATTCCGAACCGTCACTCCAGGTTTACTGTATCCCTTGGACCTCCTTATTGACGATGAAACACAGAAATTGCATCGGAATTAAATACAAAATGCTCAATGCCGACTTAAGTACTAGAAGACTGACTCTTCTTACTGTCTATATTTTGAACCATCCCTGTGACACTAGTTATAGGTTCCGATGCTTCACTCTAGGTTTACTGTATCCCTCTGCCCTTCTTATTGACGATGAAACACAGAAATTGCAACGGAATTAAATACAAATGGCACAATGCCAACTTAAGTACAAGAAGACTGACTCTTCTTACTGACTATGTTTTGAACCATTCCTGTGACACTAGTTATAGATTCCGAACCGTCACTCCAGGTTTACTGTATCCCTTGGACCTCCTCATTGACGATGAAACTCAGAAATTGCACGGAATTAAATCCAAAAGGCACAGTGCCGAATTAAGTACAAGAATACTGACTCTTCTTACTGTCTATACTTTGAACCATCCCTGTGACACTAGTTATAGGTTCCGATGCTTCACTCTAGGTTTACTGTATCCCTCTGCCCTTCTTATTGACGATGAAACACAGAAATTGCAACGGAATTAAATACAAATGGCACAATGCCAACTTAAGTACAAGAAGACTGACTCTTCTTACTGACTTTGTTTTGAACCATTCCTGTGACACTAGTTATAGATTCCGATCCTTCACTTCAGGTTTACTGTATCCCACTGACCTTCTTATTGACGATGAAACACAGAAATTGCACGGAATTAAATACAAAAGGCACAGTGCCGAATTAAGTACAAGAATACTGACTCTTCTTACTGTCTATACTTTGAACCATCCCTGTGACACTAGTTATGGATTCCGATGCTTCACTCCAGGCTTACTGTATCCCTCTGACGTTCTTATTGACGATGAGACACAGAAATTCCGTCGGAATTAAATACAAAACGCACAATGCCGCATTAAGTACAAGAATACTGACTCTTCTTACTGTCTATGTTTTGAACCATCCCTGTGACACTAGTTATAGATTTCGATGCTTCGCTTCAGGTTTACTATATCCCTTGGACCTTCTTATTGACGATGAAACACAGAAATTGCATCGGAATTAAATACAAAAGGCACAATGTCGACTTAAGAACAAGAAGACTGACTCTTCTTACTGACTTTGTTTTGAACCATTCCTGTGACACTAGTTATAGATTCCGATCCTTCACTTCAGGTTTACTGTATCCCACTGACCTTCTTATTGACGATGAAACACAGAAATTGCACGGAATTAAATACAAAAGGCACAGTGCCGAATTAAGTACAAGAATACTGACTCTTCGTACTGTCTATATTTTGAATCATCCCTGTGACACTAGTTATGGATTCCGATGCTTCACTCCAGATTTACTGCATCCCTCTGACGTTCTTATTGACGATGAAACACAGAAATTCCGTCGGAATTAAATACAAAACGCACAATGCCGAATTAAGTACAAGAAGACTGACTCTCCTTACTGTCTATATTGTTAGCCATTCCTGTGACACTAGTTATAGAATCCGATGCTTCACTCTAGGTTTCCTGTATCCCTTGGACCTTCTTATTGACGATGAAACACAGAAATTCCATCGGAATAAAACACAAAAGGCACAATTCCAACTTAAGTACAAGAAGACTGACCCCTCCCACTGTCTATGTTTTGAACCATTCCTGTGACACTAGTTATAGATTCCGATGCTTCACTCTAGGTTTACTGTATCCCTTGGACCTTCTTATTGACGATGAAACACAGAAATTGCATCGAAATTAAATAGAAAAGGCACAATGCCGACTTAAGTACAAGAAGACTGACTCTTCCTACTGTATATGTTTGAACCATTCCTGTAACACTAGTTATAGATTCCGATGCTTCACTTCAGGTTTAATGTATCCCTTGGACCTTCTTGTTGATGATGAAACACAGAAATTGCATCGGAATTAAATACAAAAGGCACAATGTCGACTTAAGTACAAGAAGACTGATTCTGCTTACTGACTATGCTTTGATTCATTCCTGCGACACTAGTTATAGATTCCGATGCTTCACTTCAGGTTTTCTGTTTCCCTTGGACCTTCTTATTGAAGAAGAAAGACATAAATAGCATCGGAATTAAATACAAAAGACACAATGCCGACTTGAGTGCAAGAAGACTGACTCTTCTTACTGACTATGTTTTGAACCATTCCTGTGACAGTAGTTATAGATTCCGATGCTTCACTTCAGGTTTACTGTATCCCTTGGACCTTATTGTTGACGATGTAACATTGAAATTGCATCGGAATTAAATACAAAATTCACAATGCCGACTTAAGTACAAGAAGACCGACTCTTCTTACTGACTATGTTTTTATTCATTCCTGTGACACTAGTTATAGATTCCGATGCTTCACTCCAGGTTTACTGTATCCCTTGGACCTGCTTATTGACGATGATACACAGAAATTGCATCGGAATGCCGACTGAAGTACAAGAAGACTGACCCTTCTTACTGACTATGTTTTGAACCATTCCTGTGACACTAGTTATAGATTCCGATGCTTCACTTCAGGTTTACTGTATCCCTCTTACCCTCTTATTGACGATGATACACAGAAATTGCATCGGAATAAAATACAAAATGCACAATGCTGACTTAAGTACAAGAAGGCTGACTCTTCCTACTGTCTATGCTTTGAACCATTCCTGTTACACTAGTTATAGATTCCGATGCTTCAATTCAGGTTTACTGTATCCCTTGGACTTTCTCTTTGAAATGAAAGACATAAATAGCATCGGAATTAAATACAAAAGGCACAATACCGACTTAAGTACAAGAAGACAGATTCTTCTTACTGTCTATGTTTTGAACCATTCCTGTGACACTAGTTATAGATTCCGATGCTTCGCTATAGGTTTACCGTATCCCTTGGACCCTTCTTATTGACGATGAAACACGGAAATTGCATCGGAATTAAATAGAAAAGGCACAATGTCGACTTAGGTACAAGAAGACTGACTCTTCCTACTGTCTATGAATTGAACCATTCCTGTGACAGTAGTTCCAGATTCCGATTTTCACTTCAGGTTTACTGTATCCCTCTGACCTTCTTATTGACGAAGAAACAGAGAAATTGAATCGGAATTAAATTCAAAAGTCACAATGCCGACTTAATTACACGAAGACTGACTCTTCTTTCTGACTATGTTTTGAACCTTTCCTGTGACACTAGTTATAGATTCCGATGCTTCACTTCAGGTTTACTGTATCCCTCTGACCTTCGTATTGACGATGAAACACAGAAATTGCATCGGAATTAAATACAAAAGACGTAATGCCGAATTAAGTACAAGATTACTGACTCTTTTTACTGTCTCTGTCTTGAGCCATTCCTGTGACACTAGTTATAGATTCCGATGCTTCACTTCAGGTTTACTGTATCCCTCTTACCTTCTTATTGACGATGCAACACAGAAATTGCATCGAAATTAAATACAAAATGCACAATGCCGACTTAAGTACAAGAAGACTGACTCTTCCAACTGTCTATGTTTTGAAACATTCCTGTGACACTAGTTATAGATTCCGATTGCTTCACTTCAGGTTTACTGTATCCCTTGGTTCTTCTTATTGAAGATGAAAGACATAAATTGCATCGGAATAAAATACAAAACACACAATGCCGTCTTGAGTGCAAAAAGACTGACTCTTCATACTGACTGTGCTTTGAACCACTCCTGTGACAGTAGTTATAGATTCCGATGCTTCACTTCAGGTTTACTGTATCCCTCTGACCTTCCTATTGACGATGAAACACAAAAATTGCATCGGAATTAAATACCAAAGGCACAATGCCGATTTATGTACAAGAAGATTGAATCCCTTGGACCTACTTATTGACGGTGAAACACAGAAATTGCATCGGAATGCCGACTTAAGTAGAAGAAGACTGACCCTTCTTACTGACTATGTTTTGAACCATCCCTGTGACACTAGTTATAGATTCCAATGCGTCACTTCAGGTTTACTGTATCCCTCTTACCCTCTATTGACGATGAAACACAGAAATTGCATCGGAATTAAATACAATATGCACAATGCTGACTTAAATACAAGAAGGCTGACTCTTCATACTGTCTATGTTTTATACCATTCCTGTGACACTAGTTATAGATTCCGATGCTTCACTCCAGGTTTACTGTATCCCTTGGACCTCCTTATTGAAGATCAAACACAGAAATTGCATCGGAATTAAATACAAAAGGCATAATGCTGACTTAAGTACAAGAAGACAGACTCTTCTCACTGTATATGTTTTGAGCCACTCCTGTGACACTAGTTATAGATTCCGATGCTTCACTCCAGGTTTACTGTATCCCTTGGATCTTCGTATTGACGATAAAACACTGAAATAGCATCGGAATTAAATAGAAAAGGCATAATGCCGACTGAAGTACAAGAAGACTGACCCTTCCATCTCTCTATGTTTTGAACCATTCCTGTGACACTAGTTATAGATTTCGATGCTTCACTTCAGGTTTACTGTATCCCTTGGACCTTCTTATTGACGAAGAAACACAGAAATTGCATCGGAATTAAATTCAAAAGGCACAATGCCGACTTAAGAACAAAAAGACTGACTCTTCTTACTGACTATGTTTTGAACCATTATTGTGACACTAGTTACAGATTCCGATGCTTCACATCAGGTTTACTGGATCCCTTGGACTACTTATTGACGATGAAACACAGAAATAGCATCGGAATTAAATACAAAAGGCACAATTCCGACTTAAGTACAAGAATTCTGACTCTTCTTACTGACTATGCTTTGAACCATTCCTGTGGCACTAGTTATAGATTCCGATGGTTCGCTTCAGGTTTACTGTATTCCTTGGACCTTCTTATTGACGATGAAACACTGCAATTGCATCGGAATTAAATGGAAGCGGCACAATGCCGACTTAAGTACAGTAGACTGACTCTTCCTACTGTCTATGTGTTGAACCATTCCTGTGACACTAGTTATAGATTCCGATGCTTCACTTCAGGTTTACTGTACCCCTCTGCCCTTCTTATTGACGATGAAACACAGAAATTGCAACGGAATTAAATACAAATGGCACAATGCCAACTTAAGTACAAGAAGACTGACTCTTCTTCTTTCTACGTTTCGAACCATTCCTGTGACACTTGTTATAGATTTCGATGCTTCACTTCAGTTTTACTGTATCCCTTGGACCTTCTTATTGACGATGAAACACAGAAATTGCATCGGAATTAAATACAAAAGGCACAATGCCGACTTAAGAACAAGAAGACTGACTCTTCTTACTGACGATGCTTTGAACCATTCCTGTGACACTAGTTATAGATTCGGATGCTTCACTTCAGGTTTACTGTATCCCAATGACCTTCTTACTGACGATGAAACACAGAAATTGCACGGAATTAAATCCAAAACGCACAGTGCCGAATTAAGTACAAGAATACTGACTCTTCTTACTGCCTATGTTTTGAACCATCCCTGTGACACTAGTTACGGATTCCGAAGCTTCACTCCAGGTTTTCTGTATCCCTTGGACCTCCTGATTGACGATGAAACTCAGAAATTGCACGGAATTAAATCCAAAAGGCACAGTGCCGAATTAAGTACAAGAATACTGACTCTTCTTACTGTCTATATTTTGAACCATCCCTGTGACACTAGTTATGGGTTCCGATGCTTCACTCCAGGTTTACTGTATCCCTCTGCCCCTCTTATTGACGATGAAACACAGAAATTGCAACGGAATTAAATACAAATGGCACAATGCCAACTTAAGTACAAGAAGACTGACTCTTCTTACTGACTTTGTTTTGAACCATTCCTGTGACACTAGTTATAGATTCCGATCCTTCACTTCAGGTTTACTGTATCCCACTGACCTTCTTATTGACGATGAAACACAGAAATTGCACGGAATTAAATACAAAAGGCACAGTGCCGAATTAAGTACAAGAATACTGACTCTTCTTACTGTCTATACTTTGAACCATCCCTGTGTCACTAGTTATGGATTCCGATGCTTCACTCCAGGTTTACTGTATCCCTCTGACGTTCTTATTGACGATGAGACACAGAAATTCCGTCGGAATTAAATACAAAACGCACAATGCCGCATTAAGTACAAGAATACTGACTCTTCTTACTGTCTATGTTTTGAACCATCCCTGTGACACTAGTTATAGATTTCGATGCTTCGCTTCAGGTTTACTATATCCCTTGGACCTTCTTATTGACGATGAAAAACAGAAATTGCATCGGAATTAAATACAAAAGGCACAATGTCGACTTAAGAACAAGAAGACTGACTCTTCTTACTGACTTTGTTTTGAACCATTCCTGTGACACTAGTTATAGATTCCGATCCTTCACTTCAGGTTTACTGTATCCCACTGACCTTCTTATTGACGATGAAACAGAGAAATTGCACGGAATTAAATACAAAAGGCACAGTGCCGAATGAAGTACAAGAATACTGACTCTTCTTACTGTCTATATTTTGAACCATCCCTGTGACACTAGTTATGGATTCCGATGCTTCACTCCAGATTTACTGTATCCCTCTGACGTTCTTATTGACGATGAAACACAGAAATTCCGTCGGAATTAAATACAAAACGCACAATGCCGAATTAAGTACAAGAAGACTGACTCTCCTTACTGTCTATATTTTTAGCCATTCCTGTGACACTAGTTATAGATTCCGATGCTTCACTCTAGGATTCCTGTATCCCTTGGACCTTCTTATTGACGATGAAACACAGAAATTGCATCGTAATAAAACACAAAAGGCACAATGCCAACTTAAGTACAAGAAGCCTGACCCCTCCCACTGTCTATGTTTTGAACCATTCCTGTGACACTAGTTATAGATTCCGATGCTTCACTCTAGGTTTACTGTATCCCTTGGACCTTCTTATTGACGATGAAACACAGAAATTGCATCGGAATTAAATAGAAAAGGCACAATGCCGACTTAAGTACAAGAAGACTGACTCTTCCTACTGTATATGTTTGAACCATTCCTGTGACACTAGTTATAGATTCCGATGCTTCACTTCAGGTTTAATGTATCCCTTGGACCTTCTTGTTGACGATAAAACACAGAAATTGCGTCGGAATTAAATACAAAAGGCACAATGTCGACTTAAGTACAAGATGACTGATTCTGCTTACTGACTATGCTTTGATTCACTCCTGCGACACTAGTTATAGATTCCGATGCTTCACTTCAGGTTTTCTGTATCCCTTGGACCTTCTTATTGAAGAAGAAAGACATAAATAGCATCGGAATTAAATACAAAAGACACAATGCCGACTTGAGTCAAGAAGACTGACTCTTCTTACTGACTATCTTTTGAACCGTTCCTGTGACACTAGTTATAGATTCCGATGCTTCACTCCCGGTTTACTGTATCCCTTGGACCCCCTTATTGACGATGAAACACAGAAATTGCATCGGAATTAAATACAAAAGGCACAATGTCGACTTAAGTACAAGATGACTGATTCTACTTACTGACTATGCTTTGATTCACTCCTGCGACACTAGTTATAGATTCCGATGCTTCACTTCAGGTTTTCTGTATCCCTTGGACCTTCTTATTGAAGAAGAAAGACATAAATAGCATCGGAATTAAATACAAAAGACACAATGCCGACTTGAGTCAAGAAGACTGACTCTTCTTACTGACTATGTTTTGAACCATTCCTGTGACACTAGTTATAGATTCCGAACCGTCACTCCAGGTTTACTGTATCCCTTGGACCTCCTTATTGACGATGAAACACAGAAATTGCATCGGAATTAAATACAAAATGCTCAATGCCGACTTAAGTACTAGAAGACTGACTCTTCTTACTGTCTATGTTTGTACCATTCCTGTGACACTAGTTATAGATTCCGATGCTTCACTCCAGGTTTACTGTATCCCTCTGATCTTCGTATTGACGATGAAACACACAAATTGCATCGGAATTAAATAAAAAGGCACAATGCCGACTTAAGTACAAGAAGACTGACTCTTCCTACTGTATATGTTTGAACCATTCCTGTGACACTAGTTATAGATTCCGATGCTTCACTTCTGGTTTAATGTATCCCTTGGACCTTCTTGTTGACGATGAATCACAGAAATTGCATCGGAATTAAATACAAAAGGCACAATGTCGACTTAAGTACAAGAAGACTGATTCTGCTTACTGACTATGCTTTGATTCATTCCTGCGACACTAGTTATAGATTCCGATGCTTCACTTCAGGTTTTCTGTATCCCTTGGACCTTCTTATTGAAGAAGAAGGACATTAATAGCATCGGAATTAAATACAAAAGACACAATGCCGACTTGAGTCAAGAAGACTGACTCTTCTTACTGACTATGTTTTGAACCGTTCCTGTGACACTAGTTATAGATTCCGATGCATCACTCCCGGTTACATGTATCCCTTGGACCCCCTTATTGACGATGAAACACAGAAATTGCATCGGAATTAAATACAAAAGGCACAATGCCGACTTAAGTACAAGAAGACTGACTCTTCTTACAGACTATGTTTTGAACCATTCCTGTGACACTAGTTATAGATTCCGAACCGTCACTCCAGGTTAACTGTATCCCTTGGACCTCCTCATTGACGATGAAACTCAGAAATTGCACGGAATTAAATCCAAAAGGCACAGTGCCGAATTAAGTATAAGAATACTGACTCTTCTTACTGTCTATATTTTGAACCATCCCTGTGACACTAGTTATAGGTTCCGATGCTTCACTCTAGGTTTACTGTATCCCTCTGCCCTTCTTATTGACGATGAAACACAGAAATTGCAACGGAATTAAATACAAATGGCACAATGCCAACTTAAGTACAAGAAGACTGACTCTTCTTACTGACTTTGTTTTGAACCATTCCTGTGACACTAGTTATAGATTCCGATCCTTCACTTCAGGTTTACTGTATCCCACTGACCTTCTTATTGACGATGAAACACAGAAATTGCACGGAATTAAATACAAAAGGCACAGTGCCGAATTAAGTACAAGAATACTGACTCTTCTTACTGTCTATACTTTGAACCATCCCTGTGACACTAGTTATGGATTCCGATGCTTCACTCCAGGCTTACTGTATCCCTCTGACGTTCTTATTGACGATGAGACACAGAAATTCCGTCGGAATTAAATACAAAACGCACAATGCCGCATTAAGTACAAGAATACTGACTCTTCTTACTGTCTATGTTTTGAACCATCCCTGTGACACTAGTTATAGATTTCGATGCTTCGCTTCAGGTTTACTATATCCCTTGGACCTTCTTATTGACGATGAAACACAGAAATTGCATCGGAATTAAATACAAAAGGCACAATGTCGACTTAAGAACAAGAAGACTGACTCTTCTTACTGACTTTGTTTTGAACCATTCCTGTGACACTAGTTATAGATTCCGATCCTTCACTTCAGGTTTACTGTATCCCACTGACCTTCTTATTGACGATGAAACACAGAAATTGCACGGAATTAAATACAAAAGGCACAGTGCCGAATTAAGTACAAGAATACTGACTCTTCGTACTGTCTATATTTTGAATCATCCCTGTGACACTAGTTATGGATTCCGATGCTTCACTCCAGATTTACTGCATCCCTCTGACGTTCTTATTGACGATGAAACACAGAAATTCCGTCGGAATTAAATACAAAACGCACAATGCCGAATTAAGTACAAGAAGACTGACTCTCCTTACTGTCTATATTGTTAGCCATTCCTGTGACACTAGTTATAGACTCCGATGCTTCACTCTAGGTTTCCTGTATCCCTTGGACCTTCTTATTGACGATGAAACACAGAAATTCCATCGGAATAAAACACAAAAGGCACAATTCCAACTTAAGTACAAGAAAACTGACCCCTCCCACTGTCTATGTTTTGAACCATTCCTGTGACACTAGTTATAGATTCCGATGCTTCACTCTAGGTTTACTGTATCCCTTGGACCTTCTTATTGACGATGAAACACAGAAATTGCATCGGAATTAAATAGAAAAGGCACAATGCCGACTTAAGTACAAGAAGACTGACTCTTCCTACTGTATATGTTTGAACCATTCCTGTGACACTAGTTATAGATTCCGATGCTTCACTTCAGGTTTAATGTATCCCTTGGACCTTCTTGTTGACGATGAAACACAGAAATTGCATCGGAATTAAATACAAAAGGCACAATGTCGACTTAAGTACAAGAAGACTGATTCTGCTTACTGACTATGCTTTGATTCATTCCTGCGACACTAGTTATAGATTCCGATGCTTCACTTCAGGTTTTCTGTTTCCCTTGGACCTTCTTATTGAAGAAGAAAGACATAAATAGCATCGGAATTAAATACAAAAGACACAATGCCGACTTGAGTGCAAGAAGACTGACTCTTCTTACTGACTATGTTTTGAACCATTCCTGTGACAGTAGTTATAGATTCCGATGCTTCACTTCAGGTTTACTGTATCCCTTGGACCTTCTTGTTGACGATGTAACATTGAAATTGCATCGGAATTAAATACAAAATTCACAATGCCGACTTAAGTACAAGAAGACCGACTCTTCTTACTGACTATGTTTTTATTCATTCCTGTGACACTAGTTATAGATTCCGATGCTTCACTCCAGGTTTACTGTATCCCTTGGACCTGCTTATTGACGATGATACACAGAAATTGCATCGGAATGCCGACTGAAGTACAAGAAGACTGACCCTTCTTACTGACTATGTTTTGAACCATTCCTGTGACACTAGTTATAGATTCCGATGCTTCACTTCAGGTTTACTGTATCCCTCTTACCCTCTTATTGACGATGATACACAGAAATTGCATCGGAATAAAATACAAAATGCACAATGCTGACTTAAGTACAAGAAGGCTGACTCTTCCTACTGTCTATGCTTTGAACCATTCCTGTTACACTAGTTATAGATTCCGATGCTTCAATTCAGGTTTACTGTATCCCTTGGACTTTCTCTTTGAAGATGAAAGACATAAATAGCATCGGAATTAAATACAAAAGGCACAATACCGACTTAAGTACAAGAAGACAGATTCTTCTTACTGTCTATGTTTTGAACCATTCCTGTGACACTAGTTATAGATTCCGATGCTTCGCTATAGGTTTACCGTATCCCTTGGACCTTCTTATTGACGATGAAACACGGAAATTGCATCGGAATTAAATAGAAAAGGCACAATGTCGACTTAGGTACAAGAAGACTGACTCTTCCTACTGTCTATGAATTGAACCATTCCTGTGACAGTAGTTCCAGATTCCGATGCTTCACTTCAGGTTTACTGTATCCCTCTGACCTTCGTATTGACGATGAAACACAGAAATTGCATCGGAATTAAATACAAAAGACGTAATGCCGAATTAAGTACAAGATTACTGACTCTTTTTACTGTCTCTGTCTTGAACCATTCCTGTGACACTAGTTATAGATTCCGATGCTTCACTTCAGGTTTACTGTATCCCTCTTACCTTCTTATTGACGATGCAACACAGAAATTGCATCGAAATTAAATACAAAATGCACAATGCCGACTTAAGTACAAGAAGACTGACTCTTCCAACTGTCTATGTTTTGAAACATTCCTGTGACACTAGTTATAGATTCCGATGCTTCACTTCAGGTTTACTGTATCCCTTGGTTCTTCTTATTGAAGATGAAAGACATAAATTGCATCGGAATAAAATACAAAACACACAATGCCGTCTTGAGTGCAAAAAGACTGACTCTTCATACTGACTGTGCTTTGAACCACTCCTGTGACAGTAGTTATAGATTCCGATGCTTCACTTCAGGTTTACTGTATCCCTCTGACCTTCTTATTGACGATGAAACACAAAAATTGCATCGGAATTAAATACAAAAGGCACAATGCCGACTCAAGTACAAGAAGACTGGCTCTTCTTACTGTCTATGCTTTTGAACCTTTCCTGTGACACTAGTTTTAGATTTCGATGCTTCACTCCAGGTTTACTGTATCCCTTGGAACTTCTTATGGACGATAAAAGACAGAAATAGCATCGGAATTAAATACAAAAGGCACAATACCGACTTGAGTACAAGAAGAGTGACTCTTCTTACTGACTATGATTTGAAAAATTCCTGTGACAGTAGTTATATATTCCGATGCTTCACACCAGGTTTACTGTATCCCTTGGACCTTCTTGTTGTGGATGAAGCATTGAAATTGCATCGGAATTAAATACCAAAGGCACAATGCCGATTTATGTACAAGAAGATTGAATCCCTTGGACCTACTTATTGACGGTGAAACACAGAAATTGCATCGGAATGCCGACTTAAGTAGAAGAAGACTGACCCTTCTTACTGACTATGTTTTGAACCATCCCTGTGACACTAGTTATAGATTCCAATGCGTCACTTCAGGTTTACTGTATCCCTCTTACCCTCTTATTGACGATGAAACACAGAAATTGCATCGGAATTAAATACAATATGCACAATGCTGACTTAAATACAAGAAGGCTGACTCTTCATACTGTCTATGTTTTATACCATTCCTGTGACACTAGTTATAGATTCCGATGCTTCACTCCAGGTTTACTGTATCCCTTGGACCTCCTTATTGAAGATCAAACACAGAAATTGCATCGGAATTAAATACAAAAGGCATAATGCTGACTTAAGTACAAGAAGACAGACTCTTCTCACTGTATATGTTTTGAGCCACTCCTGTGACACTAGTTATAGATTCCGATGCTTCACTCCAGGTTTACTGTATCCCTTGGATCTTCGTATTGACGATAAAACACTGAAATAGCATCGGAATTAAATAGAAAAGACATAATGCCGACTGAAGTACAAGAAGACTGACCCTTCCATCTCTCTATGTTTTGAACCATTCCTGTGACACTAGTTACAAATTCCGATGCTTCACTTCAGGTTTACTGTATCCCTCTGACCTTCTTATTGACGATGAAACACAGAAATTGCATCGGAATTAAATACAAAAGGCACTATTCCGACTTAAGTACAAGATGACTGAATCTTCATACTGTCTTTGCTTTGAACCATTCCTGTGACACTAATTATAGATTCCGATGCTTCACTCCAGGTTTACAGTATCCCTCTGACCTTCTTATTGACGACGAAACACAGAAATTGCATCGGAATTAAATACAAAAGACACAATGCCGTCTCAAGTACAAGAAGACTGGCTCTTCTTACTGTCTATGTTTTGAACCTTTCCTGTGATACCGGTTTTAGATTCCGATGCTTCACATCAGGTTTACTGTATCCCTCTTACCTTCTTATTGACGATGAAACACAGAAATTACATCGGAATTAAATACAAAAAGCACAATGCCGACTTAAGTACAAGAAGACTGACTCTTCCTACTGCCTATGTTTTGAACCATTCCTGTGACACTAGTTATAGATTCCGATTCTTCACTTCAGGTTTACTGTATCCCTTGGACCTTCTTAATGACGATTAAAGACATAAATTGCATCGGAATTAAATACAAAAATCACAATGCCGAATTATGTACAAGAAGACTGAATCCCTTGGACCTACTTATTGACGATGAAACACAGAAATTGCATCGGAATGCCGACTTAAGTACAAGAAGACTGACCCATCTTATTGACTATGTTTTGAACCATTCCTGTGACACTAGTTATAGATTCCAATGCTGCACTGCAGGTTTACTGTATCCCTCTGCCCTTTTTATTGACGATGAAACACAGAAATTGCATCGGAATTAAATACAAAAGGCACTATTCCGACTTAAGTACAAGATGACTGACTCTTCTTACTGTCTTCGTTCTGAACCATTCCTGTGACACTAGTTATAGATTCCGATGCTTCACTTCAGGTTTACTGTACCCCTTGGACCTTCTTAATGACGATTAAAGACATAAATTGCATCGGAATTAAATATAAAAGGCACAATACTGACTTGAGTACAAGAAGAGTGACTCTTCTTACTGACTATGTTTTGAAAAATTGCTGTGACAGTAGTTATAGATTCCGTTGCTTCACTTCAGGTTTACTGTATCCCTTGCAACTTCTTGTTGACGATGAAACATTGAAATTACATTGGAATTAAATACAAAAGGCACAATGCCGACTTATGTACAAGAAGACTGACTCTTCCAACTGTCTATTTTTGAAACATTCCTGTGACACTAGTTATAGATTCCGATGCTTCACTTCAGGTTTACTGTATCCCTTGGTTCTTCTTATTGAAGATGAAAGACATAAATTGCATCGGAATAAAATACAAAACACACAATGCCGTCTTGAGTGCAAAAAGACTGACTCTTCATACTGACTGTGCTTTGAACCACTCCTGTGACAGTAGTTATAGATTCCGATGCTTCACTTCAGGTTTACTGTATCCCTCTGACCTTCTTATTGACGATGAAACACAAAAATTGCATCGGAATTAAATACAAAAGGCACAATGCCGACTCAAGTACAAGAAGACTGGCTCTTCTTACTGTCTATGCTTTTGAACCTTTCCTGTGACACTAGTTTTAGATTTCGATGCTTCACTCCAGGTTTACTGTATCCCTTGGAACTTCTTATGGACGATAAAAGACAGAAATAGCATCGGAATTAAATACAAAAGGCACAATACCGACTTGAGTACAAGAAGAGTGACTCTTCTTACTGACTATGATTTGAAAAATTCCTGTGACAGTAGTTATATATTCCGATGCTTCACACCAGGTTTACTGTATCCCTTGGACCTTCTTGTTGTGGATGAAGCATTGAAATTGCATCGGAATTAAATACCAAAGGCACAATGCCGATTTATGTACAAGAAGATTGAATCCCTTGGACCTACTTATTGACAGTGAAACACAGAAATTGCATCGGAATGCCGACTTAAGTAGAAGAAGACTGACCCTTCTTACTGACTATGTTTTGAACCATCCCTGTGACACTAGTTATAGATTCCAATGCGTCACTTCAGGTTTACTGTATCCCTCTTACCCTCTTATTGACGATGAAACACAGAAATTGCATCGGAATTAAATACAATATGCACAATGCTGACTTAAATACAAGAAGGCTGACTCTTCATACTGTCTATGTTTTATACCATTCCTGTGACACTAGTTATAGATTCCGATGCTTCACTCCAGGTTTACTGTATCCCTTGGACCTCCTTATTGAAGATCAAACACAGAAATTGCATCGGAATTATATACAAAAGGCATAATGCTGACTTAAGTACAAGAAGACAGACTCTTCTCACTGTATATGTTTTGAGCCACTCCTGTGACACTAGTTATAGATTCCGATGCTTCACTCCAGGTTTACTGTATCCCTTGGATCTTCGTATTGACGATAAAACACTGAAATAGCATCGGAATTAAATAGAAAAGACATAATGCCGACTGAAGTACAAGAAGACTGACCCTTCCATCTCTCTATGTTTTGAACCATTCCTGTGACACTAGTTACAAATTCCGATGCTTCACTTCAGGTTTACTGTATCCCTCTGACCTTCTTATTGACGATGAAACACAGAAATTGCATCGGAATTAAATACAAAAGGCACTATTCCGACTTAAGTACAAGATGACTGAATCTTCATACTGTCTTTGCTTTGAACCATTCCTGTGACACTAATTATAGATTCCGATGCTTCACTCCAGGTTTACAGTATCCCTCTGACCTTCTTATTGACGACGAAACACAGAAATTGCATCGGAATTAAATACAAAAGACACAATGCCGTCTCAAGTACAAGAAGACTGGCTCTTCTTACTGTCTATGTTTTGAACCTTTCCTGTGATACCGGTTTTAGATTCCGATGCTTCACATCAGGTTTACTGTATCCCTCTTACCTTCTTATTGACGATGAAACACAGAAATTACATCGGAATTAAATACAAAAAGCACAATGCCGACTTAAGTACAAGAAGACTGACTCTTCCTACTGCCTATGTTTTGAACCATTCCTGTGACACTAGTTATAGATTCCGATGCTTCACTTCAGGTTTACTGTATCCCTTGGACCTTCTTAATGACGATTAAAGACATAAATTGCATCGGAATTAAATACAAAAATCACAATGCCGAATTATGTACAAGAAGACTGAATCCCTTGGACCTACTTATTGACGATGAAACACAGAAATTGCATCGGAATGCCGACTTAAGTACAAGAAGACTGACCCATCTTATTGACTATGTTTTGAACCATTCCTGTGACACTAGTTATAGGTTCCAATGCTGCACTGCAGGTTTACTGTATCCCTCTGCCCTTTTTATTGACGATGAAACACAGAAATTGCATCGGAATTAAATACAAAAGGCACTATTCCGACTTAAGTACAAGATGACTGACTCTTCTTACTGTCTTCGTTCTGAACCATTCCTGTGACACTAGTTATAGATTCCGATGCTTCACTTCAGGTTTACTGTACCCCTTGGACCTTCTTAATGACGATTAAAGACATAAATTGCATCGGAATTAAATATAAAAGGCACAATACTGACTTGAGTACAAGAAGAGTGACTCTTCTTACTGACTATGTTTTGAAAAATTGCTGTGACAGTAGTTATAGATTCCGTTGCTTCACTTCAGGTTTACTGTATCCCTTGCAACTTCTTGTTGACGATGAAACATTGAAATTACATTGGAATTAAATACAAAAGGCACAATGCCGACTTATGTACAAGAAGACTGACTCTTCCAACTGTCTATTTTTGAAACATTCCTGTGACACTAGTTATAGATTCCGATGCTTCACTTCAGGTTTACTGTATCCCTTGGTTCTTCTTATTGAAGATGAAAGACATAAATTGCATCGGAATAAAATACAAAACACACAATGCCGACTTGAGTGCAAAAAGACTGACTCTTCATACTGACTATGCTTTGAACCACTCCTGTGACAGTAGTTATAGATTCCGATGCTTCACTTCAGGTTTACTGTATCCCTCTGACCTTCTTATTGACGATGAAACACGAAAATTGCATCGGAATTAAATACAAAAGGCACAATGCCGACTGAAGTACAAGAAGACTGGCTCTTCTTACTGTCTATGCTTTTGAACCTTTCCTGTGACACTAGTTATAGATTCCGATGCTTCACTCCAGGTTTACTGTATCCCTTGGACCTTCTTATGGACGATAAAAGACAGAAATAGCATCGTAATTAAATACAAAAGGCACAATACCGACTTGAGTACAAGAAGAGTGACTCTTCTTACTGACTATGATTTGAAAAATTCCTGTGACAGTAGTTATAGATTCCGATGCTTCACACCAGGTTTACTGTATCCCTTGGACCTTCTTGTTGTGGATGAAACATTGATATTGCATCGGAATTAAATACCAAAGGCACAATGCCGATTTATGTACAAGAAGATTGAATCCCTTGGACCTACTTATTGACGGTGAAACACAGAAATTGCATCGGAATGCCGACTTAAGTAGAAGAAGACTGACCCTTCTTACTGACTATGTTTTGAACCATCCCTGTGACACTAGTTATAGATTCCAATGCGTCACTTCAGGTTTACTGTATCCCTCTTACCCTCTTATTGACGATGAAACACAGAAATTGCATCGGAATTAAATACAATATGCACAATGCTGACTTAAATACAAGAAGGCTGACTCTTCATACTGTCTATGTTTTATACCATTCCTGTGACACTAGTTATAGATTCCGATGCTTCACTCCAGGTTTACTGTATCCCTTGGACCTCCTTATTGAAGATCAAACACAGAAATTGCATCGGAATTAAATACAAAAGGCATAATGCTGACTTAAGTACAAGAAGACAGACTCTTCTCACTGTATATGTTTTGAGCCACTCCTGTGACACTAGTTATAGATTCCGATGCTTCACTCCAGGTTTACTGTATCCCTTGGATCTTCGTATTGACGATAAAACACTGAAATAGCATCGGAATTAAATAGAAAAGGCATAATGCCGACTGAAGTACAAGAAGACTGACCCTTCCATCTCTCTATGTTTTGAACCATTCCTGTGACACTAGTTACAGATTCCGATGCTTCACTTCAGGTTTACTGTATCTCTCTGACCTTCTTATTGACGATGAAACACAGAAATTGCATCGGAATTAAATACAAAAGGCACTATTCCGACTTAAGTACAAGATGACTGACTCTTCATACTGTCTTTGCTTTGAACCATTCCTGTGACACTAATTATAGATTCCGATGCTTCACTCCAGGTTTACAGTATCCCTTTGACCTTCTTATTGACGACGAAACACAGAAATTGCATCGGAATTAAATACAAAAGACACAATGCCGTCTCAAGTACAAGAAGACTGGCTCTTCTTACTGTCTATGATTTGAACCTTTCCTGTGATACCGGTTTTAGATTCCGATGCTTCACTTCAGGTTTACTGTATCCCTCTTACCTTCTTATTGACCATGAAACACAGAAATTACATCGGAATTAAATACAAAAAGCACAATGCCGACTTAAGTACAAGAAGACTGACTCTTCCTACTGCCTATGTTTTGAACCATTCCTGTGACACTAGTTATAGATTCCGATGCTTCACTTCAGGTTTACTGTATCCCTTGGACCTTCTTAATGACGATTAAAGACATAAATTGCATCGGAATTAAAGACAAAAATCACAATGCCGAATTATGTACAAGAAGACTGAATCCCTTGGACCTACTTATTGACGATGAAACACAGAAATTGCATCGGAATGCCGACTTAAGTACAAGAAGACTGACCCATCTTATTGACTATGTTTTGAACCATTCCTGTGACACTAGTTATAGATTCCAAAGCTGCACTGCAGGTTTACTGTATCCCTCTGCCCTTTTTATTGACGATGAAACTCAGAATTTGCATCGGAAATAAATACAAAAGGCACTATTCCGACTTAAGTACAAGATGACTGACTCTTCTTACTGTCTTCGTTCTGAACCATTCCTGTGACACTAGTTATAGATTCCGATGCTTCACTTCAGGTTTACTGTACCCCTTGGACCTTCTTAATGACGATTAAAGACATAAATTGCATCGGAATTATATATAAAAGCCACAATACCGACTTGAGTACAAGAAGAGTGACTCTTCTTACTGACTATGTTTTGAAAAATTGCTGTGACAGTAGTTATAGATTCCGTTGCTTCACTTCAGGTTTACTGTATCCCTTGGAACTTCTTGTTGACGATGAAACATTGAAATTACATTGGAATTAAATACAAAAGGCACAATGCCGACTTATGTACAAGAAGACTGAATCCCTTGGACCTACTTATTGACGATGAAACACAGAAATTGCATCGGAATGCCGACATAAGTACAAGAAGACTGACCCTTCTTACTGACTATGTTTTGAACCATTCCTGTGACACTAGTTACAGATTCCAATGCTTCACTTCAGGTTTACTGTATCCCTCTCACCCTCTTATTGACGATGAAGCACAGAAATTGCATCGGAATTAAATACAAAATGCACAATGCTGACTTAAGTACAAGAAGTCTGACTCTTCATACTGTCTATGTTTTGAACCATTCCTGTGACTCTAGTTATAGATTCCGATGCTTCACTCCAGGTTTACTGTATCCCTTGGACCTTCGTATTGACGAAAAAACACAGAAATTGAATCGGAATTAAATAGAAAAGGCATAATGCCGACTTAAGTTCAAGAAGACTGACCCTTCTTTCTGACTATGTTTTGAACCATTCCTGTGACACTAGATATAAATTCCGAAGCTTCACTTCAGGTTTGCTGTATCCCTCTGACCTTCTTATTGACGATGGAACACAGGAATTGCATCGGAATTAAATACAAAATGCACAATGCTGGCTTAAGTACAAGAAGGCTGACTCGTCCTACTGTCTATGCTTTGAACCATTCCTGTGACACTAGTTATAGATTCCGATGCTTCACTTCAGGTTTACTGTATCCCTTGGACCTTCTTATTGAAGTTGAAAGACATAAATAGCATCGGAATTAAATACAAAAGACACAATGCCGACTTGAGTGCAAGAAGACTGACTCTTCTAACTGACTATGCTTTGAACCATTCCTGTGACAGTAGTTATAGATTCCGATGCTTCACTTCAGGTTTACTGTATCCCTTGGACCTTGTTGTTGGCGATGAAACATTGAAATTGCATCGGAATTAAATACAAAATTCACAATGCCGACTTAAGTACAAGATGACCGACTCTTCTTACTGACTATGTTTTTATTCATTCCTGTGACACTAGTTATAGATTCCGATGATTCACTCCAGGTTTACTGTATCCCTTGGACCTTCTTATTGACGATGATACACAGAAATTGCATCGGAATGCCGACTTAAGTTCAAGAAGACTGACCCTTCTTACTGACTATGCTTTGAACCATTCCTGTGACACTAGTTATAGATTCCGATGCTTCACTTCAGGTTTAATGTATCTCTCTTACCCTCTTATTGACGATGAAACACAGAAAATGCATCGGAATTAAATGCAAAATGCACAATGCTGACTTAAGTACAAGAAGGCTGACTTTTCCTACTGTCTATCTCTTGAACCATTCCTGTGACACTAGTTATAGATTCCGATGCTTCACTTCAGGTTTTCTGTATCCCTTGGACCTTCTCATTGAAGATGAAAGACATAAATAGCATCGGAAATAAACACAAAAGACACAATGCCGACTTGAGTGCAGGAAGACTCTTCTTACTGACTTTGTTTTGAACCATTCCTATGACACTATTTATAGATTCCGATGCTTCACTCCAGGTTTACTGTATCCCTTGGACCTCCTTATTAACGATCAAACACAGAAATTGCATCGGAATTAAATACAAAAGGCACAATGCCGACTTAAGTACAAGAGGACAGACTCTTCTTACTGTCTATGTTTTGAACCATTCCTGTGACACTAGTTCTAGATTCCGATTTTCACTTCAGGTTTACTGTATTCCTCTGACCTTCTTATTGACGATGAAACACAGAAATTGCATCGGAATTAAATACAAAAGTCACAATGCCGACTTAAGTACACGAAGACTGACTCTTCTTTCTGACTATGTTTTGAACCTTTCCTGTGACACTAGTTATAGATTCCCATGCTTCACTTCAGGTTTACTGTATCCCTTGGACCTTCTCATTCACGATGAAACACAGAAATTGCATCGGAATTAAATACAAAAGGCACAATGCCGACTCAAGTTCAAGACGACTTACTCTTCTTACTGTCTATGTTTGAACCATTCCTGTGGCACTAGTTATAGATTCCGATGCTTCACTTTAGGTTTACTGTATCCCTCTGACCTTCGTATTGACGATGAACACAGAAAATGCAGCGGAATTAAATACAAAAGACACAATGCCGAATTATGTACAGGATTACAGACTCTTTTTACTGTCTCTGTTTTGAACCATTCCTGTGACACGAGTTATAGAGTCCCATGCTTCACTTCAGGTTTACTGTATCCCTCTTACCTTCTTATTGACGATGAAACACAGATATTGCATCGGAATTAAATACAAAAAGCACAATGCCGACTTAAGTACAAGAAACTGACTCTTCCTACTGTCTATGTTTGAACCATTCCTGTGACACTAGTTATAGATTCCGATGCTTCACTTCAGGTTTACTGTATGACTTGGACCTTCTTAATGACGATGAAAGACATAAATTGCATCGTAATTAAATACAAAAAGCACAATACCCACTTGAGTACAGGCAAACTGACTCTTCATACTGACTATGTTTTGAAAAATTCCTGTGACAGTAGTTATAGATTCCGATGCTTCACTTCAGGTTTACTTTATCCTTTGGACCTTCTTGTTGATAATGAAACATTGAAATTGCATCTGAATTAAATACAAAATGCACAATGCTGACTTATGTACAAGCAGACTGAATCCCTTGGACCTACTTATTGACGATGAAACACAGAAATTGCATCGGAATGCCGACTTAAGTACAAGAAGACTGACCCTTCTTAATGACTATGTTTTGAACCATTCCTGTGACACTAGTTGTAGATTCCAATGCTTCACTTCAGGTTTACTGTATCCCTCTTACCCTCTTATTGACGATGAAACAGAGAAATTGCATCGGAATTAAATACAAAATGCACAAAGCTGACTTAAGTACAAGAAGGCTGACTCTTCCTACTGTCTATGTTTAGAACCATTCCTGTGACACTAGTTATAGATTCCGATGCTTCACTTCAGGTTTACTGTATCCCTTGGACCTTCTTATTGAAGATGAAAGGTATAAATAACATCGGAATTAAATACAAAAGGCACAATGCCGACTTGAGTGCAAGCAGACTGACTCTTCTTACTGACTATGCTTTGAACCATTCCTGTGACACTAATTATAGATTCCGATGCTTCACTCCAGGTTTACTGTTTCCCTTGGACCTCCTTATTGATGATCAAACACAGAAATTGCATCGGAATTAAATACAAAAGGCATAATGCCGACTGAAGTACAAGAAGACTGACCCTTCCATCTCTCTATGTTTTGAACCATTCCTGTGAAACTAGTTATAGTTTCCGATGCTTCACTTCAGTTTCAATCTATCCCTCTGACCTTCGTATTGACGATGAAACACAGAAATTGCGTCGGAATTAAATACAAAAGGCACTATTCCGACTTAAGTACAAGATGACTGACTCTTCTTACTGTCTTTGTTTTGAACCATTCCTGTGACACTAATTATAGATTCCGATGCTTCACTCCAGTTTTACTGTATCCCTCTGGCCTTCTTATTGACGATGAAACACAGACATTGCATCGGAATTAAATACAAAAGGCACAATGAGGACTCAAGTACAAGAAGACTGGCTCTTCCTACTTTCTATGCTTTGAACCTTTCCTGTGAGGTCGGTTTTAGATTCCGATGCTTCACTTCAGGTTTACTGTATCCCTCTTACCCTCTTATTGACGATGAAACACAGAAATTGCATCGGAATTAAATACAAAAGGCACTATTCCGACTTAAGTACAAGATGACTAACTCTTCCTACTGTCTATGTTTTGAACCATTCCTGTGACACTAGTTATAGATTCCGATGCTTCACTTCAGGTTTACTGTATCCCTTGGACCTTCTTAATGACGATTAAAGACATAAATTGCATCGGAATTAAATACAAAAGGCACAATACCGACTTGAGTACAAGAAGACTGACTCTTCTAACTGACTATCTATGAAAAATTCCTGTGACAGTAGTTATGAATTCCGATGCTTCACTTCAGATTTACTATGTCCCTTGGACCTTCTTGTTGACGATGAAACATTGAAATTGCATCGGAATTAAATACAAAAGGCACAATGCCGACTTAAGTACAAGAACACTGACTCTTCTTAGTGACTATGATTTGATTCATTCCTGTGACACTAGTTATAGATTCCGATGCTTCACTCCAGGTTTACTGTACTCCTTGGACCTTCTTATTGTCGATGAAACACAGAAATTGAATCGGAATTAAATAGAAAAGGCAAAATGCCGACTTAGGTACAAGAAGACTGACCCTTCTTACTGACTATGATTTGAAAAAGTCCTGTGACACTAGTTATAGATTCCGATGCTTCACTTCAGGTTTACTGTATCCCTTGGACTATGTTATTGACGAAGAAGCACAGAAATTGCATCGGAATTAAATAGAAAAGGCACAATGCCGACTTAAGTACAAGAAGACTGACTCTTCCTACATTCTATGTTTTGAACCATTCCTGTGACACTAGTTATAGATTCCAATGCTTCACTACAGGTTTACTGTATCCCTCTGACCTTCTTATTGACGATGAAACACAGTAAATGCATCGGAATTAAATAAAAAGGCACAATGCCGACGTAAGTACAACAAGACTGACTCTTCCTACGTTCTATGTTTTGAACCATTCCTGTGACACTAGTTATAGAATCCGATGCTTCACTTCAGGTTTACTGTATCCCTTGGACCTTATTATTGACGATGAAAATCAGAAATTGCATCGGAATTAAATACAAAAGGCACAATGCCGACTTAAGTACAAGAAGACTGACTGTTCTTACTGACTATGTTTTGAACCATTCCTGTGACACTAGTTATAGATTCCGGTGCTGCACTTCAGGTTTACTGTATCCCTTGGTCCTTCTTATTGACGATGAAACACAGAAATTGCATCGGAATTAAATACAAAAGGCACAATGCCGACTTCAGTACAAGTATACTGACTCTTCTTACTGTCTATTTTGATCCATCCCTGTGACACTAGTTATAGATTCCGATGCTTCACTCCAGGATTACTGTATCCCTTGGACCTTCTTATTGACGATGAAATACAGAAATTGCATCGGAATTAAATACAAAAGGCACAATGCCGACTTAAGTACAAGAAGACTGACTCTGCTTACTGACTATGTTTTGAACCATTCCTGTGACACTAGTTATAGATTCCGATGCTTCACTCCAGGCTGACTATATCCCATGGACCTTCTTATTCACGAAAAATCACAGAAATTGCATCGGAATTAAATATAAATGGCACAATGCCGACTGAAGTACAAGAAGACTGACCCTTCTTACTGACTATGTTTTGAACCATTCCTGTGACTTTAGTTATAGATTCCGATGCTTCACTTCATGTTTACTGTATCAGTTGGACTTTCTTTTTGACTATGAAGCACAGAAATTGCATCGGAATTAAATAGAAAAGGCACAATGCCGACTTAAGTACCACAAGACTGACTCTTCCTACTGTCTATGTTTTGAACCATTCCTGTGACACTAGTTATAGATTCCGATGCTTCACTACAGGTTTACCGTATCCCTCTGACCTTCTTATTGACGATGAAACACAGAAATTGCATCGGAATTAAATAAAAGGCACAATGCCGACTTAAGTACAAGAAGACTGACTCCTCTTACTGACTATGTTTTGAACCATTCCTGTACTACTAGTTATAGATTCTGATGCTTCACATCAGGTTTACTGTATCCCTTGGACCTTCTTATTGACGATGAAACACAGAAATTGCATCGGAATTAAATACAAAAGGCACAATGCCGACTTAAGTACAAGAACACTGACTCTTCTTACTGACAATGTTTTGAACCATTCCCGTGACACTAGTTATAGATTCCGATGCTTCACTTCAGATTTACTGTATCCCTCTGACCTTCCTATTGACGATGAAACACAGAAATTGCATTGGAATTAAACACTAAAGGCACAATGCCGAATTAAGTACAAGAAGACTGACTCTAATTACTGTCGATGTTTTGAACCATTCCTGTGACACTAGTTATAGATTCCGATGCTTCACTCCAGGTTTTCTATATTCCTTGGACCATCTTATTGACGATGAAACACAGAAATTGCAGCGGAATTAAATAAAAAAGGCACAAGCCGACATAAGTACAAGAAGACAGACTCTTCTTACATTCTATGTTTTGAACCATTCCTGTGACACTAATTATAGATTCCGATGCTTCACTTCAGGTTTACTGTATCCCTTGGACCTTCTTATTAACGATGTAACACAGAAATTGCATCGTAATTAAATGCAAAAGGCACAATGCCGGCTTAAGTACAAGACGACTGACACTTTTTACTGTCTATGTTTTGAACCATTCCTGTGACACTAGTTATAGATTCCGATGCTTCACTTCAGGTTAACTGTATCCCTTGGACTTTCATTTTGACTATGAAGCACAGAAATTGCATCGGAATTAAATAGAAAAGGCACAATGCCGACTTAAGTACAAGAAGACTGACTCTTCCTACTGTCTATGTTTTGAACCATTCCTGTGACACTAGTTATAGATTCCGATGCTTCACTACAGGTTTACCGTATCCCTCTGACCTTCTTATTGACGATGAAACACAGAAATTGCATCGGAATTAAATAAAAGGCACAATGCCGACTTAAGTACAACAAGACTGACCCTTCCTACTGTCTATGTTTCGAACCATTCCTGTGACACTAGTTATAGATTCCGATGCTTCACTTCAGGTTTACTGAATCCCTTCTACCTTCTTATTGACGATGAAACACAGAAATTGCATCGGAATTACATACAAAAGGCACAATGCCGACTTAAGTACAAGAAGACTGACTCTTCTTACTGACTATGTTTTGAACCATTCCTGTGACACTAGTTATAGATTCCGATCTTTCACTTGAGGTTTACTGTATCCCTCTGACCTACTTATAGACGATGAAACACAGAAATTGCAACGGAATTAAATATAAAAGGCACAATGCCGACTTAAGTACAAGAAGACTGACTCTTCTTACTGACTATGCTTTGAACCATTCCTGTGACACTAGTTATAGATTCCGATGCTTCACTTCAGATTTACCGTATCCCTCTGACCATCCTATTGACGATGCAACACAGAAATTGCAGCGGAATAAAACACAAAAGGCACAATGCCGACTTAAGTACAAGAAGACTGACTCCTCTTGCTGACTATGCTTTGAACCATTCCTGTACTACTAGTTATAGATTCTGATGCTTCACATCAGGTTTACTGTATCCCTTGGACCTTCTTATTGACGATGAAACACAGAAATTGCATCGGAATTACATACAAAAGGCACAATGCCGACTTAAGTACTAGAAGACTGACTCTTCTTACTGACTATGTGTTGAACCATTCCTGTGACACTAGTTATAGATTCCGATCTTTCACTTGAGGTTTACTGTATCCCTCTGACCTACTTATAGACGATGAAACACAGAAATTGCAACGGAATTAAATACAAAAGGCACAATGCCGACTTAAGTACAAGAAGACTGACTCTTCTTACTGACTATGCTTTGAACCATTCCTGTGACACTAGTTATAGAATCTGATGCTTCACATCAGGTTTACTGTATCCCTTGGACCTTCTTATTGCGATGAAACACAGAAATTGCATCGGAATTAAATACAAAAGGCACAATGCCGACTCAAGTACAAGAACACTGACTCTTCTTACTGACTATGTTTTGAACCATTCCCGTGACGCTAGTTATAGATTCCAGTGCTTCACTTCAGATTTACTGTATCCCTCTGACCTTCCTAATGACGATGAAACACAGAAATTGCATTGGAATTAAACACTAAAGGCAAAATGCCGAATTAAGTACAAGAACACTGTTTCTAATTACTGTCGATGCTTTGAACCATTCCTGTAACACTAGTTATAGATTCCGATGCTTCACTCCAGGTTTACTGTATCCCTTGGACTTTCTTATTGACGATGAAACACAGAAATTGCAGCGGAATTAAATAAAAAAGGCACAAGCCGACTTAAGTACATGCAGACCTACTCTTCTTACATTCTATGTTTTGAACCATTCCTGTGACACTAGTTATAAATTCCGATGCTTCACTCCAGGATTACTATATACCTTGGACCTTCTTATTGACGATGAAATACAGAAATTGCATAGGAATTAAATAGAAATGGCACAATGCCGACATAAGTACAAGAAGACTGACTCTTCCTAATGTCTATGTTTTGAACCATTCCTGTGACACTAGTTACAGATTCCGATGCTTCACTTCAGGTTTACTGTATCCCTTGGACCTTCTTATTAACGATGTAACACAGAAATTGCATCGGAATTAAATACAAAAGGCACAATGCCGACCTAAGTACAAGAAGACTGACTCTTTTTACTGTCTATGTTTTGAACCATTCCTGTGACACTAGTTATAGATTCCGATGCTTCACTTCAGGTTTACTGTATCCCTTGGACCTTCTTATTGACGATGAAACACAGAAATTGCTTCGGAATTAATTACAAAAGGCACAATGCCGACTTATGTACAAGAAGACTGACTCTTCTTTTGACTATGTTCTGAACCATTCCTGTGACACTAGTTATAGACTCTGATGCATCACTTCAGATTTACTGTATCCCTCTGACGTTCTTATTGACGATGAAACACAGTAATTGCGTCGGAATTAAATACAAAATGCACAATGCCGAATTAAATACAAGAAGACTGACTCTTCTTACTGTCTATGTTTTGATCCATTCCTGTAACACTGGTAATAGATCCGATGCTTCACTCTAGGTTTACTGTATCCCTTGGACCTTCCTATTGACGATGAAACACAGAAATTGCATCGGAATTAAATAAAAAAGTCACAATGCCGACTTAAGTTCAAGAAGACTTACTCTTTTTACTGTCTATGTTTTGAACCATTCCTGTGACACTAGTTATAGATTCCGATGCTTCACTTCAGGTTTACTGTATCCCTTGGACCTTCTTATTGACGATGAAACACAGAAATTGCTTCGGAATTAATTACAAAAGGCACAATGCCGACTTATGTACAAGAAGACTGACTCTTCTTTTGACTATGTTTGAACCATTCCAGTGGCACTAGTTATAGGTTCCGATGCTTCACTTCAGGTTTACTGTATCCTCTGACCTTCTTATAGGCGATGAAACACAGAAATTGCATCGGAATTAAATACAAAAGACACAATGCGGAATTAAGTATAAGAAGACTGACACTTCCTACTGTCTATGCTTTGAACCATTCCTGTGCCACTAGTTACAGATTCCGATGCTTCACTCAAGGTTTACTGTATCCCTTGGACCTTGTTATCGACGATAAAACACAGAAATTGCATCGGAAATAAATGCAAAAAGCACAATGCCGACTTAAGTACAAGAAGACTGACCCTTCCTACTGTCTATGTTTTGAACCATTCCTGTGACACTATTTATAGATTCCGATGCCTCGCTTCAGGTTTACTGTATCCTTTGGACCTTCTTGTTGACGATGAAACATTGAAATTGCATTGGAATTAAATACAAAAGGCACAATGCCGACTTAAATACAAGAACACTGACTCTTCTTACTGACTATGTTTTGATTCATTCCTGTGACACTAGGTATAGATTCCGATGCTTCACTTCAGGTTTACTGTATCCCTTGGACTATCTTATTGACGATGAAGCACAGAAATTGCATCGGAATTAAATAGAAAAGGCACAATGCCGACGTAAGTACAAGAAGACTGACTCTTCCTACATCCTATGTTTTGAAGCATTCCTGTGACACTAGTTATAGACTTCGATGCTTCACTACAGGTTTTCTGTATCCCTCTGACCTTCTTATTGACGATGAAACACAGTAAATGCATCGGAATTAAATAAAAAGGCACAATGCCGACTTAAGTACAACAAGACTGATTCTTGCTACGTTCTATGTTTTGAACCATTCCTGTGACACTAGTTATGGAATCCGATGCTTCACTTCAGGTTTACTGTATCCCTTGGACCTTCTTATTGACGATGAAAATCAGAAATTGCATCGGAATTAAATACAAAAGGCACAATGCCGACTTAAGTACAAGAAGACTGACTGTTCTTACTGACTATGTTTTGAACCTTTCCTGTGACACTAGTTATAGATTCCGGTGCTGCACTTCAGGTTTACTGTATCCCTTGGACCTTCTTATTGACGATGAAACACAGAAATTGCATCGGAATTAAATACAAAAGGCACAATGCCGACTTCAGTACAAGAATACTGACTCTTCTTACTATCTATGTTTGATCCATCCCTGTGACACTAGTTATAGATTCCGATGCTTCACTTCAGGTTTACTGTATCCCTTGGACTTTCTTTTTGACTATTAAGCACAGAAATTGCATCGGAATTAAATTGAAAAAGCACAATGCCGACTTAAGTACAAGAAGACTGATTCTTCCTACTGTCTATGTTTTGAACCATTCCTGTTACACTAGTTATAGATTCCGATGCTTCACTACAGGTTTACCGTATCCCTCTGACCTTCTTATTGACGATGAAACACAGAAATTGCATCGGAATTAAATAAAAGGCACAATGCCGACTTAAGTACAACAAGACTGACCCTTCCTACTGTCTATGTTTTGAACCATTCCTGTGACACTAGTTATAGATTCCGATCTTTCACTTGAGGTTTACTGTATCCCTCTGACCTACTTATAGACGACGAAACACAGAAATTGCAACGGAATTAAATACAAAAGGCACAATGCTGACTTAAGTACAAGAAGACTGACTCTGCTTACTGACTATGTTTTGAACCATTCCTGTGCACTAGTTATAGATTCCGATGCTTCACTCCAGGCTGACTATATCCCTTGGACCTTCTTATTGACGAAAAATCACAGAAATTGCATCGGAATTAAATATAAAAGCACAATGCCGATTTAAGTACAAGAAGACTGACACTTCTTACTGACTATGTTTTGAACCATTCATGTGACTCTAGTTATGGATTCCGATGCTTCACTTCAGGTTTCCTGTATCCCTTGGACTTTCTTTTTGACTATGAAGCACAGAAATTGCAACGGAATTAAATAGAAAAGGCACAATGCCGACTTAAATACAAGAAGACTGACTCTTCCTACTGTCAATGTTTGAACCATTCCTGTGACACTTGTTATAGATTCCGATGCTTCACTACACGTTTACCGTATCCCTCTGACCTTCTTATTGACGATGTAACACAGAAATTGCATCGGAATTAAATAAAAGGCACAATGCCGACTTAAGTACAACAAGACTGATCCTTCCTACTGTCTATGTTTCGAACCATTCCTGTGACACTAGTTATGGATTCCGATGCTTCACTTCAGGTTTACTGAATCCCTTGGACCTTCTTATTGACGATGAAACACAGAAATTGCATCGGAATTACATACAAAAGGCACAATGCCGACTTAAGTACTAGAAGACTGACTCTTCTTACTGACTATGTTTTGAACCATTCCTGTGACACTAGTTATAGATTCCGATCTTTCACTTGAGGTTTACTGTATCCCTCTGACCTACTTATAGACGATGAAACACAGAAATTGCAACGGAATTAAATACAAAAGGCACAATGCCGACTTAAGTACAAGAAGACTGACTCTTCTTACTGACTATGCTTTGAACCATTCCTGTGACACTAGTTATAGATTCTGATGCTTCACATCAGGTTTACTGTATCCCTTGGACGTTCTTATTGCGATGAAACACAGAAATTGCATCGGAATTAAATACAAAAGGCACAATGCCGACTCAAGTACAAGAACACTGACTCTTCTTACTGACTATGTTTTGAACCATTCCCGTGACGCTAGTTATAGATTCCAGTGCTTCACTTCAGATTTACTGTATCCCTCTGACCTTCCTAATGACGATGAAACACAGAAATTGCATTGGAATTAAACACTAAAGGCAAAATGCCGAATTAAGTACAAGAAGACTGACTCTAATTACTGTCGATGCTTTGAACCATTCCTGTAACACTAGTTATAGATTCCGATGCTTCACTCCAGGTTTTCTGTATCCCTTGGACCATCTTATTGACGATGAAACACAGAAATTGCAGCGGAATTAAATAAAAAAGGCACAAGCCGACTTAAGTACATGCAGACCTACTCTTCTTACATTCTATGTTTTGAACCATTCCTGTGACACTAGTTATAGATTCCGATGCTTCACTCCAGGTTTACTATATACCTTGGACCTTCTTATTGACGATGAAATACAGAAATTGCATAGGAATTAAATAGAAATGGCACAATGCCGACATAAGTACAAGAAGACTGACTCTTCCTAATGTCTATGTTTTGAACCATTCTTGTGACACTAGTTACAGATTCCGATGCTTCACTTCAGGTTTACTGTATCCCTTGGACCTTCTTATAAACGATGTAACACAGAAATTGCATCGGAATTAAATACAAAAGGCACAATGCCGACTTAAGTACAAGAAGACTGACTCTTTTTACTGTCTATGTTTTGAACCATTCCTGTGACACTAGTTAGAGATTCCGATGCTTCACTTCAGGTTTACTGTATCCCTTGGACCTTCTTATTGACGATGAAACACAGAAATTGCTTCGGAATTAATTACAAAAGGCACAATGCCGACTTAAGTACAAGAAGACTGACTCTTCTTTTGACTATGTTCTGAACCATTCCTGTGACACTAGTTATAGACTCTGATGCATCACTTCAGATTTACTGTATCCCTCTGACGTTCTTATTGACGATGAAACACAGTAATTGCGTCGGAATTAAATACAAAATGCACAATGCCGAATTAAATACAAGAAGACTGACTCTTCTTACTGTCTATGTTTTGATCCATTCCTGTAACACTGGTAATAGATCCGATGCTTCACTCTAGGTTTACTGTATCCCTTGGACCTTCTTATTGACGATGAAACACAGAAATTGCATCGGAATTAAATAAAAAAGTCACAATGCCGACTTAAGTTCAAGAAGACTTACTCTTCTTACTGTCTATGTTTGAACCATTCCAGTGGCACTAGTTATAGGTTCCGATGCTTCACTTCAGGTTTACTGTATCCTCTGACCTTCTTATAGGCGATGAAACACAGAAATTGCATCGGAATTAAATACAAAAGACACAATGCGGAATTAAGTATAAGAAGACTGACACTTCCTACTGTCTATGCTTTGAACCATTCCTGTGCCACTAGTTACAGATTCCGATGCTTCACTCAAGGTTTACTGTATCCCTTGGACCTTGTTATCGACGATAAAACACAGAAATTGCATCGGAAATAAATGCAAAAAGCACAATGCCGACTTAAGTACAAGAAGACTGACCCTTCCTACTGTCTATGTTTTGAACCATTCCTGTGACACTATTTATAGATTCCGATGCCTCGCTTCAGGTTTACTGTATCCTTTGGACCTTCTTGTTGACGATGAAACATTGAAATTGCATTGGAATTAAATACAAAAGGCACAATGCCGACTTAAGTACAAGAACACTGACTCTTCTTACTGACTATGTTTTGATTCATTCCTGTGACACTAGGTATAGATTCCGATGTTTCACTTCAGGTTTACTGTATCCCTTGGACTATCTTATTGACGATGAAGCACAGAAATTGCATCGGAATTAAATAGAAAAGGCACAATGCCGACGTAAGTACAAGAAGACTGACTCTTCCTACATCCTATGTTTTGAAGCATTCCTGTGACACTAGTTATAGACTTCGATGCTTCACTACAGGTTTTCTGTATCCCTCTGACCTTCTTATTGACGATGAAACACAGTAAATGCATCGGAATTAAATAAAAAGGCACAATGCCGACTTAAGTACAACAAGACTGATTCTTGCTACGTTATATGTTTTGAACCATTCCTGTGACACTAGTTATGGAATCCGATGCTTCACTTCAGGTTTACTGTATCCCTTGCACCTTCTTATTGACGATGAAAATCAGAAATTGCATCGGAATTAAATACAAAAGGCACAATGCCGACTTAAGTACAAGAAGACTGACTGTTCTTACTGACTATGTTTTGAACCTTTCCTGTGACACTAGTTATAGATTCCGGTGCTGCACTTCAGGTTTACTGTATCCCTTGGACCTTCTTATTGACGATGAAACACAGAAATTGCATCGGAATTAAATACAAAAGGCACAATGCCGACTTCAGTACAAGAATACTGACTCTTCTTACTATCTATGTTTGATCCATCCCTGTGACACTAGTTATAGATTCCGATGCTTCACTTCAGGTTTACTGTATCCCTTGGACTTTCTTTTTGACTATGAAGCACAGAAATTGCATCGGAATTAAATAGAAAAAGCACAATGCCGACTTAAGTACAAGAAGACTGACTCTTCCTACTGTCTATGTTTTGAACCATTCCTGTGACACTAGTTATAGATTCCGATGCTTCACTACAGGTTTACCGTATCCCTCTGACCTTCTTATTGACGATGAAACACAGAAATTGCATCGGAATTAAATAAAAGGCACAATGCCGACTTAAGTACAACAAGACTGACCCTTCCTACTGTCTATGTTTTGAACCATTCCTGTGACACTAGTTATAGATTCCGATCTTTCACTTGAGGTTTACTGTATCCCTCTGACCTACTTATAGACGACGAAACACAGAAAATGCAACGGAATTAAATACAAAAGGCACAATGCTGACATAAGTACAAGAAGACTGACTCTTCTTACTGACTATGCTTTGAACCATTCCTGTGACACTAGAAATAGCTTCCGATGCTTCACTTCAGGTTTACTATATAACTTGGACCTTCTTATTGACGATGACATACAGAAATTGCATCGGAATTACATACAAAAGGCACAATGCCGACTTAAGTCCAAGAAGACTGACTCTTTTTACTGACTATGTTATGAACCACTCCTGTGACACTAGTTATAGATTCCGATCTTTCACTTGAGGTTTACTGTTTCCCTCTGACCTACTTATAGACGATGAAACACAGAAATTGCAACGGAATTAAATACAAAAGGCACAATGCCGACTTAAGTACAAGAGGACTGACTCTCCTTACTGACTATGTTTTGAACCATTCCTGTGACACTAGTTCTAGATTCCGATGCTTCACTTCAGATTTACCGTATCCCGCTGACCTTCCTATTGACGATAAAACACAGAAATTGCATTGGAATTAAACACTAAAGGCACAATGCCGAATTAAGTACAAGAAGACTGACTCTAATTACTGTCGATGTTTTGAACCATTCCTGTGACACTAGTTATAGATTCCGATGCTTCACTCTAGGTTTTCTGTATCCCTTGGACCTTCTTATTGACGATGAAACACAGAAATTGCAGCGGAATTAAATAAAAAAGGCACAATGCCGACTTAAGTACAAGAACACTGACTCTTCTTATTGACTATGTTTTGAACCATTCCCGTGACACTAGTTATAGATTCCGATGCTTCACTTCAGATTTACTGTATCCCTCTGACCTTCCTATTGACGATAAAACACAGAAATTGCATTGGAATTAAACACTAAAGGCACAATGCCGAATTAAGTACAAGAAGACTGACTCTAATTACTGTCGATGTTTTGAACCATTCCTGTGACACTAGTTATAGATTCCGATGCTTCACTCTAGGTTTTCTGTATCCCTTGGACCTTCTTATTGTCGATGAAACACAGAAATTGAAGCGGAATTAAATAAAAAAGGCACAAGCCGACTTAAGTACAAGCAGACTGACTCTACTTACATTCTATGTTTTGAACCATTCCTGTGACACTAGTTACAGATTCTGATGCTTCACTCCAGGTTTACTATATACCTTGGACTTTCTTATTGACGATGAAATACAGAAATTGCATCGGAAATAAATAGAAATGGCACAATGCCGACTTTAGTACAAGAAGACTGACTCTTCCTAATGTCTATGTTTAGAACCATTCCTGTGACACTAGTTATAGATTCCGATGCTTCACTTCAGGTTTACTGTATCCCTTGGACCTTCTTATTAACGATGTAACACAGAAATTGAATCGGAATTAAATACAAAAGGCACAATGCCGACTTAAGTACAAGAAGACTGACTCTTCTTACTGACTATGTTTTGAACCATTCCTGTGACACTAGTTATAGACTCTGATGCTTCACTTCAGGTTTACTGTATCCCTTGGACCTTTTAATTGAAGATGAAACACAGAAATTGCATCGGAATTAAATACAAAAGGCACAATGCCAACTTAAGTACAAGAATACTGACTCTTCTTATTGTCTATGATTTGAACCATCCCTGTGACACTTGTTATAGACTGCGATGCTTCACTCCAGGTTTACTGTATCCCTTGGACCTTCTCATTGACGATGAAACACTGAAATTGCATAGGATTTAAATACAAAAGGCACAATGCCGACTTTAGTACAAGAAGACTCACTCTTCTTAGTGACTATGTTTTGAACCATTCCTGTGACACTAGTTATAGATTCCGATGCTTCACTTCAGATTTACTGTGTCTCTCTGACGTTCTTATTGACGATGAAACACAGTAATTGCGTCGGAATTAAATACAAAATGCACAATGCCGAATTAAGTACAAGAAGACTGACTATTCTTACTGTCTATGTTTTGAACCATTCCTGTAACACTAGTAATAGATCCGATGCTTCACTCTACGTTTACTGTATCCCTTGGACCTTCTTATTGACGATGAAACACAGAAATTGCATCGGAATTAAATAAAAAAGTCACTATGCCGACTTAAGTACAAGAAGACTGACACTTCTTTCTGACTATGTTTGAACCTTTCCTGTGACACTAGTTATAGATTCCAATGCAGCACTTCAAGTTTACTGGCTCCCTTGGACCCTTCTTTTGACGACGAAACACAGAAATTGCATGGGAATTATATACTAAAGGCACAATGCCGACTTAAGTACAAGAAGACTGACTCTTCCTACTGACTATGTTTTGAACCATTCCTGTGACACTAGTTATAGATTCCGATGTTTCACTTCAGGTTTACTGTATCCCTCTGACCTTCTTATTGACGATGAAACACAGAAATTGCATCGGAATGATATACTAAAGCACAATGCCGACTTAAGTACAAGAAGACTGACTCTTCCTACTGACTATGTTTTGAACGTTTCCTGTGACACTAGTTATAGATTCCCATGCTTCACTTCAGTTTTACTCTATCCCTTGGACATTCTTATTGACGATAAATCACTGAAATTACATCGGAATTAATTACAAAAGGCACAATGCCGACATAAGTACAAGAAGACTGACTGTTCTTACTGACTATGTTTGAACCATTCCTGTGACACTAGTTATAGATTCCGGTGCTTCACTTCAGGTTTACTGTATCCCTTGGACCTTCTTATTGACTATGAAACACAGAAATTGCATCGGAAATGAATACAAAAATCACAATGCCGACTTAAGTACAAGAAGACTGACTCTTCTTACTGACTATGCTTTGAACCATTCCTGTTACACTAGTTATAGATTCCGATGCTTCACTCCAGGTTTACTGTATCCCTTGGACCTCCTTATTGTCGATGAAACACAGAAATTGCATCGGAAATAAATACAATAGGCACAATGACGACTTAAGTACAAGAAGACTGACTCATCTTACTGTCTATGTTTTGAACCATTCCTGTGACACTAGTTACAGATTCCGATGCTTCATTCCAAGTTTGCTGTATCCCTTGGACCTTCTTATTGACGATGAAACACAGGAATTGCATCGGAATTAAATAGAAAAGGCACAATGCCGACTTAAGTACAAGAATACTGACTCTTCTTACTCTCTATGTTTTGAACCATCCCTATGACACCAGTTATAAATTCCGATGCTTCACTCCTGGTTTACTGCATCCCTTGGACCTTCGAATTGACGATGAAACACAGAAATTGCAACGGAATTACATACAAAAGGCACAATGCTGACTTAAGTACAAGAAGACTGACTCTTCTTACTGACTATGTTTTGAACCATTCCTGTGACACTAGTTATAGATTCCGATGCTTCACTTGAGGTTTACTGTATCCCTCTGACCTTCTTAATGACGATGAAACACAGAAATATCATCGGAATTAAAACAAAAGGCACAATGACGACTTAAGTACAAGAAGACTGACTCTTCTTACTGTCTATGTTTTGAACCATTCATGTGACACTAGTTATAGATTCCGGTGCTTCACTCCAGGTTTACTGTGTCCCTTGGACCTTCTTATTGACGATGAAACACAGAAATTGCATCGGAATCAAATATAAAAGGCACAATGCAGACTTAAGTACAAGAAGACTGACTCTTCTTACTGACTATGTTTTGAACCGTTCTTGTGACACTAGTTATAGATTACGGTGCTTCACTTCAGGTTTACTGTATCCCTCTGACCTTCTTATTGATGATGAAACACAGAAACTGCATCTGAATTAAATCCAGAAGGCACAGTGCCGACTTTAGTACAAGAATACTGTCTCCTCTTACTGACTATGTTTTGAACCCTTCCTGTGACACTAGTTATAGATTCCGATGCTTCACTTCAGATATACTGAATCCCTCTGACGTTCTTATTGACGATGAAACACAGAAAGTGTGTCGGAATTAAATACAAAAGGCACAATGCCGAATTAGGTACAAGAAGACTGACTCATCTTACTGTCTATGTTTTGAACCATTCCTGTGACACTAGTTACATTTTCCGATGCTTCACTCCCGGTTTACTGTATCCCTTGGACCTTCTTATTGACGGTGAAACACAGAAATTGCATCGGAATTAAATACAAATGCACAATACCGGCTTAAGTACAAGGAGACTGACTCTTCTTACTGACTATGCTATGAACCATTCCTGTGACACTAGTTATAGATTCCGATGCTTCACTTCAGGTTTACTGTATCCCTTGGACCTTCTTATTGACGATGAAACACAGCAATTGCATCGGAATTAAATAGAGAAGGCACAATGCCGACTTAAGTACAAGAAGACTGACTCATCCCACTTACTATGTTTTGTACCATTCCTGTGACACTAGTTACATTTTCCGATGCTTCACTCCCGGTTTACTGTATCCCTTGGACCTTCTTATTGACGGTGAAACACAGAAATTGCATCGGAATTAAATACAAATGCACAATACCGGCTTAAGTACAAGGAGACTGACTCTTCTTACTGACTATGCTATGAACCATTCCTGTGACACTAGTTATAGATTCCGATGCTTCACTTCAGGTTTACTGTATCCCTTGGACCTTCTTATTGACGATGAAACACAGCAATTGCATCGGAATTAAATAGAGAAGGCACAATGCCGACTTAAGTACAAGAAGACTGACTCATCCCACTTACTATGTTTTGTACCATTCCTGTGACACTAGTTATAGATTCGGATGCTTCACTTCAGGTTTACTGTATCCCTTGGACCTTCTTATTGACGATGAAACACAGAAATTGCCTCGGAATTAAATACAAAAGGCACAATGCCGACTTAAGTACAAGAAGACTGACTCTTCTTACTGACTATGTTTTGAACCATTCCTGTGACACTAGTTATACATTCAGATGCTTCACTTCAGGTTTACTGTATCCCTCTGACCTTCTTATTGATGATGAAACACAGAAATTGAATCCGAATTAAATCCAGAAGGCACAGTGCCGAATTAAGTACAAGGAGACTGACTCTTCTTAGTGTCTATGATTTGAACCATTCCTGTGACACTAGTTATAGATTCCGATGCTTCACTCCAGGTTTACTGTATCCCTTGGACCTCCAATTTTACAATGAAACACAGAAATTGCATCGGAATTTAGTACAAAAGGACAATGCCGACTTAAGTGCGAGAAGACTGACTCTTCTTACTGACTATGTTTTGAACCATTCCTGTGACACTAGTTATAGATTCAGATGCTTCACATCAGGTTTCCTGTATCCCTCTTACTTTCTTATTGACGATGAAACACAGAAATTGCATCGGAAGTAAATAGAAAAGGCACAATGCAGATTTAAGTACAAGAAGACTGACTCTTCCTACTGTCTATGTTTGAAATATTCCTGTGACACTAGTTATCGATTCCGATGCTTCACTTCAGGTTTACTGTATCCCTTGGACCTTCTTGTTGACGACGAAACACAGAAATTGCATCGGAATTAAATACAAAATGCACAATTCCGACTTAAGTACAAGAAGACTGACTCGTCTTACTGACTATGATTTGATTCATTCCTGTGACACTAGTTATAGATTCCGATGCTTCACTCCAGGTTTACTGTATCCTTTGGAACTACTTATTGAAAATGAAACATAGAGATTGCATCGGAATTAAATACAAAAGGCACTATGCCGACTTAAGTACAAGAACACTGACTCCTCGTATTGACTATGTTTTGAAACATTCCTGTAACACTAGTTATAGATTCCGGTGCTTCAATTCAGGTTTACTGTATCCCTTGGACCTTCTTATTGGCGAGGAAACAAAGAAATTGCATCGGAATTAAATACAAAAGGCACAATGCCGACTTCAGTACAAGAATACTGACTCTTATTACTGTCTATGTTTTGAACCATCCCTGTGTCACTAGTTATTGATTCCGATGATTCACTCGAGGTTTACTGTATCCCTTGGACCTTCTTATTGACGATGAAACACTGAAATTGCATCGGAATTAAATACAAAAGGCACAATGCCGACCTAAGTACAATAAGCCTGTCTCTTCTATCTGACTAAGTTTTGAACCATTCCTGTGACACTAGTTATAGATTCCGATGCTTCACTTAAGGTGTAATGTATCCCTCTGACCTTCGTATTGAGGATGAAACATAGAAATTGCATCGGAATTAAATACAAAAGGCTCAATGCCGAATTAAGTACAAAAAGACTGACTCTTCTTACTGTCTATGTTTTGAAACATTCATGTGACACTAGTTATAGATTCCGATGCTTCACTCCAGGTTTACTGTATCCCTTGGACCTTCTTATTGACGATGAAACACAGAAATTGCATCGGAATTAGATACAAACGGCACAATGGCGAGATAAGCACAAGAAGACTGACTTTTCTTACTGACTATGTATTGAACCATTCCTGTGACACTAGTTATAGATTCCGATGCTTGACTTCAGATTTACTGTATCCCTCTGACCTTCTTATTGACGATGAAACACAGAAATTGCATCGGAATTAAATACTACAGGCGCAATGCCGAATTAAGTACAAGAAGACTGACTCTTTTTACTGTCGATGTTTTTAACCATTCCTGTGACACTAGTTATAGATTCTGATGCTTCACTTCAGGTTTACTGTAGCCCTCTGACCTTCTTATTGAAGATGAAACACAGAAATTTCATCGGAATTAAATACTAAAGGCACTATGCTGACTTAAGTACAAGAAGACTGACTCTTCTTACTCACTATGTTTCGAACCATTCGAGTGACACCAGTTATAGATTCTGATGCTTCACTTCAGGTTTACTATATACCTTGGATCTTCTTATTTAGGATGAAATACAGAAATTGCATCGGAATTAAATAGAAAAAGCACAATGCCGACTTAAGTACAAGAAGACTGACTCTTCTTACCGTGTATGTTTTGAACCATGCCTGTGACACTAGTTATAGATTCCGATGCTTCTCTCCAGGTATACTATATACCTTGGACCTTCTTATTTAGGATGAAATACAGAAATTGCATCGGAAAATAATAGAAAAGGCACAATGCCGACTTAAGTACAAGAAGACTGACTCTTCCTTCTGTCTATGTTTGAACCATTCCTGTGACACTAGTAGTAGATTCCGATGCTTCACTCTAGGCTTACTGTATCCCTTGGACCTTCTTATTGACGATGAAACACAGAAGTTGCATCGGAATTAAATAAATAAGGCACAATGCCGACTTAAGTACAAGAAGACTGATTCTTCTTACTGACTATGCTTTGAACCATTCCTGTGACCCTAGTTATATATTCCGATGCTTCACTTCAGGTTTACTGTATCCCTTGGACCTTCTTATCGACGATGAAACACAACAATTGCATCGGAATTAAATTGAGAAGGCACAATGCCGACTTAAGTACAAGAAGACTGACACTTCCTACTTTCTATGCTTTGTACCATTCCTGTGACACTAGTTATAGATTCGGATGCTTCACTTCAGGATTACTGTATCCCTCTGACCTTGTCATTGACGATGAAACACAGAAATTGCAACGGAATTAAATACAAAGGGGACAATGCCGACAGAAGTACAAGATGACTGACTCTTCCTCTGTCCATGTTTTGAACCATTCCTGTGACACTAGTTATAAATTTCGATGCTTCACTTCATGTTTACAGTATCCCTTGGACCTTCTTATTGACGATGAAACACAGAGATTGCATCGGAATTAATTCCAAAAGGCACAGTGCCGAATTATGTACAAGAAGACTGACTCTTCTTAGTGTCTATGATTTGAACCATTCCTGTGACACTAGTTATAGATTCCGATGCTTCACATCAGGTTTACTGTATCCCTCTTACTTTCTTATTGACGATGAAACACAGAAATTGCATCGGAAGTAAATAGAAAAGGCACAATGTAGATTTAAGTACAAGAAGACTGACTCCTCCTTCTGTCTATGTTTTGAACCATTCCTGTGACACTCGTTATAGATTCCGATGCTTAACTCCCGGTTTACTGTATCCCTTGGACCTTCTTATTGAGGATGAAACACAAAAACTGCATCTGAATTAAACACAAAAGGCACAATGCCGACTTAAGTACAAGAAGACTGACTTTTCTTACTGACTATATTTTGAACCATTCCTGTGACACTAGTTACAGATTCCGATGCTTGACTTCAGATTTACTGTATCCCTCTGACCTTCTTATTGACGATGAAACACAGAAATTGCATCGGAATTAAATAGTAAAGGCGCAATGCCGAATTAAGTACAAGAAGACTAACTCTTCTCACTGTCGATGTTTTGAACCATTCCTGTGACACTAGTTATAGATTCTGATGCTTCACTTCAGGTTTACTGTATCCCTCTGACCTTCTTATTGACGATGAAGCACAGAAATTTCATCGGAATTAAATACAACAGGTACAATGCCGACATAAGTACAAGAAGAGTGACTCTTCCCACTGTCTATGCTTTAAACCATTCCTGTTACACTAGTTATAGATTCCGATGCTTCACTTCAGGTTTACTGTATCCCTTGGACCTTCTTATTGACGATGGAACACAGAAGTTGCATCGGAATTAAATCCAAAAGGCACAATGCCGACTTATGTACAAAAAGACTGACTCTTCTTACTGACTGTGTTTTGAACCATTCCTGTGACACTAAGTATAGACTCTGATGCTTCACTTCAGGTTTACTGTATCCCTTAGAAATTCTTATTGACGATGAAACACAGAAATTGCATCGGAATTAAATAAAAAAGACACAATGCCGACTCAAGTACAAGAAGACTCACTCTTCTTACCGTGTATGTTTTGAACCATTCCTGTGACACTAGTTATAGATTCCGATGCTTCACTCTAGGTTTACTATATACCTTGGACCTTCTTATTTAGGATGAAATACAGAAATTGCATCGGAATTAAACAGAAAAGGCACAATGCCGACTTAAGTACAAGTAGACTGACTCTTCCTACTGTCTATGTTTGAACCATTCCTGTGACACTAGTAGTAGATTCCGATGCTTCACTCTAGGTTTACTGTATCCCTTGGACCTTCTTATTGACGATGAAACACAGAAATTGCATCGGAATTAAATAAATAAGGCACAACGTCGACTTAAGTACAAGAAGACTGATTCTTCTTACTGACTATGGTTTGAACCATTCGTGGGACCCTAGTTATATATTCCGATGCTTCACTTCAGGTTTACTGTATCCCTTGGACCTTCTTATCGACGATGAAACACAACAATTGCATCGGAATTAAATAGAGAAGGCACAATGCAGACTTAAGTACAAGAAGACTGACACTTCCTACTTTCTATGTTTTGTACCATTCCTGTGACACTAGTCATAGATTTGGATGCTTCACTTCAGTATTACTGTATCCCTCTGACCTTGTCATTGACGATGAAACACAGAAATTGCAACGGAATTGAATACAAAAGGGACAATGCCGACTGAAGTACAAGATGACTGACTCTCCCTCTGTCCATGTTTTGAACCATTCCTGTGACACTAGTTATAAATTTCGATGCTTCACTTCAGGTTTACTGTATCCCTTGGACTTTCTTATTGACGATGAAACACAGAGATTGCATCGGAATTAATTCCAAAAGGCACAGTGCCGAATTATGTACAAGAAGACTGACTCTTCTTGGTATCTATGATATGAACCATTCCTGTGACACTAGTTATAGATTCCGATGCTTCACATCAGGTTTACTGTATCCCTCTTACTTTCTTATTGACGATGAAACACAGAAATTGCATCGGAAGTAAATAGAAAAGGCACAATGCAGATTTAAGTACAAGAAGACTGACTCCTCCTTCTGTCTATGATTTGAACCATTCCTGTGACACTAGTTATAGATTCCGATGCTTAACTCCCGGTTTACTGTATCCCTTGGACCTTCTTATTGAGGATGAAACACAAAAACTGCATCTGAATTAAATACAAAAGGCACAATGCCGACTTAAGTACAAGAAGACTGACTCTTCCTACTGTCTATGTTTTGAACCATTCCTGTGACACTAGTTATAGATTCCGATGCTTCACTTCAGGTTTACTGTATCCATCTGACCTTCTTATTGACGATGAAACACAGAAATAGCATCGGAAGTACATAGAAAAGGCACAATGAAGATTTAAGTACAAGAACACTGACTCTTCCTACTGTCTATGTTTGAACTATTCCTGTGACACTAGTTATAGATTCCGATGCTTCACGTCTGGTTTACTGTATCCCTTGGACCTTCTTGTTGACGACGAAACACAGAAATTGCATCGGAATTAAGTACAAAATGCACAATGCCGACTTAAGTACAAGAAGACTGACTCTTCTTACTGACTATGTTTTGATTCATTCCTGTGACACTAGTTATGGATTCCGATGCTTCACTCCAGGTTTACTGTACCCCTTGGACCTTCTAATTGACGATGAAACACAGAAATTGCATCGGAATTAAATACAAAAGGCACAATGCCGACATAAGTACAAGAAGACTGACTCTTTTTACTGACTATGTTTTGAACCATTCCTGTGACACTAGTTATAGATTCCGATGCTTAACTCCCGGTTTACTGTATCTCTTGGACCTTCTTATTGAGGATGAAGCACAAAAATTGCATCGGAATTAAATACAAAAGGCACATTGCCGACATAAGTACTAGAATACTGACTCTTCTTACTGACTATGTTTTGAACCATTCCAGTGACACTAGTTATGGATTCCGATGCTTGACTTCAGATTTACTGTATCCCTCTGACCTTCTTATTGACGATGAAACACAGTAATTGCATCGGAATTAAATACTAAAGGCGCAATGCCGAATTAAGTACAAGAAGACTTACTCTTCTTACTGTCGATGTTTTTAACCATTCCTGTGACACTAGTTATAGATTCTGATGCTTCACTTCTGGTTTACTGTATCCCTCTGAACTTCTTATTGACGATGAAACACAGAAATTTCATCGGAATTCAATACAACAGGTACAATGCTGACATAAGTACAAGAAGAGTGACTCTTCCCACAGTCTATGCATTAAACCATTCCTGTTACACTAGTTATAGATTCCGATGCTTCACTTCAGGTTTACTGTATCCCTTGGACCTTCTTATTGACGATGAAACACAGAAATTGCATCGGAATTAAATACAAAAGGCACAATGCCGACTTATGTACAAAAAGACTGACCCTTCCTACTGACTATGATTTGAACCATTCCTGTGACACTAAGTATAGACTCTGATGCTTCCCTTCAGGTTTACTGTATCCATTGGACCTTCTTATTGAAGATGAAACACAGAAATTGCATCAGAATTAAATACTAAAGGCACTATGCTGACTTAAGTACAAGAAGGCTGACTCTTCTTAGTCACCATGTTTCGAACCATTCCAGTGACACTACTTATAGATTCTGATGCTGCACTTCAGGTTTACTGTATCCCTTAGACCTTCTTATTGACGATGAAACACAGAAATTGCATCGGAATAAAATAAAAATGGCACAATGCCTACTCAAGTACAAGAAGACTCACTCTTCTTACCGTGTATGTTTTGAACCATTCCTGTGACACTAGTTATAGATTCCGATGGTTCACTTCAGGTTTACTGTATCCGTCTGACCTTCTTATTGACGATGAAACACAGAAATTGCATCGGAATTAAATACAAAAGGCACAATGCCGACTTAAGTACAGGAAAATTGACTCTTCCCACTGTCTATGTTTGAACCATTCCTGTGACACTAGTTATAGATTCCGATGCTTCACTTCAGGTTTTCTGTATCCCTTGGACCTTGTTATTGACGATGAAACACAGAAATTGCATCGGAATTAAATGCAAAAGGCACTATGCCGACCTAAGTACAAGAAGACTGACTCTTCTTACTGACTATGTTTTTAACCATTCCTGTGACATTAGTTATAGACTCTGATGCTTCACTTCAGGTTTACTGTATCCCTTGCACCTTCTTATTGGAAATGAAACACAGAAATTGCATCGGAATTTTATACAAAAGGCACAATGCCGACTTAAGTACAAGAATACTGACTCTTTCTTACTGTCTATGTTTTGAACCATTCCTGTGACACTAGTAGTAGATTCCGATGCTTCACTCCAGGATTACTGTATCCCTTGGACCTTCTTATTAACGATGAAACACAGAAATTGCATCGGAATTAAATAAATAAGGCACAATGCCGATTTAAGTACATGAAGACTGACTCTTCTTACTGACTATGTTTGAACCATTCCTGTGACCCTAGTCATAGATTCCGATGATTCACTTCAGGTTTACTGTATCCCTTGGACCTTCTTATCGACGATGAATCACAGCAATTGCATCGGACTTAAATAGAGCAGGCACAATGCCGACTTAAGTACAAGAAGACTGACTCTTCCAACTTTCTATGCTTTGTACCATTCCTGTGACACTAGTTATAGATTCGGATGCTTCACTACAGGTTTACTGTATCCCTCTGACCTTCTCATTGACGATGAAACACAGACATTGCAACGGAATTAAATACAAAAGGCACAATGCCGACTTAAGTACAAGAAGACTGACTCTTCCTACTGTCTATGTTTGAACTATTCCTGTGACACAAGTTATAGATTCCGATGCTTCACTTCTGGTTTACTGTATCCCTTGGAGATTCTTGTTGACGACGAGACACAGAAATTGCATCGGAACAAAATACTAAATTCACAATTCCGACTTAAGTACAAGAAGACTGACTCTTCTTACTGACTATGTTTTGATTCATTCCTGTGACACTAGTTATAGATTCCGATGCTTCACTCCAGGTTCACTGTATCCCTTGGAACTCCTTATTGACAATTAAGCATAGAAATTGCATCGGAATTAGATACAAAAGGCACAATGGCGACATAAGTACAAGAAGACTGACACTTCTTACTGACTATGATTTGAACCATTCATGTGACACTAGTTATAGATTCCGGTGCTTCACTTCAGGTTTACTGTATCCCTCTGACCTTCTTTTTGACGAGGAAACACAGAAATTGCATCGGAATTAAATACAAAAGGCACAATGCCGACTTCAGTACAAGAATACTGACTCTTATTAATGTCTATGTTTTGAACCATCCCTGTGTCACTAGTTATTGATTCCGATGCTTCACTCCAGGTTTACTGTATCCTTTGGACCTTCTTATTGACGATGAAACACAGAAATTGCATCGGATTTAAATACAAAAGGCACAATGCCGACATAAGTACAATAAGCCTGTCTCTTCTTTCTGACTATGTTTTGAACCATTCCTGTGTCACTAGTTATAGATTCCGATGCTTCACTTCAGGTTTACTGTATCCCTCTGACCTTCTTATTGACGATGAAACATAGAAATTGCATCGGAATTAAATAGAAAAGGCACAATGCCTACCTAAGTACAAGAAGACTGACTTTTCTTACCGACTATGTTTTGAACCATTCCAGTTACACTAGTTATAGATTCCGATGCTTGACTTCAGATTTACTGTATCCCTCTGACCTTCTTATTGACGATGAAACACAGTAATTGCAACGGAATTAAATACTAAAGGCGCAATGCCGAATTAAGTACAAGATGACTGACTCTTCTTACTGTCGATGTTTTTAACCATTCCTGTGCCACTAGTTATAGATTCTGATGCTTCACTTCAGGTTTACTGTATCCCTCTGACCTTCTTATTGACGATGAAACACAGAAATTTCATCGGAATTCAATACAACAGGTACAATGCCGACATAAGTACAAGAAGAGTGACTCTTCCCACTGTCTATGCATTAAAGCATTCCTGTTACACTAGTTATAGATTCCGATGCTTCACTTCAGGTTTACTGTATCCCTTGGACCTTCTTATTGACGATGAAACACAGAAATTGCATCGGAATTAAATACATAAGGCACAATGCCGACTTATGTACAAAAAGACTGACTCTTCCTACTGACTATGTTTTGAACCATTCCTGTGACACTAAGTATAGACTCTGATGCTTCACTTCAGGTTTACTGTATCCCTTGGACCTTCTTATTTAAGATGAAACACAGAAATTGCATCAGAATTAAATACTAAAGGCACTATGCTGACTTAAGTACAAGAAGACTGACTCTTCTTACTCACTATGTTTCGAACCATTCCAGTGACACTAGTTATAGATTCTGATGCTTCACTTCAGGTTTACTGTATCCCTTAGACCTTCTTATTGACGATGAAACACAGAAATTGCATCGGAATTAAATAAAAAAGGCACAATGCCTACTCAAGTACAAGAAGACTCACTCTTCTTACCGTGTATGTTTTAAACATTTCCTGTGACACTAGTTATAGATTCCGATGCTTCCCTTCAGGTTTACTGTATCCCTCTGACCTTCTTATTGACGATGAAACACAGAAATTGCATCGGAATTAAATGCAAAAGGCACTATGCCGACTTAAGTACAAGAAGACCGACTCTTCTTACTGACTATGTTTTTAACCATTCCTGTGACACTAGTTATAGACTCTGATTCTTCACTTCAGGTTTACTGTATCCCTTGCACCTTCTTATTGGAAATGAAACACAGAAATTGCATCGGAATTAAATACAAAAGGCACAATGCCGACTTAAGTACAAGAATACTGACTCTTCTTTCTGTCTATGTTTTGAACCATTCCTGTGACACTAGTAGTAGTTTCCGATGCTTAACTCCCGGTTTACTGTATCCCTTGGACCTTCTTATTGAGGATGAAACACAGAAATTGCATCGGAATTAAGTACAAAATGCACAATGCCGACGTAAGTACAAGAAGACTGACTCTTCTTACTGACTATGTTTTGATTCATTCCTGTGACACTAGTTATGGATTCCGATGCTCCACTCCAGGTTTACTGTACCCCTTGGACCTTCTAATTGACGATGAAACACAGAAATTGCATCGGAATTAAATATAAAAGGCACTATACCGACTTAAGTACAAGAAGACTGACTCTTGTTACTGACTATGTTTTGAACTACTCCTGTGACACTAGTTATAGATTCCGATGCTTAACTCCCGGTTTACTGTATCCCTTGGACCTTCTTATTGAGGATGAAACACAAAAATTGCATCGGAATTAAATACAAAAGGCACATTGCCGACATAAGTACTAGAGTACTGACTCTTCTTACTGACTATGTTTTGAATCATTCCTGTGACACTAGTTATAGATTCCGATGCTTCACTCCAGGTTTACTGTATCCCTTGGAACTCCTTATTGAAAATGAAACATAGAAATTGCATCGGAATTAAATACAAAAGTCACAATGAAGACTTAAGTACAAGAAGACTGACTCTTCGTATTGACTATGTTTTGAAACATTCCTGTAACACTAGTTATAGATTCCGGTGCTTCGCTTCAGGTTTACTGTATCCCTTGGACCTTCTTTTTGACGAGGAAACACAGATATTGCATCGGAATTAAATACAAAAGGCACAATGCCGACTTCAGTACAAGAATACTGACTCTTATTAATGTCTATGTTTTGAACCATCCCTGTGTCACTAGTTATTGATTCCGATGCTTCGCTCCAGGTTTACTGTATCCCTTGGACCTTCTTATTGACGATGAAACACAGAAATTGCATCGGAATTAAATACAAAAGGCACAATGCCGACCTAAGTACAATAAGCCTGTCTCTTCTTTCTGACTATGTTTTGAACCATTCCTGTGTCACTAGTTATAGATTCCGATGCATCACTTAAGGTTTACTGTATCCCTCTGACCTTCTTATTGACGATGAAACATAGAAATTGCATCAGAATTAAATACAAAAGGCACAATGCCTACCTAAGTACAAGAAGACTGACTTTTCTTACTGACTATGTTTTGAACCAATCCAGTGACACTAGTTATAGATTCCGATGCTTGACTTCAGATTTACTGTATTCCTCTGACCTTCTTATTGACGATGAAACACAGTAATTGCATCGGAAATAAATACTAAAGGCGCAATGCCGAATTAAGTACAAGAACACTGACTCTTCTTACTGTCGATGTTTTTACCATTCCTGTGACACTAGTTATAGATTCTGATGCTTCACTTCAGGTTTACTGTATCCCTCTGACCTTCTTATTGACGATGAAACACAGAAATTTCATCGGAATTCAATACAACAGGTACAATGCTGAGATAAGAACAAGAAGAGTGACTCTTACCCACTGTCTATGCATTAAACCACTCCTGTTACACTAGTTATAGATTCCGATGCTTCACTTCAGGTTTACTGTATCCCTTGGACCTTCTTATTGACGATGAAACACAGAAATTGCATCGGAAATAAATACAAAAGGCACAATGCCGACTTAAGTACAAAAAGACTGACCCTTCCTACTGACTATGTTTTGAACCATTCCTGTGACACTAAGTATAGACTCTGATGCTTCACTTCAGGTTTACTGTACCCCTTGGACCTTCTTATTGAAGATGAAACACAGAAATTGCATCAGAATTAAATACTAAAGGCACTATGCTGACTTAAGTACAAGAAGACTGACTCTTCTTACTCACTATGATTCGAACCATTCCAGTGACACTAGTTATAGATTCTGATGCTGCACTTCAGTTTTACTGTATCCCTTAGACCTTCTTATTGACGATGAAACACAGAAATTGCAACGGAATTAAATAAAAAAGGCACAATGCCTACTCAAGTACGGGAAGACTCACTCTTCTTACCGTGTATGTTTTGAACCATTCCTGTGACACTAGTTATAGATTCCGATGCTTCACTTCAGGTTTACTGTATCCCTCTGACCTTCTTATTGACGATGAAACACAGAAATTGCATCGGAATTAAATACAAAAGGCACTATGCCGACTTAAGTACAAGAAGACTGACTCTTCTTACTGACTATGTTTTTAACCATTCCTGTGACAAAAGTTATAGACTCTGATGCTTCACTTCATGTTTACTGTACCCCTTGCACCTTCTTATTGGAAATGACACACAGAAATTGCATCGGAATTAAATACAAAAGGCACAATGCCGACTTAAGTACAAGAATACTGACTCTTCTTACTGTCTATGTTTTGAACCATTCCTGTGACACTAGTAGTAGATTCCGATGCTTCACTCAAGGATTACTGTATCCCCTTGACCTTCTTATTGACGATGAAACACAGAAATTGCATCGGAATTAAATAAATAAGGCACAATGCCGATTTAAGTACAAGAAGACTGACTCCTCTTACTGACTATGTTTGATCCATTCCTGTGACCCTAGTCATAGTTTCCGATGATTCACTTCAGGTTTACTGTATCCCTTGGACCTTCTTATCGACGATGAATCACAGCAATTGCATCGGAATTAAATAGAGCAGGCACAATGCCGACTTAAGTACAAGAAGACTGACTCTTCCAACTTTCTATGTTTTGTACCATTCTTGAGCCACTAGTTATAGATTCGGATGCTTCACTTCAGGTTTACTGTATCCCTCTGACCTTCTCATTGACGATGAAACACAGACATTGCAACGGAATTAAATACAAAAGGGACAATGCCGACTTAAGTACAAGATGACTGACTCTTCTTCTGTCCATGTTTTGAACCATTCCTGTGACACTAGTTATAAATGTCGATGCTTCACTTCAGGTTTATTGTATCCCTTGGACCTTCTTATTGACGATGTAACACAGATATTGCATCGGAATTAAATACAAAAGGCACAGTGCTGAAGTTAGTACAAGAAGACTGACTCTTGTTAGTGTCTACGATTTGAACCATTCCTGTGACACTAGTTATGGATTCCGATGCTTCACATCAGGTTTACTGTATCCCTCTTAGTTTCATATTGACGATGAAACACAGAAATTGCATCGGAAGTAAATAGAAAAGGCACAATGCAGATTTAAGTACAAGAAGACTGACTCCTCCTACTGCCTATGTTTGAACTATTCCTGTGACACTAGTTATAGATTCCGATGCTTCACTTCTGGTTTACTGTATCCCTTGGACCTTCTTGTTGACGACGAAACACAGAAATTGAATCGGAACAAAATACTAAATTCACAATGCCGACTTAAGTACAAGAAGACTGACTCATCTTACTGACTATGTTTTGATTCATTCCTGTGACACTAGTTGTAGATTCCGATGCTTCACTTAACGTTTACTGTATCCCTCTAACCTTCTTATTGACGATGAAACATAGATATTGCATCGGAATTAAATACAAAAGGCACAATGCCGAATTAAGTACAAAAAGACTGACTCTTCTTACTGTCTATGTTTTGAACCATTCATGTGACACTAGTTATAGATTCCGATGCTTCACTCCAGGTTTGCTGTATCCCTTGGAACTTCTTATTGACGATGAAACACAGAAATTGCATCGGAATTAGATACAAAAGGCACAATGGCGACATAAGTACAAGAAGACTGACACTTCTTACTGACTATGATTTGAACCATTCATGTGACACTAGTTATAGATTCCGGTGCTTCACTTCAGGTTTACTCTGTCCCTTGGACCTTCTTATTGACGATGAAACACAGAAATTGCATCGGAATTAAATGCAAAAGGCACAATGCCGACTTAAGTACAAGCAGACTGACTTTTCTTACTGACTATGATTTAAACCATTCCTGTGAAACTAGTTATAGATTCCGATGCTTGACTTCAGATTTACTGTATCCCTTGGACCTTCTTATTGACGAAGAAACACAGAAATTGCATCGGAATTAAATACATAAGGCACAATGCCGACTTTAGTACAAGAGGACTGACTCTTCTTACTGACTATGTTTTGAACCATTCCTGTGACACTAGTTATAGATTCCGATGCTTCACTTCAGATTTACTGTATCCCTCTGACGTTCGTATTGACGATGAAACAGAGAAAATGCGTCGGAATTAAATACAAAAGGCACAATGCCGACTTAAGTACAAGAAGACTGACTCTTCTTACTGTCTATGTTTTGAACCATTCCTGTGACACTAGTAATAGATTCCGATGCTTCACTCTAGGTTTACTGTATCCCCCTGACCTTCTTATTGACGATGAAACACAGAAATTGCATCGGAATGAAATACAAAAGGCACAATGCCGACTTAAGTACAGGAAAACTGACTCTTCCCACTGTCTATGTTTGAACCATTTCTGTGACACTAGTTATAGATTCCGATGCTTCACTTCAGGTTTTCTGTATCTCTTGGACCTTGTTATTGACGATGAAACACAGAAATTGCATCGGAATTAAATGCAAAAGGCACTATGCCGACTTAAGTACAAGAAGACTGACTCTTCTTACTGACTATGTTTTTAACCATTCCTGTGACACTAGTTATAGACTCTGATTCTTCACTTCAGGTTTACTGTATCCCTTGCACCTTCTTATTGGAAATGAAACACAGAAATTGCATCGGAATTAAATACAAAAGGCACAATGCCGACTTAAGTACAAGAATACTGGCTCTTCTTACTGTCTATGTTTTGAACCATTCCTGTGACACTAGTAGTAGTTTCCGATGCTTAACTCCCGGTTTACTGTATCCCTTGCACCTTCTTATTGAGGATGAAACACAGAAATTGCATCGGATTTAAGTACAAAATGCACAATGCCGACTTAAGTACAAGAAGACTGACTCTTCTTACTGACTATGTTTTGATTCATTCCTGTGACACTAGTTATGGATTCCGATGCTTCACTCCAGGTTTACTGTACCCCTTGGACCTTCTAATTGACGATGAAACACAGAAATTGCATCGGAATGAAATACAAAAGGCACAATGCCGACTTAAGTACAAGAAGACTGACTCTTTTTACTGACTATGTTTTGAACTATTACTGTGACACTAGTTATAGATTCCGATGCTTAACTCCCGGTTTACTGTATCCCTCTGATCTTCTTATTGACGATGAAACACAGAAATTGCATCGGAATTAAATACAAAAGGCACAATGCCGACTTAAGTACAGGAAAACTGACTCTTCCCACTGTCTATGTTTGAACCATTCCTGTGACACTAGTTATAGATTCCGATGCTTCACTCCAGGTTTACTGTATCCCTTGGAACTCCTTATTGAAAATGAAACATAGAAATTGCATCGGAATTAAATACAAAAGGCACAATGAAGACTTAAGTACAAGAAGACTGACTCTTCGTATTGACTATGTTTTGAAACATTCCTGTAACACTAGTTATAGATTCCGGTGCTTCACTTCAGGTTTACTGTATCCCTTGGACCTTCTTTTTGACGTGGAAACACAGAAATTGCATCGGAATTAAATACAAAAGGCACAATGCCGACTTCAGTACAAGAATACTGACTCTTATTAATGTCTATGATTTGAACCATCCCTGTGTCACTAGTTATTGATTCCGATGCTTCACTCCAGGTTTACTGTATCCCTTGGAGCTTCTTATTGACGATGAAACACAGAAATTGCATCGGAAATAAATACAAAAGGCACAATGCCGACCTAAGTACAATAAGCCTGTCTCTTCTTTCTGACTATGCTTTGAACCATTCCTGTGACACTAGTTATAGATTCCGATGCTTCACTTAAGGATTACTGTATCCCTCTGACCTTCTTTTGACGATGAAACATAGAAATTGCATCGGAATTAAATACAAAAGGCACAATGCCTAATTAAGTACAAGAAGACTGATTTTTCTTACTGACTATGTTTTGAACCATTCCAGTGACACTAGTTATAGATTCCGATGCTTGACTTCAGATTTACTGTATCCCTCTGACCTTCTTATTGACGATGAAACACAGTAATTGCATCGGAATTAAATACTAAAGTCGCAATGCCGAATTAAGTACAAGAAGACTGACTCTTCTTACTGTCGATGTTTTTAACCATTCCTGTGACACTAGTTATAGATTCTGATGCTTCACTTCAGGTTTACTGTATCCCTCTGACCTTCTTATTGACGATGAAACATAGAAATTGCATCGGAATTAAATAAAAAAGGCACAATGCCTACTCAAGTACAAGAGGACTCACTCTTCTTACCGTGTATGATTTGAACCATTCCTGTGACACTAGTTATAGATTCCGATGCTTCACTTCAGGTTTACTGTATCCCTCTGACCCTCTTATTGACGATGAAACACAGAAATTGCTTCGGAATTAAATACAAAAGGCACAATGCCGACTTAAGTACAAGAATACTGACTCTTCTTACTGTCTATGTTTTGAACCATTCCTGTGACGCTAGTAGTAGATTCCGATGCTTCACTCTAGGATTACTGTATCCCTTGGACCTTCTTATTGACGATGAAACACAGAAATTGCATCGGAATTAAATAAAAAGGGCACAATGCCGACTTAAGTACAAGAAGACTGACTCATCTTACTGTCTATGTTTTGAACCATTCCTGTGACACTAGTAACAGATTCCGATGCTTCACTCCCGGTTTACTGTATCCCTTGGACCTTCTTATTGACGATGAAACACAGAAATTGCAACGGAATTAAATACAAAAGGGACAATGCCGACTTAAGTACAAGAAGACGGACTTTTCTTACTGTGTATGTTTTGAACCTCACCTGTGAGACCAATTTCACATTTCGATGCTTCACTTCAGGTTTACTGTATCCCTTGGACCTTCTTATTGACGACGAAACACAGAAATTGCATCGGAATTTAATACAAAAGGCACAATGGCGATTTAAGTACAAGAAGACTGACTCTTCTTACTGACTATGATTTGAGCCATTCCTGTGACACTAGTTATAGTTTCCAGTGCTTCACTTCAGGTTTACTGGATTCCTTGGACCTTCTTATTGACGATGAAACACAGAAATTGCATCGGAATTAAATACAAAAGGCACAATGGCGACCTAAGTCTTGTGACAGCCAGAGCGTGAGCACCAGCAGCAGCGAGTACTGTTTGTATAAATCGTTTATTTTGCATTTTGTTTACGACCATCCACTAAGGAAGGGATTCTATATGTGTTTATCTGCTCTGCATAGTAACTAACAGTTCTTGATAAAACTTTGCGTAGTTTTCGTGTTAGATTTCTTAGTGTTTTCTTGATCGTTTAGAACAGAAAGCGCCCTAAAACCGTCTTTTGTTTGTTTCGCGGCCGTTAGCCACTAGTCACTTGAATCAGCAGTTGTCTTGTGACAGCCAGAGCGAGAGCACCAGCAGCAGCGAGTACTGTTTGTATAAAGCGTTTTTGTACTTATTTGCTGCGCTTAGCTTTTAAATAGCTTTTCTGGGAAAACCTAGCGTACTTTTCGCGTCTCGTATTTCAGCGAGTGTTTCTTGATTATCAGAGTAGCTCATCAGAAGATTATCTTGGGAATTTGTCACCGTATAGAGTAGGGTAAACATAGTCATGTGTAGGGACTGTGGTTGTTGTGAGCGGACGCAAGGAGAATTGGCCACTCTTCGGAGGCAGGTGGAGGCTTGGTCTGTTAGGCTCATCGAGCTCGAGGCGCAGGCGTCGGCTCGTAGTGGCGTTGGGGCAACTGTGGTGAGACCTATGCCTACTTCGGTGGCCTTGGAATCACATGGAACCCCTGATGTCGCTGCGTCTTCCGGCAGTGAGCATCTTACCGGTCAGCCATCACTCTAGGGTGAATGGCGGACAGTGGTGGGCTCGCGCGTGCCTGGCCGAAAGGCAAAGGTGGGATCTGGCCGCGTGGCACCTGCCTTACCCCTTTCCAACAGGTACGGGGTGCTTCCTAGTGGTGATGACATCGTTTCCGAGCCACCACAGGATGCCTCGCCTGTTGGGCCAGTGGCCGATTCTCCGGCAAGTACCCGACAGTCACAGAGGGCGGGCCTATTAGTTATAGGGAGCTCCAACGTTAGGCGGGTTATGGAGGCCCTCAGGAAAATAGCGGGTAGGTCGGGGAAGAATGCCAGTGTGCACTCGGTGTGCTTGCCGGGGGGTCTCGTCCGTAATGTGGAGGAGGCCCTTCCGGCGGCTATTGAACGCACTGGGTGTGACTGGCTACAGATAGTAGCACATGTCGGAACGAATGACGCCTGCCGCTTGGGTTCTGAGGCCATCCTTGGTTCCTTCCGGCGGCTGGCTGATTTGGTGAAGACAACCAGCATCGCACGCGGAGTGCAAGCTGAGCTTAATATCTGCAGCATAGTGCCCAGAGTCGATCGCGGTCCTCTGGTTTGGAGCCGTGTGGAGGGTCTAAACCAGAGGCTCAGACGACTCTGCGACTATAATGGTTGCAAATTCATCGACCTCCGTTATTGGGTGGAGAACTGTAGGGCCCCCCTAGACAGGTCAGGCGTGCACTACACACCGGAAGCAGCTACTAGGGTAGCAGAGTACGTGTGGCGTGCACACGGGGGTTTTTTAGGTTAGAGGGACCACCCCCTTGGGCGAAACGATAAAATACCTGACGGCTTACCAGAGAGGACATTATCATCGTTGATAAAGAACGTCCGTCCTCAGAGACCAAAAACAGGAAAAGTTAACGTAATATTGGTAAACTGCAGGAGTATCCAGGACAAGGTTCCTGAATTAGTATCTCTTATTGAAGGAAATAGTGCGCATATAGTATTAGGAACGGAAAGTCGGTTAAAACCGGAAGTGAACAGTAACGAAATCCTAGACACAGAATGGAATATATACCGCAAGGATAGGATAAACGCCAATGGTGGAGGAGTATTTATAGCAGTAAAGAATTCAATAATATCCAGTGAAGTTATTAGCGAATGCGAATGTGAAATAATCTGGGTTAAGTTAAGTATCAAAGGTGGGTCAGATATGATAGTCGGATGCTTCTATAGACCACCTGCATCAGCAACCGTAGTAGTTGAGCGCCTCAGGGAGAACCTGCAGAACGTCGTGAAGAAGTTTCGTGATCATACTATTGTAATAGGGGGAGACTTCAATCTACCAGGTATAGAATGGGATAGTCACACAATCAGAACTGGAGCCAGGGACAGAGACTCTTGTGACATTATCATGACTGCCTTGTCCGAGAATTACTTCGAGCAGATAGAGAACCAACTCGTGAAGCTAACGTTTTAGACCTCATAGCAACAAATAGACCGGAACTTTTCGACTCCGTGAATGTAGAAGAGGGTATGAGTGATCATAAGTCAGTGGTTGCATCAATGACTACAAGTGTAATAAGAAATGCCAAGAAAGGAAGGAAAATATATTTGCTTAACAAGAGTGATAGGGCACAAATCGCAGAATATCTGAGTGACCACCATCAAACGTTCATTTCTGAGGAAGAGGATGTGGAACAAAAATGGAAAAAATTCAGAAACATCGTCCAGTACGGCTTAGATAAGTTCGTACCGACTAAGGTCCAAAGCGAGGGGAAAGATCCACCGTGGTATAACAATCATGTACGAAAGGTACTACGGAAACAAAGAAAGCTTCATCATAGGTTTAAGAGTAGTCGAATCATAGCTGATAAGGAAAAGCTGAACGAAGCGAAAAAGAGCGTAAAGAGAGCAATGAGAGAAGCATTCAACGAATTCGAACATAAAACATTGGCAAACAATCTAAACAAGAACCCTAAAATGTTTTGGTCATATGTAAAATCGGTAAGCGCATCTAAATCCCCTATTCAGTCACTCGTTGACCACGATGGCACCGAAACAGAGGACGACCGAAGAAAGGCAGAAATACTGAATTCAGTGTTCCGAAACTGTTTCACTGCGGAAAATCGTAACACGGTCCCTGACTTCAGCCGTCGCACAGACGCCAAAATGGAAAATATTGAAATAAACGATATCGGAATTGAAAAGCAACTGCTATCACTTAGTAGCGGAAAAGCATCCGGACCAGACGAGATACCCTTAAGATTCTACAGTGATTATGCTAAAGAACTTGCCCCCTTTCTATCAGCAATTTATCGTAGATCGCTGGAAGAACGTAAAGTACCTAGTGACTGGAAGAAAGCGCAGGTCGTTCCCATTTTCAAGAAGGGTCATAAATCAGATGCGAATAATTATAGGCCTATTTCGCTTACGTCAATTTGTTGTAGAATAATGGAACATGTTTTGTGTTCTCGTATTATGACGTTCTTAGATAATACAAATCTCCTTCATCATAACCAACATGCATTCCGCAAACAGAGATCATGTGAAACTCAGCTCGCCCTATTTGCCCAAGAAATTCACAGTGCCGTAGACACTGGCGAGCAGATTGATGCCGTATTCCTGGACTTCAGGAAGGCATTTGATACGGTTTCGCACTTACGTTTAGTGAAAAAAATACGAGCTTACGGAATATCGGACCAGGTTTGTGATTGGATTCAGGATTTCCTAGAAGAAAGAACACAACATGTCATTCTTAACGGATCAAAATCTGCAGATGTAGAGGTAATTTCGGGAGTACCGCAGGGAAGCGTGATAGGACCTTTATTGTTTACAATATACATAAATGACTTAGTTGACAACATCGGTAGCTCCGTGAGGCTATTTGCAGATGACACGGTTGTCTACAAGAAAGTAGCACCATCAGAAGACTCGTACGTACTCCAGGAGGACCTGCAGAGGATTAATGCATGGTGCGACAGCTGGCAGCTTTCCCTAAACGTAGATAAATGTAATATAATGCGCATACATAGGGGCAGAAATCCATTCCAGTGCGATTATGCCATAGGTGGTAAATCATTGGAAGCGTTAACGACCGTAAAATACTTAGGAGTTACTATCCGGAGCGATCTGAAGTGGAATGATCACATAAAACAAATAATGGGAAAAGCAGGCGACAGGTTGAGATTCATAGGAAGAATTCTAAGAAAATGTGACTCATCGACGAAAGAAGTAGCTTACAAAACGCTTGTTCGTCCGATTATTGAGTATTGCTCATCAGTATGGGACCCTTACCAGTTTGGATTAATACAAGAGATAGACATGATCCAGCGAAAAGCAGCGCGATTCGTCATGGGGACATTTAGTCAGCGCGAGAGCGTTACGGAGATGCTGAACAAGCTCCAGTGGCGGACACTTCAAGAAAGGCGTTACGCAATACGGAGAGGTTTATTATCGAAATTACGAGAGAGCACATTCCGGGAACAGATGGGCAACATATTACTACCGCCCACATACATCCTGCGTAATGATCAAAACGAAAAGATCCGAGAAATTAGAGCAAATACGGAGACTTACAAGCAGTCGTTCTTCCCACGCAAAATTCGTGAATGGAACAGGGAAGGGGGGATCAGATAGTGGTACAATAAGTACCCTCCGCCACACACCGTAAGGTGGCTCGCGGAGTATAGATGTAGATGTAGATGTAGAAGTACAAGAAGACTGACCCTTCCTACTGACTATGTTTTGAACCATTCCTGTGACACTAGTTAGGGATTCCGATGCTTCACTGCCGGTTTACTGTATCCCTTGGACCTTCTCAAAGAGGATGAAACACAACAATTGCATCAGAATTAAATACAAAAGGCACAATGCCGACTTAAGTACAAGGATACTGACTCTTCTTACTGACTATGTTTTGAACCATTCCTGTGACACCAGTTATAGATTCCGATGCTTCACTCCAGGTTTACTGTATCCCTTGGACCTTCTTATTGACGATGAAACACAGAAATTGCATCGGAATTATATACAAAAGGCACAATGCTGACTTAAGTACAAGAAGACTGACTCTTCCCACTGTTTATGCTTTGAACCGTTAATGTCACACTAGTTATAGATTGCGATGCTTCACTTCAGGTTTACTGTATCCCTTGGACCTTCTTATTGACGATTAAACACAGAAATTGCGTCGGAATTATATACAAAAGGCACAATGCCGACATAAGTACAAGAATACTGACTCTTCTTACTGTCTATGTTGTGAACCATCCCTCTGACGCTGGTATAGGTTCCGATGCTTCACTCCAGGTTTACTGTATCCCTTGGACCTCCTTATTGACGAAGAAACACAGAAATTGCATAGGAATTAAATAGAAAAGGCACAATGCCGACTTAAGTACATAGAGACTGACTCTTCTTACTGACTGTGCTTTGAACCATTCCTGTAACACTAGTTACAGATTTCGGTGCTTCACTTCAGGTTTACTGTATCCCTTGGACCTTCTTATTGACGATGAAACACAGAAATTGCATCGGAAATAAATACAAAAGGCACAATGCCGACTGAAGTACAAGAATACTGACTCTTCTTACTGTCTATGACTTGAACCATCCCTGTGTCACTAGTTATATATTCCGATGCTTCACTTCAGGTTTACTGTATCCCTCTGACCTTCCTATTGACGATGAAACATAGAAATTGCATCGGAATTAAATACAAAAGGCACAATGCCGATTTAAGTACAAGAAGACTGACTCTTCTTACAGTCTATGCTTTGAACCATTAATGTGACACTAGTGATAGATTCCGGTGCTTCACTTTAGGTTTACTGTATCCCTTGTACCTACTTATTGACGTTGAAACACAGAAATTGCGTCGGAAATAAATACAAAAGGCACAATGCCGACTTAAGTACAAGAAGACTGACTCTTCCCACTGTCTATGTTTTGAACCATTCCTGTTACACTAGTTATAGTTTCCGAAGCTTCACTTCAGGTTTACTGTATCCCTTGGACCTTTTTATTGACGATGAAACACAGAAATTCCATCGGAATTAAATACAAAAGGCACAATGCCGACTTATGTACAAGAAGACTGACTCTTCTTACTGACTATGTTTTGAACCATTCCTGTGACACTAGTTATAGACTCTGATGCTTCACTTCAGGTTTAATGTATCCCTTGGACCCTCTTATTGAAGATGAAACACAGAAATTGCATCGGAATTAAATACAAAAGGCACAATGCCGACATAAGTACAAGAATACTGACTCTTCTTACTGTCTATGTTTTGAACCATCCCTGTGACACTAGTTATGGATTCCGTTGCTTCACTCCAGGTTTACTGTATCCCTTGGACCTTCTTATTGACGATGAAACACAGAAATTGCATCGGAATTAAATACAAAATGCACAATGCCAACTTTAGTACAAGAAGACTGACTCTTCTTACTGACTATGTTTCGATTCATTCCTGTGACACTAGTTATAGATTCTGATGCTTCACCCCAGGTATTCTGTATCCATTGGACCTTCTTATTGACGATGAAACACAGAAATTGCATCGGAATTAAATACAAAAAGCAAAATGCCGACTTAAGTACAAGAAGACTGACTCTTCTTACTGACTATGTTTGAACCATTCCTGTGACACTAGTTATAGATTCCGATGCTTGACATCAGAATTTCTGTATCCCTCTGACCTTCGTATCAACGATGAAACACAGAAATTGTATTGGAATTAAATACTAAAAGCAAAATGCTGAATTAAATACAAGAAGACTGACTCTTCATACTGTCGATGCTTTGAACCATTCCTGTGACAGTAGTTATAGATTCCGATGCTTCACTCCAGGTTAACTGTATCCCTTTGACCTTCTTATTGACGATGAAACACAGAAATTGCATCGGAATTAAATAAAAAAAGGCACAATGCCGACTTAAGTACAAGAAGACTGACCCTACTTTCTGTCTATGTTTTGAACCATTCCTGTGACACTATTTATGGATTCCGATGCTTCACTCCAGATTTACTAGATCCGTTGGACCTTCTTATTGACGATTAAACACAGAAATTGCATAGGAAAAAAATAGAAAAGGCACAATGACGACTTAAGTACAAGATGACTGTCTCTTCCTACTGTCTATGTCTTGATCCATTCCTGTGACACTAGTTATAGATTCCGATGCTTCACTTCAGGTTTACTGGAACCCTCTGACCTTCTTGTTGACGATGAAACACAGAAATAGCATCGGAATTAAATACAAAAGCACAATGCCGACTTATGTACAAGAAGACTGACTCCTCCCACTGTTTATGCTTTGAACCATTCCTGTTACACTAGTTATAGATTGCGATGCTTCACTTCAGGTTTACTGTATCCCTTGGACCTTCTTATTGACGATTAAACACAGAAATTGCATCGGAATTAAATACAAAAGGCACAATGCCGACATAAGTACAAGAATACTGACTCTTCTTACTGTCTATGATGTGAACCATCCCTGTGACACTAGTTATAGATTCCGATGCTTCACTCCAGGTTTACTGTATCCCTTGGACTTTCTTATTGACGATGAAACACAAAAATTGCATCGGAATTAAATACAAAAGGCACAATGCCGACTTTAGTACAAGAAGACTGACTCTTCTTACTGACTATGCTATGAATCATTCCTGTGACACTAGTTATAGATTCCGATGCCTCACCCGAGGTTTATTGTATCCCTTGGACCTCCTTATTGACGAAGAAACACAGAAATTGCATCGGAATTAAATACAAAAGGCACAATGCCGACATAAGTACAAGAAGACTGACTCTTCTTACTTACTATATTTTTAACCATTCCTGTAACACTAGTTATAGATTCCGGTGATTCACTTCAGATTTACTGTATCCGTTGGACCTTCTTATTGACGATGAAACACAGAAATTGCATAGGAATTAAATAGAAAAGGCACAATGCCGACTTAAGTACATAGAGACTGACTCTTCTTACTGACTGTGCTTTGAACCATTCCTGTAACACTAGTTATAGATTTCGGTGCTTCACTTCAGTTTTACTGTATCCCTTGGACCTTCTTATTGACGATGAAACACAGAATTGCATCGGAAATAAATACAAAAGGCACAATGCCGACTGAAGTACAAGAATTCTGACTCTTCTTACTGTCTATGATTTGAACCATCCCTGTGTCACTAGTTATAGATTCCGATGGTTCACTTCAGGTTTACTGTATCCCTCTGACCTTCCTATTGACGATCAAACATAGAAATTGCATCGGAATTAAATACAAAAGGCACAATGCCGATTTAAGTACAAGAAGACTGACTCTTCTTACAGTCTATGCTTTGAACCATTAATGTGACACTAGTGATAGGTTCCGGTGCTTCACTTTAGGTTTACTGTATCCCTTGTACCTACTTATTGACGTTGAAACACAGAAATTGCGTCGGAAATAAATACAAGAGGCACAATGCCGACTTATGTACAAGTAGACTGACTCTTGTTACTGACTATGTTTTGAACCATTCCTGTGACACTAGTTATAGACTCTGATGCTTCACTTCAGGTTTAATGTATCCCTTGGACCCTCTTATTGAAGATGAAACACAGAAATTGCATCGGAATTAAATACAAAAGGCACAATGCCGACATAAGTACAAGAATACTGACTCTTCTTACTGTCTATGTTTTGAACCATCCCTGTGACACTAGTTATAGATTCCGTTGCTTCACTCCAGGTTTACTGTATCCCTTGGACCTTCTTATTGACGATGAAACACAGAAATTGCATCGGAATTAAATACAAAAGGCACAATGCCGACTTTAGTACAAGAAGACTGACTCTTCTTACTGACCATGCTTTGAATCATTCCTGTGACACTAGTTATAGATTCCGATGCCTCACCCGAGGTTTATTGTATCCCTTGGACCTCCTTATTGACGAAGAAACACAGAAATTGCATCGGAATTAAATACAAAAGGCACAATGCCGACATAAGTACAAGAAGACTGACTCTTCTTACTGACTATGTTTTTAACCATTCATGTAACACTAGTTATAGATTCCGGTATTCACTTCAGGTTTACTGTATCCGTTGGACCTTCTTATTGACGATGAAACACAGAAATTGCATAGGAATTAAATAGAAAAGGCACAATGCCGACTTAAGTACATAGAGACTGACTCTTCTTACTGACTGTGCTTTGAACCATTCCTGTAACACTAGTTATAGATTTCGGTGCTTCACTTCAGGTTTACTGTATCCCTTGGACCTTCTTATTGACGATGAAACACAGAAATTGCATCGGAAATAAATACAAAAGGCACAATGCCGACTGAAGTACAAGAATACTGACTCTTCTTACTGTCTATGATTTGAACCATCCCTGTGTCACTAGTTATAGATTCCGATGCTTCACTTCAGGTTTACTGTATCCCTCTGACCTTCCTATTGACGATGAAACATAGAAATTGCATCGGAATTAAATACAAAAGGCACAATGCCGATTTAAGTACAAGAAGACTGACTCTTCTTACAGTCTATGCTTTGAACCATTAATGTGACACTAGTGATAGATTCCGGTGCTTCACTTTAGGTTTACTGTATCCTTGTACCTACTTATTGACGTTGAAACACAGAAATTGCGTCGGAAATAAATACAAGAGGCACAATGCCGACTTATGTACAAGAAGACTGACTCTTGTTACTGACTATGTTTTGAACCATTCCTGTGACACTAGTTATAGACTCTGATGCTTCACTTCAGGTTTAATGTATCCCTTGGACCCTCTTATTGAAGATGAAACACAGAAATTGCATCGGAATTAAATACAAAAGGCACAATGCCGACATAAGTACAAGAATACTGACTCTTCTTACTGTCTATGTTTTGAACCATCCCTGTGACACTAGTTATAGATTCCGTTGCTTCACTCCAGGTTTACTGTATCCCTTGGACCTTCTTATTGACGATGAAACACAGAAATTGCATCGGAATTAAATACAAAAGGCACAATGCCGACTTTAGTACAAGAAGACTGACTCTTCTTACTGACCATGCTTTGAATCATTCCTGTGACACTAGTTATAGATTCCGATGCCTCACCCGAGGTTTATTGTATCCCTTGGACCTCCTTATTGACGAAGAAACACAGAAATTGCATCGGAATTAAATACAAAAGGCACAATGCCGACATAAGTACAAGAAGACTGACTCTTCTTACTGACTATGTTTTTAACCATTCCTGTAACACTAGTTATAGATTCCGGTGATTCACTTCAGGTTTACTGTATCCCTTGGACCTTCTTATTGACGATGAAACACAGAAATTGCATCGGAATTAAATGCAAAAGGCACAATGCCGACTTAAGTACAAGAATACTGACTCTTCTTACTGTCTATGATTTGAACCATCCCTGTGTCACTAGTTATAGATTCCGATGCTTCACTTCAGGTTTACTGTATCCCTCTGACCTTCTTATTGACGATGAAACATAGAAATAGCATCGGAATTAAATACAAAAGGCACAATGCCGAATTAAGTACAAGAAGACTGACTCTTCTTACTGTCTATGTTTTGAACCATTCATGTGACACTAGTTATAGATTCCGATGCTTCACTCCAGGTTTACTGTATCCCTTGGACCTTCTTATTGACGATGAAACACAGAAATTGCATCGGAATGAAATACAAAAGTCACAATGGCGACTTAAGTACAAGGAGACTGACTCTTCTTACTGACTATGATTTGAACCATCATGTGACACTAGTTACAGATTTCGGTCCTTTACTTTAGGTTTACTGTATCCCTTGGACCTACTTATTGACGATGAAACACAGAAATTGCATCGGAAATAAATACAAAAGGCACAATGCCGACTTAAGTACAAGAAGACTGACTCTTGTTACTATTTTTGAACCAATCCTGTGACACTAGTTATAGATTCTGATGCTACACTTCAGGTTTAGTGTATCCCTTGGACCTTCTTATTGACGATGAAACACAGATATTGCATCGGAATTAAATACAAAAGGCACAATGCCGACTTAAGAACAAGAAGACTGTCTCTTCTCACTGACTATGTTTTGAACCATTCCTGTGACACTAGTTATAGATTCCGATGCTTGACTTCAGATTTACTGTATCCCTCTGACCTTCTTATTAACGATGAAACACAGAAATTGCATCGGAATTAAATATTAAAGGCACAATGCCGAATTAAGAACAAGAAGACTGACTCTTCTTACTGTCGATGTTTTGAACCATTCCTGTGACAGTAGTTATAGATTCCGATGCTTCACTCCAGCTTTACTGTATCCCTTGGACTTTCTTATTGACGATGAAACACAGAAATTGCATCGGAATTAAGTAAAAAAGGCACAATGCCGCCTTAAAGTACAAGAAGACTGTCCCTACTTACTGTCTATGTTTCAACCATTCCTGTGACACATGTCATGGATTCCGATGCTTCACTCCAGGTTTACTATATCCCGTGGACCTTCTTATTGACGATGAAACACAGAAATTGCATAGGAATTAAATAGAAAAGGCACAATGCCGACTTAAGTACAAGAAGACTGTCTCATCCTACTGTCTATGTCTTGTACCATTCCTGTGACACTAGTTATAGATTCCGATGCTTCACTTCTGGTTTACTGTATCCGTCTGACCTTCTTATTGACGATGAAACACAGAAATTGCATCGGAGTTAAATACAAATGGCACAATGCCGACTTAAGTACATGAAGACTGACTCTTCCCACTGTTTATGCTTTGAACCATTCCTGTTATACTAGTTATAGATTGCGATGATTCACTTAAGGTTTACTGTATCCCTTGGACCTTCTTATTGACGATTTAACACAGAAATTGCATCAAAATTAAAAACAAAAGGCACAATGAAGACTTATGTACAAGAAAAATGACTCTTCTTACTGACTATGTTTTGAACCATTCCTGTGACACTAGTTATAGTCTCTGATGCTTCACTTCAGGTTTACTGTATTCCTTGGACCTTCTTATCGAAGATGAAACACAGAAATTGCATCGGAATCAAATACAAAAGGCACAATGCCGACTTTAGTACAAGAAGACTGACTCTTCTTACTGACTATGTTTTGAATCATTCCTGTGACACTAGTTATAGATTCCGATGCTTCACTCCCTGTTTACTGTATCCCTTGGACCTTCTTATTGACGATGAAACACAGAAATTGCAACGCAATTGAATACAAAAGGCACAATGCCGACTTAAGTACAAGAAGACTGACTCTTCTTACTGACTGTGATTTGAACCATTCCTGTGACACTAGTTATAGATTCCGATGCTTCACTTCAGGTTTACTGTATCCCCCTGACCTTATTGACGATGAAACATAGATATTGCATCGGAATTAAATACAAACGGCACAATGCCGAATTATGTACAAGAAGACTGACTCTTCTTACTGTCTATGCTTTGAACCATTCATGTGACACTAGTTATAGATTCCGGTGCGTCACTTTAGGTTTACTGTATCCCTTGAACCTACTTATTGACGATGAAACACAGAAATTGCATCGGAAATAAATACAAAAGGCACAATGCCGACTTAAGTACAAGAAGACTGACTCCTCTTACTGACTATGTTTGAACCAATCCTGTGACACTAGTTATAGATTCCGATGCTTCACTTCAGGTTTACTGTATCCCTCTGACCTTATTGACGATGAAACATAGATATTGCATCGGAATTAAATACAAACGGCACAATGCCGAATTATGTACAAGAAGACTGACTCTTCTTACTGTCTATGCTTTGAACCATTCATGTGACACTAGTTATAGATTCCGGTGCTTCACTTTAGGTTTACTGTATCCCTTTGGTCTTCTTATTGACGATGATACACAGAAATTGCATAGGAATTAAATAGAAAAGGCACAATGCCGACTTAAGTACAAGAAGATTGTCTCTTCCTACTGTCTATGTCTTGAACCATCCCTGTGACACTAGTTATAGATTCCGATGCTTCACTTCAGGTTTACTGTATCCCTCTGACCTTCGTGTTGACGATGAAACACAGAAATTGCATCGGAATTAAATACAAAAGGCACAATGCCGACTTAAGTACAAGAAGACTGACTCTTCCCACTGTTTATGCTTTGAACCATTCCTGTTACACTAGTTATAGATTGCGATGCTTCACTTCAGGTTTACTGTATCCCTTGGACCTTCTTATTGACGATTAAACACAGAAATTGCATCGGAATTTAATACAAAAGGCACAATGCCGACTTATGTACAAGAAGACTGACTCTTATTACTGACTATGCTTTGAACCATTCCTGTGACACTAGTTATAGACTCTGATGCTTCACTTCAGGTTTACTGTATCCCTTGGACCTTCTTATCGAAGATGAAACACAGAAATTGCATCGGAATTAAATACAAAAGGCACAATGCCGACTTAAGTACAAGAATGCTGACTCCTCTTAGTGTCTATGTTGTGAACCATCCCTGTGACACTAGTTATAGATTCCGATTCTTCACTCCAGGTTTACTGTATCCCTTGGACCTTCTTATTGAAGATGAAACACAGAAATTGCATCGGAATTAAATACAAAAGGCACAATGCCGACTTTAGTACAAGAAGACTGACTCTTCTTACTGACTATGTTTTGAATCATTCCTGTGACACTAGTTATAGATTCCGATGCTTCACTCCAGGTTTACTGTATCCCTTGGACCTCCTTATTGACGAAGAAACACAGAAATTGCATCGGAATTAAATACAAAAGGCACAATGATGACTTATGTACACGAAGACTGACTCTTCTTACTGACTATGATTTGAACCATTCCTGTAACACTAGTTATAGATTCCGGTGCTTCAGTTCAGGTTTACTGTATCCCTTGGACCTTCTTATTGACGATGAAATACAGAAATTGCATCGGAATTAAAAAAAAAGGCACAATGGCGACTTAAGTACAAGAATACTGACTCTTCTTACTGTCTATGATTTGAACCATCCCTGTGACACTAGTTATAGATTCCGATGCTTCACTCCAGGTTTACTGTATCCCTTGGTCCTTCTTATTGACCATGAAACACAGAAATTGCATCGCAACAAAATACAAAAGGCACAATACCGACTTAAATACAAGAAGACTGACTCTTCTTACTGACTATGTTTTGAACCATTCCTGTGACACTAGTTATAGATTCCGATGCTTCACCTCAGGTTTACTGTATCCCTTGGACTTTCTTATTGACGATTAAACACAGAAATTGCATCGGAATTAAAAACAAAAGGCACAATGCCGACTTATGTACAAGAAGACTGACTCTTCTTACTGACTATGTTTTGAACCATTCCTGTGACACTATTTATAGATTCCGATGCTTCACTTCAGTTTTACTGCATCCCTCTGACCTTCTTATTGACGATGAAACACAGAAATTGCATCGGAATTAAATACAAAAGGCGCAATGCCGACTTAAGTACAAGAAGACTGACTCTTCCCACTGTTTATGCTTTGATCCATTCCTGTTACACTAGTTATAGATTGCGATGCTTCACTTCAGGGTTACTGTATCCCTTGGACCTTCTTATTGTCGATTAAACACAGAAATTGCATCGGAATTAAGTACAAAAAGCACAATGCCGAATTATGTACAAGAAGACTGACTCTTCTTACTGACTATGCTTTGAACCATCCCTGTGACACTAGTTATAGACTCTGATGCTTCACTTCAGGTTTACTGTATACCTTGGACCTTCTTATCGAAGATGAAACACAGAAATTGCATCGGAATTAATTACAAAAGGCACAATGCCGACTTAAGTACAAGAATACTGACTCTTCTTACTATCTATGTTGTGAACCATCCCTGTGACACTAGGTATAGATTCCGATGCTTCACTCCAGGTTTACTGTATCCCTTGGTCCGTCTTATTGAAGATGAAACACAGAAATTGCATCGGAATTATATAGAAAAGGCACAATGCCGACTTTAGTACAAGAAGACTGACTCTTCTTACTGACCATGCTTTGAATCATTCCTGTGACACTAGTTATAGATTCCGATGCCTCACCTGAAGTTTATTGTATCCCTTGGACCTCCTTATTGACGAAGAAACACAGAAATTGCGTCGGAATTAAATACAAAAGGCACAATGCCGACATAAGTACAAGAAGACTGACTCTTCTTACTGACTATGTTTTTAACCATTCCTGTAACACTAGTTATAGATTCCGTTGATTCACTTCAGGTTTACTGTATCCCTTGGACCTTCTTATAGACGATGAAACACAGAAATTGCATAGGAATTAAATAGAAAAGGCACAATGCCGACTTAAGTACATAGAGACTGACTCTTCTTACTGGCTGTGCTTTGAACCATTCCTGTAACACTAGTTATAGATTTCGGTGCTTCACTTCAGGTTTACTGTATCCCTTGGACCTTCTTATTGACGATGAAACACAGAAATTGCATCGGTAATAAATACAAAAGGCACAATGCCGACTGAAGTACAAGAATACTGACTCTTCTTACTGTCTATGATTTGAACCATCCCGGTGTCACTAGTTATAGATTCCGATGCTTCACTTCAGGTTTACTGTATCCCTCTGACCTTCCTATTGACGATGAAACATAGAAATTGCATCGGAATTAAATACAAAAGGCACAATGCCGATTTAAGTACAAGAAGACTGACTCTTCTTACAGTCTATGCTTTGAACCATTGATGTGACACTAGTGATAGATTCCGGTGCTTCACTTTAGGTTTACTGTATCCCTTGTACCTACTTATTGACGTTGAAACACAGAAATTGCGTCGGAAATAAATACAAAAGCACAATGCCGACTTATGTACAAGAAGACTGACTCTTCTTACTGACTATGTTTTGAACCATTCCTGTGACACTAGTTATAGACTCTGATGCTTCACTTCAGGTTTAATGTATCCCTTGGACCCTCTTATTGAAGATGAAACACAGAAATTGCATCGGAATTAAATACAAAAGGCACAATGCCGACATAAGTACAAGAATACTGACTCTTCTTACTGTTTATGTTTTGAACCATCCCTGTGACACTAGTTATAGATTCCGATGCTTGACATCAGATTTTCTGTATCCCTCTGACCTTCGTATCGACGATGAAACACAGAAATTGTATTGGAATTAAATACTAAAAGCAAAATGCCGAATTAAATACAAGAAGACTGACTCTTCATACTGTCGATGCTTTGAACCATTCCTGTGACAGTAGTTATAGATTCCGATGCTTCACTCCACGTTTACTGTATCCCTTTGACCTTCTTATTGACGATGAAACACAGAAATTGCATCGGAATTAAATAAAAAAGACACAATGCCGACTTAAGTACAAGAAGACTGACCCTACTTTCTGTCTATGTTTTGAACCATTCCTGTGACACTAGTTGTGGATTCCGATGCTTCGCTCCAGGTTTACTAGATCCCTTGGACCTTCTTATTGACGATTAATCACAGAAATTGCATCGGAATGAAATACAAAAGGCACAATGGCGACTTAAGTACAAGGAGACTGACTCTTCTTACTGACTATGATTTGAACCATCATGTGACACTAGTTACAGATTTCGGACCTTTACTTTAGGTTTACTGTATCCCTTGGACCTACTTATTGACGATGAAACACAGAAATTGCATCGGAAATAAATACAAAAGGCACAATGCCGACTTAAGTACAAGAAGACTGTCTCTTCTCACTGACTATGTTTTGAACCATTCCTGTGACACTAGTTATAGATTCCGATGCTTGACTTCAGATTTACTGTATCCCTCTGACCTTCTTATTAACGATGAAACACAGAAATTGCATCGGAATTAAATATTAAAGGCACAATGCCGAATTAAGAACAAGAAGACTGACTCTTCTTACTGTCGATGTTTTGAACCATTCCTGTGACAGTAGTTATAGATTCCGATGCTTCACTCCAGCTTTACTGTATCCCTTGGACTTTCTTATTGACGATGAAACACAGAAATTGCATCGGAATTAAGTAAAAAAGGCACAATGCCGCCTTAAAGTACAAGAACACTGTCCCTACTTACTGTCTATGTTTCAACCATTCCTGTGACACATGTCATGGATTCCGATGCTTCACTCCAGGTTTACTATATCCCGTGGACCTTCCTATTGACGATGAAACACAGAAATTGCATAGGAATTAAATAGAAAAGGCACAATGCCGACTTAAGTACAACAAGACTGTCTCTTCCTATTGTCTATGTCTTGAACCATTCCTGTGACACTAGTTATAGATTCCGATGCTTCATTTCTGGTTTACTGTATCCTTCTGACCTTCTTATTGACGATGAAACACAGAAATTGCATCGGAGTTAAATACAAATGGCACAATGCCGACTGAAGTACATGAAGACTGACTCTTCCCACTGTTTATGCTTTGAACCATTCCGGTTATACTAGTTATAGATTGCGATGATTCACTTAAGGTTTACTGTATCCCTTGGACCTTCTTATTGACGATTTAACACAGAAATTGCATCAAAATTAAATACAAAAGGCACAATGCCGACTTATGTACAAGAAAAATGACTCTTCTTACTGACTATGTTTTGAACCATTCCTGTGACACTAGTTATAGATTCCGATGCTTCACTCTCTGTTTACTGTATCCCTTGGACCTTCGTATTGACGATGAAACACAGAAATTGCAACGCAATTGAATACAAAAGGCACAATGCCGACTTAAGTACAAGAAGACTGACTCTTCTTACTGACTGTGATTTGAACCATTCCTGTGACACTAGTTATAGATTCCGATGCTTCACTTCAGGTTTTCTGTATCCCTCTGACCTTATTGACGATGAAACATGGATATTGCATCGGAATTAAAAACAAACGGCACAATGCCGAATTATGTACAAGAAGACTGACTCTTCTTACTGTCTATGCTTTGAACCATTCATGTGACACTAGTTATAGATTCCGGTGCTTCACTTTAGGTTTACTGTATCCCTTGGACCTACTTATTGACGATGAAACACAGAAATTGCATCGGAAATATATACAAAAGGCACAATGCCGACTTAAGCACAAGAAGACTGACTCCTCTTACTGACTATGTTTGAACCAATCCTGTGACACTAGTTATAGATTCTGATGCTACACTTCAGGTTTAGTGTATCCCTTGGACCCTCTTATTGACGATGAAACACTGATATTGCATCGGAATTAAATACAAAAGGCACAATGCCGACTTAAGTACAAGAAGACTGACTCTTCTTACTGACTAAGATTTGAACCATTCATGTGACACTAGTTATAGATTCCGGTGCTTCACGTTAGGTTTACTGTATCCTTTGGACCTACTTATTGACGATGAAACACAGAAATAGCATAAGGAATAAATACAAAAGGCACAATGCAGCCTTAAGTACAAGACGACTGACCCTACTTACTGTCTATGTTCGAACTATACCTGTGACACTAGTTATAGATTCCGATGCTTCACTCCAGGTTTACTGTATGCCTTTGGCCTTCTTATTGACGATGATACACAGAAATTGCATAGGAATTAAATAGATAAGGCACAATGCCGACTTAAGTACAAGAAGATTGTCTCTTCCTACTGTCTATGTCTTGAACCATCCCTGTGACACTAGTTATAGATTCCGATGCTTCACTTCAGGTTTAATGTATCGATCTGACCTTCGTGTTGACGATGAAACACAGAAATTGCATCGGAATTAAATACAAAAGGCACAATGCCGACTTAAGTACAAGAAGACTGACTCTTCCCACTGTTTATGATTTGAACCATTCCTGTTACACTAGTTATAGATTGCGATGCTTCACTTCAGGTTTACTGTATCCCTTGGCCCTTCTTATTGACGATTAAACACAGAAATTGCATCGGAATTTAATACAAAAGGCACAATGCCGACTTATGTACAAGAAGACTGACTCTTATTACTGACTATGCTTTGAACCATTCCTGTGACACTAGTTATAGACTCTGATGCTTCACTTCAGGTTTACTGTATCCCTTGGACCTTCTTATTGAAGATGACACACAGAAATTGCATCGGAATTAAATACAAAAGGCACATTGCCGACTTTAGTACAAGAAGACTGACTCTTCTTACTGACTATGTTTTGAATCATTCCTGTGACACTAGTTATCGATTCCGATGCTTCACTCCAGGTTTACTGTATCCCTTGGACCTCCTTATTGACGAAGAAACACAGAAATTGCATCGGAATTAAATACAAAGAGCACAATGCCGACTTATGTACACGAAGACTGACTCTTCTTACTGACTATGTTTTGAACCATTCCTGTAACACTAGTTATAGATTCCGGTGCTTCAGTTCAGGTTTACTGTATCCCTTGGACCTTCTTATTGACGATGAAATACAGAAATTGCATCGGAATTAAAAAAAAAGGCACAATGGCGACTTAAGTACAAGAATACTGACTCTTCTTACTGTCTATGATTTGAACCATCCCTGTGACACTAGTTATAGATTCCGATGCTTCACTCCAGGTTCACTGTATCCCTTGGTCCTTCTTATTGACCTTGAAACACAGAAATTGCATCGGAACAAAATACACAAGGCACAATACCGACTTAAATACAAGAATGACTCTTCTTACTGACTATGTTTTGAACCATGCCTGTGACACTAGTTATAGATTCCGATGCTTCACCTCAGGTTTACTGTATCCCTTGGACTTTCTTATTGACGATTAAACACAGAAATTGCATCGGAATTAAAAACAAAAGGCACAATGCCGACTTATGTACAAGAAGACTGACTCTTCTTACTGACTATGTTTTGAACCATTCCTGTGACACTATTTATAGATTCCGATGCTTCACTTCAGGTTTACTGCATCCCTCTGACCTTCTTATTGACGATGAAACACAGAAATTGCATCGGAATTAAATACAAAAGGCGCAATGCCGACTTAAGTACAAGAAGACTGACTCTTCCCACTGTTTATGCTTTGATCCATTCCTGTTACACTAGTTATAGATTGCGATGCTTCACTTCAGGTTTACTGCATCCCTTGGACCTTCTTATTGTCGATTAAACACAGAAATTGCATCGGAATTAAGTACAAAATGCACAATGCCGAATTATGTACAAGAAGACTGACTCTTCTTACTGACTGTGCTTTGAACCATCCCTGTGACACTAGTTATAGACTCTGATGCATCACTTCAGGTTTACTGTATACCTTGGACCTTCTTATCGAAGATGAAACACAGAAATTGCATCGGAATTAAATACAAAAGGCACAATGCCGACATAAGTACAAGAAGACTGACTCTTCTTACTGACTATGTTTTGAACCATTCCTGTGACACTAGTTATAGAATCCGATGCTTCACCTCAGGTTTACTGTATCCCTTGGACTTTCTTATTGACGATTAAACACAGAAATTGCATCGGAATTAAAAACAAAAGGCACAATGCCGACTTATGTACAAGAAGACTGACTCTTCTTACTGACTATGTTTGAACCATTCCTGTGACACTATTTATGGATTCCGATGCTTCACTTCAGGTTTACTGCATCCCTCCTACCTTCTTATTGACGATGAAACACAGAAATTGCATCGGAATTAAATACAAAAGGCGCAATGCCGACTTAAGTACAAGAAGACTGACTCTTCCCACTGTTTATGCTTTGATCCATTCATGTTACACTAGTTATAGATTGCGATGCTTCACTTCAGGTTTACTGTATCCCTTGGACCTTCTTATTGTCGATTAAACACAGAAATTGCATCGGAATTAAGTACAAAAAGCACAATGCCGAATTATGTACAAGAAGACTGACTCTTCTTACTGACTATGCTTTGAACCATCCCTGTGACACTAGTTATAGACTCTGATGCTTCACTTCAGGTTTACTGTATACCTTGGACCTTCTTATCGAAGTTGAAACACAGAAATTGCATCGGAATTAAATACAAAAGGCACAATGCCGACTTAAGTACAAGAATACTGACTCTTCTTACTGTCTATGTTGTGAACCATCCCTGTGACACTAGGTATAGATTCCGATGCTTCACTCCAGGTTTACTGTATCCCTTGGACCGTCTTATTGGCGATGAAACACAGAAATTGCATCGGAATTATATAGAAAAGGCACAATGCCGACTTTAGTACAAGAAGACTGACTCTTCTTACTGACCATGCTTTGAATCATTCCTGTGACACTAGTTATAGATTCCGATGCCTCACCCGAGGTTTATTGTATCCCTTGGACCTCCTTATTGACGAAGAAACACAGAAATTGCGTCGGAATTAAATACAAAAGGCACAATGCCGACATAAGTACAAGAAGACTGACTCTTTTTACTGACTATGTTTTTAACCATTCCTGTAACACTAGTTATAGATTCCGTTGATTCACTTCAGGTTTACTGTATCCCTTGGACCTTCTTATAGACGATGAAACACAGAAATTGCATAGGAATTAAATAGAAAAGGCACAATGCCGACTTAAGTACATAGAGACTGACTCTTCTTACTGACTGTGCTTTGAACCATTCCTGTAACACTAGTTATAGATTCCGTTGATTCACTTCAGGTTTACTGTATCCCTTGTACCTGCTTATTGACGTTGAAACACAGAAATTGCGTCGGAAATAAATACAAAAGGCACAATGCCGACTTAAGTACAAGAAGACTGACTCTTCCCACTGTCTATGTTTTGAACCATTCCTGTTACACTAGTTATAGTTTCCGAAGCTTCACTTCAGGTTTACTGTATCCCTTGGACCTTCTTATTGACGATGAAACACAGAAATTCCATCGGAATTAAATACAAACGGCACAATGCCGACTTATGTACAAGAAGACTGACTCTTCTTACTGACTATGTTTTGAACCATTCCTGTGACACTAGTTATAGACTCTGATGCTTCACTTCAGGTTTAATGTATCCCTTGGACCCTCTTATTGAAGATGAAACACAGAAATTGCATCGGAATTAAATACAAAAGGCACAATGCCGACATAAGTACAAGAATACTGACTCTTCTTACTGTCTATGCTTTGAACCATCCTTGTGACACTAGTTATAGATTCCGTTGCTTCACTCCAGGTTTACTGTATCCCTTGGACCTTCTTATTGACGATGAAACACAGAAATTGCATCGGAATTAAATACAAAAGGCACAATGCCAACTTTAGTACAAGAAGACTGACTCTTCTTACTGATTTTGTTTCGATTCATTCCTGTGACACTAGTTATAGATTCTGATGCTTCACTCCAGGTGTTCTGTATCCCTTGGACCTTCTTATTGACGATGAAACGCAGAAATTGCATCGGAATTAAATACAAAAAGCAAAATGCCGACTTAAGTAGAAGAAGACTGACTCTTCTTACTGACTATGTTTTGAACCATTCCTGTGACACTAGTTATAAATTCCGATGCTTGACATCAGATTTTCTGTATCCCTCTGACCTTCGTATCAACGATGAAACACAGAAATTGTATTGGAATTAAATACTAAAAGCAAAATACCGAATTACATACAAGAAGACTGACTCTTCATACTGTCGATGCTTTGAACCATTCCTGTGACAGTAGTTATAGATTCCGATGCTTCACTCCAGGTGTACTGTATCCCTTTGACCCTCTTATTGACGATGAAACACAGAAATTGCATCGGAATTAAATATAAAAGGCACAATGCCGACTTAAGTACAAGAAGACTGACCCTACTTTCTGTCTATGTTTTGAACCATTCCTGTGACACTAGTTATGGATTCCGATGCTTCACTCCAGGTTTACTAGATCCCTTGGACCTTCTTATTGACGATTAAACACAGAAATTGCATAGGAAATAAATAGAAAAGGCACAATGACGACTTAAGTACAAGATGACTGCCTCTTCCTACTGTCTATGTCTTGAACCTTTCCTGTGACACTAGTTATAGATTCCGATGCTTCACTTCAGGTTTACTGGAAACCTCTGACCTTCTTGTTGACGATGAAACACAGAATTAGCATCGGAATTAAATACAAAAGGCACAACGCCGACTTAAGTACAAGAAGACTGACTCCTCCCACTGTTTATGCTTTGAACCATTCCTGTTACACTAGTTATAGATTGCGTTGCTTCACTTCAGGTTTACTGTATCCCTTGGACCTTCTTATTGACAATTAAACACAGAAATTGCATCGGAATGAAATACAAAATGCACAATGCCGACATAAGTACAAGAATACTGACTCTTCTTACTGTCTATTATGTGAACCATCCCTGTGACACTAGTTATAGATTCCGATGCTTCACTTCAGGTTTAGTGTATCCCTTGGACCTTCTTATTGACGATGAAACACAGATATTGCATCGGAATTAATTACAAAAGGCACAATGCCGACATAAGGACAAGAAGACTGTCTCTTCTCACTGACTATGTTTTGAACCAATCCTGTGACACTAGTTATAGATTCCGATGCTTGACTTCAGATTTACTGTATCCCTCTGACCTTCTTATTAACGATGAAACACAGAAATTGCATTGGAATTTAATATTAAAGGCACAATGCCGAATTAAGAACAAGAAGACTGACTCTTCTTACTGTCGATGTTTTGAACCATTCCTGTGACAGTAGTTATAGATTCCGATGCTTCACTCCAGGTTTACTGTATCCCTTGGACTTTCTTATTGACGATGAAACACAGAAATTGCATCGGAATTAAGTAAAAAAGGCACAATGCCGCCTTAAAGTACAAGAAGACTGTCCCTACTTACTGTCTATGTTTCAACCATTCCTGTGACACATGTTATGGATTCCGATGCTTCACTCCAGGTTTACTATATCCCGTGGACCCTCTTATTGACGATGAAACACAGAAATTGCATAGGAATTAAATAGAAAAGGCACAATGCCGACTTAAGTACAAGAAGACTGACTCTTCCCACTGTTTATGCTTTGAACCATTCCTGTTATACTAGTAATAGATTGCAGTGATTCACTTAAGGTTTACTGTATCCCTTGGACCTTCTTATTGACGATTTAACACAGAAATTGCATCAAAATTAAATACAAAAGGCACAATGTCGACTTATGTACAAGAAGACTGACTCTTCTTACTGACTATGTTTTGAACCATTCCTGTGACACTAGTTATAGTCTCTGATGCTTCACTTCAGGTTTACTGTATCCCTTGGACCTTCTTATCGAAGATGACACACAGAAAATGCATCGGAATCAAATACAAAAGGCACAATGCCGACTTTAGTACAAGAAGACTGACTCTTCTTACTGACTATGTTTTGAATCATTCCTGTGACACTAGTTATAGATTCCGATGCTTCACTCCCTGTTTACTGTATCCCTTGGACCTTCTTATTGACGATGAAACACAGAAATTGCAACGCAATTGAATACAAAAGGCACAATGCCGACTTAAGTACAAGAAGACTGACTCTTCTTACTGACTATGATTTGAACCATTCCTGTGACACTAGTTATAGATTCCGATGCTTCACTTCAGGTTTACTGTATCCTTCTGACCTTATTGACAATGAAACATAGATATTGCATCGGAATTAAATACAAACGGCACAATGCCGAATTATGTACAAGAAGACTGACTCTGCTTACTGTCTATGCTTTGAACCATTCATGTGACACTAGTTATAGATTCCGGTGCTTCACTTTAGGTTTACTGTATCCCTTGGACCTACTTATTGACGATGAAACACAGAAATTGCATCGGAAATAAATACAAAAGGCACAATGCCGACTTAAGTACAAGAAGACTGACTCCTCTTACTGACTATGTTTGAACCAATCCTGTGACACTAGTTATAGATTCTGATGCTACACTTCAGGTTTAGTGTATCCCTTGGACCCTCTTATTGACGATGAAACACAGATATTGCATCGGAATTAAATACAAAAGGCACAATGCCGACTTAAGTACAAGAAGACTGACTCTTCTTACTGACTAAGATTTGAACCATTCATGTGACACTAGTTATAGATTCCGGTGCTTCACGTTAGGTTTACTGTATCCTTTGGACCTACTTATTGACGATGAAACACAGAAATTGCATAAGGAATAAATACAAAAGGCACAATGCAGCCTTAAGTACAAGACGACTGACCCTACTTACTGTCTATGTTCGAACCATTCCTGTGACACTAGTTATAGATTCCGATGCTTCACTCCAGGTTAACTGTATCCCTTTGGCCTTTTTATTGACGATGATACACAGAAATTGCATAGGAATTAAATAGAAAAGGCACAATGCCGACTTAAGTACAAGAGGATTGTCTCTTCCTACTGTCTATGTCTTGAACCATCCCTGTGACACTAGTTATAGATTCCGATGCTTCACTTCAGGTTTACTGTATCCCTCTGACCTTCGTGTTGACGATGAAACACAGAAATTGCATCGGAATAAAAAAAAAAGGCACAATGCCGACTTAAGTACAAGAAGACTGACTCTTCCCACTGTTTATGCTTTGAACCATTCCTGTTACACTAGTTATAGATTGCGATGCTTCACTTCAGGTTTACTGTATCCCTTGGACCTCCTTATTGACGAAGAAACACAGAAATTGCATCGGAATTAAATACAAAAGGCACAATGCCGACTTAAGTACAAGAAGACTGACTCTTCTTACTGACTATGTTTTGAACCATTCCTGTAACACTAGTTATAGATTCCGGTGCTTCAGTTCAGGTTTACTGTATCCCTTGGACCTTCTTATTGACGATGAAATACAGAAATTGCATCGGAATTAGAAAAAAGGCACAATGGTGACTTAAGTACAAGAATACTGACTCTTCTTACTGTCTATGATTTGAACCATCCCTCTGACACTAGTTATAGATTCCGATGCTTCACTCCAGGTTTACTGTATCCCTTGGTCCTTCTTATTGACGATGAAACACAGAAATTGCATCGGAACAAAATACAAAAGGCACAATACCGACTTAAATACAAGAAGACTGACTCTTCTTACTGACTATGTTTTGAACCATTCCTGTGACACTAGTTATAGATTCCGATGCTTCACCTCAGGTTTACTGTATCCCTTGGACTTTCTTATTGACGATTAAACACAGAAATTGCATCGGAATTAAATACAAAAGGCACAATGCCGACTTATGTACAAGAAGACTGACTCTTCTTACTGACTATGTTTTGAACCATTCCTGTGACACTAATTATAGATTCCGATGCTTCACTTCAGGTTTACTGCATCCCTCTGACCTTCTTATTGACGATGAAACACAGAAATTGCATCGGAATTAAATACAAAAGGCGCAATGCCGACTTAAGTACAAGAAGACTGACTCTTCCCACTGTTTATGCTTTGATCCATTCCTGTTACACTAGTTATAGATTGCGATGCTTCACTTCAGGTTTACTGTATCCCTTGGACCTTCTTATTGTCGATTAAACACAGAAATTGCATCGGAATTAAGTACAAAAAGCACAATGCCGAATTATGTACAAGAAGACTGACTCTTCTTACTGACTATGCTTTGAACCATCCCTGTGACACTAGTTATAGACTCTGATGCTTCACTTCAGGTTTACTGTATACCTTGGACCTTCTTATCGAAGATGAAACACAGAAATTGCATCGGAATTAAATACAAAAGGCACAATGCCGACTTAAGTACAAGAATACTGACTCTTCTTACTGTCTATGTTGTGAACCATCCCTGTGACACTAGTTATAGATTCCGATGCTTCACTCCATGTTTACTGTATCCCTTGGACCGTCTTATTGACGATGAAACACAGACATTGCGTCGGAATTATATAGAAAAGGCACAATGCCGACTTTAGTACAAGAAGACTGACTCTTCTTACTGACTATGTTTTGAATCATTCCTGTGACAGTAGTTATAGATTCCGATGCTTCACTCCAGGTATACTGTATCCCTTGGAGCTCCTTATTGAGGAATAAACACAGAAATTGCATCGGAATTAAATACAAAAGGCACAATGCCGACTTAAGTACAAGAGGACTGACTCTTCTTACTGACTATGATTTGAACCATTCCTGTAACACTAGTTGTAGATTCCGGTGCTTCAGTTCAGGTTTACTGCATCCCTTGGACCTTCTTATTGACGATGAAACACAGAAATTGCATCGGAATTAAAAAAAAGAAGGCACAATGCCGACATAAGTACAAGAAGATTGACTCTTCTTACTGACTATGATTTGAACCATTCCAGTGACACTAGTTATAGATTCCGATGCTTCACTTCAGGTTTTCTGTATCCCTCTGACCTTCTTATTGACGATGAAACATAGAAATTGCATCGGAATTAAATCGAAACGGCACAATGCCGAATTATGTACAAGAAGACTGACTCTTCTTACTGTCTATGTTTTGAACCATTCATGTGACACTAGTTATAGATTCCGATGCTTCACTCCAGGGTTACTGTATCCCTTGGACCTTCTTATTGACGATGAAACACAGAAATTGCAACGGAATGAAATACAAAAGGCACAATGGCGACTTAAGTACTAGAAGACTGACTCTTCTTACTGACTATGTTTTGAACCATTCCTGTAACACTAGTTATAGATTCCGGTGCTTCAGTTCAGGTTTACTGTATCCCTTGGACCTTCTTATTGACGATGAAATACAGAAATTGCATCGGAATTAGAAAAAAGGCACAATGGCGACTTAAGTACAAGAATACAGACTCTTCTTACTGACTATGTTTGAACCAATCCTGTGACACTAGTTATAGATTCTGATGCTACACTTCAGGTTTAGTGTATCCCTTGGACATTCTTATTGACGATGAAACACAGATATTGCATCGGAATTAAATACAAAAGGCACAATGCCGACTTAAGTACGAGAAGACTGACTCTTCTCACTGACTATGTTTTGAACCATTCCTGTGACACTAGTTATAGATTCCGATGCTTGACTTCAGATTTACTGTATCCCTCTGACCTTCATATTAACGATGAAGCACAGAAATTGCATCGGAATTAAATATTAAAGGCACAATGCCGACTTAAGTACAAGAAGACTGACTCTTCTTACTGCCGATGTTTTGAACCATTCCAGTGACAGTAGTTATAGATTCCGATGCTTCACTCCAGGTTTACTGTATCCCTTGGACCTTCATAGTGACGATGAAACGCAGAAATTGCATCGAAATAAAATAAAAAAGGCACAATGCCGACTTAAGTACAAGATGACTGACCCTACTCACTGTCTATGTTTGAACCACTCCTGTGACACTAGTTATAGATTCCGATGCTTCACTCCAGGTTTACTATATCCCTTGGACCTTCTTATTGAAGATGAAACACAGAAATTGCATCGGAATTAAATACAAAAGGCACAATGCCGACTTTAGTACAAGAAGACTGACTCTTCTTACTGACTATGTTTTGAATCATTCCTGTGACACTAGTTATAGATTCCGATGCTTCACTCCAGGTTTACTGTATCCCTTGGACCTTCTTATTGACGATGAAATACAGAAATTGCATCGGAATTAAAAAAAAAGGTACAATGGCGACTTAAGTACAAGAATACTGACTCTTCTTACTGTCTATGATTTGAACCATCCCTGTGACACTAGTTATAGATTCCGATGCTTCACTCCAGGTTTACTGTATCCCTTGGTCCTTCTTATTGACGATGAAACACAGAAATTGCATCGGAACAAAATACAAAAGGCACAATACCGACTTAAATACAAGAAGACTGATTCTTCTTACTGACTATGTTTTGAACCATTCCTGTGACACTAGTTATAGATTCCGATGCTTCACTTCAGGTTTACTGTATCCCTTGGACTTTCTTATTGACGATTAAACACAGAAATTGCATCGGAATTAAATACAAAAGGCACAATGCCGACTTATGTACAAGAAGACTGACTCTTCTTACTGACTATGTTTTGAACCATTCCTGTGACTCTATTTATAGATTCCGATGCTTCACTTCAGGTTTACTGTATCCCTCTGACCTTCTTATTGACGATGAAACACAGAAATTGCATCGGAAATAAATACAAAAGGCGCAATGCCGCATAAGTACAAGACGACTGACTCTTCCCACTGTTTATGCTTTGAACCATTCCTGTTACACTAGTTATAGATTGCGATGCTTCACTTCAGGTTTACTGTATCCCTTGGACATTCTTATTGTCGATTAATCACAGAAATTGCATCGGAATTAAGTACAAAAAGCACAATGCCGAATTATGTACAAGAAGACAGACTCTTCTTACTGACTATGCTTTGAACCATCCCTGTGACACTAGTTATAGACTCTGATGCTTCACTTCAGGTTTACTGTATACCTTGGACCTTCTTATCGAAGATGAAACACAGAAATTGCATCGGAATTAAATACAAAAGGCACAATGCCGACTTAAGTACAAGAATACTGACTCTTCTTACTGTCTATGTTGTGAACCATCCCTGTGACACTAGTTATAGATTCCGATGCTTCACTCCAGGTTTACTGTATCCCTTGGACCTTCTTATTGACGATGAAACACAGAAATTGCATCGGAATTAAATAGAAAAGGCACAATGCCGACTTAAGTACAACAATACTGACTCTTCTTACTGTCAATGTTGTGAACCATCCCTGTGACACTAGTTATAGATTCTGATACTACACTTCAGGTTTAGTGTATCCCTTGGACCTTCTTATTGACGATGAAACACAGATATTGCATCGGAATTAAATACAAAAGGCACAATGCCGACTTAAGTACGAGAAGACTGACTATTCTCACTGACTTTGTTTTGAACCGTTCCTGTGACACTAGTTATAGATTCCGATGCTTGACTTCAGATTTACTGTATCCCTCTGACCTTCATATTAACGATGAAGCACAGAAATTGCATCGGAATTAAATATTAAAGGCACAATGCCGAATTAAGTACAAGATGACTGACCCTACTCACTGTCTATGTTTGAACCATTCCTGTGACACTAGTTATAGATTCCGATGCTTCAATCCAGGTTTACTATATCCCTTGGACCTTCTTATTGACGATGAATCACAGAAATTGCATAGGAATTAAATCGAAAAGGCACATGCCGACTTAAATACAAGAAGACTGTCTCTTCCTACTGTCTATGTTTGAACCATTCCTGTGACACTAGTTATAGATTCCGATGCTTCACTTCAGGTTTACTGTATCCCTCTGACCTTCATTTTGACGATGAATCACAGAAATTGCATCGGAACTAAATACAAAAGCCACAATACCGACTTAAGTACAAGAATACTGACTCTTCCCACTGTCTATGCTTTGAACCATTCCTGTTACACTAGTTATAGATTCCGAAGCTACACTTCAGGTTTACTGTATCCCTTGGACCTACTTATTGAAGATGAAACACAGAAATTGCATCAGATTTAAATACAAAAGGCACAATGCCGACATAAGTACAAGAATACTGACTCTTCTTACTGTCTATGTTTTGAACCATCCCTGTGACACTAGTTATAGATTCCGATGCTTCACTCCAGGTATACTGTATCCCTTGGAGCTCCTTATTGACGATGAAACACAGGAATTGCATCGGAATTAATTACAAAAGGCACAATGCCGACTTAAGTACAAGAGGACTGACTCTTCTTACTGACTATGTTTTGAACCATTCCTGTAACACTAGTTATAGATTCCGGTGCTTCAGTTCAGGTTTACTGCATCCCTTGGACCTTCTTATTGACGATGAAACACAGAAATTGCATCGGAATTAAAAAAAAGAAGGCACAATGCCGACATAAGTACAAGAAGACTGACTCTTTTTACTGACTATGATTTGAACCATTCATGTGTCACTAGTTATAGGTTCCGGTGCTTCACGTTAGGTTTACTGTATCCCTTGGACCTACTTATTGACGATGAAACACAGAAATTGCATCGGAAATAAATACAAAAGGCACAATGCCGACTTAAGTACAAGAAGACTGACTCTTCTTACTGACTTAATTTGAACCAATCCTGTGACACTAGTTATAGATTCTGATGCTACACTTCAGGTTTAGTGTATCCCTTGGACCTTCTTATTGACGATGAAACACAGATATTGCATCGGAATTAAATACAAAAGGCACAATGCCGACTTACGTACGAGATGACTGACTCTTCTCACTGACTATGTTTTGAACCATTCCTGTGACACTAGTTATAGATTCCGATGCTTGACTTCAGATTTACTGTATCCCTCTGACCTTCATATTAACGATGAAGCACAGAAATTGCATCGGAATTAAATATTAAAGGCACAATGCCGAATTAAGGACAAGAAGACTGACTCTTCTTACTGCCGATGTTTTGAACCATTCCAGTGACAGTAGTTATAGATTCCGATGCTTCACTACAGGTTTACTGTATCCCTTGGACCTTCATAGTGACGATGAAACACAGAAATTGCATCGAAATAAAATAAAAAAGGCACAATGCCGACTTAAGTACAAGATGACTGACCCTACTCACTGTCTATGTTTGAACCATTCCTGTGACACTAGTTATAGATTCCGATGCTTCACTCCAGGTTTACTATATCCCTTGGACCTTCTTATTGACGATGAATCACAGAAATTGCATAGGAATTAAATAGAAAAGGCACAATGCCGACTTAAATACAAGAAGACTGTCTCTTCCTACTGTCTATGTTTGAACCATTCCTGTGACACTAGTTATAGATTCCGATGCTTCACTTCAGGTTTACAGTATCCCTCTGACCTTCATTTTGACGATGAAACACAGAAATTGCATCGGAACTAAATACAAAAGCCACAATACCGACTTAAGTACAAGAAGACTGACCCTTCCCACTGTCTATGCTTTGAACCATTCCTGTTACACTAGTTATAGATTCCGAAGCTTCACTTCAGGTTTACTGTATCCCTTGGACCTACTTATTGACGATGAAACACAGAAATTGCATCAGATTTAAATACAAAAGGCACAATGCCGACATATGTACAAGAAGACTGGCTCTTCTTACTGACTATGCTTTGAACCATTCCTGTGACACTAGTTACAGATTCCGATGCTTGACTTCAGATTTACTGTATCCCTCTGACCTTCTTATTAACGATGAAACACAGAAATTGCATCGGAATAAAATATTAAAGGCACAATGCCGAATTAAGAACAAGAAGACTGACTCTTCTTACTGTCGATGTTTTGAACCATTCCTGTGACAGTAGTTATAGATTCCGATGCTTCACTCCAGGTTTACTGTATCCCTTGGACTTTCTTATTGACGATGAAACACAGAAATTGCATCGGAATTAAGTAAAAAAGGCACAATGCCGCCTTAAAGTACAAGAAGACTGTCCCTACTTACTGTCTATGTTTCAACCATTCCTGTGACACATGTTATGGATTCCGATGCTTCACTCCAGGTTTACTATATCCCGTGGACCCTCTTATTGACGATGAAACACAGAAATTGCATAGGAATTAAATAGAAAAGGCACAATGCCGACTTAAGTACAAGAAGACTGACTCTTCCCACTGTTTATGCTTTGAACCATTCCTGTTATACTAGTTATAGATTGCGATGATTCACTTAAGGTTTACTGTATCCCTTGGACCTTCTTATTGACGATTTAACACAGAAATTGTATCAAAATTAAATACAAAAGGCACAATGTCGACTTATGTACAAGAAGACTGACTCTTCTTACTGACTATGTTTGAACCATTCCTGTGACACTAGTTATAGTCCCTGATGCTTCACTTCAGGTTTACTGTATCCCTTGGACCTTCTTATCGATGATGAAACACAGAAAATGCATCGGAATCAAATACAAAAGGCACAATGCCGACTTTAGTACAAGAAGACTGACTCTTCTTACTGACTATGTTTTGAATCATTCCTGTGACACTAGTTATAAATTCCGATGCTTCACTCCCTGTTTACTGTATCCCTTGGACCTTCTTATTGACGATGAAACACAGAAATTGCAACGCAATTGAATACAAAAGGCACAATGCCGACTTAAGTACAAGAAGACTGACTCTTCTTACTGACTATGATTTGAACCATTCCTGTGACACTAGTTATAGATTCCGATGCTTCACTTCAGGTTTACTGTATCCCTCTGACCTTATTGACGATGAAACATAGATATTGCATCGGAATTAAATACAAACGGCACAATGCCGAATTATGTACAAGAAGACTGACTCTTCTCACTGTCTATGATTTGAACCATTCATGTGACACTAGTTATAGATTCCGGTGCTTCACTTTAGGTTTACTGTATCCCTTGGACCTACTTATTGACGATGAAACACAGAAATTGCATCGGAAATAAATACAAAAGGCACAATGCCGACTTAAGTACAAGAAGACTGACTCCTCTTACTGACTATGTTTGAACCAATCCTGTGACACTAGTTATAGATTCTGATGCTACACTTCAGGTTTAGTGTATCCCTTGGACCCTCTTATTGACGATGAAACACAGATATTGCATCGGAATTAAATACAAAAGGCACAATGCCGACTTAAGTACAAGAAGACTGACTCATCTTACTGACTAAGATTTGAACCATTCATGTGACACTAGTTATAGATTCCGGTGCTTCACGTTAGGTTTACTGTATCCTTTGGACCTACTTATTGACGATGAAACACAGAAATTGCATAAGGAATAAATACAAAAGGCACAATGCAGCCTTAAGTACAAGACGACTAACCCTACTTACTGTCTATGTTCGAACCATTCCTGTGACACTAGTTATAGATTCCGATGCTTCACTCCAGGTTAACTGTATCCCTTTGGCCTTCTTATTGACGATGATACACAGAAATTGCATAGAAATTAAATAGAAAAGGCACAATGCCGACTTAAGTACAAGAAGATTGTCTCTTCCTACTGTCTTTGTCTTGAACCATCCCTGTGACACTAGTTATAGATTCCGATGCTTCACTTCAGGTTTACTGTATCCCTCTGACCTTCGTGTTGACGATGAAACACAGAAATTGCATCGGAAATAAATACAAAAGGCACAATGCCGACTTAAGTACAAGAAGACTGACTCTTCCCACTGTTTATGCTTTGAACCATTCCTGTTACACTAGTTATAGATTGCGATGCTTCACTTCTGGTTTACTGTATCCCTTGGACCTTCTTATTGACGATTAAACACAGAAATTGCATCGGAATTTAATACAAAAGGCACAATGCCGACTTATGTACAAGAAGACTGACTCTTATTACTGACTATGCTTTGAACCATTCCTGTGACACTAGTTATAGACTCTGATGCTTCACTTCAGGTTTACTGTATCCCTTGGACCTCCTTATTGACGAAGAAACACAGAAATTGCAACGGAATTAAATACAAAAGGCACAATGCCGACTTAAGTACAAGAAGACTGACTCTTCTTACTGACTATGTTTTGAACCATTCCTGTAACACTAGTTATAGATTCCGGTGCTTCAGTTCAGGTTTACTGTATCCCTTGGACCTTCTTATTGACGATAAAATACAGAAATTGCATCGGAATTAAAAAAAAAGGCACAATGGCGACTTAAGTACAAGAATACTGACTCTTCTTACTGTCTATGATTTGAACCATCCCTGTGACACTAGTTATAGATTCCGATGCTTCACTCCAGGTTTACTGTATCCCTTGGTCCTTCTTATTGACGATGAAACACAGAAATTGCATCGGAACAAAATACATAAGGCACAATACCGACTTAAATACAAGAAGACTGACTCTTCTTACTGACTATGTTTTGAACCATTCCTGTGACACTAGTTATAGATTCCGATGCTTCACCTCAGGTTTACTGTATCCCTTGGACTTTCTTATTGACGATTAAACACAGAATTTGCATCGGAATTAAATACAAAAGGCACAATGCCGACTTATGTACAAGAAGACTGACTCTTCTTACTGACTATGTTTTGAACCATTCCTGTGACACTAATTATAGATTCCGATGCTTCACTTCAGGTTTACTGCATCCCTCTGACCTTCTTATTGACGATGAAACACAGAAATTGCATCGGAATTAAATACAAAAGGCGCAATGCCGACTTAAGTACAAGAAGACTGACTCTTCCCACTGTTTATGCTTTGATCCATTCCTGTTACACTAGTTATAGATTGCGATGCTTCACTTCAGGTTTACTGTATCCCTTGGACCTTCTTATTGTCGATTAAACACAGAAATTGCATCGGAATTAAGTACAAAAAGCACAATGCCGAATTATGTACAAGAAGACTGACTCTTCTTACTGACTATGCTTTGAACCATCCCTGTGACACTAGTTATAGACTGTGATGCTTCACTTCAGGTTTACTGTATACCTTGGACCTTCTTATCGAAGATGAAACACAGAAATTGCATCGGAATTAAATACAAAAGGCACAATGCCCACTTAAGTACAAGAATACTGACTCTTCTTACTGTCTATGTTGTGAACCATCCCTGTGACACTAGTTATAGATTCCGAAGCTACACTTCAGGTTTACTGTATCCCTTGGACCTACTTATTGAAAATGAAACACAGAAATTGCATCAGATTTAAATACAAAAGGCACAATGCCGACATAAGTACAAGAATACTGACTCTTCTTACTGTCTATGTTTTGAACCATCCCTGTGACACTAGTTATAGATTCCGATGCTTCACTCCAGGTATACTGTATCCCTTGGAGCTCCTTATTGACGATGAAACACAGGAATTGCATCGGAATTAATTACAAAAGGCACAATGCCGACTTAAGTACAAGAGGACTGACTCTTCTTACTGACTATGTTTTGAACCATTCCTGTAACACTAGTTATAGATTCCGGTGCTTCAGTTCAGGTTTACTGCTTCCCTTGGACCTTCTTATTGACGATGAAACACAGAAATTGCATCGGAATTAAAAAAAAGAAGGCACAATGCCGACATAAGTACAAGAAGACTGACTCTTTTTACTGACTATGATTTGAACCATTCATGTGTCACTAGTTATAGGTTCCGGTGCTTCACGTTAGGTTTACTGTATCCCTTGGACCTACTTATTGACGATGAAACACAGAAATTGCATCGGAAATAAATACAAAAGGCACAATGCCGACTTAAGTACAAGAAGACTGACTCTTCTTACTGACTTAATCTGAACCAATCCTGTGACACTAGTTATAGATTCTGATGCTACACTTCAGGTTTAGTGTATCCCTTGGACCTTCTTATTGACGATGAAACACAGATATTGCATCGGAATTAAATACAAAAGGCACAATGCCGACTTACGTACGAGATGACTGACTCTTCTCACTGACTATGTTTTGAACCATTCCTGTGACACTAGTTATAGATTCCGATGCTTGACTTCAGATTTACTGTATCCCTCTGACCTTCATATTAACGATGAAGCACAGAAATTGCATCGGAATTAAATATTAAAGGCACAATGCCGAATTAAGTACAAGAATACTGACTCTTCTTACTGCCGATGTTTTGAACCATTCCAGTGACAGTAGTTATAGATTCCGATGCTTCACTACAGGTTTACTGTATCCCTTGGACCTTCATAGTGACGATGAAACACAGAAATTGCATCGAAATAAAATAAAAAAGGCACAATGCCGACTTAAGTACAAGATGACTGACCCTACTCACTGTCTATGTTTGAACCATTCCTGTGACACTAGTTATAGATTCCGATGCTTCACTCCAGGTTTACTATATCCCTTGGACCTTCTTATTGACGATGAATCACAGAAATTGCATAGGAATTAAATAGAAAAGGCACAATGCCGACTTAAATACAAGAAGACTGTCTCTTCCTACTGTCTATGTTTGAACCATTCCTGTGACACTAGTTATAGATTCCGATGCTTCACTTCAGGTTTACAGTATCCCTCTGACCTTCATTTTGACGATGAGACACGGAAATTGCATCGGAACTAAATACAAAAGCCACAATACCGACTTAAGTACAAGAAGACTGACTCTACCCACTGTCTATGCTTTGAACCATTCCTGTTACACTAGTTATAGATTCCGAAGCTTCACTTCAGGTTTACTGTATCCCTTGGACCTACGTATTGACGATGAAACACAGAAATTGCATCAGATTTAAATACAAAAGGCACAATGCCGACATATGTACAAGAAGACTGGCTCTTCTTACTGACTATGCTTTGAACCATTCCTGTGACACTAGTTATAGATTCCGATGCTTGACTTCAGATTTACTGTATCCCTCTGACCTTCGTATTAACGATGAAACACAGAAATTGCATCGGAATTGAATATTAAATGCACAATGCCGAATTAAGAACAAGAAGACTGACCCTTCTTACTGTCGATGTTTTGAACCATTCCTGTGACAGTAGTTATAGATTCCGATGCTTCACTCCAGGTTTACTGTATCCCTTGGACTTTCTTATTGACGATGAAACACAGAAATTGCATCGGAATTAAGTAAAAAAGGCACAATGCCGCCTTAAAGTACAAGAAGACTGTCCCTACTTACTGTCTATGTTTCAACCATTCCTGTGACACATGTTATGGATTCCGATGCTTCACTCCAGGTTTACTATATCCCGTGGACCCTCTTATTGACGATGAAACACAGAAATTGCATCGGAAATAAATACAAAAGGCACAATGCCGACTTAAGTACAAGAAGACTGACTCCTCTTACTGACTTTGTTTGAACCAATCCTGTGACACTAGTTATAGATTCTGATGCTACACTTCAGGTTTAGTGTATCCCTTGGACCCTCTTATTGACGATGAAACACAGATATTGCATCGGAATTAAATACAAAAGGCACAATGCCGACTTAAGTACAAGAAGACTGACTCTTCTTACTGACTAAGATTTGAACCATTCATGTGACACTAGTTATAGATTCCGGTGCTTCACGTTAGGTTTACTGTATCCTTTGGACCTACTTATTGACGATGAAACACAGAAATTGCATAAGGAATAAATACAAAAGGCACAATGTAGCCTTAAGTACAAGACGACTGACCCTACTTACTGTCTATGTTCGAACCATTCCTGTGACACTAGTTATAGATTCCGATGCTTCACTCCAGGTTAACTGTATCCCTTTGGCCTTCTTATTGACGATGATACACAGAAATTGCATAGGAATTAAATAGAAAAGGCACAATGCCGACTTAAGTACAAGAAGATTGTCTCTTCCTGCTGTCTATGTCTTGAACCATCCCTGTGACACTAGTTATAGATTCCGATGCTTCACTTCAGGTTTACTGTATCCCTCTGACCTTCGTGTTGACGATGAAACACTGAAATTGCATCGGAAATAAATACAAAAGGCACAATGCCGACTTAAGTACAAGAAGACTGACTCTTCCCACTGTTTATGCTTTGAACCATTCCTGTTACACTAGTTATAGATTGCGATGCTTCACTTCTGGTTTACTGTATCCCTTGGACCTTCTTATTGACGATTAAACACAGAAATTGCATCGGAATTTAATACAAAAGGCACAATGCCGACTTATGTACAAGAAGACTGACTCTTATTACTGACTATGCTTTGAACCATTCCTGTGACACTAGTTATAGACTCTGATGCTTCACTTCAGGTTTACTGTATCCCTTGGACCTCCTTATTGACGAAGAAACACAGAAATTGCATCGGAATTAAATACAAAAGGCACAATGCCGACTTAAGTACAAGAAGACTGACTCTTCTTACTGACTATGTTTTGAACCATTCCTGTAACACTAGTTATAGATTCCGGTGCTTCAGTTCAGGTTTACTGTATCCCTTGGACCTTCTTATTGACGATGAAATACAGAAATTGCATCGGAATTAAAAAAAAAAGGCACAATGGCGACTTAAGTACAAGAATACTGACTCTTCTTACTGTCTATGATTTGAACCATCCCTGTGACACTAGTTATAGATTCCGATGCTTCACTCCAGGTTTACTGTATCCCTTGGTCCTTCTTATTGACGATGAAACACAGAAATTGCATCGGAACAAAATACAAAAGGCACAATACCGACTTAAATACAAGAAGACTGACTCTTCTTACTGATTATGTTTTGAACCATTCCTGTGACACTAGTTATAGATTCCGATGCTTCACCTCAGGTTTACTGTATCCCTTGGACTTTCTTATTGACGATTAAACACAGAAATTGCATCGGAATTAAATACAAAAGGCACAATGCCGACTTATGTACAAGAAGACTGACTCTTCTTACTGACTATGTTTTGAACCATTCCTGTGACACTAATTATAGATTCCGATGCTTCACTTCAGGTTTACTGCATCCCTCTGACCTTCTTATTGACGATGAAACACAGAAATTGCATCGGAATTAAATACAAAAGGCGCAATGCCGACTTAAGTACAAGAAGACTGACTCTTCCCACTGTTTATGCTTTGATCCATTCCTGTTACACTAGTTATAGATTGCGATGCTTCACTTCAGGTTTACTGTATCCCTTGGACCTTCTTATTGTCGATTAAACACAGAAATTGCATCGGAATTAAGTACAAAAAGCACAATGCCGAATTATGTACAAGAAGACTGACTCTTCTTACTGACTATGCTTTGAACCATCCCTGTGACACTAGTTATAGACTGTGATGCTTCACTTCAGGTTTACTGTATACCTTGGACCTTCTTATCGAAGATGAAACACAGAAATTGCATCGGAATTAAATACAAAAGGCACAATGCCCACTTAAGTACAAGAATACTGACTCTTCTTACTGTCTATGTTGTGAACCATCCCTGTGACACTAGTTATAGATTCCGATGCTTCACTCCATGTTTACTGTATCCCTTGGACCGTCTTATTGACGATGAAACACAGACATTGCGTCGGAATTATATGGAAAAGGCACAATGCCGACTTTAGTACAAGAAGACTGACTCTTCTTACTGACTATGTTTTGAATCATTCCTGTGACAGTAGTTATAGATTCCGATGCTTCACTCCAGGTATACTGTATCCCTTGGAGCTCCTTATTGACGAAGAAACACAGAAATTGCATCGGAATTAAATACAAAAGGCACAATGCCGACTTAAGTACAAGAGTACTGACTCTTCTTACTGACTATGTTTTGAACCATTCCTGTAACACTAGTTATAGATTCCGGTGCTTCAGTTCAGGTTTACTGCATCCCTTGGACCTTCTTATTGACGATGAAACACAGAAATTGCATCGGAATTAAAAAAAAGAAGGCACAATGCCGACATAAGTACAAGAAGACTGACTCTTCTTACTGACTATGATTTGAACCATTCCTGTGACACTAGTTATAGATTCCGATGTTTCACTTCAGGTTTGCTGTATCCCTCTGACCTTCTTATTGACGATGAAACATAGAAATTGCATCGGAATTAAATACAAAAGGCACAATGCCGACTTTAGTACAAGAAGACTGACTCTTCTTACTGACTATGTTTTCAATCATTCATGTGACACTAGTTATAGATTCCGATGCTTCACTCCAGGGTTACTGTATCCCTTGGACCTTCTTATTGACGATGAAACACAGAAATTGCATCGGAATGAAATACAAAAGGCACAATGGCGACTTAAGTACAAGAAGACTGACTCTTCTTACTGACTATGATTTGAACCATTCATGTGTCACTAGTTATAGGTTCCGGTGCTTCACGTTAGGTTTGCTGTATCCCTTGGGCCTACTTATTGACGATGAAACACAGAAATTGCAACGGAAATAAATACAAAAGGCACAATGCCGACTTAAGTACAAGAAGACTGACTCTTCTTACAGACTATGTTTGAACCAATCCTGTGACACTAGTTATAGATTCTGATGCTACACTTCAGGTTTAGTGTATCCCTTGGACCTTCTTATTGACGATGAAACACAGATATTGCATCGGAATTAAATACAAAAGGCACAATGCCGACTTAAGTACGAGAAGACTGACTCTTCTCACTGACTATGCTTTGAACCATTCCTGTGACACTAGTTATAGATTCCGATGCTTGACTTCGGATTTACTGTATCCCTCTGACCTTCATATTAACGATGAAGCACAGAAATTGCATCGGAATTAAATATTAAAGGCACAATGCCGAATTAAGTACAAGAAGACTGACTCTTCTTACTGCCGATGTTTTGAACCATTCCAGTGACAGTAGTTATAGATTCCGATGCTTCACTCCAGGTTTACTGTATCCCTTGGACCTTCATAGTGACGATGAAACGCAGAAATTGCATCGAAATAAAATAAAAAAGGCACAATGCCGACTGAAGTACAAGATGACTGACCCTACTCACTGTCTATGTTTGAACCATTCCTGTGACACCAGTTATAGATTCCGATGCTTCACTCCAGGTTTACTATATCCCTTGGACCTTCTTATTGAAGATGAAACACAGAAATTGCATCGGAATTAAATACAAAAGGCACAATGCCGACTTTAGTACAAGAAGACTGACTCTTCTTACTGACTATGTTTTGAATCATTCCTGTGACACTAGTTATAGATTCCGATGCTTCACTCCAGGTTTACTGTATCCCTTGGACCATCTTATTGACGATGAAATACAGAAATTGCATCGGAATTAAAAAAAAAGGTACAATGGCGACTTAAGTACAAGAATACTGACTCTTCTTACTGTCTATGATTTGAACCATCCCTGTCACACTAGTTATAGATTCCGATACTTCACTCCAGGTTTACTGTATCCCTTGGTCCTTCTTATTGACGATGAAGCACAGAAATTGCATCGCAACAAAATACAAAAGGCACAATACCGACTTAAATACAAGAAGACTGACTCTTCTTACTGACTATGCTTTGAACCATTCCTGTGAAACTAGTTATAGATTCCGATGCTTCACTTCAGGTTTACTGTATCCCTTGGACTTTCTTATTGACGATTAAACACAGAAATTGCATCGGAATTAAATACAAAAGGCACAATGCCGACTTATATACAAGAAGACTGACTCTTCTTACTGACTATGTTTTGAACCATTCCTGTGACTCTATTTATAGATTCCGATGCTTCACTTCAGGTTTACTGTATCCCTCTGACCTTCTTATTGACGATGAAACACAGAAATTGGATCGGAATTAAATACAAAAGGCGCAATGCCGCATAAGTACAAGACGACTGACTCTTCCCACTGTTTATGCTTTGAACCATTCCTGTTACACTAGTTATAGATTGCGATGCTTCACTTCAGGTTTACTGTATCCCTTGGACCTTCTTATTGTCGATTAAACACAGAAATTGCATCGGAATTAAGTACAAAAAACACAATGCCGAATTATGTACAAGAAGACTGACACTTCTTACTGACTATGCTTTGAACCATCCCTGTGACACTAGTTATAGACTCTGATGCTTCACTTCAGGTTTACTGTATACCTTGGACCTTCTTATCGAAGATGAAACACAGGAATTGCATCGGAATTAAATACAAAAGGCACAATGCCGACTTAAGTACAAGAATACTGACTCTTCTTACTGTCTATGTTGTGAACCAACCCTGTGTCACTAGTTATAGATTCCGATGCATCACTCCAGGTTTACTGTATCCCTTGGACCTTCTTATTGACGATGAAACACAGAAATTGCATCGGAATTAAATAGAAGAGGTACAATGCCGACTTAAGTACAAGAATACTGACTCTTCTTACTGTCTATGTTGTGAACCATCCCTGTGACACTAGTTATAGATTCTGATACTACACTTCAGGTTTAGTGTATCCCTTGGACCTTCTTATTGACGATGAAACACAGATATTGCATCGGAATTAAATACAAAAGGCACAATGCCGACTTAAGTACGAGAAGACTGACTCTTCTCACTGACTATGTTTTGAACCGTTCCTGTGACACTAGTTATAGATTCCGATGCTTGAATTCAGATTTACTGTATCCCTCTGACCTTCATATTAACGATGAATCACAGAAATTGCATCGGAATTAAATATTAAAGGCACAATGCCGAATTAAGTACAAGAAGACTGACTCTTCTTACTGCCGATGTTTTGAACCATTCCAGTGACAGTAGTTATAGATTCCGATGCTTCACCTCAGGTTTACTGTATCCCTTGGACCTTCATAGTGACGATGAAACACAGAAATAGCATCGAAAGAAAATAAAAAAGGCACAATGCCGACTTAAGTACAAGATGACTGTCCCTACTCACTGTCTATGTTTGAACCATTCCTGTGACACTAGTTATAGATTCCGATGCTTCACTTCAGGTTTACTGTATCCCTCTGACCTTCATTTTGACGATGAATCACAGAAATTGCATCGGAACTAAATACAAAAGCCACAATACCGACTTAAGTACAAGAAGACTGACTCTTCCCACTGTCTATGCTTTGAACCATTCCTGTTACACTAGTTATAGATTCCGAAGCTACACTTCAGGTTTACTGTATCCCTTGGACCTACTTATTGAGGATGAAACACAGAAATTGCATCAGATTTAAATACAAAAGGCACAATGCCGACATAAGTACAAGAATACTGACTCTTCTTACTGTCTATGTTTTGAACCATCCCTGTGACACTAGTTATAGATTCCGATGCTTCACTCCAGGTATACTGTATCCCTTGGAGCTCCTTATTAACGATGAAACACAGGTATTGCATCGGAATTAATTACAAAAGGCACAATGCCCACTTAAGTACAAGAGGACTGACTCTTCTTACTGACTATGTTTTGAACCATTCCTGTAACACTAGTTACAAATTCCGGTGCTTCAGTTCAGGTTTACTGCATCCCTTGGACCTTCTTATTGACGATGAAACACAGAAATTGCATCGGAATTAAAAAAAAGAAGGCACAATGCCGACATAAGTACAAGAAGACTGACTCTTCTTACTGACTATGATTTGAACCATTCATGTGTCACTAGTTATAGGTTCCGGTGCTTCACGTTAGATTTACTGTATCCCTTGGACCTACTTATTGACGATGAAACACAGAAATTGCATCGGAAATAAATACAAAAGGCACAATGCCGACTTAAGTACAAGAAGACTGACTCTTCTTACTGACTATATTTGAACCAATCCTGTGACACTAGTTATAGATTCTGATGCTACACTTCAGGTTTAGTGTATCCCTTGGACCTTCTTATTGACGATGAAACACAGATATTGCATCGGAATTAAATACAAAAGGCACAATGCCGACTTACGTACGAGATGACTGACTCTTCTCACTGACTATGTTTTGAACCATTCCTGTGACACTAGTTATAGATTTCGATGCTTGACTTCAGATTTACTGTATCCCTCTGACCTTCATATTAACGATGAAGCACAGAAATTGCATCGGAATTAAATATTAAAGGCACAATGCCGAATTAAGTACAAGAAGACTGACTTTTCTTACTGCCGATGTTTTGAACCATCCCAGTGACAGTAGTTATAGATTCCGATGCTTCACTACAGGTTTACTGTATCCCTTGGACCTTCATAGTGACGATGAAACACAGAAATTGCATCGAAATAAAATAAAAAAGGCACAATGCCGACTTAAGTACAAGATGACTGACCCTACTCACTGTCTATGTTTGAACCATTCCTGTGACACTAGTTATAGATTCCGATGCTTCACTCCAGGTTTACTATATCCCTTGGACCTTCTTATTGACGATGAATCACAGAAATTGCATAGGAATTAAATAGAAAAGGCACAATGCCGACTAAAATACAAGAAGACTGTCTCTTCCTACTGTCTATGTTTGAACCATTCCTGTGACACTAGTTATAGATTCCGATGCTTCACTTCAGGTTTACAGTATCCCTCTGACCTTCATTTTGACGATGAAACACAGAAATTGCATCGGAACTAAATACAAAAGCCACAATACCGACTTAAGTACAAGAAGACTGACTCTTCCCACTGTCTATGCTTTGAACCATTCCTGTTACACTAGTTATAGATTCCGAAGCTTCACTTCAGGTTTACTGTATCCCTTGGACCTACTTATTGACGATGAAACACAGAAATTGCATCAGATTTAAATACAAAAGGCACAATGCCGACATATGTACAAGAAGACTGGCTCTTCTTACTGACTATGCTTTGAACCAATCCTGTGACACTAGTTATAGACCCTGAAGCTTCACTTCAGGTTTACTGTATCCCTTGGACCTTCTTATTGAAGATGAAACACAGAAATTGCATCGGAATTAAATACAAAAGGCACAATGCCGACATAAGTACAAGATTACTGACTCTTCTTACTGTCTATGTTTTGAACCATCCCTGTGACACTAGTTATAGATTCCGATGCTTCACTCCAGGTTTACTGCATCCCTTGGACCTTCTTATTGACGATGAAACACAGAAATTGCATCGGAATTAAATACAAAAGGCACAATGCCGACTTAAATACAAGAAGTCTGACTCTTCTTACCGACTATGTTTTGAACCATTTCTGTGACACTAGTTATAGATTCCGGTGCTTAACTCACGGTTGACTGTAGCCCTTGGACCTTCTTATTGACGATGAAACACAAAAATACCATCGGAATTAAATACAAAAGGCACAATCCCGACTTAAGTACAAGAAGACTGACTATTCTTACTGACTATGTTTTGAACGATTCCTGTGACACTAGTTATAGATTCCGATGCTTCACTCCAGGTTTACTGTATCCCTTGGACCTCCTTATTGACGAAGAAACACAGAAATTGCATCGGAATTAAATAAAAAAGGCACAATGCCGACTTAAGTGCAAGAAGACTGACTCTTCGTACTGACTATGTTTGACCCATTCCTGTGACACTAGTTATAGATTCCAATGCATGACTTCAGATTTACTGTATCCCTCTGACCTTCTTATTGACGATGAAACACAAAAATAGCATCGGAATTAAATACAAAAGTGACAATGCCCACTTAAGTACAAGAAGACTGACTCTTCCCACTATTTATGCTTTGAACCATTCCTGTTACACTAGCTATAGATTGCGATGCTTCACTTCAGGTTTACTGTATCCCTTGGACCTTCTTATTGACGATTAAACACAGAAATTGCATCGGAATTAAATACAAAAGGCACAATGCCGTCTTATGTACAAGAAGACTGACTCTTTTTACTGACTATGCTTTGAACCATTCCTGTGACACTAGTTATAGACCCTGATGCTTCACTTCAGGCTTACTGTATCCCTTGGACCTTCTTATCGTAGATGAAACACAGAAATTGCATCGGAATTAAATACAAAAGGCACAATGCCAACTTAAGTACAAGAATACTGACTCTTCCCATTGTCTATGTTGTGAACTATCCCTGTGACACTAGTTATGGATTCCGATGCTTCACTTCAGGTTTCTGTATCCCTTGGACCTTCTTATTGACGATGAAACACAGAAATTGCATCGGAATTAAATACAAAAGGCACAATGCCGACTTTAGTACAAGAAGACTGACTATTCTTACTTACTATGTTTTGAATAATTCCTGTGACACTAGTTATTGATTCCGATGCTTCACTCCAGGTTTACTGTATCACTTGGACCTCCTTATTGACGAAGAAACACAGAAATTGCATCGGAATTAAATACAAAGGGGACAATGCCGACTTAAGTACAATAAGACTGACTCTTCTTACTGACTATGTTTTGAACCATTCCTGTAACACTAGTTATAGATTCCGGTGCTTCAGTTCAGGTTATCTGTATCCCTTGGACCTTCTTATTGACGATGAAACACAGAAATTGCATCGGAATTAAAAAAAAAGGCACAATGTTAACTTAAGTACAAGAATACTGACTCTTCTTATTGTCTATGATTTGAACCATCAGTGTGTCACTTGTTATAGATTCCGATGCTTCACTCCAGGTTTACTGTATCCCTTGGTCCTTCTTATTGACGATGAAACACAGAAACTGAATCGGAGTGAAATACAAAAGGCACAATGGCGACTTAAGTACAAGAAGACTGACTCTTCTTACTGACTGTGACTTGAACCATTCATGTGACACTAGTTATAGCTTCCGGTGCTACACTTTAGGTTTACTGTATCCCTTGGACCTACTTATTGACGATGAAACACAGAAATTGCATCGGAAATAAATACAAAAGGCACAATGCCGTCTTAAGTACAAGAAGACTGACTCTTCTTACTGACTATGTTTGAACCAATCCTGTGACACTGGATATAGATTCTGATGCTACACTTCAGGTTTAGTGTATCCCTTGGACCTTCTTATTGACGATGAAACACAGATATTGCAACGGAATTAAATACAAAAGGCACAATGCCGACTTAAGTACAAGAAGACTGACTCTTCTCACTGACAATGTTTTGAACCATTCCTGTGACACAAGTTATAGATTCCGATGCTTGACTTCAGATTTACTGTATCCCTCTGACCTTCTTATTAACGATGAAGCACAGAAATTGCATCGGAATTAAATATTAAAGGCACAATGCCGAATTAAGTACAAGAAGACTGACTCTTCTTACTGTCGATGATTTGAACCATTCCAGTGACAGTAGTTATAGATTTCGATGCTTCACTCGAGGTTTGCTGTATCCCTTGGACATTGTTATTGACGATGACACACAGAAATTGCATCGGAATTAAATAAAAAAGGCACAATGCCGACTTAAGTACAAGAAGACTGACCCTACTTACTGTCTATGTTCGACCCATTCCTGTGACACTAGTTATAGATTCCGATGCTTCACTCCAGGTTTACTATTTCCCTTGGACCTTCTTATTGACGATGAATCACAGAAATTGCATAGGAATTAAATAGAAAAGGCGCAATGCCGACTTACATACAAGATGACTGTCTCTTCCTACTGTCTATGTTTTGAACCATTCCTGTGACACTAGTTATAGATTCCGATGCATCACTTCAGGTTTACTGTATCCCTCTGTCCTTATGGACGATGAAACACAGAAATTGCATCGGAACTAAATACAAAAGCCACAATGCCGAATTAAGTACAAGAAGACTGACTCTTCCCACTGTCTATGCTTTGACCCATTCCTGTTTCACTAGTTATAGATTCCGAAACTTCCCTTCAGCTTTACTGTATCCCTTGGACCTAATTATTGACGATGAAACACAGAAATTGCATCGGCATTAAAAACAAAAGGCACAATGCCGACTTAAGTAAAAGAACACTGACTCTTCTTACTGACTATGATTTGAACCATTCCTGTGACACTAGTTATAGATTCCGATGCTTCACTCCAGGTTTACTATATCCCTTGGACCTCCTTATTGACAAAGAAACACAGAAATTGCATCGGAATTAAATGCAAAAGGCAGAATGCCAACTTAACTACAAGAAGACTGTCTCTTCTTACTGACTATGTTTTGAACCATTCCTGTGCCACTAGTTGTAGATCCCGTTGCTTCACTTCAGGTTTACTGTATCCCTTGGACCTTCGTATTGACGATGAAACACAGAAATTGCATCGGAATTAAATACAAAAGGCACAATGCCGACTTAAGTACAAGAATACTGACTCTTCTTACTGTCTATGTTTTGAACCATCCCTGTGTCACTAGTTATAGATTCCGATGCTTCACTCCAGGTTTACTGTATTCCTCTGACCTTCTTATTACCGATGAAACACAGAAATTGCATCGGAATTAAATACTAAAGGCACAATGCCGAATTAAGTACAAGAAGACTGACTCTTCTTACTGTCGATGTTTTGAACCATTCCTGTGAGAGTAGTAGTAGATTCCGATGGTTCACTCCAGGTTAACAGTATCCCTTGGACCTACTTATTGAAGATGAAACACAGAAACTGCATCGGAATTAAATAAATAAGGCTCAATGCCGACTTAAGTACAAGAAGACTGACCCTACTTACAGTCTATGTTTTGAACCATTGCTGTGACACTAGTTATAGATTTCGAAGCTTCACTTCAGGTTTTCTGTATCCCTCTGACCTTCTTATTGACGATGAAACACAGAAATTGCATCGGAATTAAATAGAAAAGGCACAATGCCGACTTAAGTACAAGAAGACTGACTCTTCCCACTGTCTATGATTTGAACATTCCTGTTACACTAGTTATAGATACCGATGCGTCACTACAGGTTTACTATATCCCTCGGACCTTCTTATTGACGATGAAACACAGAAATTTCATCGGAATTAAATACAAAAGGCACAATGCCGACTTCAGTACAAGAAGACTGACTCTTCTTACTCTCTATGTTTGAATAATTCCTGTGACACTAGTTATGGATTTCGATGCTTCACTCCAGGTTTACTGTATCCCTTGGACCTCCTTATTGACGAAGAAACACAGAAATTGCATCGGAATTAAATACAAAAGGGACAACGCCGACTTAAGTACAAGAAGACTGACTCTTCTTACTGACTATGATTTGAACAATTCCTGTAACACTAGTTATAGATTCCGGTGCTTCAGTTCGGGTTTACTGTATCCCTTGGACCTTGTTATTGACGATGAAACACAGAAATTGCATCGCAATTTAAAAAAAGGGCACAATGCCAACTTAAGTACAAGAATACTGACTCTTCTTACTGTCTATGATTTGAACCATCCCTGTGTCACTAGTTATAGATTCCGATGCTTCACTCCAGGTTTACTGTATCCCTTGCTCCTTCTTATTGACGATGAAACACAGAAATTGCATCGGAATGAAATACAAAAGGCACAATGGCGACTTAAGTACAAGAAGACTGACTCTTCTTACTGACTATGTTTGAACCAATCCTGTGACACTAGTTATAGAATCTGATGCTACACTTCAGGTTTAGTGTATCGCTTGGACCTTCTTATTGACGATGAAACACAGATATTGCAACGGAATTAAATACAAAAGGCACAATGCCGACTTAAGTACAAGAAGACTGACTCTTCTCACTGACTATGTTTTGAACCATTCCTGTGACTCTAGTTATAGATTCCGATGCTTGACTTCAGATTTACTGTATCCCTCTGACCTTCTTATTAACGATGAAGCACAGAAATTGCATAGGAATTAAATAGAAAAGGCACAATGCCGACTTAAGTACAAGAAGACTGTCTCTTCCTACTGTCTATGTTTTGAACCATTCCTGTGACACTAGTTATAGATTCCGATGCTTCACTTCAGGTTTATTGTATCCCTCTGACCTTCTTATTGACGATGAAACACAGAAATTGCATCGGATCTAAATACAAAAGCCACAATGCCGAATTAAGTACAAGAAGACTGACTCTTCCCACTGTCTATGCTTTGAACCATTCCTGTTTCACTAGTTATAGATTCCGAAACTTCACTTCAGCTTTACTGTATCCCTTGGCCCTACTTATTGACGATGAAACACAGAAATTGCATCGGCATTAAATACAAAAGGCACAATGCCGACTTAAGTGCAAGAAGACTGAGTCTTCTTACTGACTATGCTTTGAACCATTTCTGTGACACTAGTTATAGATTCCGATGCTTAACTCCCGATTTACTGTATCCCTTGGACCTTCTTCTTGACGATGAAATACAAGAATAGCATCGGAATTAAATACAAAAGGCACAATGCCGACTTAAGTAAAAGAAGACTGACTCTTCTTACTGACTATGATTTGAACCATTCCTGTGACACTAGTTATAGATTCCGATGCTTCACTCCAGGTTTACTATATCCCTTGGACCTCGTTATTGACGAAGAAACACAGAAATTGCATCGGAATTAAATGCAAAAGGCACAATGCCAACTTAACTACAAGAAGACTGTCTCTTCTTACTGACTATGTTTTGAACCATTCCTGTGCCACTAGTTGTAGATCCCGTTGCTTCACTTCAGGTTTACTGTTTCCCTTGGACCTTCTTATTGACGATGAAACACAGAAATTGCATCGGAATTAAATACAAAAGGCACAATGCCGACTTAAGTACAAGAATACTTACTCTTCTTACTGTCTATGTTTTGAACCATCCCTGTGTCACTAGTTATAGATTCCGATGCTTCACTCCAGGTTTACTGTATTCCTCTGACCTTCTTATTACCGATGAAACACAGAAATTGCATCGGAATTAAATACTAAAGGCACAATGCCGAATTAAGTACAAGAAGACTGACTCTTCTTACTGTCGATGTTTTGAACCATTCCTGTGACAGTAGTAGTAGATTCCGATGGTTCACTCCAGGTTAACAGTATCCCTTGGACCTACTTATTGAAGATGAAACACAGAAACTGCATCGGAATTAAATAAAAAAGGCTCAATGCCGACTTAAGTACAAGAAGACTGACCCTACTTACTGTCTATGTTTGACCCATTCCTGTGACACTAGTTATAGATTCCGATGCTTCACTCCAGGTTTACTATTTCCCTTGGACCTTCTTATTGACGATGAATCACAGAAATTGCATAGGAATTAAATAGAAAAGGCGCAATGCCGACTTACATACAAGATGACTGTCTCTTCCTACTGTCTATATTTTGAACCATTCCTGTGACACTAGTTATAGATTCCGATGCATCACTTCAGGTTTACTGTATCCCTCTGTCCTTATGGACGATGAAACACAGAAATTGCATCGGAACTAAATACAAAAGCCACAATGCCGAATTAAGTACAAGAAGACTGACTCTTCCCACTGTCTATGCTTTGACCCATTCCTGTTTCACTAGTTATAGATTCCGAAACTTCCCTTCAGCTTTACTGTATCCCTTGGACCTAATTATTGACGATGAAACACAGAAATTGCATCGGCATTAAATACAAAAGGCACAATGCCGACTTAAGTAAAAGAAGACTGACTCTTCTTACTGACTATGATTTGAACCATTCCTGTGACACTAGTTATAGATTCCGATGCTTCACTCCAGGTTTACTATATCCCTTGGACCTCCTTATTGACGAAGAAACACGGAAATTGCATCGGAATTAAATGCAAAAGGCAGAATGCCAACTTAACTACAAGAAGACTGTCTCTTCTTACTGACTATGTTTTGAACCATTCCTGTGCCACTAGTTGTAGATCCCGTTGCTTCACTTCAGGTTTACTGTATCCCTTGGACCTTCGTATTGACGATGAAACACAGAAATTGCATCGGAATTAAATACAAAAGGCACAATGCCGACTTAAGTACAAGAATACTGACTCTTCTTACTGTCTATGTTTTGAACCATCCCTGTGTCACTAGTTATAGATTCCGATGCTTCACTCCAGGTTTACTGTATTCCTCTGACCTTCTTATTACCGATGAAACACAGAAATTGCATCGGAATTAAATACTAAAGGCACAATGCCGAATTAAGTACAAGAAGACTGACTCTTCTTACTGTCGATGTTTTGAACCATTCCTGTGAGAGTAGTAGTAGATTCCGATGGTTCACTCCAGGTTAACAGTATCCCTTGGACCTACTTATTGAAGATGAAACACAGAAACTGCATCGGAATTAAATAAAAAAGGCTCAATGCCGACTTAAGTACAAGAAGACTGACCCTACTTACAGTCTATGTTTTGAACCATTGCTGTGACACTAGTTATAGATTTCGAAGCTTCACTTCAGGTTTTCTGTATCCCTCTGACCTTCTTATTGACGATGAAACACAGAAATTGCATCGGAATTAAATAGAAAAGGCACAATGCCGACTTAAGTACAAGAAGACTGACTCTTCCCACTGTCTATGATTTGAACATTCCTGTTACACTAGTTATAGATACCGATGCGTCACTACAGGTTTACTATATACCTTGGACCTTCTTATTGACGATGAAACACAGAAATTTCATCGGAATTAAATACAAAAGGCACAATGCCGACTTCAGTACAAGAAGACTGACTCTTCTTACTGTCTATGTTTTGAATAATTCCTGTGACACTAGTTATGGATTTCGATGCTTCACTCCAGGTTTACTGTATCCCTTGGACCTCCTTATTGACGAAGAAACACAGAAATTGCATCGGAATTAAATACAAAAGGGACAACGCCGACTTAAGTACAAGAAGACTGACTCTTCTTACTGACTATGATTTGAACAATTCCTGTAACTCTAGTTATAGATTCTGGTGCTTCAGTTCAGGTTTACTGTATCCCTTGGACCTTGTTATTGACGATGAAACACAGAAATTGCATCGCAATTTAAAAAAAGGGCACAATGCCAACTTAAGTACAAGAATACTGACTCTTCTTACTGTCTATGATTTGAACCATCCCTGTGTCACTAGTTATAGATTCCGATGCTTCAATCCAGGTTTACTGTATCCCTTGCTCCTTCTTATTGACGATGAAACACAGAAATTGCATCGGAATGAAAAACAAAAGGCACAATGGCGACTTAAGTACAAGAAGACTGACTCTTCTTACTGACTATGTTTGAACCAATCCTGTGACACTTGTTATAGAATCTGATGCTACACTTCAGGTTTAGTGTATCGCTTGGACCTTCTTATTGACGATGAAACACAGATATTGCAACGGAATTAAATACAAAAGGCACAATGCCGACTTAAGTACAAGAAGACTGACTCTTCTCACTGACTATGTTTTGAACCATTCCTGTGACTCTAGTTATAGATTCCGATGCTTGACTTCTGATTTACTGTATCCCTCTGACCTTCTTATTAACGATGAAGCACAGAAATTGCATAGGAATTAAATAGAAAAGGCACAATGCCGACTTAAGTACAAGAAGACTGTCTCTTCCTACTGTCTATGTTTTGAACCATTCCTGTGACACTAGTTATAGATTCCGATGCTTCACTTCAGGTTTATTGTATCCCTCTGACCTTCTTATTGACGATGAAACACAGAAATTGCATCGGATCTAAATACAAAAGCCACAATGCCGAATTAAGTACAAGAAGACTGACTCTTCCCACTGTCTATGCTTTGAACCATTCCTGTTTCACTAGTTATAGATTCCGAAACTTCACTTCAGCTTTACTGTATCCCTTGGACCTACTTATTGACGATGAAACACAGAAATTGCATCGGCATTAAATACAAAAGGCACAATGCCGACTTAAGTGCAAGAAGACTGAGTCTTCTTACTGACTATGCTTTGAACCATTTCTGTGACACTAGTTATAGATTCCGATGCTTAACTCCCGATTTACTGTATCCCTTGGACCTTCTTCTTGACGATGAAATACAAGAATAGCATCGGAATTAAATACAAAAGGCACAATGCCGACTTAAGTAAAAGAAGACTGACTCTTCTTACTGACTATGATTTGAACCATTCCTGTGACACTAGTTATAGATTCCGATGCTTCACTCCAGGTTTACTATATCCCTTGGACCTCCTTATTGACGAAGAGACACAGAAATGGCATCGGAATTAAATGCAAAAGGCACAATGCCAACTTAACTACAAGAAGACTGTCTCTTCTTACTGACTATGTTTTGAACCATTCCTGTGCCACTAGTTGTAGATCCCGTTGCTTCACTTCAGGTTTACTGTTTCCCTTGGACCTTCTTATTGACGATGAAACACAGAAATTGCATCGGAATTAAATACAAAAGGCACAATGCCGACTTAAGTACAAGAATACTGACTCTTCTTACTGTCTATGTTTTGAACCATCCCTGTGTCACTAGTTATAGATTCCGATGCTTCACTCCAGGTTTACTGTATACCTCTGACCTTCTTATTACCGATGAAACACAGAAATTGCATCGGAATTAAATACTAAAGGCACAATGCCGAATTAAGTACAAGAAGACTGACTCTTCTTACTGTCGATGTTTTGAACCATTCCTGTGACAGTAGTAGTAGATTCCGATGGTTCACTCCAGGTTAACAGTATCCCTTGGACCTACTTATTGAAGATGAAACACAGAAACTGCATCGGAATTAAATAAAAAAGGCTCAATGCCGACTTAAGTACAAGAAGACTGACCCTACTTACAGTCTATGTTTTGAACCATTGCTGTGACACTAGTTATAGATTTCGAAGCTTCACTTCAGGTTTACTGTATCCCTCTGACCTTCTTATTGACGATGAAACACAGAAATTGCATCGGAATAAAACAGAAAAGGCACAATGCCGACTTAAGTACAAGAAGACTGACTCTTCTTCCTGACTATGATTTGAACCATTCATGTGACACTAGTTATAGCTTCCGGTGCTTCACTTTAGGTTTACTGTATCACTTGGACCTACTTATTGACGATGAAACACAGAAATTGCATCGGAAATAAATACAAAAGGCACAATGCCGACTTAAGTACAAGAAGACTGACTCTTCTTACTGACTATGTTTGAACCAATCCTGTGACACTAGTTATAGAATCAGATGCTACACTTCAGGTTTAGTGTACCGCTTGGACCTTCTTATTGACGATGAAACACAGATATTGCAACGGAATTAAAAACAAAAGTCACAATGCCGACTTAAGTACAAGAAGACTGACTCTTCTCACTGACTATGTTTTGAACCATTCCTGTGACACTAGTTATAGATTCCGATGCTTGACTTCAGATTTACTGTATCCCTCTGACCTTCTTATTAACGATGAAGCACAGAAATTGCATAGGAATTAAATAGAAAAGGCACAATGCCGACTTAAGTACAAGAAGACTGTCTCTTCCTACTGTCTATGTTTTGAACCATTCCTGTGACACTAGTTATTGATTCCGATGCTTCACTTCAGGTTTATTGTATCCCTCTGACCTTCTTAATGACGATGAAACACAGAAATTGCATCGGAACTAAATGCAAAAGCCACAATGCCGAATTAAGTACAAGAAGACTGACTCTTCCCACTGTCTATGCTTTGAACCATTCCTGTTACACTAGTTATAGATTCCGAAGCTTCACTTCAGGTTCACTGTATCCCTTGGAAATACTTATTGACGATGAAACACAGAAATTGCATCGGAATTAAATACAAAAGGCACAATGCCGACATAAGAACAAGAATACTGACTCTTCTTACTGTCTATGTTTTGAACCATCCCTGAGACACTAGTTATAGATTCCGATGCTTCACTCCAGTTTTACTGTATCCCTTGGACCTTCCTATTGACGATGAAACACAGAAATTGCATCGAAATTAAATACAAAAGGCACAATGCCGACTTAAGTACAATAATACTGACTGTTCTTACTGTCTATGTTTTGAACCATCCCTGTGTAACTAGTTATAGATTCCGATGCTTCACTCCAGGTTTACTGCATCCCTTGGACCTTCTTATTGACGATGAAACACAGAACTTGCATCGGAATTAAATACAAAAGGTACAATGCCGACTTAAGTGCAAGAAGACTGACTCTTCGTACTGACTATGTTTTGAACCATCCCTGTGACACTAGTTGTGGATTCCATTGCATGACTTCAGATTTACTGTATCCCTCTGACCTTCTTATTAACGATGAAACACAGAAATTGCATCGGAATTAAATACTAAAGGCACAATGCCGAATTAAGTACAAGAAGACTGACTCTTCTTACTGTCGATGATTTGAACCACTCCTGTGACAGTAGTAATAGATTCCGATGGTTCACTCCAGGTTAACTGTATCCCTTGGACGATCTTATTGACGATGAAACACAGAACTTGCATCGGAATTAAATACAAAAGGTACAATGCCGACTTAAGTGCAAGATGACTGACTCTTCGTACTGACTATGTTTTGAACCATCCCTGTGACACTAGTTATAGATTCCAATGCATGACTTCAGATTTACTGTATCCCTCTGACCTTCTTATTAACGATGAAACACAGAAATTGCATCGGAATTAAATACAAAAGGCACAATGCCGACATAAGTTCAAGAATACTGACTCTTCTTACTGTCTATGTATTGAACCATCCCTGAGACACTAGTTATAGATTCCGATGCTTCACTCCAGGTTTACTGTATCCCTTGGACCTTCTTATTGACGATGAAACACAGAAATTGCATCGGAATTAAATACAAAAGGCACAATGCCAACTTAAGTACATAAAGACTGACTTTTCTTACTGACTATGTTCTGAACCATTTCTGTGACACTAGTTATAGATTCCTATGCTTAACTCCCGGTTTACTGTATCCCTTGGACCTTCTTCTTGACGATGAAATACAAAAATAGCATCGGAATTAAATACAAAAGGCACAATGCCGACTTAAGTACAAGAAAACTGACTCTTCCTACTGACTATGATTTGAACCATTCCTGTGACACTAGTTATAGATTCCGATGCTTCACTCCAGGTTTACTGTATCCCTTGGACCTCCTTATTGACGAAGAAACACAGAAATTGCATCGGAATTAAATGCAAAAGGCACAATGCCGACTTAACTACAAGAAGACTCACTCTTCTTACTGACTATGTTTTGAACCATTCCTGTGCCACTAGTTGTAGATTCCGGTGCTTCACTTCATGTATACTGTATCCCTTGGACCTTCTTATTGACGATGAAACATAGAAATTGCATCGGGATTACATACAAAATGCACAATGCCGACTTAAGTACAAGAATACTAACTCTTCTTACTGTCTATGCTTTGAACCATAACTGTGTCACTAGTTAGAGATTCCGATGCTTCACTCCAGGTTTACTGTATCACTTGGACCTTCTTATTGACGATGAAACACAGAACTTGCATCGGAATTAAATACAAAAGGTACAATGCCGACTTAAGTGCAAGAAGACTGACTCTTCGTACTGACTATGCTTTTGAACCATCCCTGTGACACTAGTTGTAGATTCCAATGCATGACTTCAGATTTACTGTATCCCTTGGACCTTCTTATTGACGATGAAATACAGTAATTGCAACGGAATGAAATACAAAAGGCACAATGCCCACTTAAGTACAAGAAGACTGACTCTTCTTACTGACTATGTTTTGAACCATTTCTGTGACACTAGTTATAGATTCCGATGCTTCACTCCAGGTTTACTGTATCCCTTGGACCTTCTTATTGACGATGAAATACAGTAATTGCAACGGAATTAAATACAAAAGGCACAATGCCCACTTAAGTACAAGAAGACTGACTCTTCTTACTGACTATGTTTTGAACCATTTCTGTGACACTAGTTATAGAATCCGATGCTTCACTCCCGGTTTACTGTATCCCTTGGTCCTTCTTATTGACGATGAAACACAAAAATAGCATCGGAATTAAATACAAAAGGCACAATGCCGACTTAAGTACAAGAATACTGACTCTTCTTACTGTCGATGTTTTGAACCATCCCTGTGTCACTAGTTATAGATTCCGATGCCTCACTCCAGGTTTACTGTATCCCTTGGACCTTATTATTGACGATGAAACACAGAAATTGCATCGGAATTAAATGCAAAAAGCACAATTGCATCGGAAATAAGTACAAGAAGACTGATTCTTCTTACTGACTATGTTTTGAACCATTCCTGTGACACTAGTTATAGATTCCGATGCTTCACTTCAGGTTTACTGTATCCCTCTGACCTTCTCATTGACGATGAAACACAGAAATTGCATCGGAACTAAATACAAAAGGTACAATGCCGACTTAAGTACAAGAATACTGACTCTTCTTACTGTCTATGTTTTGAACCATCCCTGTGACACTAGTTATAGATTCCGATGCTTCACTCCAGGTTTACAATATCCCTTGGATCTTCTTATTGACGATGAAACACAGAAATTGCTTCGGAGTTAAATAGGAAAGGCACAATGCCGATTTAAGTACAAGAAGACTGACTCTTCCTACTGTCTATGTTTTGAACCATTCCTGTGATACTAGTTAAAGATTCCGATGCTTCACTTCAGGTTTACTGCATCCCTCTGACCTTCTTATTGACGATGAAACACAGATATTGAATCGGAATCAAATACAAAAGGCACAATGCCGACTTAAGTACAAGAAAACTGACTCATCCCACTGTCTATGATTTGAACCATTCCTGTGGCACTAGTTATAGATTCCCATGCTTCACTCCAGGACTGGTGTATCCCTTCGACCTTCTTATTGACGATGAAACACAGAAATTGCATCGGAACTAAATACAAAAGGCACAATGCCGACTTAAGTACAAGAATACTGACTCTTCTTACTGACTATGTTTTGAACCATTCCTGTGACACTAGTTATAGATAATGATGCTTCACTTCAGGTTTACTGTATCCCTTGGACCTCCTTATTGAAGATGAAACACAGAAATATCATCGGAATTAAATACAAAAGGCACAATGCCGACATAAGTACAAGAATACTGACTCTTCTTACTGTCTGTGTAATGAACCATCCCTGTGACACTAGTTATAGATTCCGATGCTTCACTCCAGGTTTACTGTATCCCTTGGACCTTCTTATTGACGATGAAACACAGAAATTGCATCGGAATTAAATACAAAAGGCACAATGCCGACTTTAGTACATAAAGACTGACTCTTCTTACAGACTATGTTTCGATTCGTTCCTGTGACACTAGTTATAGTTTCCGATGCTTCACTCCAGGTTTACTGTATCCCTTGGACCTTCTTATTGACGATGAAACACAGAAATTGCATCGGAATTAAATACAAAATGCACAAGGACGCCTTTAGTACAAGAAGACTGATACTTCTTACTGACTATGCTTTGATTCATTCCTGTGACACTAGTTATAGTTTCCGATGCTTCACTCCAGGTTTACTGTATCCCTTGGACCTTCTTATTGACGATGAAATACAGAAATTGCATCGCAATTAAATACAAAAGGCACAATGCCCACTTAAGTACAAGAAGACTGACTCATTTTACTGACTATGTTTTGAACCATTCCTGTGACACTAGTTATAGACTCTGATGCTTCACTTATGGTTTACTGTATCCTTTGGACCTTCTCATTGAAGATGAAACACAAAAATAGCATCGGAATTACATAAAAAAGCACAATGCCGACTTAAGTACAAGAAGACTGATCCTACTTGCTGTCTATGTTTGAACCATTCCTGAGACACTAGTTATAGATTCCGATGTTTCACTCCAGGTTTACTATTTCCCTTGGACCTTCTTATTGACGATGAATCTCAGAAATTGCATAGGAATTAAATAGAAAAGCCACAATGCCGACTTAAGTAAAAGAAGACTGTCTCTTCCTACTGTCTATGTTTTGAACCATTCCTGTGACACTAGTTATAGATTCCGAGGCTCCACTTCAGGTTTACTGTATCCCTCTGACCTTCTTATGGACGATGAAACACAGAAATTGCATAGGAACTAAATACAAAAGCCACAATGCCGAATTAAGTACAAGAAGACTGACTCTTCCCACTGTCTATGCTTTGAACCATTCCTGTTACACTAGTTATAGATTCCGAAGCTTCACTTCAGGTTTACTGTATCCCTTGGACCTACTCATTGACGATGATATACAGAATTTGCATCGGAATTAAATACAAAAGGCACAATGCCGACTTATGTACAAGAAGACACTCTTCTTACTGACTATGTTTTGAGCCATTCCTGTGACACTAGTTATAGACTCTGAAGCTTCACTTCAGGTTTACCTTATCCCTTGGACCTTCTTATTGAAGATGAAACACAGAAATTGCATCGGAAGTAAATACAAAAGGCACAATGCCAACATAAGTACAAGAATACTGACTCTTCTTACTGTCTATGTATTGAACCATCCCTGAGACACTAGTTATAGATTCCGATGCTTCACTCCAGGTTTACTGTATCCCTTGGACCTTCTTATTGACGATGAAACACAGAAATTGCATCGGAATTGGATACAAAAGGCACAATGCCGACTTAAGTACAAGAAGACTGACTTTTCTTGCTGACTATGTTCTGAACCATTTCTGTGACACTAGTTATAGATTCCGATGCTTAACTCCCGGTTTACTGTATCCCTTGGACCTTCTTCTTAACGATGAAATACAAAAATAGCATCGGAATTAAATGCAAAAGGCACAATGCCGACTTAACTACAAGAAGACTGACTCTTCTTACTGACTATGTTTTGAACCATTCCTGTGCCACTAGTTGTAGATTCCGGTGCTTCACTTCAGGTTTACTGTATCCCTTGGTCCTTCTTATTGACGATGAAACACAAAAATAGCATCGGAATTAAATACAAAAGGCACAATGCCGACTTAAGTACAAGAATACTGACTCTTCTTGCTGTCGATGATTTGAACCATCCCTGTGTCACTAGTTATAGATTCCGATGCTTCACTCCAGGTTTACTGTATCACTTGGACCTTATTATTGACGATGAAACACAGAAATTGCATCGGAATTAAATACAAAAGGCACAATTGCATCGGAATTAAGTACAAGAAGACTGATTCTTCTTACTGACTATGTTTTGAACCATTCCTGTGACACTAGTTATAGATTCCGATGCTTCACTTCAGGTTTACTGTATCCCTCTGACCTTCTTATTGACGATGAAACACAGAAATTGCATCGGAACTAAATACAAAAGGTACAATGCCGACTTAAGTACAAGAATACTGACTCTTCTTACTGTCTATGTTTTGAACCATCCCTCTGACACTAGTTATAGATTCCGATGCTTCACTCCAGGTTTACAATATCCCTTGGATCTTCTTATTGACGATGAACACAGAAATTGCTTCGGAGTTAAATAGGAAGGGCACAATGCCGATTTAAGTACAAGAAGACCGACTCTTCCTACTGTCTATGTTTTGAACCATTCCTGTGATACTAGTTAAAGATTCCGATGCTTTACTTCAGGTTTACTGCATCCCTCTGACCTTCTTAGTGACGATGAAACACAGATATTGAATCGGAATCAAATACAAAATGCACAATGCCGACATAAGTACAAGAAGCTGACTCATCCCACTGTCTATGATTTGAACCATTCCTGTGACACTAGTTATAGATTCCCATGCTTCACTCCAGGATTGGTGTATCCCTTGAACCTTCTTATTGACGATGAAACACAGAAATTGCATCGGAATTAAATACAAAAGGCACAATGCCGACTTAAGTACAAGAATACTGACTCTTCTTACTGACTATGCTTTGAACCATTCCTGTGACACTAGTTATAGATTCTAATGCTTCACTTCAGGTTTACTGTATCGCTTGGACCTTCTTATTGAAGATGAAACACAGAAATATCATCGGAATTAAATACAAAAGGCACAATGCCGACATAAGTACAAGAATACTGACTCTTCTTACTGTCTGTGTTATGAACCATCCCTGTGACACTAGTTATAGATTCCGATGCTTCACTCCAGGTATACTGTATCCCTTGGACCTTCTTATTGACGATGAAACACAGAAATTGCATCGGAATTAAATACAAAAGGCACAATGCCGACTTTAGTACATAAAGACTGACTCTTCTTACAGACCATGTTTCGATTCATTCCTGTGACACTAGTTATAGATTCCGATGCTTAACTCCAGGTTTACTGTATCCCTTGGACCTTCTTATTGACGATGAAACACAGAAATTGCATCGGAATTAAATACAAAAGGCACATTGCCGACTTAAGTACAGGAAGACTGACTCTTCTTACTGACTATGTTTTGAACCATTTCTGTGACACTAGTTATGGATTCCGATGCTTACCTCCCGGTTTACTGTATCCCTTGGACCTTCTTATTGACGATGAAATACAAAAATAGCATCCGAATTAAATACAAAAGGCACAATGCCGACTTAAGTACCAGAAGACTGACTCTTCTTACTGACTATGTTTTGAACCATTCCTGTGACACTAGTTATAGATTCCGATGCTTCACTCCAGGTTTACTGTATCCCTTGGACCTCCTTATTGACGAAGAAACACAGAAATTGCATCGGAATTAAATACAAAAGGCACAATACCGACTTAAGTACAAGAAGACTGACTCGTCTTACTGACTATGCTTTGAACCATTCCTGTGCCAGTAGTTGTAGATTCCGGTGCTTCACTTCAGGTTTACTGTACCCTTGGACCTTCTTATTGACGATGAAACTTAGAAATTGCATCGGAGTTAAATACAAAAGGCACAATGCCGACTTAAGTACAAGAATACTGACTCTTCTTACTGTCTATGTTTTGAACCATCCCTGTGTCACTAGTTATAGATTCCGATGCTTCACTCCAGGTTTACTGTATCCCTTGGATCTTCTTATTGACGATGAAACACAGTACTTGCATTGGACTTAAATACAAAATGTACAATGCTGACTTAAGTGCAAGAAGACTGACTCTTCGTACTGACTATGTTTTGAACCATCCCTGTGACACTAGTTATAGATTCCGATGCTTCACTCCCGGTTTACTGTATCCCTTGGACCTCCTTATTGACGAAGAAACACAGAAATTGCATCGGAATTAAATACAAAAGGCACAATGCCGACTTAAGTACAAGAAGACTGACTCTTCTTTCTGACTATGATTTGAACCGTTCTGGCGACACTAGTTATAGATTCCGGTGCTTCACTTCAGGTTTACTGTATCCCTTGTACCTTCTTATTGACGATGAACACAGGAATTGCATGGTAATTAAATACAAAAGGCACAATGCCGACTTAAGTACAAGAAGACTGTCTCTTCTTACTGTCGATGTTTTGAACCATCCCTGTGTCACTAGTTATAGATTTCGATGCTTCACTCCAGGTTTACTGTATCCCTTAGACCTTCTTATTGACGATGAAACACAGAAATAGCATCGGACTTAAATTCAAAAGGCACAATGCCGCCTTTAGTACAAGAAGACTGACACTTCTTACTGACTATGATTTGAACCATTCCTGTGACACTAGTTATTGATTCCGATGTTTCAGTCCAGGTTTACTGTATCCCTTAGACCTCCTTATTGACGAAGAAACACAGAAATTGCATCGGAATTAAATTCAAAAGGCACAATGCCGCCTTTAGTACAAGAAGACTGACACTTCTTACTGACTATGCTTTGATTCATTCCTGTGACACTAGTTATAGGTTCCGATGCTTCACTCCAGGTTTACTGTATCCCTTAGACTTTCTTATTGACGATGAAACACAGAAATTGCATCGGAATTAAATACAAAATGCACAATGCCGACGTAAATACAAGAAGACTGACTCTTCTCACTGACTATGTTTTGAACCATTCCTGTGACACTAGTTATAGATTCCGATGCTTCACTTCAGATTTACTGTATCCCTCTGACCTTCTTATTGACGAAGAAACACAGAAATAGAATCGGAATTAAATACTAATGGCACAATGCCGAATTAAGTACATGAATACTGACTCTTCTTACTGTCTATGTTTTGAACCATCCCTGTGACACTAGTTATAGATTCCGATGCTTCACTCCAGGTTTACTATATCCCTTGGACCTTCTTATTGACGATGAAAACAGAAATTGCATCGGAGTTAAATAGAAAAGGCACAATGCCGATTTAAGGACAAGAAGACAGACTCTTCCTACTGACTATGCTTTGAACCATTCCTGTGACACTAGTTATAGATTCCGATGCTTCACTTCAGGTTTACTGTATCCCTCTGGCCTTCCTATTGACGATGAAACACAGAAATTGCATCGGAATTAAATACAAAAGGCACAATGCCGACTTAAGTACAAGAAGACTGCCTCTTCCCATAGTCTATGATTTGAACCATTCCTGTGACACTAGTTATAGATTCCGATGCTTCACTCCAGGTTTAGTGTATCCCTTGGACCTTCTTATTGACGATGAAACACAGAAATTGCATCGGAGTTAAATAGAAAAGGCACAATGCCGATTTAAGTACAAGATGACTGACTCTTCCTACTGTCTATGTTTTGAACCATTCCTGTGACACTAGTTATAGATTCCGATGCTTCACTTCACGTTTACTGCATCCCTCTGACATTCTTATTGACGATGAAACACAGATATTGCATCGGAATTAAATACAAAAGGCACAATGCCGACTTAAGTACAAGAAGACTGACTCATCCCACTGGCTATGATTTGAACCATTCCTGTGACACTATTTATCGAATCCGATGCTTCACATCAGGTTTGCTGTATCCCTTGGACCTTCTTATTGACGATGAAACACAGAAATTGCATCGGAATTAAATACAAAGGGCACAAAGCCGACTTAAGTACTAGAATACTGTCTCTTCTTACTGACTATGTTTTGAACCATTCCTGTGACACTAGTTATAGATTCTGATGCTTCGCTTCAGGTTTACTGTATCCCTTAGACCATCTTATTGACGGTGAAACACAGAAATTGCATCGGAATTAAATACAAAATGCACAATGCCGACTTAAGTACAAGAAGACTGACTATTCTCACTGACTATGTTATGAACCATTCCTGTGTCACTAGTTATAGATTCCGATGCTTCACTTCAGATTTACTGTATCCCTCTGACCTTCTTATTGACGTTGAAACACAGAAATTGAATCGGAATTAAAGACTAAAGGCACAATGCCGAATTAAGTACAAGAAGACTGTCTCTTCTTACTGTCGATGCTTTGAACCATTCCTGTGACACTAGTTATAGATTCCGATGCTTCACTCCAGGTTTACTGTATACCTTGGACCTTCTTATTGACGATGAAACACAGAAATTGCATCGAAATTAAATAGAAAAGGCACAATGCCGACTTAAGTACAATAAGACTGACTCTTCTTACTGTCTATGTTTTGAACCATTCCTGTGACACTAGTTATAGATTCCGATGCTTCACTCCAGGTTTACTATATATCTTGGACCTTTTTATTGACGATGATACAGAGAAATTGCATCGGAATTAATTACAAAAGGCACAATGCCGACTTATGTACAAGAAGACTGACTCCTCTTACTGTATATGTTTTGAACCATTCCTGTGACATTAGTTATAGACTCTGATGCATCACTTAAGGTTTACTGTATTCTTTGGACCTTCTTATTGAAGATGAAACACAGAAATTGCATCGGAATGAAATACAAAAGGCACAATGCCGACTTAAGTACAAGAATACTGACTCTTCTTACTGTCTATGTTTTGAACCATCCCTGTGACACTAGTTATAGATTCCGATGCTTAACTCCAGGTTTACTGTATCCCTTGGACCTTCTTATTGACGATGAAACACAGAAATTGCATCGGAATTAAATTCAAGAGGCACAATGCCGCCTTTAGTACAAGAAGACTGACACTTCTTACTGACTATGCTTTGATTCATTCCTGTGACACTAGTTATAGATTCCGATGCTTCACTCCAGGTTTACTGTATCCCTTGGACCTTCTTATTGACGATGAGATACAGAAATTGCATCGGAATTAAATACAAAAGGCACAATGCCCACTTAAGTACAAGAAGACTGACTCTTCTTACTGACTATGGTTTGAACCATTCCTGTGACACTAGTTATAGATTCCGATGCTTCACTCCAGGTTTACTGTATCCCTTGGACCTCCTTATTGACGAAGAAACACAGAAATTGCATCGGAATTAAATACAAAAGGCACAATACCGACTTAAGTACAAGAAGACTGACTCGTCTTACTGACTATGCTTTGAACCATTCCTGTGCCAGTAGTTGTAGATTCCGGTGCTTCACTTCAGGTTTACTGTACCCTTGGACCTTCTTATTGACGATGAAACTTAGAAATTGCATCGGAGTTAAATACAAAAGGCACAATGCCGACTTAAGTACAAGAATACTGACTCTTCTTACTGTCTATGTTTTGAACCATCCCTGTGTCACTAGTTATAGATTCCGATGCTTCACTCCAGGTTTACTGTATCCCTTGGATCTTCTTATTGACGATGAAACACAGTACTTGCATTGGACTTAAATACAAAATGTACAATGCTGACTTAAGTGCAAGAAGACTGACTCTTCGTACTGACTATGTTTTGAACCATCCCTGTGACACTAGTTATAGATTCCGATGCTTCACTCCCGGTTTACTGTATCCCTTGGACCTCCTTATTGACGAAGAAACACAGAAATTGCATCGGAATTAAATACAAAAGGCACAATGCCGACTTAAGTACAAGAAGACTGACTCTTCTTTCTGACTATGATTTGAACCGTTCTGGCGACACTAGTTATAGATTCCGGTGCTTCACTTCAGGTTTACTGTATCCCTTGTACCTTCTTATTGACGATGAACACAGGAATTGCATGGTAATTAAATACAAAAGGCACAATGCCGACTTAAGTACAAGAAGACTGTCTCTTCTTACTGTCGATGTTTTGAACCATCCCTGTGTCACTAGTTATAGATTTCGATGCTTCACTCCAGGTTTACTGTATCCCTTAGACCTTCTTATTGACGATGAAACACAGAAATAGCATCGGACTTAAATTCAAAAGGCACAATGCCGCCTTTAGTACAAGAAGACTGACACTTCTTACTGACTATGATTTGAACCATTCCTGTGACACTAGTTATTGATTCCGATGTTTCAGTCCAGGTTAACTGTATCCCTTAGACCTCCTTATTGACGAAGAAACACAGAAATTGCATCGGAATTAAATTCAAAAGGCACAATGCCGCCTTTAGTACAAGAAGACTGACACTTCTTACTGACTATGCTTTGATTCATTCCTGTGACACTAGTTATAGGTTCCGATGCTTCACTCCAGGTTTACTGTATCCCTTAGACTTTCTTATTGACGATGAAACACAGAAATTGCATCGGAATTAAATACAAAATGCACAATGCCGACGTAAATACAAGAAGACTGACTCTTCTCACTGACTATGTTTTGAACCATTCCTGTGACACTAGTTATAGATTCCGATGCTTCACTTCAGATTTACTGTATCCCTCTGACCTTCTTATTGACGAAGAAACACAGAAATAGAATCGGAATTAAATACTAAAGGCACAATGCCGAATTAAGTACATGAATACTGACTCTTCTTACTGTCTATGTTTTGAACCATCCCTGTGACACTAGTTATAGATTCCGATGCTTCACTCCAGGTTTACTATATCCCTTGGACCTTCTTATTGACGATGAAAACAGAAATTGCATCGGAGTTAAATAGAAAAGGCACAATGCCGATTTAAGGACAAGAAGACAGACTCTTCCTACTGACTATGCTTTGAACCATTCCTGTGACACTAGTTATAGATTCCGATGCTTCACTTCAGGTTTACTGTATCCCTCTGGCCTTCCTATTGACGATGAAACACAGAAATTGCATCGGAATTAAATACAAAAGGCACAATGCCGACTTAAGTACAAGAAGACTGCCTCTTCCCATTGTCTATGATTTGAACCATTCCTGTGACACTAGTTATAGATTCCGATGCTTCACTCCAGGTTTAGTGTATCCCTTGGACCTTCTTATTGACGATGAAACACAGAAATTGCATCGGAGTTAAATAGAAAAGGCACAATGCCGATTTAAGTACAAGATGACTGACTCTTCCTACTGTCTATGTTTTGAACCATTCCTGTGACACTAGTTATAGATTCCGATGCTTCACTTCACGTTTACTGCATCCCTCTGACATTCTTATTGACGATGAAACACAGATATTGCATCGGAATTAAATACAAAAGGCACAATGCCGACTTAAGTACAAGAAGACTGACTCATCCCACTGGCTATGATTTGAACCATTCCTGTGACACTATTTATCGAATCCGATGCTTCACATCAGGTTTGCTGTATCCCTTGGACCTTCTTATTGACGATGAAACACAGAAATTGCATCGGAATTAAATACAAAGGGCACAAAGCCGACTTAAGTACTAGAATACTGTCTCTTCTTACTGACTATGTTTTGAACCATTCCTGTGACACTAGTTATAGATTCTGATGCTTCGCTTCAGGTTTACTGTATCCCTTAGACCATCTTATTGACGGTGAAACACAGAAATTGCATCGGAATTAAATACAAAATGCACAATGCCGACTTAAGTACAAGAAGACTGACTATTCTCACTGACTATGTTTTGAACCATTCCTGTGTCACTAGTTATAGATTCCGATGCTTCACTTCAGATTTACTGTATCCCTCTGACCTTCTTATTGACGTTGAAACACAGAAATTGAATCGGAATTAAAGACTAAAGGCACAATGCCGAATTAAGTACAAGAAGACTGTCTCTTCTTACTGTCGATGCTTTGAACCATTCCTGTGACACTAGTTATAGATTCCGATGCTTCACTCCAGGTTTACTGTATACCTTGGACCTTCTTATTGACGATGAAACACAGAAATTGCATCGAAATTAAATAGAAAAGGCACAATGCCGACTTAAGTACAATAAGACTGACTCTTCTTACTGTCTATGTTTTGAACCATTCCTGTGACACTAGTTATAGATTCCGATGCTTCACTCCAGGTTTACTATATATCTTGGACCTTTTTATTGACGATGATACAGAGAAATTGCATCGGAATTAATTACAAAAGGCACAATGCCGACTTATGTACAAGAAGACTGACTCCTCTTACTGTATATGTTTTGAACCATTCCTGTGACATTAGTTATAGACTCTGATGCATCACTTAAGGTTTACTGTATTCTTTGGACCTTCTTATTGAAGATGAAACACAGAAATTGCATCGGAATGAAATACAAAAGGCACAATGCCGACTTAAGTACAAGAATACTGACTCTTCTTACTGTCTATGTTTTGAACCATCCCTGTGACACTAGTTATAGATTCCGATGCTTAACTCCAGGTTTACTGTATCCCTTGGACCTTCTTATTGACGATGAAACACAGAAATTGCATCGGAATTAAATTCAAGAGGCACAATGCCGCCTTTAGTACAAGAAGACTGACACTTCTTACTGACTATGCTTTGATTCATTCCTGTGACACTAGTTATAGATTCCGATGCTTCACTCCAGGTTTACTGTATCCCTTGGACCTTCTTATTGACGATGAGATACAGAAATTGCATCGGAATTAAATACAAAAGGCACAATGCCCACTTAAGTACAAGAAGACTGACTCTTCTTACTGACTATGGTTTGAACCATTTCTGTGACACTAGTTATAGATTCCGATGCTTCACTCCCGGTTTACTGTATCCCTTGGTCCTTCGTATTGACGATGAAACACAAAAATAGCATCGGAATTAAATACAAAAGGCACAATGCAGACTTAAGTACAAGAAGACTGACTCTTCTTACTGACTATGATTTGAACCTCTCCTGTGACACTAGTTATTGATTCCGATGCTTCAGTCCAGGTTTACTGTATCCCTTAGACCTCCTTATTGACGAAGAAACACAGAAATTTCATCGGAATTAAATACAAAAAGCACAATGCCGACTTAAGTACAAGAATACTGACTCTTCTTACTGACTATGTTTTGAACCATTCCTGTGACACTAGTTATAGATTCTGATGCTTCACTTCAGGTTTACTGTATCCCTTAGACTTTCTTATTGACGATGAAACACAGAAATTGCATCGGAATTAAATACTAAATGCACAATGCCGACTTAAGTACAAGAAGACTGACTCTTCTCACTGACTATGCTTTGAACCATTCCTGTGACACTAGTTATAGATTCCGATGCTTCACTTCAGATTTACTGTATCCCTCTGACCTTCTTATTGACGAAGAAACACAGAAATAGAATCGGAATTAAATACTAAAGGCACAATGCCGAATTAAGTACAAGAATACTGACTCTTCTTAGAGTCTATGTTTTGAACCATCCCTGTGACACTATTTATATATGCGTTTGGGCGCTGATGACCACGCTGTTTAGCGCCGGAAAACCTCAACCCACACACACACACACACTAGTTATAGATTCCGATACTTCACTCCAGGTTTACTATATCCCTTGGACCTTCTTATTGACGATGAAACACAGAAATTGCATCGGAGTTAAATAGAAAAGGCACAATGCCGATTTAAGTACAAGAAGACTAATTCTTCCTACTGACTATGCTTTGAACCATTCCTGTGACACTAGTTATAGATTCCGATGCTTCACTTCAGGTTTACTGTATCCCTCTGGTCTTCTTATTGACGATGAAACACAGAAATTGCATCGGAATTAAATACAAAATGCACAATGCCGACTTAAGTAGAAGAAGACTGACTCATCCCACTGTCTATGATTGAACCATTCCTGTGACACTAGTTATAGATTCCGATGCTTCACTCCAGGTTTAGTGTATCCCTTGGACCTTCTTATTGACGATGAAACACAGAAATTGCATCGGAATTAAATACAAAAAGCACAATGCCGACTTAAGTACAAGATAACTGACTCTTCTTACTGACTATGTTTTGAACCATTCCTGTGACACTAGTTATAGATTCTGATGCTTCACTTCAGGTTTACTGTATCCTTTAGACTTTCTTATTGACGATGAAACACAGAAATTGCATCGGAATTAAATACAAAATGCACAATGCCGACGTAAGTACAAGAAGACTGACTCTTCTCACTGACTATGTTTTGAACCATTCCTGTGACACTAGTTATAGATTCCGATGCTTCACTTCAGATTTACTGTATCCCTCTGACCTTCTTATTGACGAAGAAACACAGAAATAGAATCGGAATTAAATACTAAAGGCACAATGCCGAATTAAGTACAAGAATACTGACTCTTCTTACTGTCTATGTTTTGAACCATCCCTGTGACACTAGTTATAGATTCCGATGCTTCACTCCAGGTTTACTATATCCCTTGGACCTTCTTATTGACGATGAAACACAGAAATTGCATCGGAGTTAAATAGAAAAGGCACAATGCCGATTTAAGTACAAGAAGACTGACTCTTCCTACTGTCTATGTTTTGAACCATTCCTGTGACACTAGTTATAGATTCCGATGCTTCACTTGAGGTTTACTGTATCCCTCTGGCCTTCCTATTGACGATGAAACACAGAAATTGCATCGGAATTAAATACAAAAGGCACAATGCCGACTTAAGTACAAGAAGACTGCCTCATCCCATTGTCAATGATTTGAACCATTCCTGTGACACTAGTTATAGATTCCGATGCTTCACTCCAGGTTTAGTGTATCCCTTGGACCTTCTTATTGACGATGAAACACAGAAATTGCATCGGAGTTAAATAGAAAAGGCACAATGCCGATTTAAGTACAAGAAGACTGACTCTTCCTACTGTCTATGTTTTGAACCATTCCTGTGACACTAGTTATAGATTCCGATGCTTCACTTCAGGTTTACTGCATCCCTCTGACATACTTATTGACGATGAAACACAGATATTGCATCGGAATTAAATACAAAAGGCACAATGCCGACTTAAGTACAAGAAGACTGACTCTTCTCACTGACTGTGTTTTGAACCATTCCTGTGTCACTAGTTATAGATTCCGATGCTTCACTTCAGATTTACTGTATCCCTCTGACCTTCTTATTGACGTTGAAACACAGAAATTGAATCGGAATTAAAGACTAAAGGCACAATGCCGAATTAAGTACAAGAAGACTGTCTCTTCTTACTGTCGATGTTTTGAACCATTCCTGTGACACTAGTTATAGATTCCGATGCTTCACTCCAGGTTTACTGTATACCTTGGACCTTCTTATTGACGATGAAACACAGAAATTACATCGGAATTAAATAAAAAAGGCACAATGCCGACTTAAGTACAAGAAGACTGACTCTTCTTACTGTCTATGTTTTGAACCATTCCTGTGACACTACTTATAGATTCCGATGCTTCACTCCAGGTTTACTATATATCTTGGTCCTTTTCATTGACGATGATACACAGAAATTGCATCGGAATTAAATACAAAAGGCACAATGCCGACTTATGTACAAGAAGACTGACTCCTCTTACTGTATATGTTTTGAACCATTCCTGTGACATTAGTTATAGACTCTGATGCATCACTTCAGGTTTACTGTATCCTTTGGACCTTCTTATTGAAGATGAAACACAGAAATTGCATCGGAATTAAATACAAAAGTCACAATGCCGACTTAAGTACAAGAATACTGACTCTTCTTACTGTCTATGTTTTGAACCATCCATGTGACACTAGTTATAGATTCCGATGCTTCACTCCAGGTTTACTGTATCCCTTGGACCTTCTTATTGACGATGAAACACAGAAATTGCATCGGATTTACATTCAAAAGGCACAATGCCGCCTTTAGTACAAGAAGACTGACACTTCTTACTGACTATGCTTTGATTCATTCCTGTGACATTAGTTATAGATTCCGATGCTTCGCTCCAGGTTTACTGTATCCCTTGGACCTTCTTATTGACGATGAAATACAGAAATTGCATCGGAATTAAATACAAAAGGCACAATGCCCACTTAAGTACAAGAAGACTGACTCTTCTTACTGACTATGTTTTGAACCATTTCTGTGACACTAGTTATAGATTCCGATGCTTCACTCCCGTTTTACTGTATCCCTTGGTCCTTCTTATTGACGATGAAACACAAAAATAGCATCGGAATTAAATACAAAAGGCACAATGCAGACTTAAGTACAAGAAGACTGACTCTTCTTACTGACTATGATTTGAACCATTCCTGTTACACTAGTTATTGATTCCGATGCTTCAGTCCAGGTTTACTGTATCCCTTAGACCTCCTTATTGACGAAGAAACACAGAAATTGCATCGGAATTAAATACAAAAGGCACAATGCCGCCTTTAGTACAAGAAGACTGACACTTCTTACTGACTGTGCTTTGATTCATTCCTGTGACACTAGTTATAGGTTCCGATGCTTCACTCCAGGTTTACTGTATCCCTTGGACCTTCTTATTGACGATGAAATACAGAAATTGCATCAGAATTAAATACAAATAGCACAATGCCGACTTAAGTACAAGAATACTGACTCTTCTCACTGACTATGTTTTGAACCATTCCTGTGACACTAGTTATAGATTCTGATGCTTCACTTCAGGTTTACTGTATCCCTTAGACTTTCTTATTGACGATGAAACACAGAAATTGCATCGGAATTAAATACAAAATGCACAATGCCGACTTAAGTACAAGAAGACTGACTCTTCTCACTGACTATGGTTTGAACCATTCCTGTGACACTAGTTATAGATTCCGATGCTTCACTTCAGACTTACTGTATCCCTCTGACCTTCTTATTGACGAAGAAACACAGAAATAGAATCGGAATTAAATACTAAAGGCACAATGCCGAATTAAGTACAAGAATACTGACTCTTCTTACTGTCTATGTTTTGAATAATCACTGTGACACTAGTTATATATGCGTTTGGGCGCTGATGACCACGCTGTTTAGCGCCCGAAAACCTCAACCCACACACACACACACACTAGTTATAGATTCCGATGCTTCACTCCAGGTTTACTATATCCCTTGGACCTTCTTATTGACGATGAAACACAGAAATTGCATCGGAGTTAAATAGAAAAGGCACAATGCCGATTTAAGTACAAGAAGACTGACTCTTCCTACTGACTATGATTTGAACCATTCCTGTGACACTAGTTATAGATTCTGATGCTTCGCTTCAGGTTTACTGTATCCCTTAGACCATCTTATTGACGGTGAAACACAGAAATTGCATCGGAATTAAATACAAAATGCACAATGCCGACTTAAGTACAAGAAGACTGACTCTTCTCACTGACTATGCTTTGAACCATTCCTGTGTCACTAGTTATAGATTCCGATGCTTCACTTCAGATTTACTGTATCCCTCTGACCATCTTATTGACGTTGAAACACAGAAATTGAATCGGAATTAAAGATTAAAGGCACAATGCCGAATTAAGTACAAGAAGACTGTCTTTTCTTACTGTCGATGTTTTGAACCATTCCTGTGACACTAGTTATACATTCCGATGCTTCACTCCACGTTTACTGTATCCCTTGGACCTTCTTATTGACGATGAAACACAGAAATTGCATCGGAATTAAATACAAAAGGCACAATGCCGACTTATGTACAAGAAGACTGACTCCTGTTACTGACTTTGTTTTGAACCATTCCTGTGACACTAGTTATAGACTCTGATGCTTCACTTCAGGTTTACTGTATCCTTTGGACCTTCTTATTGAAGATGAAACACAGAAATTGCATCGGAATTAAATACAAAAGGCACAATGCCGACTTAAGTACGAGAATACTGACTCTTCTTACTGACAATGTTTTGAACCATCCCTGTGACACTAGTTATAGATTCCGATGCTTCACTCCAGGTTTACTGTATCCCTTAAACCTTCTTATTGACGATGAAACACAGAAATTGCATCGGAATTCAATACAAAAGGCACAATGCCGCCTTTAGTACAAGAAGACTGACACTTCTTACTGACTATGATTTGATTCATTCCTGTGACACTAGTTATAGGTTCCGATGCTTCACTCCAGGTTTACTGCATCCCTTGGACCTTCTTATTGACGATGAAATACAGAAATTGCATCGGAATTAAATACAAAAGGCACAATACCCACTTAAGTACAACAAGACTGACTCTTCTTACTGACTATGTATTGAACCATTTCTGTGACACTAGTTATCGATTCCGATGCTTCACTCCCGGTTTACTGTGTCCCTTGGTCCTTCTTATTGACGATGAAACACAAAAATAGCATCGGAATTAAATACAAAAGGCACAATACCGACATAAGTCAAGAAGACTGACTCTTCTACCTGACTATGATTTGTACCATTCCTGTGACACTAGTTATTGATTCCGATGCTTCACTCCAGGTTTACTGTATCCCTTAGACCTCCTTATTGACGAAGAAACACAGAAATTGCATCGGAATTAAATACAAAAGGCACCATGCCGACTTAAGTACAAGAAGACTGACTCTTCTTTCTGACTATGTTTTGAACCGTTCCTGCGACACTAGTTATAGATTCCGGTGCTTCACTTCAGGTTTACTGTATCCCTTGTATCTTCTTATTGACGATGAAACACAGAAATTGCATCGTAATTAAATACAAAAGGCACCTTGCCGACTTAAGTACAAGAATACTGACTCTTCTTACTGTCGATGATTTGAACCATCCCTGTGTCACTAGTTATAGATTCCGATGCTTCACTCCAGGTTCACTGTATCCCTTGGACCTTCTTATTGACGATGAAACACAGAAATTGCATCGGAATTAAATACAAAAGGCACAATTGCATCGGAATTAAGTACAAGAAGACTGATTCTTCTTACTGACTATGTTTTGAACCATTCCTGTGACAGCCTTTGTAGATTCCGATGCTTCACTTCAGGTTTACAGTATCCCTCTGACCTTCTTATTGACGATGAAACACAGAAATTGCATCGGAATTAAATACAAAAGGCACAATGCCGACTTATGTACAAGAAGACTGACTCATCCCACTGTCTATAATTTGAACCATTCCTGTGACACTAGTTATAGATTCCGATGCTTCACTCCAGGTTTAGTGCATCCCTTGGGCCTTCTTATTGACAATGAAACACAGAAATTGCATCGGAATTAAATACAAAAAGCACAATGCCGACTTAAGTACAAGAATACTGACTCTTCTTACTGACTATGCTTTGAACCATTCCTGTGACACTAGTTATAGATTCTGATGCTTCACTTCAGGTTTACTGTATCCCTTAGACCTTCTTATTGACGATGAAACTCAGAAATTGCATCGGAATTAAATACAAAATGCACAATGCCGACTTAAGTACAAGAAGACTGACTCTTCTCACTGACCATGTTTTGAACCATTCCTGTGACACTAGTTATAGATTCCGATGCTTAACTTCAGATTTACTGTATCCCTCTGACCTTCTTATTGACGATGAAACACAGAAATAGAATCGGAATTAAATACTAAAGGCACAATGCCGAATTAAGTACAAGAATACAGACTCTTCTTACTGTCTATGTTTTGAACCATCCCTGTGACACTAGTTATAGATTCCGATGCTTCACTCCAGGTTTACAATATCCCTTGGACCTTCTTATTGACGATGAAACACAGAAATTGCATCGGAGTTAAATAGAAAAGGCACAATGCCGATTTAAGTACAAGAAGACTGACTCTTCCTACTGTCTATATTTTGAACCATTCCTGTGACACTAGTTATAGATTCCGATGCTAGACTTCAGATTTACTGTATCCCTCTTACCTTCTTATTGACGATGAAACACAGAAATTGCATCGGAATTAAATACAAAAGGCACAATGCCGACTTAAGTACAAGAAGACTGACTCTTCCCACTGTCTATGCTTTGAACCATTCCTGTTACACTAGTTATAGATTCCGATGCTTCACTTCAGGTTTACTGTATACCTTAAACCTTCTTATTGACGATGAAACACAGAAATTGCATCGGAATTAAGTACAAAAGGCACAATGCCGACTTTAGTACAAGAAGACTGACTCTTCTTGCTGACTATGTTTTGAACCATTCCTGTGACACTAGTTATAGATTCCGATGCTAGACTTCAGATTTACTGTATCCCTCTTACCTTCTTATTGACGATGAAACACAGAAATTGCATCGCAATTAAATACAAAAGGCACAATGCCGACTTAAGTACAAGAAGACTGACTCTTCCCACTGTCTATACTTTGAACCATTCCTCTTACACTAGTTATAGATTCCGATGCTTCACTTCAGGTTTACTGTATACCTTAAACCTTCTTATTGACGATGAAACACAGAAATTGCATCTGAATTAAGTACAAAAGGCACAATGCCGACTTTAGTACAAGAAGACTGACTCTTCTTATTGACTATGTTTTGAACCATTCTTGTGACACTAGTCATAGATTCCGATGCTTCACTCCTGGTTTACTGTATCCCTTGGATCTTCTTTTTGACGATGAAACACAGAAATTGCATCGGAGTTAAATAGAAAAGGCACAATGCCGATTTAAGTACAAGAAGACTGACTCTTCCTACTGTCTATGTTTCGAACCATTCCCGTGACACTAGTTATAGATTCCGATGCTTCACTTCAGGTTTACTGTATCCCTCTGGCCTTCTTATTGACGATGAAACACAGAAATTGCATCGGAATTAAATACAAAAGGCACAATGCCGACTTAAGTACAAGAAGACTGACTCATCCCATTGTCTATGATTTGAACCATTCCTGTGACACTAGTTATAGATTCCGATGCTTCACTCCAGGTTTAGTGTATCCCTTGGACCTTCTTATTGACGATGAAACACAGAAATTGCATCGGAGTTAAATAGAAAAGGCACAATGCCGATTTAAGTACAAGAAGACTGACTCTTCCTACTGTCTATGATTTGAACCATTCCTGTGACACTAGTTATAGATTCCGATGCTTCACTTCAGGTTTACTGCATCCCTCTGACATTCTTATTGACGATACAACACAGATATTGCATCGGAATTAAATACAAAAGGCACAATGCCGATTTAAGTACAAGAAGACTGACTCATCCCACTGGCTATGATTTGAACCATTCCTGTGACACTAGTTATCGAATCCGATGCTTCACAGCAGGTTTACTGTATCCCTTGGACCTTCTTATTGACGATGAAACACAGAAATTGCATCGGAATTAAATACAAAGGGCACAAAGCCGACTTAAGTACAAGAATACTGTCTCTTCTTACTGACTATGTTTTGAACCATTCCTGTGACACTAGTTATAGATTCCGATGCTTCACTCCAGGTTTAGTGCATCCCTTGGGCCTTCTTATTGACAATGAAACACAGAAATTGCATCGGAATTAAATACAAAAAGCACAATGCCGACTTAAGTACAAGAATACTGACTCTTCTTACTGACTATGCTTTGAACCATTCCTGTGACACTAGTTATAGATTCTGATGCTTCACTTCAGGTTTACTGTATCCCTTAGACCTTCTTATTGACGATGAAACTCAGAAATTGCATCGGAATTAAATACAAAATGCACAATGCCGACTTAAGTACAAGAAGACTGACTCTTCTCACTGACCATGTTTTGAACCATTCCTGTGACACTAGTTATAGATTCCGATGCTTAACTTCAGATTTACTGTATCCCTCTGACCTTCTTATTGACGATGAAACACAGAAATAGAATCGGAATTAAATACTAAAGGCACAATGCCGAATTAAGTACAAGAATACAGACTCTTCTTACTGTCTATGTTTTGAACCATTCCTGTGACACTAGTTATAGATTCCGATGCTAGACTTCAGATTTACTGTATCCCTCTTACCTTCTTATTGACGATGAAACACAGAAATTGCATCGGAATTAAATACAAAAGGCACAATGCCGACTTAAGTACAAGAAGACTGACTCTTCCCACTGTCTATGCTTTGAACCATTCCTGTTACACTAGTTATAGATTCCGATGCTTCACTTCAGGTTTACTGTATACCTTAAACCTTCTTATTGACGATGAAACACAGAAATTGCATCGGAATTAAGTACAAAAGGCACAATGCCGACTTTAGTACAAGAAGACTGACTCTTCTTGCTGACTATGTTTTGAACCATTCCTGTGACACTAGTTATAGATTCCGATGCTAGACTTCAGATTTACTGTATCCCTCTTACCTTCTTATTGACGATGAAACACAGAAATTGCATCGCAATTAAATACAAAAGGCACAATGCCGACTTAAGTACAAGAAGACTGACTCTTCCCACTGTCTATACTTTGAACCATTCCTCTTACACTAGTTATAGATTCCGATGCTTCACTTCAGGTTTACTGTATACCTTAAACCTTCTTATTGACGATGAAACACAGAAATTGCATCTGAATTAAGTACAAAAGGCACAATGCCGACTTTAGTACAAGAAGACTGACTCTTCTTATTGACTATGTTTTGAACCATTCTTGTGACACTAGTCATAGATTCCGATGCTTCACTCCCGGTTTACTGTATCCCTTGGATCTTCTTTTTGACGATGAAACACAGAAATTGCATCGGAGTTAAATAGAAAAGGCACAATGCCGATTTAAGTACAAGAAGACTGACTCTTCCTACTGTCTATGTTTTGAACCATTCCCGTGACACTAGTTATAGATTCCGATGCTTCACTTCAGGTTTACTGTATCCCTCTGGCCTTCTTATTGACGATGAAACACAGAAATTGCATCGGAATTAAATACAAAAGGCACAATGCCGACTTAAGTACAAGAAGACTGACTCATCCCATTGTCTATGATTTGAACCATTCCTGTGACACTAGTTATAGATTCCGATGCTTCACTCCAGGTTTAGTGTATCCCTTGGACCTTCTTATTGACGATGAAACACAGAAATTGCATCGGAGTTAAATAGAAAAGGCACAATGCCGATTTAAGTACAAGAAGACTGACTCTTCCTACTGTCTATGTTTTGAACCATTCCTGTGACACTAGTTATAGATTCCGATGCTTCACTTCAGGTTTACTGCATCCCTCTGACATTCTTATTGACGATACAACACAGATATTGCATCGGAATTAAATACAAAAGGCACAATGCCGATTTAAGTACAAGAAGACTGACTCATCCCACTGGCTATGATTTGAACCATTCCTGTGACACTAGTTATCGAATCCGATGCTTCACAGCAGGTTTACTGTATCCCTTGGACCTTCTTATTGACGATGAAACACAGAAATTGCATCGGAATTAAATACAAAGGGCACAAAGCCGACTTAAGTACAAGAATACTGTCTCTTCTTACTGACTATGTTTTGAACCATTCCTGTGACACTAGTTATAGATTCCGATGCTTCACTCCAGGTTTAGTGCATCCCTTGGGCCTTCTTATTGACAATGAAACACAGAAATTGCATCGGAATTAAATACAAAAAGCACAATGCCGACTTAAGTACAAGAATACTGACTCTTCTTACTGACTATGCTTTGAACCATTCCTGTGACACTAGTTATAGATTCTGATGCTTCACTTCAGGTTTACTGTATCCCTTAGACCTTCTTATTGACGATGAAACTCAGAAATTGCATCGGAATTAAATACAAAATGCACAATGCCGACTTAAGTACAAGAAGACTGACTCTTCTCACTGACCATGTTTTTGAACCATTCCTGTGACACTAGTTATAGATTCCGATGCTTAACTTCAGATTTACTGTATCCCTCTGACCTTCTTATTGACGATGAAACACAGAAATAGAATCGGAATTAAATACTAAAGGCACAATGCCGAATTAAGTACAAGAATACAGACTCTTCTTACTGTCTATGTTTTGAACCATCCCTGTGACACTAGTTATAGATTCCGATGCTTCACTCCAGGTTTACTATATCCCTTGGACCTTCTTATTGACGATGAAACACAGAAATTGCATCGGAGTTAAATAGAAAAGGCACAATGCCGATTTAAGTACAAGAAGACTGACTCTTCCTACTGTCTATGTTTTGAACCATTCCTGTGACACTAGTTATAGATTCCGATGCTAGACTTCAGATTTACTGTATCCCTCTTACCTTCTTATTGACGATGAAACACAGAAATTGCATCGGAATTAAATACAAAAGGCACAATGCCGACTTAAGTACAAGAAGACTGACTCTTCCCACTGTCTATGCTTTGAACCATTCCTGTTACACTAGTTATAGATTCCGATGCTTCACTTCAGGTTTACTGTATACCTTAAACCTTCTTATTGACGATGAAACACAGAAATTGCATCGGAATTAAGTACGAAAGGCACAATGCCGACTTTAGTACAAGAAGACTGACTCTTCTTGCTGACTATGTTTTGAACCATTCCTGTGACACTAGTTATAGATTCCGATGCTAGACTTCAGATTTACTGTATCCCCCTTACCTTCTTATTGACGATGAAACACAGAAATTGCATCGCAATTAAATACAAAAGGCACAATGCCGACTTAAGTACAAGAAGACTGACTCTTCCCACTGTCTATACTTTGAACCATTCCTCTTACACTAGTTATAGATTCCGATGCTTCACTTCAGGTTTACTGTATACCTTAAACCTTCTTATTGACGATGAAACACAGAAATTGCATCTGAATTAAGTACAAAAGGCACAATGCCGACTTTAGTACAAGAAGACTGACTCTTCTTATTGACTATGTTTTGAACCATTCTTGTGACACTAGTCATAGATTCCGATGCTTCACTCCCGGTTTACTGTATCCCTTGGATCTTCTTTTTGACGATGAAACACAGAAATTGCATCGGAGTTAAATAGAAAAGGCACAATGCCGATTTAAGTACAAGAAGACTGACTCTTCCTACTGTCTATGTTTTGAACCATTCCCGTGACACTAGTTATAGATTCCGATGCTTCACTTCAGGTTTACTGTATCCCTCTGGCCTTCTTATTGACGATGAAACACAGAAATTGCATCGGAATTAAATACAAAAGGCACAATGCCGACTTAAGTACAAGAAGACTGACTCATCCCATTGTCTATGATTTGAACCATTCCTGTGACACTAGTTATAGATTCCGATGCTTCACTCCAGGTTTAGTGTATCCCTTGGACCTTCTTATTGACGATGAAACACAGAAATTGCATCGGAGTTAAATAGAAAAGGCACAATGCCGATTTAAGTACAAGAAGACTGACTCTTCCTACTGTCTATGTTTTGAACCATTCCTGTGACACTAGTTATAGATTCCGATGCTTCACTTCAGGTTTACTGCATCCCTCTGACATTCTTATTGACGATACAACACAGATATTGCATCGGAATTAAATACAAAAGGCACAATGCCGATTTAAGTACAAGAAGACTGACTCATCCCACTGGCTATGATTTGAACCATTCCTGTGACACTAGTTATCGAATCCGATGCTTCACAGCAGGTTTACTGTATCCCTTGGACCTTCTTATTGACGATGAAACACAGAAATTGCATCGGAATTAAATACAAAGGGCACAAAGCCGACTTAAGTACAAGAATACTGTCTCTTCTTACTGACTATGTTTTGAACCATTCCTGTGACACTAGTTATAGATTCTGATGCTTCACTTCAGGTTTACTGTATCCCTTAGACCATCTTATTGACGGTGAAACACAGAAATTGCATCGGAATTAAATACAAAATGCACAATGCCGACTTAAGTACAAGAAGACTGACTCTTCTCACTGACTATGTTTTGAACCATTCCTGTGTCACTAGTTATAGATTCCGATGCTTCACTTCAGATTTACTGTATCCCTCTGACCTTCTTATTGACGTTGAAACACAGAAATTGAATCGGAATTAAAGACTAAAGGCACAATGCCGAATTAAGTACAAGAAGACTGTCTCTTCTTACTGTCGATGTTTTGAACCATTCCTGTGACACTAGTTATACATTCCGATGCTTCACTCCAGGTTTACTGTATCCCTTGGACCTTCTTATTGACGATAAAACACAGAAATTGCATCGGAATTAAATAAAAAAGGCACAATGCCGACTTAAGTACAAGAAGACTGACTCTTCTTACTGTCAATGTTTTGAACCATCCCTGTGACACTAGTTATAGATTCCGATGCTTCACTCCAGGTTTACTGTATCCCTTGGACCTTCTTATTGACGATGAAACACAGAAATTGCACCGGAATTAAATACAAAAGGCACAATGCCGCCTTTAGTACAAGAAGACTGACACTTCTTACTGACTATGATTTGATTCATTCCTGTGACACTAGTTATAGGTTCCGATGCTTCACTCCAGGTTTACTGCATCCCTTAGACCTTCTTATTGACGATGAAATACAGAAATTGCATCGGAATTAAATACAAAAGGCACAATACCCACTTAAGTACAACAAGACTGACTCTTCTTACTGACTATGTATTGAACCATATCTGTGACACTAGTTATCGATTCCGATGCTTCACTCCCGGTTTACTGTGTCCCTTGGTCCTTCTTATTGACGATGAAATACAAAAATAGCATCGGAATTAAATACAAAAGGCACAATGCCGACTTAAGTCAAGAAGACTGACTCTTCTACCTGACTATGATTTGAACCATTCCTGTGACACTAGTTATTGATTCCGATGCTTCACTCCAAGTTTACTGTATCCCTTAGACCTCCTTATTGACGAAGAAACACAGAAATTGCATCGTAATTAAATACAAAAGGCACCTTGCCGACTTAAGTACAAGAATACTGACTCTTCTTACTGTCGATGATTTGAACCATCCCTGTGTCACTAGTTATAGATTCCGATGCTTCACTCCAGGTTCACTGTATCCCTTGGACCTTCTTATTGACGATGAAACACAAAAATTGCATCGGAATTAAATACAAAAGGCACAATTGCATCGGAATTAAGTACAAGAAGACTGATTCTTCTTACTGACTATGCTTTGAACCATTCCTGTGACAGCCTTTGTAGATTCCGATGCTTCACATCAGGTTTACTGTGTCCCTCTGACCTTCTTATTGACGATGAAACACAGAAATTGCATCGGAATTAAATACAAAAGGCACAATGCCGACTTAAGTACAAGAAGACTGACTCATCCCACTGTCTATAATTTGAACCATTCCTGTGACACTAGTTATAGATTCCGATGCTTCACTCCAGGTTTAGTGTATCCCTTGGGCCTTCTTATTGACGATGAAACACAGAAATTGCATCGGAATTAAATACAAGAAGCACAATGTCGACTTAAGTACAAGAATACTGACTCTTCTTACTGACTATGTTTTGAACCATTCCTGTGACACTAGTTATTGATTCTGATGCTTCACTTCAGGTATACTGTATCCCTTAGACCGTCTTATTGACGATGAAACTCAGGAATTGCATCGGAATTAAATACAAAACGCACAATGCCGACTTAAGTACAAGATGACTGACTCTTCTCACTGACTATGTTTTGAACCATTCCTGTGACACTAGCTATAGATTCCGATGCTTCACTTCAGATTTACTGTATCCCTCTGACCTTCTTATTGACGATGAAACACAGAAATAGAATCGGAATTAAATACTAAAGACACAATGCCGAATTAAGTACAAGAATACAGACTCTTCTTACTGTCTATGTTTTGAACCATCCCTGTGACACTAGTTATAGATTACGATGCTTCACTCCAGGTTTACTATATCCCTTGGACCTTCTTATTGACGATGAAACACAGAAGTTGCATCGGAGTTAAATAGAAAAGGCACAATGCCGATTTAAGTACAAGAAGACTGACTCTTCCTACTGTCTATGTTTTGAACCATTCCTGTGACACTAGTTATAGATTCCGATGCTAGACTTCAGATTTACTGTATCCCTCTTACCTTCTTATTGACGATGAAACACAGAAATTGCATCGGAATTAAATACAAAAGGCACAATGCCGACTTTGGTACAAGAAGACTGACTCTTCTTGCTGACTATGATTTGAACCATTCCTGTGACACTAGTTATAGATTCCGATGCTAGACTTTAGATTTACTGTATCCCTCTTACCTTCTTATTGACGATGAAACACAGAAATTGCATCGGAATTAAATACAAAAGGCACAATGCCGACTTAAGTACAAGAAGACTGACTCTTCCCACTGTCTATGCTTTGAACCATTCCTGTTACACTAGTTATAGATTCCGATGCTTCACTTCAGGTTTACTGTATACCTTAAACCTTCTTATTGACGATGAAACACAGAAATTGCATCGGAATTAAGTACAAAAGGCACAATGCCGACTTTAGTACAAGAAGACTGACTCTTCTTGCTGACTATGTTTTGAACCATTCCTGTGACACTAGTTATAGATTCCGATGCTAGACTTCAGATTTACTGTATCCCTCTTACCTTCTTATTGACGATGAAACACAGAAATTGCATCGCAATTAAATACAAAAGGCACAATGCCGACTTAAGTACAAGAAGACTGACTCTTCCCACTGTCTATACTTTGAACCATTCCTCTTACACTAGTTATAGATTCCGATGCTTCACTTCAGGTTTACTGTATACCTTAAACCTTCTTATTGACGATGAAACACAGAAATTGCATCTGAATTAAGTACAAAAGGCACAATGCCGACTTTAGTACAAGAAGACTGACTCTTCTTATTGACTATGTTTTGAACCATTCTTGTGACACTAGTCATAGATTCCGATGCTTCACTCCCGGTTTACTGTATCCCTTGGATCTTCTTTTTGACGATGAAACACAGAAATTGCATCGGAGTTAAATAGAAAAGGCACAATGCCGATTTAAGTACAAGAAGACTGACTCTTCCTACTGTCTATGTTTTGAACCATTCCCGTGACACTAGTTATAGATTCCGATGCTTCACTTCAGGTTTACTGTATCCCTCTGGCCTTCTTATTGACGATGAAACACAGAAATTGCATCGGAATTAAATACAAAAGGCACAATGCCGACTTAAGTACAAGAAGACTGACTCATCCCATTGTCTATGATTTGAACCATTCCTGTGACACTAGTTATAGATTCCGATGCTTCACTCCAGGTTTAGTGTATCCCTTGGACCTTCTTATTGACGATGAAACACAGAAATTGCATCGGAGTTAAATAGAAAAGGCACAATGCCGATTTAAGTACAAGAAGACTGACTCTTCCTACTGTCTATGTTTTGAACCATTCCTGTGACACTAGTTATAGATTCCGATGCTTCACTTCAGGTTTACTGCATCCCTCTGACATTCTTATTGACGATACAACACAGATATTGCATCGGAATTAAATACAAAAGGCACAATGCCGATTTAAGTACAAGAAGACTGACTCATCCCACTGGCTATGATTTGAACCATTCCTGTGACACTAGTTATCGAATCCGATGCTTCACAGCAGGTTTACTGTATCCCTTGGACCTTCTTATTGACGATGAAACACAGAAATTGCATCGGAATTAAATACAAAGGGCACAAAGCCGACTTAAGTACAAGAATACTGTCTCTTCTTACTGACTATGTTTTGAACCATTCCTGTGACACTAGTTATAGATTCCGATGCTTCACTCCAGGTTTAGTGCATCCCTTGGGCCTTCTTATTGACAATGAAACACAGAAATTGCATCGGAATTAAATACAAAAAGCACAATGCCGACTTAAGTACAAGAATACTGACTCTTCTTACTGACTATGCTTTGAACCATTCCTGTGACACTAGTTATAGATTCTGATGCTTCACTTCAGGTTTACTGTATCCCTTAGACCTTCTTATTGACGATGAAACTCAGAAATTGCATCGGAATTAAATACAAAATGCACAATGCCGACTTAAGTACAAGAAGACTGACTCTTCTCACTGACCATGTTTTGAACCATTCCTGTGACACTAGTTATAGATTCCGATGCTTAACTTCAGATTTACTGTATCCCTCTGACCTTCTTATTGACGATGAAACACAGAAATAGAATCGGAATTAAATACTAAAGGCACAATGCCGAATTAAGTACAAGAATACAGACTCTTCTTACTGTCTATGTTTTGAACCATCCCTGTGACACTAGTTATAGATTCCGATGCTTCACTCCAGGTTTACTATATCCCTTGGACCTTCTTATTGACGATGAAACACAGAAATTGCATCGGAGTTAAATAGAAAAGGCACAATGCCGATTTAAGTACAAGAAGACTGACTCTTCCTACTGTCTATGTTTTGAACCATTCCTGTGACACTAGTTATAGATTCCGATGCTAGACTTCAGATTTACTGTATCCCTCTTACCTTCTTATTGACGATGAAACACAGAAATTGCATCGGAATTAAATACAAAAGGCACAATGCCGACTTAAGTACAAGAAGACTGACTCTTCCCACTGTCTATGCTTTGAACCATTCCTGTTACACTAGTTATAGATTCCGATGCTTCACTTCAGGTTTACTGTATACCTTAAACCTTCTTATTGACGATGAAACACAGAAATTGCATCGGAATTAAGTACAAAAGGCACAATGCCGACTTTAGTACAAGAAGACTGACTCTTCTTGCTGACTATGTTTTGAACCATTCCTGTGACACTAGTTATAGATTCCGATGCTAGACTTCAGATTTACTGTATCCCTCTTACCTTCTTATTGACGATGAAACACAGAAATTGCATCGCAATTAAATACAAAAGGCACAATGCCGACTTAAGTACAAGAAGACTGACTCTTCCCACTGTCTATACTTTGAACCATTCCTCTTACACTAGTTATAGATTCCGATGCTTCACTTCAGGTTTACTGTATACCTTAAACCTTCTTATTGACGATGAAACACAGAAATTGCATCTGAGTTAAGTACAAAAGGCACAATGCCGACTTTAGTACAAGAAGACTGACTCTTCTTATTGACTATGTTTTGAACCATTCTTGTGACACTAGTCATAGATTCCGATGCTTCACTCCCGGTTTACTGTATCCCTTGGATCTTCTTTTTGACGATGAAACACAGAAATTGCATCGGAGTTAAATAGAAAAGGCACAATGCCGATTTAAGTACAAGAAGACTGACTCTTCCTACTGTCTATGTTTTGAACCATTCCCGTGACACTAGTTATAGATTCCGATGCTTCACTTCAGGTTTACTGTATCCCTCTGGCCGTCTTATTGACGATGAAACACAGAAATTGCATCGGAATTAAATACAAAAGGCACAATGCCGACTTAAGTACAAGAAGACTGACTCATCCCATTGTCTATGATTTGAACCATTCCTGTGACACTAGTTATAGATTCCGATGCTTCACTCCAGGTTTAGTGTATCCCTTGGACCTTCTTATTGACGATGAAACACAGAAATTGCATCGGAGTTAAATAGAAAAGGCACAATGCCGATTTAAGTACAAGAAGACTGACTCTTCCTACTGTCTATGTTTTGAACCATTCCTGTGACACTAGTTATAGATTCCGATGCTTCACTTCAGGTTTACTGCATCCCTCTGACATTCTTATTGACGATACAACACAGATATTGCATCGGAATTAAATACAAAAGGCACAATGCCGATTTAAGTACAAGAAGGCTGACTCATCCCACTGGCTATGATTTGAACCATTCCTGTGACACTAGTTATCGAATCCGATGCTTCACAGCAGGTTTACTGTATCCCTTGGACCTTCTTATTGACGATAAAACACAGAAATTGCATCGGAATTAAATACAAAGGGCACAAAGCCGACTTAAGTACAAGAATACTGTCTCTTCTTACTGACTATGTTTTGAACCATTCCTGTGACACTAGTTATAGATTCTGATGCTTCACTTCAGGTTTACTGTATCCCTTAGACCATCTTATTGACGGTGAAACACAGAAATTGCATCGGAATTAAATACCAAATGCACAATGCCGACTTAAGTACAAGAAGACTGACTCTTCTCACTGACTATGTTTTGAACCATTCCTGTGTCACTAGTTATAGATTCCGATGCTTCACTTCAGATTTACTGTATCCCTCTGACCTTCTTATTGACGTTGAAACACAGAAATTGAATCGGAATTAAAGACTAAAGGCACAATGCCGAATTAAGTACAAGAAGACTGACTCTTCTTACTGTCGATGTTTTGAACCATTCCTGTGACACTAGTTATACATTCCGATGCTTCACTCCAGGTATACTGTATCCCTTGGACCTTCTTATTGACGATAAAACACAGAAATTGCATCGGAATTAAATAAAAAAGGCACAATGCCGACTTAAGTACAAGAAGACTGACTCTTCTTACTGTCAATGATTTGAACCATCCCTGTGACACTAGTTATAGATTCCGATGCTTCACTCCAGGTTTACTGTATCCCTTGGACCTTCTTATTGACGATGAAACACAGAAATTGCACCGGAATTAAATACAAAAGGCACAATGCCGCCTTTAGTACAAGAAGACTGACACTTCTTACTGACTATGATTTGATTCATTCCTGTGACACTAGTTATAGGTTCCGATGCTTCACTCCAGGTTTACTGCATCCCTTAGACCTTCTTATTGACGATGAAATACAGAAATTGCATCGGAATTAAATACAAAAGGCACAATACCCACTTAAGTACAAGAAGACTGACTCTTCTACCTGACTATGATTTGAACCATTCCTGTGACACTAGTTATTGATTCCGATGCTTCACTCCAAGTTTACTGTATCCCTTAGACCTCCTTATTGACGAAGAAACACAGAAATTGCATCGTAATTAAATACAAAAGGCACCTTGCCGACTTAAGTACAAGAATACTGACTCTTCTTACTGTCGATGATTTGAACCATCCCTGTGTCACTAGTTATAGATTCCGATGCTTCACTCCAGGTTCACTGTATCCCTTGGACCTTCTTATTGACGATGAAACACAAAAATTGCATCGGAATTAAATACAAAAGGCACAATTGCATCGGAATTAAGTACAAGAAGACTGATTCTTCTTACTGACTATGCTTTGAACCATTCCTGTGACAGCCTTTGTAGATTCCGATGCTTCACATCAGGTTTACTGTGTCCCTCTGACCTTCTTATTGACGATGAAACACAGAAATTGCATCGGAATTAAATACAAAAGGCACAATGCCGACTTAAGTACAAGAAGACTGACTCATCCCACTGTCTATAATTTGAACCATTCCTGTGACACTAGTTATAGATTCCGATGCTTCACTCCAGGTTTAGTGTATCCCTTGGGCCTTCTTATTGACGATGAAACACAGAAATTGCATCGGAATTAAATACAAGAAGCACAATGTCGACTTAAGTACAAGAATACTGACTCTTCTTACTGACTATGTTTTGAACCATTCCTGTGACACTAGTTATTGATTCTGATGCTTCACTTCAGGTATACTGTATCCCTTAGACCGTCTTATTGACGATGAAACTCAGGAATTGCATCGGAATTAAATACAAAACGCACAATGCCGACTTAAGTACAAGATGACTGACTCTTCTCACTGACTATGTTTTGAACCATTCCTGTGACACTAGCTATAGATTCCGATGCTTCACTTCAGATTTACTGTATCCCTCTGACCTTCTTATTGACGATGAAACACAGAAATAGAATCGGAATTAAATACTAAAGACACAATGCCGAATTAAGTACAAGAATACAGACTCTTCTTACTGTCTATGTTTTGAACCATCCCTGTGACACTAGTTATAGATTCCGATGCTTCACTCCAGGTTTACTATATCCCTTGGACCTTCTTATTGACGATGAAACACAGAAGTTGCATCGGAGTTAAATAGAAAAGGCACAATGCCGATTTAAGTACAAGAAGACTGACTCTTCCTACTGTCTATGTTTTGAACCATTCCTGTGACAGTAGTTATAGATTCCGATGCTAGACTTCAGATTTACTGTATCCCTCTTACCTTCTTATTGACGATGAAACACAGAAATTGCATCGGAATTAAATACAAAAGGCACAATGCCGACTTTGGTACAAGAAGACTGACTCTTCTTGCTGACTATGATTTGAACCATTCCTGTGACACTAGTTATAGATTCCGATGCTAGACTTTAGATTTACTGTATCCCTCTTACCTTCTTATTGACGATGAAACACAGAAATTGCATCGCAATTAAATACAAAAAGCACAATGCCGACTTAAGTACAAGAGACTGACTCTTCCCACTGTCTATGCTTTGAACCATTCCTCTTACACTAGTTATAGATTCCGATGCTTCACTTCAGGTTTACTGTATACCTTAGAGCTTCTTATTGACGATGAAACATAGAAATTGCATCGGAATTAAGTACAAAAGGCACAATGCCGACTTTAGTACAAGAAGACTGACTCTTCTTATTGACTATGTTTTGAACCATTCTTGTGACAATAGTCATAGATTCCGATGCTTCACTCCAGGTTTACTGTATCCCTTGGATCTTCTTTTTGACGATGAAACACAGAAATTGCATCGGAATTAAATACAAAAGGCACAATGCCGACTTTAGTACAAGAAGACTGACTCTTCTTACTGACTATGTTTTGATTCATTCCTGTGACACTAGTTATAGATTCCAATGCTTCACTCCAGGTTTTCTGTATCCCTTGGATCTTCTTATTGACGATGAAACACAGATATTGCATGGGCATTAAATACAAAAGGCACAAAGCCGACTTAAGTACAAGAAGACTGACTCTTGTTACTGACTATGTTTTGAACCATTTCTGTGACACTAGTTATAGATTCCGATGCTTCACTCCCGGTTTACTGTATCCCTTGGACCTTCTTATTGACGATGAAACACAGAAATTGCATCGGAATTAAATACAAAATGCACAATGCCGACTTAAGTCCAAGAAGACTGACTCATCCCACTGTCAATGATTTTAACCATTCCTGTGACACTAGTTATAGATTCCGATGCTTCACTTCAGGTTTACTGTATCCCTTGGACCTTCTTATTGACGATGAAACACAGAAATTGCATCGGAATTAAATACAAAGGGCACAAAGCCGACTTAAGTACAAGAATACTGTCTCTTCTTACTTACTATGTTTTGAACCATTCCTGTGACACTAGTTACAGATTCCGATGCTTCACTCCCGGTTTACTGTATCCCTTGGACCTTCTTAGCGACGATGAAACACAGAAATTGCATCGGAATTAAATAAAAAAGGCACAATGCCGCCTTAAGTACAAGAAGACTGACTCTTCTTACTGTCAATGTTTTGAACCATTCCTGTGACACTAGTTATAGATTCCGATTCTTCACTTCAGGTTTACTATATCCCTTGGACCTTCTTATTGACGACGATACACAGCAATTGCATCGGAGTTAAATAGAGAAGGCACAATGCCGACTTAGTTACAAGAAGACTGACTCTTCTTACTGACTATGTTTTGAACCATTCCTGTGACACTAGTTATAGATTCCGATGCTTCACTTCAGGTTTACTGTATCCCTTGGACCTTGTTATTGACGAAGAAACACAGAAATTGCATCGGAATTAAATACAAAAGGCACAATGCCGACTTATGTACAAGAAGACTGACTCTTCTTATTGACTATGCTTTGAACCATTTCTGTGACACTAGTTATAGACTCTGATGCTTCACTTCAGGTTTACTGTATCCCTTGGACCTTCTTATTGAAGATGAAACTCAGAAATATGCATCGGAATTAAATACAAAATGCACATTGCCGACTTAATTACAAGATTACTGACTCTTCTTACTGTCTATGTTTTGAACCATCCCTGTGACACTAGTTATAGATTCCGATGCTTCACTCAAGGTTTACTATATCCCTTGGACCTTCTTATTGACGATGAAACACAGAAATTGCATCGGAGTTAAATAGAAAAGGCACAATGCCGATTTAAGTACAAGAAGACTGACTCTTCCTACTGTCTATGTTTTGAACCATTCCTGTGACACTAGTTATAGATTCCGATGCTAGACTTCAGATTTACTGTATCCCTCTTACCTTCTTATTGACGATGAAACACAGAAATTGCATCGGAATTAAATACAAAAGGCACAATGCCGACTAAAGTACAAGAAGACTGACTCTTCCCACTGTCTATGCTTTGAACCATTCCTGTTACTCTAGTTATAGATTCCGATGCTTCACTTCAGGTTTTCTGTATCGCTCTGACCTTCTTAATGTCGATGAAACACAGAAATTGCATCGGAATTAAATACAAAAGGCACAATGCCGACTTAAGTACAAGAAGACTGTCTCTTCTTACTGTCGATGCTTTGAACCATTCCTGTGACACTAGTTATAGATTCCGATGCTTCACTCCAGGTTTACTGTATCCCTTGGACCTTCTTATTGACGATGAAACACAGAAATTGCATCGGAATTAAATAAACAAGGCACAATGCCGACTTAAGTACAAGAAGACTGACTCTTCTTACTGTCTATGTTTTGAACTATTCCTGTGACACTAGTTATAGATTCCGATGCTTCACTCCAGGTTTACTATATCCCTTGGACCTTCTTATTGACGATGATACACAGAAATTGCATCGGAATTAAATTCAAAAGGCACAATGCCGACTTATGTACAAGAAGACTGACTCCTCTTACTGACTATGTTTTGAACCATTCCTGTGACACCAGTTATAGACTCTGATGCTTCACTTCAGGTTTACTGTATTCTTTGGACCTTCTTATTGAAGATGAAACTCAGAAATTGCATCGGAATTAAATACAAAATGCACAATGCCGACTTAAGTACAAGAAGACTGACTCTTCTCACTGACTATGTTTTGAACCATTCCTGTGACACTAGCTATAGATTCCGATGCTTCACTTCAGATTTACTGTATCCCTCTGACCTTCTTATTGACGATGAAACACAGAAATAGAATCGGAACTAAATACTAAAGGCACAATGCCGAATTAAGTACAAGAATACAGACTCTTCTTACTGTCTATGCTTTGAACCATCCCTGTGACACTAGTTATAGATTCCGATGCTTCACTCCAGGTTTACTATATCCCTTGGACCTTCTTATTGACGATGAAACACAGAAATTGCATCGGAGTTAAATAGAAAAGGCACAATGCCGATTTAAGTACAAGAAGACTGACTCTTCCTACTGTCTATGTTTTGAACCATTCCTGTGACACTAGTTATAGATTCCGTTGCTAGACTTCAGATTTACTGTATCCCTCTTACCTTCTTATTGACGATGAAACACAGAAATTGCATCGGAATTAAATACAAAAGGCACAATGCCGACTTTAGTACAAGAAGACTGACTCTTCTTGCTGACTATGTTTTGAACCATTCCTGTGACACTAGTTATAGATTCCGATGCTAGACTTTAGATTTACTGTATCCCTCTTACCTTCTTATTGACGATGAAACACAGAAATTGCATCGCAATTAAATACTAAAAGCACAATGCCGACTTAAGTACAAGAGACTGACTCTTCCCACTGTCTATGCTTTGTACCATTCCTCTTACACTAGTTATAGATTCCGATGCTTCACTTCAGGTTTACTGTATACCTTAAACCTTCTTATTGACGATGAAACATAGAAATTGCATCGGAATTAAGTACAAAAGGCACAATGCCGACTTTAGTACAAGAAGACTGACTCTTCTTATTGACTATGTTTTGAACCATTCTTGTGACACTAGTCATAGATTCCGATGCTTCACTCCAGGTTTACTGTATCCCTTGGATCTTCTTTTTGACGATGAAACACAGAAATTGCATCGGAATTAAAGACAAAAGGCACAATGCCGACTTTAGTACAAGAAGACTGACTCTTCTTACTGACTATGTTTTGATTCATTCCTGTGACACTAGTTATAGATTCCAATGCTTCACTCCAGGTTTTCTGTATCCCTTGGATCTTCTTATTGACGATGAAACGCAGAAATTGCATGGGCATTAAATACAAAAGGCACAAAGCCGACTTAAGTACAACAAGACTGACTCTTGTTACTGACTATGTTTGAACCATTTCTGTGACACTAGTTATAGATTCCGATGCTTCACTCCCGGTTTACTGTATCCGTTGGACCTTCTTATTGACGATGAAACACAGAAATTGCATCGGAATTAAATACAAAATGCACAATGCCGACTTAAGTCCAAGAAGACCGACTCATCCCACTGTCAATGACTTTAACCATTCCTGTGACACTAGTTATAGATTCCGATGCTTCACTTCAGGTTTACTGTATCCCTTGGACCTTCTTATTGACGATGAAACACAGAAATTGCATCGGAATTAAATAAAAAAGGCACAATGCCGACTTAAGTACAAGAAGACTGACTCTTCTTACTGTCAATGTTTTGAACCATTCCTGTGACACTAGTTATAGATTCCGATTCTTCACTTCAGGTTTACTATATCCCTTGGACCTTCTTATTGACGACGATACACAGCAATTGCATCGGAGTTAAATAGAGAAGGCACAATGCCGACTTACTTACAGAAGACTGACTCTTCTTACTGACTATGTTTTGATCCATTCCTGTGACACTAGTTATAGATTCCGATGCTTCACTTCAGGTTTACTGTATCCCTTGGACCTTGTTATTGACGAAGAAACACAGAAATTGCATCGGAATTAAATACAAAAGGCACAATGCCGACTTATGTACAAGAAGACTGACTCTTCTTATTGACTATGTTTTGAACCATTTCTGTGACACTAGTTATAGACTCTGATGCTTCACTTCAGGTTTACTGTATCCCTTGGACCTTCTTATTGAAGATGAAACTCAGAAATATGCATCGGAATTAAATACAAAATGCACATTGCCGACTTAATTACAAGAATACTGACTCTTCTTACTGTCTATGTTTTGAACCATCCCTGTGACACTAGTTATAGATTCCGATGCTTCACTCAAGGTTTACTATATCCCTTGGACCTTCTTATTGACGATGAAACACAGAAATTGCATCGGAGTTAAATAGAAAAGGCACAATGCCGATTTAAGTACAAGAAGACTGACTCTTCCTACTGTCTATGTTTTGAACCATTCCTGTGACACTAGTTATAGATTCCGATGCTAGACTTCAGATTTACTGTATCCCTCGTACCTTCTTATTGACGATGAAACACAGAAATTGCATCGGAATTAAATACAAAAGGCACAATGCCGACTTAAGTACAAGAAGACTGACTCTTCCCACTGTCTATGCTTTGAACCATTCCTGTTACACTAGTTATAGATTCCGATGCTTCACTTCAGGTTTACTGTATACCTTAAACCTTCTTATTGACGATGAAACACAGAATTTGCATCGGAATTAAGTACAAAAGGCACAATGCCGACTTTAGTACAAGAAGACTGACTCTTCTTGCTGACTATGTTTTGAACCATTCCTGTGATACTAGTTATAGATTCCGATGCTAGACTTTAGATTTACTGTATCCCTCTTACCTTCTTATTGACGATGAAACACAGAAATTGCATCGGAATTAAATACTAAACGCACAATGCCGACATAAGTACAAGAAGACTGACTCTTCTAACTGACTATGCTTTGAACCATTTCTGTGACACTAGTTATAGATTCCGATGCTTCACTCCCGGTTTACTGTATCCCTTGGACCGTCTTGTTGGCGATGAAACACAATAATAGCATCTGAATTAAATACAAATGGCACAATGCCGACTTAAGTACAAGAAGACTGACTCTTCTTACTGACTATGTTTTGAACCTTTCCTGTGACACTAGTTATAGATTCCGATGCTTCACTTCAGATTTACTGTATCCCTTGGACCTTCTTATTGACGATGAAAGACATAAATTGCATCGGAATTAAATGAAAAAGGCACAATGCCGACTGAAGTATAAGAAGACTGACTCTTCTTACTGTCTATGTTTTGAACGATTCCTGTGACACCAGTTATAGATTCCGATGCTTCACTCCAGGTTTACTGTATCCCTTAAACCTTCTTATTGACGATGAAACACAGAAATTGAATCGGAATTAAATACAAAATGCACAATGCCGACTTAAGTACAAGAAGACTGCTCCTCTCACTGACTATGTTTTGAACCATTCCTGTGACACTAGTTATAGATTCCGATGCTTTACTTCAGATTTACTGTAACCCTTGGACCTTCTTATTGACGATGAAACATAGAAATTGCATCGGAATTAAATAAAAAAGGCACAATGCCGACTTAAGTACAAGAAGACTGTCTCTTCCTACTGTCTATGTTTTAAACCATTCCTGTGACACTAGTTATAGATTCCGATGCTTCACTTCAGATTTTCTGTATCGCTCTGACCTTCTTAATGACGATGAAACACAGAAATTGCTTCGGAATTAAATACAAAAGGCACAATGCCGACTTAAGTACAAGAAGACTGTCTCTTCTTACTGTCGATGTTTTGAACCATTCCTGTGACACTAGTTATAGATTCCGATGCTTCACTCCAGGTTTACTGTATCCCTTGGACCTTCTTATTGACGATGAAACACAGAAATTGCATCGGAATTAAATAAACAAGGCACAATGCCGACTTAAGTACAAGAAGACTGACTCTTCTTACTGTCTATGTTTTGAACTATTCCTGTGACACTAGTTATAGATTCCGATGCTTCACTCCAGGTTTACTATATCCCTTGGACCTTCTTATTGACGATGATACACAGAAATTGCATCGGAATTAAATTCAAAAGGCACAATGCCGACTTATGTACAAGAAGACTGACTCCTCTTACTGACTATGTTTTGAACCATTCCTGTGACACTAGTTACAGACTCTGATGCTTCACTTCAGGTTTACTGTATTCTTTGGACCTTCTTATTGAAGATGAAACACAGATATTGCATCGGAATAAAATACAAAAGCACAATGCCGACTTTAGTACAAGAATACTGACTCTTCTTACTGTCAATGTTTTGAACCATCCCTGTGACACTAGTTATAGATTCCAATGCTTCACTCCAGGTTTACTGTATCTCTTGGACCTTCTTATTGACGATGAAACACAGAAATTGCATCGGAATTAAATACAAAAGGCACATTGCCGCCTTTAGTACAAGAAGACTGACACTTCTTACTGACTATGCTTTGATTCATTCCTGTGACACTACTTATAGGTTCCGATGCTTCACTCCAGGTTTACTGTATCCCTTTTACCTTCTTATTGACGATGAAATACAGAAATTGCATCGGAATTAAATACAAAAGGCACAATACCCACTTAAGTGCAACAAGACTGACTCTTCTTACTGACTATGTTTTGAACCATTTCTGTGACACTAGTTATAGATTCCGATGCTTCACTCCCGGTTTACTGTATCCCTTGGTCCTTCTTATTGACGATGAAACACAAAAATAGCATCGGAATTAAATACAAAAGGCACAATGCCGACTTAAGTACAAGAAGACTGACTCTTCTTACTGACTATGATTTGAACCATTCCTGTGACACTAGTTATTGATTCCGATGCTTCACTCCAGGTTTAGTGTATCCCTTAGACCTCCTTATTGACGAAGACACACAGAAATCGCATCGGAATTAAATACAAAAGGCACAATGCCGACTTAAGTACAAGAAGACTGACTGTTCTTTCTGACTATGATTTGAACCGTTCCTGGGACATTAGTTATTGATTCCGGTGCTTCACTTCAGGTTTACTGTATCCCTTGTACCTTCTTATTGACGATGAAACACAGAAATTGCATCGTAATTAAATACAAAAGGCACATTGCCGACTTAAGTACAAGAATACTGACTCTTCTTACTGTCGATGTTTTGAAACATCCCTGTGTCACTAGTTATAGATTCCGATGCTTCACTCCAGGTTTACTGTATCCCTTGGACCTTCTTATTGACGATGAAACACAGAAATTGCATCGGAATTAAATACAAAAGGCACAATTCCGACTTAAGTACAAGAAGACTGACTCATCCCACTGTCTATAATTTGAACCATTCCTGTGACACTAGTTATAGATTCCGATGCTTCACTCCAGGTTTAGTGTATCCCTTGGACCTTCTTATTGACGATGAAACACAGAAATTGCATCGGAATTAAATACAAAAGGCACAATGCCGACTTAAGTACAAGAATACTGACTCTTCTTACTGACTATGTTTTGAACCATTCCTGTGACACTAGTTATAGACTCTGATGCTTCACTTCAGGTTTACTGTATTCTTTGGACCTTCTTATTGAAGATGAAACACAGATATTGCATCGGAATAAAATACAAAAGCACAATGCCGACTTTAGTACAAGAATACTGACTCTTCTTACTGTCAATGTTTTGAACCATCCCTGTGACACTAGTTATAGATTCCAATGCTTCACTCCAGGTTTACTGTATCCCTTGGACCTTCTTATTGACGATGAAACACAGAAATTGCATCGGAATTAAATACAAAAGGCACATTGCCGCCTTTAGTACAAGAAGACTGACACTCCTTACTGAATATGCTTTGATTCATTCCTGTGACACTACTTATAGGTTCCGATGCTTCACTCCAGGTTTACTGTATCCCTTTTACCTTCTTATTGACGATGAAATACAGAAATTGCATCGGAATTAAATACAAAAGGCACAATACCCACTTAAGTACAACAAGACTGACTCTTCTTACTGACTATGTTTTGAACCATTTCTGTGACACTAGTTATAGATTCCGATGCTTCACTCCCGGTTTACTGTATCCCTTGGTCCTTCTTATTGACGATGAAACACAAAAATAGCATCGGAATTAAATACAAAAGGCACAATGCCGACTTAAGTACAAGAAGACTGACTCTTCTTACTGACCATGATTTGAACCATTCCTGTGACACTAGTTATTGATTCCGATGCCTCACTCCAGGTTTAGTGTATCCCTTAGACCTCCTTATTGACGAAGACACACAGAAATTGCATCGGAATTAAATACAAAAGGCACAATGCCGACTTAAGTACAAGAAGACTGACTGTTCTTTCTGACTATGTTTTGAACCGTTCCTGGGACATTAGTTATTGATTCCGGTGCTTTAGTTCAGGTTTACTGTATCCCTTGTACCTTCTTATTGACGATGAAACACAGAAATTGCATCGTAATTAAATACAAAAGGCACATTGCCGACTTAAGTACAAGAATACTGACTCTTCTTACTGTCGATGTTTTGAAACATCCCTGTGTCACTAGTTATAGATTCCGATGCTTCACTCCAGGTTTACTGTATCCCTTGGACCTTCTTATTGACGATGAAACACAGAAATTGCATCGGAATTAAATACAAAAGGCACAATTCCGACTTAAGTACAAGAAGACTGACTCATCCCACTGTCTATAATTTGAACCATTCCTGTGACACTAGTTATAGATTCCGATGCTTCACTCCAGGTTTAGTGTATCCCTTGGACCTTCTTATTGACGATGAAACACAGAAATTGCATCGGAATTAAATACAAAAGGCACAATGCCGACATAAGTACAAGAATACTGACTCTTCTTACTGACTATGTTTTGAACCATTCCTGTGACACTAGTTATAGATTCTGATGCTTCACTTCAGGTTTACTGTACCCCTTAGACCTTCTTATTGACGATGAAACACAGAAATTGCATCGGAATTAAATACAAAATGCACAATGCCGACATAAGTACAAGAAGACTGACTCTTCTCACTGACTATGTTTTGAACCATTCCTGTGACACTAGTTATAGATTCCGATGCTTCACTTCAGATTTACTGTATCCCTCTGACCTTCTTATTGACGATGAAACACAGAAATTGAATCGGAATTAAATACTAAAGGCACAATGCCGAATTAAGTACAAGAATACTGACTCTTCTTACTGTCTATGTTTTGAACCATCCCTGTGACACTAGTTATATATTCCGATGCTTCACTCGAGGTTTACTATATCCTTTGGACCCTCTTATTGACGATGAAACACAGAAATTGCATCGGAGTTAAATAGAAAAATCACAATGCCGATTTAAGTACAAGAAGACTGACTCATCCTACTGTCTATGTTTTGAACCATTCCTGTGACACTACTTATAGATTCCGATGCTTCACTTCAGGTTTACTGCATCCCTCTGACATTCTTATTGACGATGAAACACAGATATTGCATCGGAATTAAATACAAAAGGCACAATGCCGGCTTAAGTACAAGAAGACTGACTCATCCCACTGTCTATGATTTGAACCATTCCTGTGACACTAATTATCGAATCCGATGCTTCACATCAGGTTTACTGTATCCCTTGGACCTTCTTATTGACGATGAAACACAGAAATTGCATCGGAATTAAATACAAAAGGCACAATGCCGACTTAAGTACAAGAAGACTGACTCTTCTTGCTGACTATGCTTTGAACCATTCCTGTGACACTAGTTATAGATTCCGATGCTAGACTTCAGATTTACTGTATCCCTCTGACCTTCTTATTGACGATGAAACACTGAAATTGCATCGGAATTAAATACTAAAGGCACAATGCCGAATTAAGTACAAGAAGACTGACTCTACTTACTGTCGATGTTTTGAACAATTCCTGTGACAGCAGTTACAGATTCTGATGCTTCACTCCAGGTTTACTGAATCCCTTGGACCTTCTTATTGACGATGAAACACATAATTTGCATCGGAATTAAATAAAAAAGGCACAATGGTGACTTTAGTACAAGAAGACTGACCCAACTTACTGTCTATGTTTTGAACCATTCCTGTGACACTAGTTATAGATTCCGATGGTTCACTACAGGTTTACTATATCCCTTGGACCTTCTTATTGACGATGAAACACAGAAATTGCATAGGAAATATATAGAGAAGCACATTGCGGACTTAAGTAGAAATAGACTGTCTCCTCCTACTGTATATCTTTGAACCATTCCTGTGACACTAGTTATAGATTCCGATGCTTCACTCCAGGTTTACTGTATCCTTTGGACCTTCTTATTGACGATGAAACACAGAAATTGCATCGGCATTAAATACAAAAGGCACAAAGCCGACTTAAGTACAAGTAAACTGACTCTTCTTACTGACTATGTTTTGAACCATTCCTGTGACACTAGTTATAGATCCGAAGCTTCACTCCCGGTTTACTGTATCCCTTGGACCTTCTAATTGACGATGAAACACAGAAATTGCATCGGAATTAAATACAAAATGCACAATGCCGACTTAAGTACAAGAAGACTGACTCAACTCACTGTCTATGATTTTAACCATTCCTGTGACACTAGTTATACATTCCGATGTTTCACTTCAGGTTTACTGTATCCCTTGGACGTTCTTATTGACGATGAAACACAGAAATTTATATCGGAATTAAATACAAAGGGCACAAAGCCGACTTAAGTACAAGAACACTGTCTCATCTTACTTACTATGTTTTGAACCATTCCTGTGACACTAGTACTAGATTCTGATGCTTCACTTCAGATTTACTGTATCCCTTGGACCTTCTTATTGAAGATGAAACTCAGAAATATGAATCGGAATTAAATACAAAATGCACATTGCCGACTTAATTACAAGAATACTGACTCTTCTTACTGTCAATGTTTTGAACCATCCCTGTGACACTAGTTATAGATTCCGATGCTTCACTCCAGGTTTACTGTATCCCTTGGACCTTCTTATTGACGATGAAACACAGCAATTGCATCGGAAATAAATACAAAACGCGCAATGCCGACTTTAGTACAAGAAAACTGACTCTTCTTACTGGCTATGCTTTGATTCATTCCTGTGACACTATTTATTGATTCCGATGCTTCACTCCAGGTTTACTGTATCCCTTGGACCATCTTATTGACGATGAGACACAGAAATTGCATCGGAATTAAATACAAAAGGCACAATGCCGACTTAAGTACAAGAAGACTTACTCTTCTAACTGACTATGTTTTGAACCATTTCTGTGACACTAGTTATAGATTCCGATGCTTCACTCCCGGTTTACTGTATCCCTTGGACCTTCTTGTTGGCGATGAAACACAAAAATAGCATCTGAATTAAATACAAATGGCACAATGCCGACTTATGTACAAGAAGACTGACTCTTCTTACTGACTATGATTTGATTCATTCCTGTGACACTAGTTATAGGTTCCGATGCTTCACTCCAGGTTTACTGCATCCCTTAGACCTTCTTATTGACGATGAAATACAGAAATTGCATCGGAATTAAATACAAAAGGCACAATACCCACTTAAGTACAACAAGACTGACTCTTCTTACTGACTATGTATTGAACCATTTCTGTGACACTAGTTATCGATTCCGATGCTTCACTCCCGGTTTACTGTGTCCCTTGGTCCTTCTTATTGACGATGAAATACAAAAATAGCATCGGAATTAAATACAAAAGGCACAATGCCGACTTAAGTCAAGAAGACTGACTCTTCTACCTGACTATGATTTGAACCATTCCTGTGACACTAGTTATTGATTCCGATGCTTCACTCCAAGTTTACTGTATCCCTTAGACCTCCTTATTGACGAAGAAACACAGAAATTGCATCGTAATTAAATACAAAAGGCACCTTGCCGACTTAAGTACAAGAATACTGACTCTTCTTACTGTCGATGATTTGAACCATCCCTGTGTCACTAGTTATAGATTCCGATGCTTCACTCCAGGTTCACTGTATCCCTTGGACCTTCTTATTGACGATGAAACACAAAAATTGCATCGGAATTAAATACAAAAGGCACAATTGCATCGGAATTAAGTACAAGAAGACTGATTCTTCTTACTGACTATGTTTTGAACCATTCCTGTGACAGCCTTTGTAGATTCCGATGCTTCACATCAGGTTTACTGTGTCCCTCTGACCTTCTTATTGACGATGAAACACAGAAATTGCATCGGAATTAAATACAAAAGGCACAATGCCGACTTAAGTACAAGATGACTGACTCATCCCACTGTCTATAATTTGAACCATTCCTGTGACACTAGTTATAGATTCCGATGCTTCACTCCAGGTTTAGTGTATCCCTTGGGCCTTCTTATTGACGATGAAACACAGAAATTGCATCGGAATTAAATACAAGAAGCACAATGTCGACTTAAGTACAAGAATACTGACTCTTCTTACTGACTATGTTTTGAACCATTCCTGTGACACTAGTTATAGATTCTGATGCTTCACTTCAGGTATACTGTATCCCTTAGACCGTCTTATTGACGATGAAACTCAGAAATTGCATCGGAATTAAATACAAAATGCACAATGCCGACTTAAGTACAAGAAGACTGACTCTTCTCACTGACTATGTTTTGAACCATTCCTGTGACACTAGCTATAGATTCCGATGCTTCACTTCAGATTTACTGTATCCCTCTGACCTTCTTATTGACGATGAAACACAGAAATAGAATCGGAATTAAATACTAAAGGCACAATGCCGAATTAAGTACAAGAATACAGACTCTTCTTACTGTCTATGTTTTGAACCATCCCTGTGACACTAGTTATAGATTCCGATGCTTCACTCCAGGTTTACTATATCCCTTGGACCTTCTTATTGACGATGAAACACAGAAATTGCATCGGAGTTAAACAGAAAAGGGACAATGCCGATTTAAGTACAAGAAGACTGACTCTTCCTACTGTCTATGTTTTGAACCATTCCTGTGACACTAGTTATAGATTCCGATGCTAGACTTCAGATTTACTGTATCCCTCTTACCTTCTTATTGACGATGAAACACAGAAATTGCATCGGAATTAAATACAAAAGGCACAATGCCGACTTTGGTACAAGAAGACTGACTCTTCTTGCTGACTATGTTTTGAACCATTCCTGTGACACTAGTTATAGATTCCGATGCTAGACTTTAGATTTACTGTATCCCTCTTACCTTCTTATTGACGATGAAACACAGAAATTGCATCGCAATTAAATACAAAAAGCACAATGCCGACTTAAGTACAAGAGACTGACTCTTCCCACTGTCTATGCTTTGAACCATTCCTCTTACACTAGTTATAGATTCCGATGCTTCACTTCAGGTTTACTGTATACCTTAAAGCTTCTTATTGACGATGAAACACAGAAATTGCATCGGAATTAAGTACAAAAGGCACAATGCCGACTTTAGTACAAGAAGACTGACTCTTCTTATTGACTATGTTTTGAACCATTCTTGTGACACTAGTCATAGATTCCGATGCTTCACTCCAGGTTTACTGTATCCCTTGGATCTTCTTTTTGACGATGAAACACAGAAATTGCATCGGAATTAAATACAAAAGGCACAATGCCGACTTTAGTACAAGAAGACTGACTCTTCTTACTGACTATGTTTTGATTCATTCCTGTGACACTAGTTATAGATTCCAATGCTTCACTCCAGGTTTTCTGTATCCCTTGGATCTTCTTATTGACGATGAAACACAGATATTGCATGGGCATTAAATACAAAAGGCACAAAGCCGACTTAAGTACAAGAAGACTGACTCTTGTTACTGACTATGTTTTGAACCATTTCTGTGACACTAGTTATAGATTCCGATGCTTCACTCCCGGTTTACTGTATCCCTTGGACCTTCTTATTGACGATGAAACACAGAAATTGCATCGGAATTAAATACAAAATGCACAATGCCGACTTAAGTCCAAGAAGACTGACTCATCCCACTGTCAATGATTTTAACCATTCCTGTGACACTAGTTATAGATTCCGATGCTTCACTTCAGGTTTACTGTATCCCTTGGACCTTCTTATTGACGATGAAACACAGAAATTGCATCGGAATTAAATACAAAGGGCACAAAGCCGACTTAAGTACAAGAATACTGTCTCTTCTTACTTACTATGTTTTGAACCATTCCTGTGACACTAGTTACAGATTCCGATGCTTCACTCTCGGTTTACTGTATCCCTTGGACCTTCTTAGCGACGATGAAACACAGAAATTGCATCGGAATTAAATAAAAAAGGCACAATGCCGAATTAAGTACAAGAAGACTGACTCTTCTTACTGTCAATGTTTTGAACCATTCCTGTGACACTAGTTATAGATTCCGATTCTTCACTTCAGGTTTACTATATCCCTTGGACCTTCTTATTGACGACGATACACAGCAATTGCATCGGAGTTAAATAGAGAAGGCACAATGCCGACTTAGTTACGAGAAGACTGACTCTTCTTACTGACTATGTTTTGAACCATTCCTGTGACACTAGTTATAGATACCGATGCTTCACTTCAGGTTTACTGTATCCCTTGGACCTTGTTATTGACGAAGAAACACAGAAATTGCATCGGAATTAAATACAAAAGGCACAATGCCGACTTATGTACAAGAAGACTGACTCTTCTTATTGACTATGCTTTGAACCATTTCTGTGACACTAGTTATAGACTCTGATGCTTCACTTCAGGTTTACTGTATCCCTTGGACCTTCTTATTGAAGATGAAATTCAGAAATATGCATCGGAATTAAATACAAAATGCACATTGCCGACTTAATTACAAGATTACTGACTCTTCTTACTGTCTATGTTTTGAACCATCCCTGTGACACTAGTTATAGATTCCGATGCTTCACTCAAGGTTTAGTATATCCCTTGGACCTTCTTATTGACGATGAAACACAGAAATTGCATCGGAGTTAAATAGAAAAGGCACAATGCCGATTTAAGTACAAGATGACTGACTCTTCCTATTGTCTATGTTTTGAACCATTCCTGTGACACTAGTTATAGATTCCGATGCTAGACTTCAGATTTACTGTATCCCTCTTACCTTCTTATTGACGATGAAACACAGAAATTGCATCGGAATTAAATACAAAAGGCACAATGCCGACTTAAGTACAAGATGACTGACTCTTCTAACTGACTATGCTTTGACCATTTCTGTGACACTAGTTATAGATTCCGATGCTTCACTCCCGGTTTACCGTATCCCTTGGACCTTCTTGTTGGCGATGAAACACAATTATAGCATCTGAATTAAATACAAATGGCACAATGCCGACTTAAGTACAAGAAGACTGACTCTTCTTACTGACTATGTTTTGAACCTTTCCTGTGACACTAGTTATAGATTCCGATGCTTCACTTCAGATTTACTGTATCCCTTGGACCTTCTTATTGACGATGAAAGACATAAATTGCATCGGAATTAAATGAAAAAGGCACAATGCCGACTGAAGTATAAGAAGACTGACTCTTCTTACTGTCTATGTTTTGAACGATTCCTGTGACACCAGTTATAGATTCCGATGCTTCACTCCAGGTTTACTGTTTCCCTTAAACCTTCTTATTGACGATGAAACACAGAAATTGAATCGGAATTAAATACAAAATGCACAATGCCGACTTCAGTACAAGAAGACTGTCTCTTCCTACTGTCTATGTTTTAAACCATTCCTGTGACACTATTTATAGATTCCGATGCTTCACTTCAGGTTTTCTGTATCGCTCTGACCTTCTTAATGTCGATGTAACACAGAAATTGCATCGGAATTAAATACAAAAGGCACAATGCCGACTTAAGTACAAGAAGACTGTCTCTTCTTACTGTCAATGCTTTGAAACATTCCTGTGACACTAGTTATAGATTCCGATGCTTCACTCCAGGTTTACTGTATCCCTTGGACCTTCTTATTGACGATGAAACACAGAAATTGCATCGGAATTAAATAAACAAGGCACAATGCCGACTTAAGTACAAGAAGACTGACTCTTCTTACTGTCTATGTTTTGAACTATTCCTGTGACACTAGTTATAGATTCCGATGCTTCACTCCAGGTTTACTATATCCCTTGGACCTTCTTATTGACGATGATACACAGAAATTGCATCGGAATTAAATTCAAAAGGCACAATGCCGACTTATGTACAAGAAGACTGACTCCTCTTACTGACTATGTTTTGAACCATTCCTGTGACACCAGTTATAGACTCTGATGCTTCACTTCAGGTTTACTGTATTCTTTGGACCTTCTTATTGAAGATGAAACTCAGAAATTGCATCGGAATTAAATACAAAATGCACAATGCCGACTTAAGTACAAGAAGACTGACTCTTCTCACTGACTATGTTTTGAACCATTCCTGTGACACTAGCTATAGATTCCGATGCTTCACTTCAGATTTACTGTATCCCTCTGACCTTCTTATTGACGATGAAACACAGAAATAGAATCGGAATTAAATACTAAAGGCACAATGCCGAATTAAGTACAAGAATACAGACTCTTCTTACTGTCTATGTTTTGAACCATCCCTGTGACACTAGTTATAGATTCCGATGCTTCACTCCAGGTTTACTATATCCCTTGGACCTTCTTATTGACGATGAAACACAGAAATTGCATCGGAGTTAAACAGAAAAGGGACAATGCCGATTTAAGTACAAGAAGACTGACTCTTCCTACTGTCTATGTTTTGAACCATTCCTGTGACACTAGTTATAGATTCCGATGCTAGACTTCAGATTTACTGTATCCCTCTTACCTTCTTATTGACGATGAAACACAGAAATTGCATCGGAATTAAATACAAAAGGCACAATGCCGACTTTGGTACAAGAAGACTGACTCTTCTTGCTGACTATGTTTTGAACCATTCCTGTGACACTAGTTATAGATTCCGATGCTAGACTTTAGATTTACTGTATCCCTCTTACCTTCTTATTGACGATGAAACACAGAAATTGCATCGCAATTAAATACAAAAAGCACAATGCCGACTTAAGTACAAGAGACTGACTCTTCCCACTGTCTATGCTTTGAACCATTCCTCTTACACTAGTTATAGATTCCGATGCTTCACTTCAGGTTTACTGTATACCTTAAAGCTTCTTATTGACGATGAAACACAGAAATTGCATCGGAATTAAGTACAAAAGGCACAATGCCGACTTTAGTACAAGAAGACTGACTCTTCTTATTGACTATGTTTTGAACCATTCTTGTGACACTAGTCATAGATTCCGATGCTTCACTCCAGGTTTACTGTATCCCTTGGATCTTCTTTTTGACGATGAAACACAGAAATTGCATCGGAATTAAATACAAAAGGCACAATGCCGACTTTAGTACAAGAAGACTGACTCTTCTTACTGACTATGTTTTGATTCATTCCTGTGACACTAGTTATAGATTCCAATGCTTCACTCCAGGTTTTCTGTATCCCTTGGATCTTCTTATTGACGATGAAACACAGATATTGCATGGGCATTAAATACAAAAGGCACAAAGCCGACTTAAGTACAAGAAGACTGACTCTTGTTACTGACTATGTTTTGAACCATTTCTGTGACACTAGTTATAGATTCCGATGCTTCACTCCCGGTTTACTGTATCCCTTGGACCTTCTTATTGACGATGAAACACAGAAATTGCATCGGAATTAAATACAAAATGCACAATGCCGACTTAAGTCCAAGAAGACTGACTCATCCCACTGTCAATGATTTTAACCATTCCTGTGACACTAGTTATAGATTCCGATGCTTCACTTCAGGTTTACTGTATCCCTTGGACCTTCTTATTGACGATGAAACACAGAAATTGCATCGGAATTAAATACAAAGGGCACAAAGCCGACTTAAGTACAAGAATACTGTCTCTTCTTACTTACTATGTTTTGAACCATTCCTGTGACACTAGTTACAGATTCCGATGCTTCACTCTCGGTTTACTGTATCCCTTGGACCTTCTTAGCGACGATGAAACACAGAAATTGCATCGGAATTAAATAAAAAAGGCACAATGCCGAATTAAGTACAAGAAGACTGACTCTTCTTACTGTCAATGTTTTGAACCATTCCTGTGACACTAGTTATAGATTCCGATTCTTCACTTCAGGTTTACTATATCCCTTGGACCTTCTTATTGACGACGATACACAGCAATTGCATCGGAGTTAAATAGAGAAGGCACAATGCCGACTTAGTTACGAGAAGACTGACTCTTCTTACTGACTATGTTTTGAACCATTCCTGTGACACTAGTTATAGATACCGATGCTTCACTTCAGGTTTACTGTATCCCTTGGACCTTGTTATTGACGAAGAAACACAGAAATTGCATCGGAATTAAATACAAAAGGCACAATGCCGACTTATGTACAAGAAGACTGACTCTTCTTATTGACTATGCTTTGAACCATTTCTGTGACACTAGTTATAGACTCTGATGCTTCACTTCAGGTTTACTGTATCCCTTGGACCTTCTTATTGAAGATGAAATTCAGAAATATGCATCGGAATTAAATACAAAATGCACATTGCCGACTTAATTACAAGATTACTGACTCTTCTTACTGTCTATGTTTTGAACCATCCCTGTGACACTAGTTATAGATTCCGATGCTTCACTCAAGGTTTAGTATATCCCTTGGACCTTCTTATTGACGATGAAACACAGAAATTGCATCGGAGTTAAATAGAAAAGGCACAATGCCGATTTAAGTACAAGATGACTGACTCTTCCTACTGTCTATGTTTTGAACCATTCCTGTGACACTAGTTATAGATTCCGATGCTAGACTTCAGATTTACTGTATCCCTCTTACCTTCTTATTGACGATGAAACACAGAAATTGCATCGGAATTAAATACAAAAGGCACAATGCCGACTTAAGTACAAGATGACTGACTCTTCTAACTGACTATGCTTTGACCATTTCTGTGACACTAGTTATAGATTCCGATGCTTCACTCCCGGTTTACCGTATCCCTTGGACCTTCTTGTTGGCGATGAAACACAATTATAGCATCTGAATTAAATACAAATGGCACAATGCCGACTTAAGTACAAGAAGACTGACTCTTCTTACTGACTATGTTTTGAACCTTTCCTGTGACACTAGTTATAGATTCCGATGCTTCACTTCAGATTTACTGTATCCCTTGGACCTTCTTATTGACGATGAAAGACATAAATTGCATCGGAATTAAATGAAAAAGGCACAATGCCGACTGAAGTATAAGAAGACTGACTCTTCTTACTGTCTATGTTTTGAACGATTCCTGTGACACCAGTTATAGATTCCGATGCTTCACTCCAGGTTTACTGTTTCCCTTAAACCTTCTTATTGACGATGAAACACAGAAATTGAATCGGAATTAAATACAAAATGCACAATGCCGACTTCAGTACAAGAAGACTGTCTCTTCCTACTGTCTATGTTTTAAACCATTCCTGTGACACTATTTATAGATTCCGATGCTTCACTTCAGGTTTTCTGTATCGCTCTGACCTTCTTAATGTCGATGTAACACAGAAATTGCATCGGAATTAAATACAAAAGGCACAATGCCGACTTAAGTACAAGAAGACTGTCTCTTCTTACTGTCAATGCTTTGAAACATTCCTGTGACACTAGTTATAGATTCCGATGCTTCACTCCAGGTTTACTGTATCCCTTGGACCTTCTTATTGACGATGAAACACAGAAATTGCATCGGAATTAAATAAACAAGGCACAATGCCGACTTAAGTACAAGAAGACTGACTCTTCTTACTGTCTATGTTTTGAACTATTCCTGTGACACTAGTTATAGATTCCGATGCTTCACTCCAGGTTTACTATATCCCTTGGACCTTCTTATTGACGATGATACACAGAAATTGCATCGGAATTAAATTCAAAAGGCACAATGCCGACTTATGTACAAGAAGACTGACTCCTCTTACTGACTATGTTTTGAACCATTCCTGTGACACCAGTTATAGACTCTGATGCTTCACTTCAGGTTTACTGTATTCTTTGGACCTTCTTATTGAAGATGAAACTCAGAAATTGCATCGGAATTAAATACAAAATGCACAATGCCGACTTAAGTACAAGAAGACTGACTCTTCTCACTGACTATGTTTTGAACCATTCCTGTGACACTAGCTATAGATTCCGATGCTTCACTTCAGATTTACTGTATCCCTCTGACCTTCTTATTGACGATGAAACACAGAAATAGAATCGGAATTAAATACTAAAGGCACAATGCCGAATTAAGTACAAGAATACAGACTCTTCTTACTGTCTATGTTTTGAACCATCCCTGTGACACTAGTTATAGATTCCGATGCTTCACTCCAGGTTTACTATATCCCTTGGACCTTCTTATTGACGATGAAACACAGAAATTGCATCGGAGTTAAATAGAAAAGGCACAATGCCGATTTAAGTACAAGAAGACTGACTCTTCCTACTGTCTATGTTTTGAACCATTCCTGTGACACTAGTTATAGATTCCGATGCTAGACTTCAGATTTACTGTATCCCTCTTACCTTCTTATTGACGATGAAACACAGAAATTGCATCGGAATTAAATACAAAAGGCACAATGCCGACTTTAGTACAAGAAGACTGACTCTTCTTGCTGACTATGTTTTGAACCATTCCTGTGACACTAGTTATAGATTCCGATGCTAGACTTTAGATTTACTGTATCCCTCTTACCTTCTTATTGACGATGAAACACAGAAATTGCATCGCAATTAAATACTAAAAGCACAATGCCGACTTAAGTACAAGAGACTGACTCTTCCCACTGTCTATGGTTTGAACCATTCCTCTTACACTAGTTATAGATTCCGATGCTTCACTTCAGGTTTACTGTATACCTTAAACCTTCTTATAGACGATGAAACATAGAAATTGCATCGGAATTAAGTACAAAAGGCACAATGCCGACTTTAGTACAAGAAGACTGACTCTTCTTATTGACTATGTTTTGAACCATTCTTGTGACACTAGTCATAGATTCCGATGCTTCACTCCAGGTTTACTGTATCCCTTGGATCTTCGTTTTGACGATGAAACACAGAAATTGCATCGGAATTAAATACAAAAGGCACAATGCCGACTTTAGTACAAGAAGACTGACTCTTCTTACTGACTATGTTTTGATTCATTCCTGTGACACTAGTTATAGATTCCAATGCTTCACTCCAGGTTTTCTGTATCCCTTGGATCTTCTTATTGACGATGAAACGCAGAAATTGCATGGGCATTAAATACAAAAGGCACAAAGCCGACTTAAGTACAACAAGACTGACTCTTGTTACTGACTATGTTTTGAACCATTTCTGTGACACTAGTTATAGATTCCGATGCTTCACTCCCGGTTTACTGTATCCCTTGGACCTTCTTATTGACGATGAAACACAGAAATTGCATCGGAATTAAATACAAAATGCACAATGCCGACTTAAGTCCAAGAAGACTGACTCATCCCACTGTCAATGATTTTAACCATTCCTGTGACACTAGTTATAGATTCCGATGCTTCACTTCAGGTTTACTGTATCCCTTGGACCTTCTTATTGACGATGAAACACAGAAATTGCATCGGAATTAAATAAAAAAGGCACAATGCCGACTTAAGTACAAGAAGACTGACTCTTCTTACTGTCAATGTTTTGAACCATTCCTGTGACACTAGTTATAGATTCCGATTCTTCACTTCAGGTTTACTATATCCCTTGGACCTTCTTATTGACGACGATACACAGCAATTGCATCGGAGTTAAATAGAGAAGGCTCAATGCCGACTTACTTACAAGAAGACTGACTCTTCTTACTGACTATGTTTTGAACCATTCCTGTGACACTAGTTATAGATTCCGATGCTTCACTTCAGGTTTACTGTATCCCTTGGACCTTCTTATTGAAGATGAAACTCAGAAATATGCATCGGAATTAAATACAAAATACACATTGCCGACTTAATTACAAGAATACTGACTCTTCTTACTGTCTATGTTTTGAACCATCCCTGTGACACTAGTTATAGATTCCGATGCTTCACTCAAGGTTTACTACATCCCTTGGACCTTCTTATTGACGATGAAACACAGAAATTGCATCGGAGTTAAATAGAAAAGGCACAATGCCGATTTAAGTACAAGAAGACTGACTCTTCCTACTGTCTATGTTTTGAACCATTCCTGTGACACTAGTTGTAGATTCCGATGCTAGACTTCAGATTTACTGTATCCCTCGTACCTTCTTATTGACGATGAAACACAGAAATTGCATCGGAATTAAATACAAAAGGCACAATGCCGACTTAAGTACAAGAAGACTGACTCTTCCCACTGTCTATGCTTTGAACCATTCCTGTTACACTAGTTATAGATTCCGATGCTTCACTTCAGGTTTACTGTATACCTTAAACCTTCTTATTGACGATGAAACACAGAAATTGCATCGGAATTAAGTACAAAAGGCACAATGCCGACTTTAGTACAAGAAGACTGACTCTTCTTGCTGACTATGTTTTGAACCATTCCTGTGATACTAGTTATAGATTCCGATGCTGGACTTTAGATTTACTGTATCCCTCTTACCTTCTTATTGACGATGAAACACAGAAATTGCATCGGAATTAAATACTAAACGCACAATGCCGACATAAGTACAAGAAGACTGACTCTTCTAACTGACTATGCTTTGAACCATTTCTGTGACACTAGTTATAGATTCCGATGCTTCACTCCCGGTTTACTGTATCCCTTGGACCGTCTTGTTGGCGATGAAACACAATAATAGCATCTGAATTAAATACAAATGGCACAATGCCGACTTAAGTACAAGAAGACTGACTCTTCTTACTGACTATGTTTTGAACCTTTCCTGTGACACTAGTTATAGATTCCGATGCTTCACTTCAGATTTACTGTATCCCTTGGACCTTCTTATTGACGATGAAAGACATAAATTGCATCGGAATTAAATGAAAAAGGCACAATGCCGACTGAAGTATAAGAAGACTGACTCTTCTTACTGTCTATGATTTGAACGATTCCTGTGACACCAGTTATAGATTCCGATGCTTCACTCCAGGTTTACTGTATCCCTTAAACCTTCTTATTGACGATGAAACACAGAAATTGAATCGGAATTAAATACAAAATGCACAATGCCGACTTAAGTACAAGAAGACTGACTCCTCTCACTGACTATGTTTTGAACCATTCCTGTGACACTAGTTATAGATTCCGATGCTTTACTTCAGATTTACTGTATCCCTTGGACCTTCTTATTGACGATGAAACATAGAAATTGCATCGGAATTAAATAAAAAAGGCACAATGCCGACTTAAGTACAAGAAGACTGTCTCTTCCTACTGTCTATGTTTTAAACCATTCCTGTGACACTAGTTATAGATTCCGATGCTTCACTTCAGATTTTCTGTATCGCTCTGACCTTCTTAATGACGATGAAACACAGAAATTGCATCGGAATTAAATACAAAAGGCACAATGCCGACTTAAGTACAAGAAGACTGTCTCTTCTTACTTTTGATGTTTTGAACCATTCCTGTGACACTAGTTATAGATTCCGATGCTTCACTCCAGGTTTACTGTATCCCTTGGACCTTCTTATTGACGATGAAACACAGAAATTGCATCGGAATTAAATAAACAAGGCACATTGCCGACTTAAGTACAAGAAGACTGACTCTTCTTACTGTCTATGTTTTGAACTATTCCTGTGACACTAGTTATAGATTCCGATGCTTCACTCTAGGTTTACTATATCCCTTGGACCTTCTTATTGACGATGATACACAGAAATTGCATCGGAATTAAATTCAAAAGGCACAATGCCGACTTATGTACAAGAAGACTGACTCCTCTTACTGAGTATGTTTTGAACCATTCCTGTGACACTAGTTATAGACTCTGATGCTTCACTTCAGGTTTACTGTATTCTTTGGACCTTCTTATTGAAGATGAAACACAGATATTGCATCGGAATAAAATACAAAACCACAATGCCGACTTTAGTACAAGAATACTGACTCTTCTTACTGTCAATGTTTTGAACCATCCCTGTGACACTAGTTATAGATTCCAATGTTTCACTCCAGGTTTACTGTATCTCTTGGACCTTCTTATTGACGATGAAACACAGAAATTGCATCGGAATTAAATACAAAAGGCACATTGCCGCCTTTAGTACAAGAAGACTGACACTTCTTACTGACTATGCTTTGATTCATTCCTGTGACACTACTTATAGGTTCCGATGCTTCACTCCAGGTTTACTGTATCCCTTTTACCTTCTTATTGACGATGAAATACAGAAATTGCATCGGAATTAAATACAAAAGGCACAATACCCACTTAAGTGCAACAAGACTGACTCTTCTTACTGACTATGTTTTGAACCATTTCTGTGACACTAGTTATAGTTTCCGATGCTTCACTCCCGGTTTACTGTATCCCTTGGTCCTTCTTATTGACGATGAAACACAAAAATAGCATCGGAATTAAATACAAAAGGCACAATGCCGACTTAAGTACAAGAAGACTGACTCTTCTTACTGACTATGATTTGAACCATTCCTGTGACACTAGTTATTGATTCCGATGCTTCACTCCAGGTTTAGTGTAGCCCTTAGACCTCCTTATTGACGAAGACACACAGAAATTGCATCGGAATTAAATACAAAAGGCACAATGCCGACTTAAGTACAAGAAGACTGACTGTTCTTTCTGACTATGATTTGAACCGTTCCTGGGACATTAGTTATTGATTCCGGTGCTTCACTTCAGGTTTACTGTATCCCTTGTACCTTCTTATTGACGATGAAACACAGAAATTGCATCGTAATTAAATACAAAAGGCACATTGCCGACTTAAGTACAAGATTACTGACTCTTCTTACTGTCGATGTTTTGAAACATCCCTGTGTCACTAGTTATAGATTCCGATGCTTCACTCCAGGTTTACTGTATCCCTTGGACCTTCTTATTGACGATGAAACACAGAAATTGCATCGGAATTAAATACAAAAGGTACAATTCCGACTTAAGTACAAGAAGACTGACTCATCCCACTGTCTATAATTTGAACCATTCCTGTGACACTAGTTATAGATTCCGATGCTTCACTCCAGGTTTAGTGTATCCCTTGGACCTTCTTATTGACGATGAAACACAGAAATTGCATCGGAATTAAATACAAAAGGCACAATGCCGACTTAAGTACAAGAATACTGACTCTTCTTACTGACTATGTTTTGAACCATTCCTGTGACACTAGTTATAGACTCTGATGCTTCACTTCAGGTTTACTGTATTCTTTGGACCTTCTTATTGAAGATGAAACACAGATATTGCATCGGAATAAAATACAAAAGCACAATGCCGACTTTAGTACAAGAATACTGACTCTTCTTACTGTCAATGTTTTGAACCATCCCTGTGACACTAGTTATAGATTCCAATGCTTCACTCCAGGTTTACTGTATCCCTTGGACCTTCTTATTGACGATGAAACACAGAAATTGCATCGGAATTAAATACAAAAGGCACAATACCCACTTAAGTACAACAAGACTGACTCTTCTTACTGACTATGTTTTGAACCATTTCTGTGACACTAGTTATAGATTCCGATGCTTCACTCCCGGTTTACTGTATCCCTTGGTCCTTCTTATTGACGATGAAACACAAAAATAGCATCGGAATTAAATACAAAAGGCACAATGCCGACTTAAGTACAAGAAGACCGACTCTTCTTACTGACTATGATTTGAACCATTCCTGTGACTCTAGTTATTGATTCCGATGCTTCACTCCAGGTTTAGTGTATCCCTTAGACCTCCTTATTGACGAAGACACACAGAAATTGCATCGGAATTAAATACAAAAGGCACAATGCCGACTTAAGTACAAGAAGACTGACTGTTCTTTCTGACTATGTTTTGAACCGTTCCTGGGACATTAGTTATTGATTCCGGTGCTTCAGTTCAGGTTTACTGTATCCCTTGTACCTTCGTATTGACGATGAAACACAGAAATTGCATCGTAATTAAATACAAAAGGCACATTGCCGACTTATGTACAAGAATACTGACTCTTCTTACTGTCGATGTTTTGAAACATCCCTGTGTCACTAGTTATAGATTCCGATGCTTCACTCCAGGTTTACTGTATCCCTTGGACCTTCTTATTGACGATGAAACACAGAAATTGCATCGGAATTAAATACAAAAGGCACAATTCCGACTTAAGTACAAGAAGACTGACTCATCCCACTGTCTATAATTTGCACCATTCCTGTGACACTAGTTAAAGATTCCGATGCTTCACTCCAGGTTTAGTGTACCCCTTGGACCTTCTTATTGACGATGAAACACAGAAATTGCATCGGAATTAAATACAAAAGGCACAATGCCGACTTAAGTACAAGAATACTGACTCTTCTTACTGACTATGTTTTGAACCATTCCTGTGACACTAGTTATAGATTCTGATGCTTCACTTCAGGTTTACTGTACCCCTTAGACCTTCTTATTGACGATGAAACACAGAAATTGCATCGGAATTAAATACAAAATGCACAATGCCGACATAAGTACAAGAAGACTGACTCTTCTCACTGACTATGTTTTGAACCATTCCTGTGACACTAGTTATAGATTCCGATGCTTCACTTCAGATTTACTGTATCCCTCTGACCTTCTTATTGACGATGAAACACAGAAATTGAATCGGAATTAAATACTAAAGGCACAATGCCGAATTAAGTACAAGAATACTGACTCTTCTTACTGTCTATGTTTTGAACCATCCCTGTGACACTAGTTATAGATTCCGATTCTTCACTCGAGGTTTACTATATCCTTTGGACCCTCTTATTGACGATGAAACACAGAAATTGCATCGGAGTTAAATAGAAAAATCACAATGCCGATTTAAGTACAAGAAGACTGACTCATCCTACTGTCTATGTTTTGAACCATTCCTGTGACACTACTTATAGATTCCGATGCTTCACTTCAGGTTTACTGCATCCCTCTGACATTCTTATTGACGATGAAACACAGATATTGCATCGGAATTAAATACAAAAGGCACAATGCCGGCTTAAGTACAAGAAGACTGACTCATCCCACTGTCTATGATTTGACCATTCCTGTGACACTAGTTATCGAATCCGATGCTTCACATCAGGTTTACTGTATCCCTTGGACCTTCTTATTGACGATGAAACACAGAAATTGCATCGGAATTAAATACAAAAGGCACAATGCCGACTTAAGTACAAGAAGACTGACTCTTCTTGCTGACTATGCTTTGAACCATTCCTGTGACACTAGTTATAGATTCCGATGCTAGACTTCAGATTTACTGTATCCCTCTGACCTTCTTATTGACGATGAAACACTGAAATTGCATCGGAATTAAATACTAAAGGCACAATGCCGAATTAAGTACAAGAAGACTGACTCTACTTACTGTCGATGTTTTGAACAATTCCTGTGACAGCAGTTACAGATTCTGATGCTTCACTCCAGGTTTACTGAATCCCTTGGACCTTCTTATTGACGATGAAACACATAATTTGCATCGGAATTAAATAAAAAAGGCACAATGGTGACTTTAGTACAAGAAGACTGACCCAACTTACTGTCTATGTTTTGAACCATTCCTGTGACACTAGTTATAGATTCCGATGGTTCACTACAGGTTTACTATATCCCTTGGACCTTCTTATTGACGATGAAACACAGAAATTGCATAGGAAATATATAGAGAAGCACATTGCGGACTTAAGTAGAAATAGACTGTCTCCTCCTACTGTATATCTTTGAACCATTCCTGTGACAATAGTTATAGATTCCGATGCTTCACTTCAGGTTTACTGTATCCCTCTTACCTTCTTATTGACGATGAAACACAGAAATTGCATCGGAATTATATACAAAAGGCACAATGCCGACTTAAGTACAAGAACACTGACTCTTCCCACTGTCTATGCTTTGAACCATTCCTGTTACACTAGTTTTAGATTCCCATGCTTCACTTCAGGTTTACTGTATACCTTAAACCTTCTTATTGACGATGAAACACAGAAATTGCATGGGAATTAAATACAAAAGGCACAATTCCGACTTAAGTACAAGAAGACTGACTCCTCTTATAGACTATGTTTTGAACCATTCCTGTGACACTAGTCATAGATTCCGATGCTTCACTCCAGGTTTACTGTATCCCTTGGATCTTCTTATTGACGATGAAACACAGAAATTGCATCGGAATTAAATAGAAAAGGCACAATGCCGACTTTAGTACAAGAACACTGACCCTTCTTACTGACTATGATTTGATTCATTCCTGTGACACTAGTTATAGATTCCGATGCTTCACTCCAGGTTTACTGTATCCTTTGGACCTTCTTATTGACGATGAAACACAGAAATTGAATCGGAATTAAATACTAAAGGCACAATGCCGAATTAAGTACAAGAATACTGACTCTTCTTACTGTCTATGTTTTGAACCATCCCTGTGACACTAGTTATAGATTCCGATGCTTCACTCGAGGTTTACTATATCCTTTGGACCCTCTTATTGACGATGAAACACAGAAATTGCATCGGAGTTAAATAGAAAAATCACAATGCCGATTTAAGTACAAGAAGACTGACTCATCCTACTGTCTATGTTTTGAACCATTCCTGTGACACTACTTATAGATTCCGATGCTTCACTTCAGGTTTACTGCATCCCTCTGACATTCTTATTGACGATGAAACACAGATATTGCATCGGAATTAAATACAAAAGGCACAATGCCGGCTTAAGTACAAGAAGACTGACTCATCCCACTGTCTATGATTTGAACCATTCCTGTGACACTAGTTATCGAATCCGATGCTTCACATCAGGTTTACTGTATCCCTTGGACCTTCTTATTGACGATGAAACACAGAAATTGCATCGGAATTAAATACAAAAGGCACAATGCCGACTTAAGTACAAGAAGACTGACTCTTCTTGCTGACTATGCTTTGAACCATTCCTGTGACACTAGTTATAGATTCCGATGCTAGACTTCAGATTTACTGTATCCCTCTGACCTTCTTATTGACGATGAAACACTGAAATTGCATCAAAATTAAATACTAAAGGCACAATGCCGAATTAAGTACAAGAAGACTGACTCTACTTACTGTCGATGTTTTGAACAATTCCTGTGACAGCAGTTACAGATTCTGATGCTTCACTCCAGGTTTACTGAATCCCTTGGACCTTCTTATTGACGATGAAACACATAATTTGCATCGGAATTAAATAAAAAAGGCACAATGGTGACTTTAGTACAAGAAGACTGACCCAACTTACTGTCTATGTTTTGAACCATTCCTGTGACACTAGTTATAGATTCCGATGGTTCACTACAGGTTTACTATATCCCTTGGACCTTCTTATTGACGATGAAACACAGAAATTGCATAGGAAATATATAGAGAAGCACATTGCGGACTTAAGTAGAAATAGACTGTCTCCTCCTACTGTATATCTTTGAACCATTCCTGTGACAATAGTTATAGATTCCGATGCTTCACTTCAGGTTTACTGTATCCCTCTTACCTTCTTATTGACGATGAAACACAGAAATTGCATCGGAATTATATACAAAAGGCACAATGCCGACTTAAGTACAAGAACACTGACTCTTCCCACTGTCTATGCTTTGAACCATTCCTGTTACACTAGTTTTAGATTCCCATGCTTCACTTCAGGTTTACTGTATACCTTAAACCTTCTTATTGACGATGAAACACAGAAATTGCATGGGAATTAAATACAAAAGGCACAATGCCGACTTAAGTACAAGAAGACTGACTCCTCTTATTGACTATGTTTTGAACCATTCCTGTGACACTAGTCATAGATTCCGATGCTTCACTCCAGGTTTACTGTATCCCTTGGATCTTCTTATTGACGATGAAACACAGAAATTGCATCGGAATTAAATAGAAAAGGCACAATGCCGACTTTAGTACAAGAACACTGACCCTTCTTACTGACTATGATTTGATTCATTCCTGTGACACTAGTTATAGATTCCGATGCTTCACTCCAGGTTTACTGTATCCTTTGGACCTTCTTATTGACGATGAAACACAGAAATTGCATCGGCATTAAATACAAAAGGCACAAAGCCGACTTAAGTACAAGAAGACTGACTCTTCTTACTGACTATGTTTTGAACCATTCCTGTGACACTAGTTATAGATTCCGAAGCTTCACTCCCGGTTTACTGTATCCCTTGGACCTTCTAATTGACGATGAAACACAGAAATTGCATCGGAATTAAATACAAAATGCACAATGCCGACTTAAGTACAAGAAGACTGACTCAACTCACTGTCTATGATTTTAACCATTCCTGTGACACTAGTTATAGATTCCGATGTTTCACTTCAGGTTTACTGTATCCCTTGGACGTTCTTATTGACGATGAAACACAGAAATTACATCGGAATTAAATACAAAGGGCACAAAGCCGACTTAAGTACAAGAACACTGTCTCTTCTTACTTACTATGTTTTGAACCATTCCTGTGACACTAGTACTAGATTCTGATGCTTCACTTCAGATTTACTGTATCCCTTGGACCTTCTTATTGAAGATGAAACTCAGAAATATGAATCGGAATTAAATACAAAATGCACATTGCCGACTTAATTACAAGAATACTGACTCTTCTTACTGTCAATGTTTTGAACCATCCCTGTGACACTAGTTATAGATTCCGATGCTTCACTCCAGGTTTACTGTATCCCTTGGACCTTCTTATTGACGATGAAACACAGCAATTGCATCGGAAATAAATACAAAACGCGCAATGCCGACTTTAGTACAAGAAAACTGACTCTTCTTACTGGCTATGCTTTGATTCATTCCTGTGACACTATTTATTGATTCCGATGCTTCACTCCAGGTTTACTGTATCCCTTGGACCATCTTATTGACGATGAAACACAGAAATTGCATCGGAATTAAATCCAAAGGCACAATGCCGACTTAAGTACAAGAAGACTTACTCTTCTAACTGACTATGTTTTGAACCATTTCTGTGACACTAGTTATAGATTCCGATGCTTCACTCCCGGTTTACTGTATCCCTTGGACCTTCTTGTTGGCGATGAAACACAAAAATAGCATCTGAATTAAATACAAATGGTACAATGCCGACTTAAGTACAAGAAGACTGACTCTTCTTACTGACTATGTTTTGAACCTTTCCTGTGACACTAGTTATAGATTCCGATGCTTCACTTCAGATTTACTGTATCCCTTGGACCTTCTTATTGACGATGAAGCACATAAATTGCATCTGAATTAAATGAAAAAGGCACAATGCCGACTGAAGTATAAGAAGACTGACTCTTCTTACTGTCTATGTTTTGAACGATCCCTGTGACACTAGTTATAGATTCCGATGCTTCACTCCAGGTTTACTGTATCCCTTAGACCTTCTTATTGACGATGAAGCACAGAAATTGAATCGGAATTAAATACAAAATGCACAATGCCGACTTAAGTACAAGAAGACTGACTCCTCTCACTGACTATGTTTTGAACCATTCCTGTGACACTAGTTATAGATTCCGATGCTTCACTTCAGATTTACTGTATCCCTTGGACCTTCTTATTGACGATGAAACACAGAATTTGCATCAGAATTAAATAAAAAAGGCACAATGCCGACTTATGTACAAGAAGACTGACTCCTCTTACTGACTATGTTTTGAACCATTCCGGTGACACTAGTTATAGACTCTGATGCTTCACTTCAGGTTTACTGTATTCTTTGGACCTTCTTATTGAAGATGAAACACAGATATTGCATCGGAATAAAATACAAAAGCACAATGCCGACTTTAGTACAAGAATACTGACTCTTCTTACTGTCAATGTTTTGAACCATCCCTGTGACACTAGTTATAGATTCCGATGCTTCACTCCAGGTTTACTGTATCCCTTGGACCTTCTTATTGACGATGAAACACAGCAATTGCATCGGAAATAAATACAAAACGCGCAATGCCGACTTTAGTACAAGAAAACTGACTCTTCTTACTGGCTATGCTTTGATTCATTCCTGTGACACTATTTATTGATTCCGATGCTTCACTCCAGGTTTACTGTATCCCTTGGACCATCTTATTGACGATGAAACACAGAAATTGCATCGGAATTAAATACAAAAGGCACAATGCCGACTTAAGTACAAGAAGACTTACTCTTCTAACTGACTATGTTTTGAACCATTTCTGTGACACTAGTTATAGATTCCGATGCTTCACTCCCGGTTTACTGTATCCCTTGGACCTTCTTGTTGGCGATGAAACACAAAAATAGCATCTAAATTAAATACAAATGGCACAATGCCGACTTAAGTACAAGAAGACTGACTCTTCTTACTGACTATGTTTTGAACCTTTCCTGTGACACTAGTTATAGATTCCGATGCTTCACTTCAGATTTACTGTATCCCTTGGACCTTCGTATTGACAATGAAGCACATAAATTGCATCGGAATTAAATGAAAAAGGCACAATGCCGACTGAAGTATAAGAAGACTGACTCTTCTTACTGTCTATGTTTTGAACGATCCCTGTGAAACTAGTTATAGATTCCGATGCTTCACTCCAGGTTTACTGTATCCCTTAGACCTTCTTATTGACGATGAAGCACAGAAATTGAATCGGAATTAAATACAAAATGCACAATGCCGACTTAAGTACAAGAAGACTGACTCCTCTCACTGACTATGTTTTGAACCATTCCTGTGACACTAGTTATAGATTCCGATGCTTCACTTCAGATTTACTGTATCCCTTGGACCTTCTTATTGACGATGAAACACAGAAATTGCATCAGAATTAAATAAAAAAGGCACAATGCCGACTTAAGTACAAGAAGACTGTCACTTCGTACTGTCTATGTTTTAAACCATTCCTGTGACACTAGTTATAGATTCCGATGCTTCACTTCAGGTTTACTGTATCCCTCTGACCTTCTTAATGACGATGAAACACAGAAATTTCATCGGAATTAAATACAAAAGGCACAATGCCGACTTAAGTACAAGAAGACTGTCTCTTCTTACTGTCGATGTTTTGAACCATTCCTGTGACACTAGTTATAGATTCCGATGCTTCACTCCAGGTTTACTGTATCCCTTGGACCTTCTTATTGACGATGAAACACAGAAATTGCATCGGAATTAAATAAAAAAGGCACAATGCCAACTTAAGTACAAGAAGACTGACTCTTCTTACTGTCTATGTTTTGAACCATTCCTGTGACACTAGTTATAGATTCCGATGCTTCACTCCAGGTTTACTATATCCCTTGGACCTTCTTATTGACGATGATACTCAGAAATTGCATCGGAATTAAATTCAAAAGGCACAATGCCGACTTATGTACAAGAAGACTGACTCCTCTTACTGACTATGTTTTGAACCATTCCGGTGACACTAGTTATAGACTCTGATGCTTCACTTCAGGTTTACTGTATTCTTTGGACCTTCTTATTGAAGATGAAACACAGATATTGCATCGGAATAAAATACAAAAGCACAATGCCGACTTTAGTACAAGAATACTGACTCTTCTTACTGTCAATGTTTTGAACCATCCCTGTGACACTAGTTATAGATTCCGATGCTTCACTCCAGGTTTACTGTATCCCTTGGACCTTCTTATTGACGATGAAACACAGAAATTGCATCAAAATGAAATACAAAAGGCACATTGCCGCCTTTAGTACAAGAAGACTGACACTTCTTACTGACTATGCTTTGATTCATTCCTGTGACACTACTTATAGGTTCCGATGCTTCACTCCAGGTTTACTGTATCCCCTTTTACCTTCTTGTTGACGATGAAATACAGAAATTGCATCGGAATTAAATACAAAAGGCACAATACCCACTTAAGTACAACAAGACTGACTCTTCTTACTGACTATGTTTTGAACCATTTCTGTGACACTAGTTATAGATTCCGATGCTTCACTCCCGGTTTACTGTATCCCTTGGTCCTTCTTATTGACGATGAAACACAAAAATAGCATCGGAATTAAATACAAAAGGCACAATGCCGACTTAAGTACAAGAAGACTGACTCTTCTTACTGACTATGATTTGAACCATTCCTGTGACACTAGTTATTGATTCCGATGCTTCCCTCCAGGTTTAGTGTATCCCTTAGACCTCCTTATTGACGAAGACACACAGAAATTGCATCGGAATTAAATACAAAAGGCACAATGCGGACTTAAGTACAAGAAGACTGACTGTTCTTTCTGACTATGTTTAGAACCGTTCCTGGGACATTAGTTATAGATTCCGGTGCTTCACTTCAGGTTTACTGTATCCCTTGTACCTTCGTATTGACGATGAAACACAGAAATTGCATCGTAATTAAATACAAAAGGCACATTGCCGACTTAAGTACAAGAATACAGACTCTTCTTACTGTCGATGTTTGAAACATCCCTGTGTCACTAGTTATAGATTCCGATGCTTCACTCCAGGTTTACTGTATCCCTTGGTCCTTCTTATTGACGATGAAACACAGAAATTGCATCGGAATTAAATACAAAAGGCACAATGCCGACTTAAGTACAAGAAGACTGACTCATCCCACTGTCTATAATTTGAACCATTCCTGTGACACTAGTTATAGATTCCGATGCATCATTCCAGGTTTAGTGTATCCCTTGGACCTTCTTATTGACGATGAAACACAGAAATTGCATCGGAATTAAATACAAAAGGCACAATGCCGACTTAAGTACAAGAATACTGACTCTTCTTACTGACTATGTTTTGAACCATTCCTGTGACACTAGTTATAGAATCTGATGCTTCACTTCATGTTTACTGTATCCCTTAGACCTTCTTATTGACGATGAAACACAGAATTTGCATCGGAATTAAATACAAAATGCACAATGCCAACATAAGTACAAGAAGACTGACTCTTCTCACTGACTATGTTTTGAACCATTCCTGTGACACTAGTTATAGATTCCGATGCTTCACTTCAGATTAACTGTATCCCTCTGACCTTCTTATTGACGATGAAACACAGAAATTGCATCGGAATTAAATACAAAAGGCACAATGCCGACTTAAGTACAAGAATACTGACTCTTCTTACTGACTATGTTTTGAACCATACCTGTGACACTAGTTATAGATTCTGATGCTTCACTTCAGGTTTACTGTATCCCTTGGACCTTCATATTGACGATGAAACACAGAAATTGAATCGGAATTAAATACAAAAGGCACAATGCCGACTTAAGTACAAGAAGACTGACTCTTCTTGCTGACTATGTTTTGAACCATTCCTGTGACACTAGTTATAGATTCCGATGCTAGACTTCAGATTTACTGTATCCCTCTGACCTTCTTATTGACGATGAAACACTGAAATTGCATCGGAATTAAATACTAAAGGCACAATGCCGAATTAAGTACAAGAAGACTGACTCTACTTACTGTCGATGTTTTGAACCATTCCTGTGACAGCAGTTACAGATTCTGATGCTTCACTCCAGGTTTACTGAATCACTTGGACCTTCTTATTGACGATGAAACACATAAATTGCATCGGAATTAAATAAAAAAGGCACAATGGTGACTTAAGTACAAGAAGACTGACCCAACTTGCTGTCTATGTTTTGAACCATTCCTGTGACACTAGTTATAGATTCCGATGGTTCACTACAGGTTTACTATATCCCTTGGACCTTCTTATTGACGATGAAACACAGAAATTGCATAGGAAATAAATAGAAAAGCACAATGCCGACTTAAGTACAAATAGACTGTCTCCTCCTACTGTCTAATTTTGAACCATTCCTGTGACAATAGTTATAGATTCCGATGCTTCACTTCAGGTTTACTGTATCCCTCTTACCTTCTTATTGACGATGAAACACAGAAATTGCATCGGAATTATATACAAAAGGCACAATGCCGACTTAAGTACAAGAAGACTGACTCTTCCTACTGTCTATGTTTGAACCATTCCTGTTCCACTAGTTTTAGATTCCGATGCTTCACTTCAGGTTTCCTGTATACCTTAAACCTTCTTATTGACGATGAAACACAGAAATTGCATCGGAATTAAATACAAATGGCACAATGCCGACTTTAGTACAAGAGACTGACTCTTCTTATTGACTATGTTTTGAACCATTCCTGTGACACTAGTCATAGATTCCGATGCTTCACTCCAGGTTTATTGTATCCCTTGGATCTTCTTCTTGACGATGAAACACAGAAATTGCATCGGAATTAAATAGAAAAGGCACAATGCCGACTTTAGTACAAGAACACTGACCCTTCTTACTGACTATGATTTGATTCATTCCTGTGACACTAGTTAAAGATTCCGATGCTTCACTCGAGGTTTACTGTATCCCTTGGACCTTCTTATTTACGATGAAACACAGAAATTGCATCGGCATTAAATACAAAAGGCACAAAGCCGTCTTAAGTACAAGAAGACTGACTCTTCTTACTGACTATGCTTTGAACCATTCCTGTGACACTAGTTATAGATTCCGAAGCTTCACTCCCGGTTTACTGTATCCCTTGGACCTTCTAATTGACGATGAAACACAGAAATTGCGTCGGAATTAAATACAAAATGCACAATGCCGACTTAAGTACAAGAAGACTGACTCATCTCACTGTCTATGATTTTAACCATTCCTGTGACACTAGTTATAGATTCCGATGTTTCACTTCAGGTTTACTGTATCCCTTGGACCTTCTTATTGACGATGAAACACAGAAATAACATCGGAATTAAATACAAAGGGCACAAAGCCGACTTAAGTACAAGAACACTGTCTCTTCTTAGTTACTATGTTTTGAACCATTCCTGTGACACTAGTACTAGATTCTGATGCTTCACTTCAGATTTACTGTATCCCTCTGACCTTCTTATTGACGATGATACACAGAAATTGCATCGGAATTAAATTCAAAAGGCACAATGCCAACTTATGTACAAGAAGACTGACTCCTCTTATTGACTATGTTTTGAACCATTCCTGTTACACTAGTTATAGACTCTGATGCTTCACTTCAGGTTTACTGTATCCTTTGGGCCTTCTTATTGAAGATGAAACACAGAAATTGCATCGGAATTAAATACAAAAGGCACATTGCCGCCTTTAGTACAAGAAGACTGTTACTTCTTACTGACTATGCTTTGATTCATTCCTGTGACACTAGTTATAGGTTCCGATGCTTCACTCCAGGTTTACTGTATCCCTTGGACCTTCTTATTGACGATGAAATACAGAAATTGCATCGGAATTAAATACAAAAGGCACAATACCCACTTAAGTCCAACAAGACTGACTCTTCTTACTGACTATGTTTTGAACCATTTCTGTGACACTAGTTACAGATTCCGATGCTTCACTCCCGGTTTACTGTATCCCTTGGTCCTTCTTATTGACGATGAAACACAAAAATAGCATCGGAATTAAATACAAAACGCACAATGCCGACTTAAGTACAAGAAGACTGACTCTTCTTACTGACTATGATTTGAACCATTCCTGTGACACTAGTTATTGATTCCGATGCTTCACTCCAGGTTTACTGTATCCCTTAGACCTCCTTATTGACGAAGAAACACTAAATTGCATCGGAATTAAATACAAAAGGCACAATGCCGACTTAAGTACAAGAAGACTGACTCTTCTTTCTGACTATGTTTTGAACCGTTCCTGCGACACTAGTTATAGATTCCGGTGCTTCACTTCAGGTTTACTGTATCCCTTGTACCTTCTTATTGACGATGAAACACAGAAATTGCATCGTAATTGAATACAAAAGGCACATTGCCGACTTAAGTACAAGAATACTGACTCTTCTTACTGTCGATGTTTTGAACCATCCCTGTGTCACTAGTTATAGATTCCGATGCTTCACTCCAGGTTTACTGTATCCCTTGGACCTTCTTATTGACGATGAAACACAGAAATTGCATCGGAATTAAATACAAAAGGCACAATGCCGCCTTAAGTACAAGAAGACTGACTCATCCCACTGTCTATAATTTGAACCATTCCTGTGACACTAGTTATAGATTCCGATGCTTCACTCCAGGTTTAGTGTATCCCTTGGACCTTCTTGTTAACGATGAAACACAGAAATTGCATCGGAATTAAATACAAAAGGCACAATGCCGACTTAAGTACAAGAATACTGACTCTTCTTACTGACAATGTTTTGAACCATTCCTGTGACACTAGTTATAGATTCTGATGCTTCACTTCAGGTTTACTGTAGCCCTTAGACCTTCGTATTGACGATGAAACACAGAAATTGCATCGGAATTAAATACAAAATGCACAATGCCGACATAAGTACAAGAAGACTGACTCTTCTCACTGACTATGATTTGAACCATGCCTGTGACACTAGTTATAGATTCCGATGCTTCACTTCAGATTTACTGTATCCCTGTGATCTTCTTATTGACGATGAAACACAGAAATTGAATCGGAATTAAATACTAAAGGCACAATGCCGAATTAAGTACAAGAATACTGACTCTTCTTACTGTCTATGTTTTGAACCATCCCTGTGACACTAGTTATATATTCCGATGCTTCACTTTAGGTTTACCATATCCCTTGGACCTTCTTATTGACGATGAAACACAGAAATTGCTTCGGAGTTAAATAGAAAAGGCACAATGCCGATTTAAGTACAAGAAGACTGACTCATCCTACTGTCTATGTTTTGAACCATTCCTGTGACACTAGTAATAGATTCCGTAGCTTCACTTCAGGTTTACTGCATCCCTCTGACATTCTTATTGACGATGAAACACAGATATTGCATCGGAATTAAATACAAAAGGCACAATGCCGACTTAAGTACAAGAAGACTGACTGATCCCACTGTCTATGATTTGAACCATTCCTGTGACACTAGTTATCGAATCCGATGCTTCATATCAGGTTTACTGTATCCCTTGGACCTTCTTATTGACGATGAAACACAGAAATTGCATCGGAATTAAATACAAAAGGCACAACGCCGACTTAAGTACAAGAAGACTGACTGTTCTTGCTGACTATGTTTTGAAATATTCCTGTGACACTAGTTATAGATTCCGATGCTAGACTTCAGATTTACTGTATCCCTCTGACCTTCTTATTGACGATGAAACACTGAAATTGCATCGGAATTAAATACTAAAGGCACAATGCCGAATTAAGTACAAGAAGACTGACTCTTCTTACTGTCGATGTTTTGAACCATTCCTGTGACAGTAGTTACAGATTCTGATGCTTCACTCCAGGTTTACTGAATCCCTTGGACCTTCTTATTGACGATGAAACACATAAATTGCATCGGAATTAAATAAAAAAGGCACAATGGTGACTTAAGTACAAGAAGACTGACCCAACTTACTGTCTATGTTTTGAATCATTCCTGTGACACTAGTTATAGATTCCGATGGTTCACTACAGGTTTACTATATCCCTTGGACCTTCTTATTGACGATGAAACACAGAAATTGCATAGGAAATAAATAGTAAAGCACAATGCCGACTAAAGTACAAATAGACTGTCTCTTCCTACTGTCTATTTTTGAACCATTCCTGTGACAATAGTTATAGATTCCGATGCTTCACTTGAGGTTTACTGTATCCCTCTTACCTTCCTACTGACGATGAAACACAGAAATTGCATCGGAATTAAATACAAAAGGCACAAAGCCGACTTTAGTACAAGAAGACTGACTCTTCTTATTGACTATGTTTTGAACCATTCCTGTGACACTAGTCATAGATTCCGATGCTTCACTCGAGGTTTACTGTATCCCTTGGACCTGCTAATTGACGATGAAACACAGAAATTGCATCGGAATTAAATACAAAATGCACAATGCCGACTTAAGTACAAGAAGACTGACTCATCCCACTGTCTATGATTTTAACCATTCCTGTGACACTAGTTATAGATTCCGATGCTTCACTTCAGGTTTACTGTATCCCTTGGACCTTCTTATTGACGATGAAACACAGAAATTGCATCGGAATTAAATACAAAGGGCACAAAGCCGACTTAAGTACAAGAATACTGTCTCTTCTTACTTACTATGTTTTGAACCATTCCTGTGACACTAGTTATAGATTCTGATGCTTCACTTCAGGTTAACTGTATCCCTGAGATCTTCTTATTGACGATGAAACACAGAAATTGCTTTGGAATTAAATACAAAATGCACAATGCCGACATATGTACAAGAAGACTGACTCTTCTCACTGACTATGTTTTGAACCATTCCTGTGACTCTAGTTATAGATTCCGATGCTTCACTTCAGATTTACTGTATCCCTCTGACCTCCTTATTGACGATGAAATACAGAAATTGACTCGGAATTAAATACTAAAGGCACAATGCTGAATTAAGTACAAGAAGACTGTCTCTTCTTACTGTCGATGTTTTGAACCATTCCTGTGACACTAGTTATAGATTCCGATGCTTCACTCCAGGTTTACTGTATCCCTTGGACCTTCTTATTGACGATGAAACACAGAAATTGAATCGGAATTAAATACTAAAGGCACAATGCCGAATTAAGTACAAGAATACTGACTCTTCTTACTGTCTATGCTTTGAACCATCCCTGTGACACTAGTTATATATTCCGATGCTTCACTCCAGGTTTACTATATCCCTTGGACCTTCTTATTGACGATGAAACACAGAAATTGCTTCGGAGTTAAATAGCAAAGGCACAATGCCGATTTAAGTACAAGAAGACTGACTCATCCTACTGTCTATGCTTTGAACCATTCCTGTAACACTAGTAATAGATTCCGATGCTTCACTTCAGGTTTACTGCATCCCTCTGACATTCTTATTGACGATGAAACACAGATATTGCATCGGAATTAAATACAAAAGGCACAATGCCGACTTAAGTACAAGAAGACTGACTCATCCCACTGTCTATGATTTGAACCATTCCTGTGACACTAGTTATCGAATCCGATGCTTCACATCAGGTTTACTGTATCCCTTGGACCTTCTTATTGACGATGAAACACAGAAATTGCATCGGAATTAAATACAAAAGGCACAACGCCGACTTAAGTACAAGAAGACTGACTCTTCTTGCTGACTATGCTTTGAAATATTCCTGTGACACTAGTTATAGATTCCGATGCTAGACTTCAGATTTACTGTATCCCTCTGACCTTCTTATTGACGATGAAACACTGAAATTGCATCGGAATTAAATACTAAAGGCACAATGCCGAATTAAGTACAAGAAGACTGACTCTTCTTACTGTCGATGTTTTGAACCATTCCTGTGACAGTAGTTACAGATTCTGATGCTTCACTCCAGGTTTACTGAATCCCTTGGACCTTCTTATTGACGATGAAACACATAAATTGCATCGGAATTAAATAAAAAAGGCACAATGGTGACTTAAGTACAAGAAGACTGTCCCAACTTACTGTCTATGTTTTGAATCATTCCTGTGGCACTAGTTATAGATTCCGATGGTTCACTACAGGTTTACTATATCCCTTGGACCTTCTTATTGACGATGAAACACAGAAATTGCATAGGAAATAAATAGTAAAGCACAATGCCGACTTAAGTACAAATAGACTGTCTCTTCCTACAGTCTATTTTTGAACCATTCCTGTGACAATAGTTATAGATTCCGATGCTTCACTTGAGGTTTACTGTATCCCTCTTACCTTCCTACTGACGATGAAACACAGAAATTGCATCGGAATTAAATACAAAAGGCACAAAGCCGACTTTAGTACAAGAAGACTGACTCTTCTTATTGACTATGTTTTGAACCATTCCTGTGACACTAGTCATAGATTCCGATGCTTCACTCCAGGTTTACTGTATCCCTTGGATCTTCTTATTGACGATGAAATACAGAAATTGCATCGGAATTAAATACAAAAGGCACAATGCCAACTTCAGTACTAGAAGACTGACTCTTCTTACAGACTATGTTTTGATTCATTCCTGTGACACTAGTTATAGATTCCGATGCTTCACTCCAGGTTTACTGTATCCCTTGGACCTTCTTATTGACGATGAAACACAGAAATTGCATCGGCATTAAATACAAAAGGCACAAAGCCGACTTAAGTACAAGAAGACTGACTCTTCTTACTGACTATGTTTTGAACCATTTCTGTGACACTAGTTACAGATTCCGAAGCTTCACTCCCGGTTTACTGTATCCCTTGGACCTGCTAATTGACGATGAAACACAGAAATTGCATCGGAATTAAATACAAAATGCACAATGCCGACTTAAGTACAAGAAGACTGACTCATCCCACTGTCTATGATTTTAACCATTCCTGTGACACTAGTTATAGATTCCGATGCTTCACTTCAGGTTTACTGTATCCCTTGGACCTTCTTATTGACGATGAAACACAGAAATTGCATCGGAATTAAATACAAAGGGCACAAAGCCGACTTAAGTACAAGAATACTGTCTCTTCTTACTTACTATGTTTTGAACCATTCCTGTGACACTAGTTATAGATTCTGATGCTTCACTTCAGGTTAACTGTATCCCTGAGATCTTCTTATTGACGATGAAACACAGAAATTGCTTTGGAATTAAATACAAAATGCACAATGCCGACATATGTACAAGAAGACTGACTCTTCTCACTGACTATGTTTTGAACCATTCCTGTGACACTAGTTATAGATTCCGATGCTTCACTTCAGATCTACTGTATCCCTGGGACCTTCTTATTGACGATGAAATACAGAAATTGACTCGGAATTAAATACTAAAGGCACAATGCCGAATTAAGTACAAGAAGACTGTCTCTTCTTACTGTCGATGTTTTGAACCATTCCTGTGACACTAGTTATAGATTCCGATGCTTCACTCCAGGTTTACTGTATCCCTTGGACCTTCTTATTGACGATGAAACACAGAAATTGCATCGGAATTAAATAAAAAAGGCACAATGCCGACTTAAGTACAAGAAGACTGATTCTTCTTACTGTCTATGTTTTGAACCATTCCTGTGACACTAGTTATAGATGCCGATGCTTCACTCCAGGTTTACTATATCCCTTGGACCTTCTTATTGACGACGAAACACAGAAATTGCATCGGAGTTAAATAGAAAAGGCACGATGCCGACTTAGTTACAAGAAGACTGATTCTTCTTATTGACTATGTTTGAACCATTCCTGTGACACTAGTTATAGATTCTGATGCTTCACTTCAGGTTAACTGTATCCCTGAGATCTTCTTATTGACGATGAAACACAGAAATTGCTTTGGAATTAAATACAAAATGCACAATGCCGACATATGTACAAGAAGACTGACTCTTCTCACTGACTATGTTTTGAACCATTCCTGTGACTCTAGTTATAGATTCCGATGCTTCACTTCAGATTTACTGTATCCCTCTGACCTCCTTATTGACGATGAAATACAGAAATTGACTCGGAATTAAATACTAAAGGCACAATGCTGAATTAAGTACAAGAAGACTGTCTCTTCTTACTGTCGATGTTTTGAACCATTCCTGTGACACTAGTTATAGATTCCGATGCTTCACTCCAGGTTTACTGTATCCCTTGGACCTTCTTATTGACGATGAAACACAGAAATTGAATCGGAATTAAATACTAAAGGCACAATGCCGAATTAAGTACAAGAATACTGACTCTTCTTACTGTCTATGCTTTGAACCATCCCTGTGACACTAGTTATATATTCCGATGCTTCACTCCAGGTTTACTATATCCCTTGGACCTTCTTATTGACGATGAAACACAGAAATTGCTTCGGAGTTAAATAGCAAAGGCACAATGCCGATTTAAGTACAAGAAGACTGACTCATCCTACTGTCTATGCTTTGAACCATTCCTGTAACACTAGTAATAGATTCCGATGCTTCACTTCAGGTTTACTGCATCCCTCTGACATTCTTATTGACGATGAAACACAGATATTGCATCGGAATTAAATACAAAAGGCACAATGCCGACTTAAGTACAAGAAGACTGACTCATCCCACTGTCTATGATTTGAACCATTCCTGTGACACTAGTTATCGAATCCGATGCTTCACATCAGGTTTACTGTATCCCTTGGACCTTCTTATTGACGATGAAACACAGAAATTGCATCGGAATTAAATACAAAAGGCACAACGCCGACTTAAGTACAAGAAGACTGACTCTTCTTGCTGACTATGCTTTGAAATATTCCTGTGACACTAGTTATAGATTCCGATGCTAGACTTCAGATTTACTGTATCCCTCTGACCTTCTTATTGACGATGAAACACTGAAATTGCATCGGAATTAAATACTAAAGGCACAATGCCGAATTAAGTACAAGAAGACTGACTCTTCTTACTGTCGATGTTTTGAACCATTCCTGTGACAGTAGTTACAGATTCTGATGCTTCACTCCAGGTTTACTGAATCCCTTGGACCTTCTTATTGACGATGAAACACATAAATTGCATCGGAATTAAATAAAAAAGGCACAATGGTGACTTAAGTACAAGAAGACTGTCCCAACTTACTGTCTATGTTTTGAATCATTCCTGTGGCACTAGTTATAGATTCCGATGGTTCACTACAGGTTTACTATATCCCTTGGACCTTCTTATTGACGATGAAACACAGAAATTGCATAGGAAATAAATAGTAAAGCACAATGCCGACTTAAGTACAAATAGACTGTCTCTTCCTACAGTCTATTTTTGAACCATTCCTGTGACAATAGTTATAGATTCCGATGCTTCACTTGAGGTTTACTGTATCCCTCTTACCTTCCTACTGACGATGAAACACAGAAATTGCATCGGAATTAAATACAAAAGGCACAAAGCCGACTTTAGTACAAGAAGACTGACTCTTCTTATTGACTATGTTTTGAACCATTCCTGTGACACTAGTCATAGATTCCGATGCTTCACTCCAGGTTTACTGTATCCCTTGGATCTTCTTATTGACGATGAAATACAGAAATTGCATCGGAATTAAATACAAAAGGCACAATGCCAACTTCAGTACTAGAAGACTGACTCTTCTTACAGACTATGTTTTGATTCATTCCTGTGACACTAGTTATAGATTCCGATGCTTCACTCCAGGTTTACTGTATCCCTTGGACCTTCTTATTGACGATGAAACACAGAAATTGCATCGGCATTAAATACAAAAGGCACAAAGCCGACTTAAGTACAAGAAGACTGACTCTTCTTACTGACTATGTTTTGAACCATTTCTGTGACACTAGTTACAGATTCCGAAGCTTCACTCCCGGTTTACTGTATCCCTTGGACCTGCTAATTGACGATGAAACACAGAAATTGCATCGGAATTAAATACAAAATGCACAATGCCGACTTAAGTACAAGAAGACTGACTCATCCCACTGTCTATGATTTTAACCATTCCTGTGACACTAGTTATAGATTCCGATGCTTCACTTCAGGTTTACTGTATCCCTTGGACCTTCTTATTGACGATGAAACACAGAAATTGCATCGGAATTAAATACAAAGGGCACAAAGCCGACTTAAGTACAAGAATACTGTCTCTTCTTACTTACTATGTTTTGAACCATTCCTGTGACACTAGTTATAGATTCTGATGCTTCACTTCAGGTTAACTGTATCCCTGAGATCTTCTTATTGACGATGAAACACAGAAATTGCTTTGGAATTAAATACAAAATGCACAATGCCGACATATGTACAAGAAGACTGACTCTTCTCACTGACTATGTTTTGAACCATTCCTGTGACACTAGTTATAGATTCCGATGCTTCACTTCAGATCTACTGTATCCCTGGGACCTTCTTATTGACGATGAAATACAGAAATTGACTCGGAATTAAATACTAAAGGCACAATGCCGAATTAAGTACAAGAAGACTGTCTCTTCTTACTGTCGATGTTTTGAACCATTCCTGTGACACTAGTTATAGATTCCGATGCTTCACTCCAGGTTTACTGTATCCCTTGGACCTTCTTATTGACGATGAAACACAGAAATTGCATCGGAATTAAATAAAAAAGGCACAATGCCGACTTAAGTACAAGAAGACTGATTCTTCTTACTGTCTATGTTTTGAACCATTCCTGTGACACTAGTTATAGATGCCGATGCTTCACTCCAGGTTTACTATATCCCTTGGACCTTCTTATTGACGACGAAACACAGAAATTGCATCGGAGTTAAATAGAAAAGGCACGATGCCGACTTAGTTACAAGAAGACTGATTCTTCTTATTGACTATGTTTGAACCATTTCTGTGACACTAGTTATAGACTCTGATGCTTCACTTCAGGTTTACTGTATCCCTTGGACCTTCTTATTGAAGATGAAACACAGAAATATGCATCGGAATTAAATACAAGATGCACATTGCCGACTTAAGTACAAGAATACTGACTCTTCTTACTGCCTATGTTTTGAATCATCCCTGTGACACTAGTCATAGATTCCGATGCTTCACTCCAGGTTTACTGTATCCCTCGGACCTTCTTACTGACGATGAAACACAGAAATTGCATCGGAAATAAATACAAAACGCACAATGCCGACTTTAGTACAAGATAACTGACTCTTCTTACTGACTATGTTTTGAACCATTTCTGTGACACTAGTTATAGATTCCGAAACTTCACTCCCGGTTTACTGTATCACTTGGACCTTCTAGTTGACGATGAAACACAGAAATTGCATCGGAATTAAATACAAAATGCACAATGCCGACTTAAGTACAAGAAGACTGACTCATCCCACTGTCTATGATTTTAACCATTCCTGTGACACTAGTTATAGATTCCGATGTTTCACTTCAGGTTTACTGTTTCCCTTGGACTTTCGTATTTACGATGAAACACAGAAATTGCATCGGAATTAAATACAAAGGGCACAAAGCTGACTTAAGTACAAGAACACTGTCTCTTCTTACTTACTATGCTTTGAACCATTCCTGTGACACTAGTACTAGATTCTGTTGCTTCCCTTCAGATTTACTGTATCCCTTGGACCTTCTTATTGACGATGAAACACAGAAATTGCATCGGAATTAAATACAAATGGCACAATGCCGACTTTAGTACTAGAATACTGACTCTTCTTACTGTCAATGTTTTGAACCATCCCTGTGACACTAGTTATAGATTCCGATGCTTCACTCCAGGTTTACTGTATCCCTTGGACCTTCTTATTGACGATGAAACACAGAAATTGCATCGGAATTAAATACAAAATGCACAATGCCGACTTAAGTACAAGAAGACTAACTCTTCTCACTGACTATGATTTGAACCAATCCTGTGACACTAGTTATAGATTCCGATGCTTCACTTCAGATTTACTGTATCCCTCTGACCTTCTTATTGACGTTGAAACACAGAAATTGAATCGGAATTAAAGACTAAAGGCACAATGCCGAATTAAGTACAAGAAGACTGTCTCTTCTTACTGTCGATGTATTGATCCATGTCTGTGACACTAGTTATAGATTCCGATGCTTCACTCCAGATTTACTGTATCCCTTGGACCTTCTTATTGACGATGAAACACAGAAATTGCATCGGAATTAAATAAAAAAGGCACAATGCCGACTTAAGTACAAGAAGACTGACTCTTCTTACTGTCTATGCTTTGAACCATTCCTGTGACACTAGTTATAGTTTCCGATGCTTCACTCCAGGTTTACTATATCCCTTGGACCTTCTTATTGAAGATGAAGCACAGATATTGCATCGGAATTAAATACAAAAGGCACAATGCCGACTTTAGTACAAGAATACTGACTCTTCTTACTGTCAATGTTTTGAACCATCCCTGTGTCACTAGTTATAGATTCCGATGCTTCACTCCAGGTTTACTGTATCCCTTGGACCTTCTTATTGACGATGAAATACAGAAATTGCATCGGAATTAAATACAAAAGGCACAATACCCACTTAAGTACAACAAGACTGACTCTTCTTACAGACTATGTTTTGAACCATTTCTGTGACACTAGTTATAGATTCCGATGCTTCACTCCCGGTTTACTGTATCCCTTGGTCCTTCTTATTGACGATGAAACACAAAAATAGCATCGGAATTAAATACAAAATGCACAATGCCGACTTAAGTACAAGAAGACTGACTCTTCTTACTGACTATGATTTGAACCATTCCTGTGACACTAGTTATTGATTCCGATGCTTCACTCCAGGTTTACTGTATCCCTTAGACCTCCTTATTGACGAAGAAACACTAAATTGCATCGGAATTAAATACAAAATGCACAATGCCGACTTAAGTTAAAGAATACTGACTCTTCTTACTGACTATGTTTTGAACCATTCCTGTGACACTAGTTATAGATTCTGATGCTTCACTTCAGGTTTACTGTATCCCTTAGACCTTCGTATTGACGATGAAACACAGAAATTGCATCGGACTTAAATACAAAATGCACAATGCCGACATAAGTACAAGAAGACTGACTCTTCTCACTGACTATGTTTTGAACCATTCCTGTGACACTAGTTATAGATTCCGATGCTTCACTTCAGATTTACTGTATCCCTCTGACCTTCGTATTGACGATGAAACACAGAATTTGAATCGGAATTAAATACTAAAGGCACAATGCCGAATTAAGTACAAGAATACTGACTCTTCTTACTGTCTATGTTTTGAACCATCCCTGTGACACTAGTTATAGATTCCGATGCTTCACTCCAGGTTTACTATATCCCTTGGACCTTCTTATTGACGATGAAACACAGAAATTGCATCGGCGTTAAATAGCAAAGGCACAATGCCGATTTAAGTACAAGAAGACTGACTCATCCTACTGTCTATGTTTTGAACCATTCCTGTGACACTAGTAATAGATGCCGATGCTTCACTTCAGGTTTACTGCATCCCTCTGACATTCTTATTGACGATGAAACACAGATATTGCTTCGGAATTAAATACAAAAGGCACAATGCCGACTTAAGTACAAGAAGACTGACTCATCCCACTTTCTATGATTTGAACCATTCCTGTGACACTAGTTATCGAATCCGATGCTTCACATCAGGTTTACTGTATCCCTTGGACCTTCTTATTGACGATGAAACACAGAAATTGCATCGGAATTAAATACAAAATGCACAATGCCGACTTAAGTACAAGAAGACTGACTCTTCTTGCTGACTATGTTTTGAAATATTCCTGTGACACTAGTTATAGATTCCGATGCTAGACTTCAGATTTACTGTATCCCTCTGACCTTCTTATTGACGATGAAACACTGTAATTGCATCGGAATTAAATACTAAAGGCACAATGCCGACTTAAGTACAAGAAACTGACTCTTCTTACTGTCTATGTTTTGAACCATCCCTGTGACACTAGTCATAGATTCCGATGCTTCACTCCAGGTTTACTGTATCCCTTGGACCTTCTTATTGACGATGGAACACAGAAACTGCATCGGAATTAAATACAAAACGCACAATGCCGACGTTAGTACGAGAAGACTGACTCTTCTTACTGACTATGTTTTGATTCATTCCTGTGACACTAGTTATAGATTCCGATGCTTCACTCCAGGTTTACTGTATCCATTTGGACCTTCCTATTGACGATGAAACACAGAAATTGCATCGGAATTAAATACAAAAGGCACAATGCCGACTTAAGTACAAGAAGACTGACTCTTCTTACTGACTATGTTTTGATTCATTCCTGTGACACTAGTTATAGATTCCGATGCTTCACTCCAGGTTTACTGTATCCATTTGGACCTTCCTATTGACGATGAAACACAGAAAATGCATCGCAATTAAATACAAAAGGCACAATGCCGACTTCAGTACAAGAAGACTGACTCTTCTTCTGTCTATGTTTTGAACCAATCCTGATACACTAGTTATAGATTCCGATGCTTCACTTCAGGTCTACTGTATCCCACTGACGTTCTTATTGACGATGAAACACAGAAATAGCATGGGAACTAAATCCAAAGGGCACAAGGCCGACCTAAGTGCAAGAAGACTGACTCTTCTTTCTGACTATGTTTTGAACGTTTCCTGTGACACTAGTTATAGTTTCTGATGCTTCACTTCAGGTTTACTGTATCCCTTAAACCTTCTTATTGACGATTAAACACAGAAATTGCATCGGAATTAAATACAAAAGGCACAATGCCGACTTAAGTACTAGATGACTGACTCTTCTTACTGACTATGTTTTGAACCATTCCTGTGACACTAGTTATAGATTCCGATGCTTCACTTCAGGTTTACTGTACCCCTCTGAACTTTTTATTGACGATGAAACACAGAAATTGCATCGGAATTAAATACAAAAGGCACAATGCCGGATTAAGTACAAGACGACTGACTCTTCTTACTGTTGATGCTTTGAACCATTCCTGTGACACTAGTTATAGATTCCGATGCTTCACTACAGGTTTACTGTATGCCTTGGACCTTCTTATTGACGATGAAACACAGAAATTGCATCGGAGTTAAATAGAGAAGGCACAATGCCGACTTATGTACAAGAAGACTGTCTCTTCCTACTGTCTATGTTTGCAACCATTCCTGTGACACTAGTTATAGATTCCGATGCTTCACTTCAGGTTTACTGTATCCCTCTGACCTTCTTAATGACGATGAAACACAGAAATTGCATCGGAATTAAATACAAAATTCACAATGCCGGCTTAAGTACAAGAAGACTGTCTCTTCCCACTGTCTATGCTTTGAACCATTCCTGTTACACTAGTTATAGATTCCGATGCTTCACTTCAGGTTTACAGTATCCCTTGGACCTTCTTATTGACGATGAAACACAGAAATTGCATCGGAATTAAATACAAAAGGCACAATGCCGACTTATTTACAAGAGGACTGACTCTTCTTACTGACTATGATTTGAACCATTCCTGTGACACTAGTTATAGACTCTGATGCTTCACCTCAGGTTTACTGTGTCCCTTGGACCTTCTTATTGAAGATGAAACACAGAAATTGCATCGGAATTAAATACAAAAGGCACAATGCCGACTTAAGTACAAGAAACTGACTCTTCTTACTGTCTATGTCTTGAACCATCCCTGTGACACTAGTCATAGTTTCCGATGCTTCACTCCAGGTTTACTGTATCCCTTGGACCTTCTTATTGAAGATGAAACACAGAAACTGCATCTGAATTAAATACAAAACGCACAATGCCGACTTTAGTACGAGAAGACTGACTCTTTTTGCTGACTATGTTTTGATTCATTCCTGTGACACTAGTTATAGATTCCGATGCTTCACTCCAGGTTTACTGTATCCATTTGGACCTTCCTATTGACGATGAAACACAGAAATTGCATCGGAATTAAATACAAAAGGCACAATGCCGACTTAAGTACAAGAGGACTGACTCTTCTTACTGACTATGTTTTGAACCATTTCTCTGACACTAGTTATAGATTCCGATGCTTCACTCCCGGTTTACTGTATTCCTAGGACCTTCTTGTTGACGATGAAACACAAAAATAGCATCGGAATTAAATACAAAAGGCACAATGCCGACTTCAGTCCAAGAAGACTGACTCTTCTTACTGACTATGTTTGAACCATTCCTGTGACACTAGTTATACATTCCGATGCCTCACTCTAGGTTTACTCTATCCCGTGGGCCTCCTCATTGACGATGAAACACAGAAAATGCATCGCAATTAAATACAAAAGGCACAATGCCGACTTCAGTACAAGAAGACTGACTCTTCTTAATGACTGTGTTTTGAACCATTCCTGTGACACTAGTTATAGATTCTCATGCTTCACTTCGGGTCTACTGTATCCCTTAAACTTTCTTATTGACGATGAAACACAGAAATTGCATCGGAATTAAATACAAAATGCACAATGCCGACATAAATACAAGAAGACTGACTCCTCTCACTGACTATGTTTTGAACCATTCCTGTGACACTAGTTATAGATTCCGATGCTTCACTTCAGATTTACTGTATCTCTCTGACCTTCCTATTGTCGATGAAACATAGAAATTGCATCGGATTTAAATACTAAATGCACAATGCCGAATTAAGTACAAGTCGACTGTCTCTTCTTACTGTCGTGTTTTGAACCATTCGTGTAACACTAGTTATAGATTCCGATGCTTCACTCCAGGTTTACTGTATCCCTTCGACCTTCTTATTGACGATGACACAAAGAAATTGCATCGGAATTAAATAAAAAAGGCACAATGCCGGCTTTAGTACAAGAAGACTGACTCTTCTTACTGTCTATGATTTGAACCATTCCTGTGACACTAGTTACATATTCCGAAGCTTTACTTCAGGTTTACTGTATCCCTCTGCCTTTCTTATTGACGATGAAACGCAGATATTGCAACGGAACTAAATACAAATGGCACAATGCCGACTTAAGTACAAGAAGACTGACTCATCTACTGCCTATGTTTAGAACCATTCCTGTGACACTAGTTATAGATTTCGATGCTTCACTTAGGGTTACTGTATCCCTTGGACCTTCTTATGGATGATGAAACACAGAAAGTGCATCCGAATTAAATACAAAAGGCACAATGCCGACTTAAGTACAAGAATACTGACTCTTCTTACTGACTATGCTTTGAACCATTCCAGCGACACTAGTTATATATTCCGATGCTTCACTTCAGGTTTACTGTATCCCTTGGAAATTCTTATTGACGATGAAACACAGCAATTGCATCGGAATTAAATAGAATAGGCACAATGCCGACTTAAGTACAAGAAGACTGACTCTGCCTACTGTCTATGTTTTCAACCCTTCCTGTGACACTAGTTACAGATTCCGATGCTTCACGTCAGGTTTACTGTATCGCTCTCCCCTTCTTATTGACGATGAAACACAGAAATTGCAACGGAATTAAATACAAATGGCACACTGCCGACTTAAGTACAAGAAGACTGACTCTTCTTCTGTCTATGTTTTGAACCATTCCTGAGACACTAGTTATAGATTCCGATGCTTCACTTCAGGTCTACTGTATCCCACTGACGTTCTTATTGACGATGAAACACAGAAATAGCATCGGAACTAAATCCAAAAGGCACAAGGCCGACCTAAGTGCAAGAAGACTGACTCTTCTTACTGACTATGTTTTGAACGTTTCCTGTGACACTAGTTATAGATTCTGATGCTTCACTTCAGGTTTACTGTATCCCTTGGACCTTCTTATTGGCGATGAAGCACAGATTTTGCATCGGAATTAAATTCCAAAGGCACAACGCCGACTTAAGTACAACAAGACTGACTCATCTTACTGTCTATGTTTTGAACCATTCCTGTGACACTAGTTATAGATTCCGATGCTTCACTCCTTGTTTACTGTATCCCTTAGACCTTCGTATTGACGATTAAACACAGAAATTGCATCGGAATTAAATACAAAAGGCACAATGCCGACATAAGTACAAGATGACTGACTCTTCTTACTGACTATGATTTGAACCATTCCTGTGACACTAGTTATAGATTCCGATGCTTCACTTCAGGTTTACTGTATCCCTCTGACCGTCTGATTGACGATAAAACACAGAAATTACATCGGAATTAAATACAAAAGGCACAATGTAGACTTAAGTACAAGAAGACTGACTATTCTTACTGTCTATGCTTTGAGCCATTCCTGTGACACTAGTTATAGATTCCGAAGCTTCACTTCAGATTTACTGTATCCCTCTGACGTTCTTATTGATGATGAAAAACAGATATTGCTTTGGAATTAACTACAAAAGGCACAATGCCGAATTAAGTACAAGAAGACTGACTCCTCTTACTGTCTATGATTTGAACCATTCCTGTGACACTAGTTATAGATTCCGATGCTTCACTTCGTTTTCACTGTATCCCTTGGACCTTCTTATTGACGTTGAAACACAGAAATTGCATCGGAATTAAACAGAAAAGGCACACTGCCGACTATATACAAGAAGACTGACTCTTCCTACTGTCTATGATTTGAACCATTCCTGTGACACTAGTTATAGATTCCGGTGCTTTACATCAGGTTTACTGTATCCCTCTGCCCTTCTTTTTGACGATGAAACACAGAAATTGTATCGGATTTAAACACAAAAGGCACAATGCCGACTTACGTACAAGATGAGTGACTCTGCTTACTGTCTATGTTTTGATCCATTTCTGTGATACTAGTTATAGATTTCGATGCTTCACTTCAGGTTTTCTGTATCCCTTACTCCTTCTTATTGACGATGAAACACAGAAATTGCATCGGAATTAAATACAAAAGGCACAATGCCGACTTAAGTACAAGAAGACTGACTCTTCTTACTGTATATGTTTTGAACCATCCCTTGACACTAGTTATAGATTCCGATGCTTCACTCCAGGATTTACTGTATCCCTTGGACTTTCTTATTGACGATGAAACACAGAAATTGCATCGGAATTAAATACAAAAGGCACAATGCCGACTTAAGTACAAGAAGACTGACTCTTCTTACTGACTATGTTTTGAACCATTCCTGTGACACTAGTTATAGATTCCGATGCTTCACTTGAGATTTACTGTATCCCTCTGACCTTGGTATCTTCGATGAAACACAGAAATTGCATCGGAATTAAATAGAAAGAGCACAATGCCTACTTAAGTACAAGGAGGCTGTCTCTTCCTACTATTTATTCTTGAACCATTCCTGTGACACTAGTTTTTTTATTCCGATGCTTCACTTGAGGTTTACTGTATCCCTCGGAACTTCTTATGGACGATGAAACACAGAAATTGGATCGGAATGAAATACAAAAGACACAATGCCGACATAAGTACAAGAAGACTGACTCTTCTTACTGTCGATGTTTTGAACCATTCCTGTGACACTAGTTATAGATATCGATGCTTCACTTAGGGTTACTGTATCCCTTGGACCTTCTTATGGATGATGAAACACAGAAAGTGCATCCGAATTAAATACAAAAGGCACAATGCCGACTTAAGTACAAGAAGACTGACTCTTCTTACTGTCGATGTTTTGAACCATTCCTGTGACGCTAGTTATAGATTCCGATGCTTCACTAGAGGTTTACTGTATCCCTTGGACCTTCTTATTGACAATGAAACATAGAAATTGCATAGGAATGAAATAGAAAAGGCACAATGCCGACTTAAGTACAAGAAGACTGACTCTTCATCCTGTCTATCTTTTGAACCGTTCCTGTTACACTAGTTATAGATTCCGATGCTTCACTTCAGGTTTACTGTATCCCTCTGACCATCCTATTGACGATGAAACACAGAAATTGCATCGGAATTAAATACAAAAGGCACAATGCCGACTTAAGTACAACAAGACTGACTCTTCCCACTGCCTATGTTTTGAACCATTCCTGTTACACTAGTTATAGATTCCGATGCTTCACTTCAGGTTTACTGTATCCTTGCACCTTCTTATTGGCGATGAAACACAGAAATTGAATCGGAATTAAATACAAAAGGCACAATGCCGACTTATGTACAAGAAGACTGACTCTTCTTACTGACTGGGCTTTGAACCATTCCTGAGACACTAGTTATAGACTCTGACGCTTCACTTCAGGTTTAATGTATGCCTTGGACCTTCTTATTGAAGATGAAACACAGAAATTGCATCGGAACTAAATACAAAAGGCACAATGAGGACTTAAGTAAAAGAATACTGACTCTTCTTACTGTCTATGCTTTGAACCATCCTTGTGACACTAGTTACAGATTCCGATGCGTCACTCCAGGTTTACTGTATCCCTTGGACCTTCTTATTGACGATGAAACTTAGAAATTGCATCGGAATTAAATACAAAAGGCACAATGCCGACTTTAGTACAAGAAGACTGACTCTTCCTACTGACTGGGTTTTGAACCATTCCTGTGACACTAGTTATAGATTCCGATGCTTCACTTCAGATTTACTGTATCCCTCTGACGTTCCTATTGACGATGAAACACAGAAATTGCGTCGGTATTAAATACAAAAGGCACAATGCCGAATTAAGTACAAGAAGACTGACTCTTCTTACTGTCTATGTTTTGAACCATTCCTGTGACACTAGTTATAGATTCTGATGCTTCACTCTAGGTTTACTGTATCCCTTGGACCTTCTTATTGACGATGAAACACGGAAATTGCATTGGAATTAAATAAAAAAGCCACAATGCCGACATAAGTACAAGAGGACTGACTCATCTTACTGTCTATGATTTGAACCATTCCTGTGAGACGAGTTACAGATGCCGATGCTTCACTACAGGTTTACTGTATCCCTTGGACCTTCTTATTGACGATGAAACACAGAAATTGTATCGGAATTAAATAGAAACGGCACAATGCCGACTTAAGTACAATAAGACTGACTCTTCTTACTGACTATGCTTTGAACCATTTATGTGACTCTAGTTAATGATTCCGATGCTTCACTTCAGGTTTACTGTATCCCTTGGACCTTCTTATTGACGATGATACACAGCAATTGCATCGGAATTAAATAGAAAAGACACAATGCCGACATAAGTGCAAGAAGACTGACTCTTCCTACTGTCTATGTTTTGAACCATTCCTGTGTCACTAGTTAAAGATTCCGATGCTTCACTCCAGGTTTACTGTATCCCGTGGACGTTCTTATTGATGACGAAACACAAAAATTGCATCGGAATTAAATACAAGAGGCACAATGCCGACTTAAGTTCTAGAAGACTGACTCTTCTTACTGACTATGCTTTGAACCATTCCTGTGACACTAGTTATAGATTCCGATGCTTCCCTCCAGGTTTACTGTATCCCTTGGACCTTCTTATTGACGATGAAACACAGAAATTGCATCGGAATTAAATACAAAAGGCACAATGGCGACTTAAGTACAAGAAGACTGATTCTTCTTACTGACTATGATTTAAACCATTCATGTGACACTAGTTATAGGTGCAGGTGCTTCACTTCAGGTTTACTGTATCCCTTGGACCTTCCTATTGACGATGAAACACGGAAATTGCATCGTAAATAAATACAAAAGGCACAATGCCGGCTTAAGTACAAGAAGACTGACTCTTCTTACTGACTTTATTTTAAACCATTCCTGTGACACTAGTTACAGATTCTGATGCTTCACTTCAGGTTTACTGTATCCCTTGGACCTTCTTATTGACGAAGAAACACAGAAATTGCATCGGAATTAAATACTAAAGGCACAATGCCGAATTAAGTACAAGAAGACTGACTCTTCTTATTGTCGATGTTTTTGAACCATTCCTGTGACACTAGTTATAGATTCCGATGCTTCACTCCAGGTTTACTGTATCCCTTGGACCTTCTTATTGACGATGAAACACAGAAATTGCATAGGAATGAAATAGAAAAGGCACAATGCCGACTTAAGTACAAGAAGACTGACTCTTCCTACTGTCAATGCTTTGAACCATTCCTGTGACACTAGTTATAGATTCCGATGCTTCACTTCAGGTTTACTGTATACCTTGGACTTTCCTATTGACGATGAGACACACAAATCGCATCGGTATCAAATAGAAAGAGTACAATGCCGACTTAAGTACAAGGAGGCTGACTCTTCCTACTCTCTATTTTTGAACCATTCCTGTGACACTAGTTTTTTTATTCCGATGCTTCACTTGTGGTTTACTGTATCCCTCGGAACTTCTTATGGACGATGAAACACAGAAATTGCATCGGAATGAAATACAAAAGACCCAATGCCGACATAAGTACAAGAAGACTGAATCTTCCAACTCCCTATGGTTTGAACCATTCCTCTGACACTAGTTATAGATTCCCATGCTTCACTTCAGGTTTACTGTATACCTCTGACCTTCTTATTGACGATGAAACACAGAAATTGCATCGGAATTAAATAGAATAGGCACAATACCGACTTAAGTACAGGAAGACTAACTCTTCCTACTTTCTATGTTTTGAACCTTTCCTGTGACACTAGTTATGTATTTCGATGCTTCACTTCTGGTTTACTGAATCCCTTGGACCTTCTTATTGACGATGAAACACACTAATTGCATCGGAATTAAATACAAAAGGCACAATGCCAACTTAAGTACAAGAAGACTGACTCTTCTTACTGACTATGTTTTGAACCATTCCTGTGACAATGGTTATAGATTCCGATGCTTGACTTCAGATTTACTGTATCCCTCTGACCTTCTTATTGACAATGAAACACAGAAATTGCATAGGAATTAAATAGAAAATGCACAATGCCGACTTAAGTACAAGAAGACTGACTCCTCATCCTGTCTATGTTTTGAACCGTTCCTGTTACACTAGTTATAGATTCCGATGCTTCACTTCAGGTTTACTGTATCCCACTGACCATGGTATTGACGATGAAACACAGAAATTGCATCGGAATTAAATACAAAAGGCACAATGCCGACTTATGTACAAGAAGACTGACTCTTCTTACTGACTATGGTTTGAACCATTCCTGAGACACTAGTTATAGACTCTGATGCTTCACTTCAGGTTTAATGTATCCCTTGGATCTTCTTATTGAAGAAGAAACACAGAAATTGCATCGGAACTGAATACAAAACACACATGAGGACTTAAGTAAAAGAATACTGACTCTTCTTACTGTCTATGCTTTGAACCATCCCTGTGACACTAGTTACAGATTCCGATGCGTCACTCCAGGTTTACTGTATCCCTTGGACCTTCTTATTGACGATGAAACACGGAAATTGCATCGGAATTAAATAAATAAATTGCCACAATGCCGACTTAAGTACAAGAGGACTGACTCATCTTACTGTCTATGATTTGAACCATTCCTGTGACACTAGTTACAGATGCCGATGCTTCACTACAGGTTTACTGTATCCCTTGGACCTTCTCATTGACGATGAAACACAGAAATTGTATTGGAATTAAATAGAAACGGCACAATGCCGACTTAAGTACATGAAGACTGACTCTTCTTACTGACTATGCTTTGAACCATTTATGTGACTCTAGTTAACGATTCCGATGCTTCACTTCAGGTTTACTGTATCCCTTGGACCTTCTTATTGACGATGATACACAGCAATTGCATCGGAATTAAATAGAAAAGACACAATGCCGAACTAAGTGCAAGAAGACTGACTCTTCCTACTGTCTATGTTTTGAACCATTCCTGTGTCACTAGTTAAAGGTTCCGATGCTTCACTCCAGGTTTACTGTATCCCTTGGACCTTTTTATTGATGACGAAACACAGAAATTGCATCGGAATTAAATACAAGAGGCACAATGCCGACTTAAGTTCAAGAAGACTGACTCTTCTTACTGACTATGTTTTGAACCATTCCTGTGACACTAGTTATAGATTCCGATGCTTCACTTCAAGTTTACTGTATCCCTCTGACCTTCTTATTGACGTTGAAACACAGAAATTGCATAGGAATTAAATAGAAAAGGCGCAATGCCGACTTAAGTACAAGAAGACTGACTCTTCTTACTGACTATGTTTTGAACCATTCCTGTGACACTAGTTATAGATTCCGATGCTTCTCTTCAGGTTTACTGTATACCTTGGACCTTCGTATTGACGATGAGACACAGAAATCGCATCGGTATTAAATAGAAAGAGCACAATGCCGACTTAAGTACAAGAAGGCTGACTCTTCATACTCTCTATTCTTGAACCATTCCTGTGACACTTGTTTTTTTATTCCGATGCTTCACTTGAGGTTTACTGTATCCCTCGGAACTTCATATGGACGACGAAACACAGAAATTGCATCGGAATGAAATACAAAAGACACAATGCCGACATAAGTACAAGAAGACTGAATCTTCCAACTCCCTATGATTTCAACCATTCCTCTGGCACTAGTTATAGATTCCCATGCTTCACTTCAGGTTTACTGTATCCCTCTGACCTTCTTATTGACGATGAAACACAGAAATTGCATCGGAATTAAATAGAAAAGGCACAATACCGACTTAAGTACAGGAAGACTAACTCTTCCTACTTTCTATGTTTTGAACCATTCCTGTGACACTAGTTATAGATTTCGATGCTTCACTTCTGGTTTACTGAATCCCTTGGACCTTCTTATTGACGATGAAACACACTAATTGCATCGGAATTAAATACAAAAGGCACAATGCCAACTTAAGTACAAGAAGACTGGCTCTTCCCACTGTCTATGTTTTGAACCATTCCTGTTACACTAGTTATAGATTCCGATGCTTCACTTCAGGTATACTGTATCCCTTGCAACTTCTTATTGACGATGAAACACAGAAATTGGATCAGAATTAAATACAAAAGGCACAATGCCGACTTATGTACAAGAAGACTGACTCTTCTTACTGACTATGCTTTGAACCATTCCTGAGACACTAGTTATAGACTCTGATGCATCACTTCAGGTTTAATGTATCCCTTGGACCTTCCTATTGAAGATGAAACACAGAAATTGCATCGGAACTAAACACAAAAGGCACAATGAGGACTTAAGTAAAAGAATACTGACTCTTCTTACTGTCTATGCTTTGAACCATCCCTCTGACACTAGTTACAGATTCCGATGCGTCACTCCAGGTTTACTGTATCCCTTGGACCTTCTTATTGACGATGATACACAGCAATTGCATCGGAACTAAATAGAAAAGACACAATGCCGACTTAAGTGGAAGAAGACTGACTCTTCCTACTGTCTATGTTTTGAACCATTCCTGTGTCACTAGTTAAAGGTTCCGATGCTTCACTCCAGGTTTACTGTATCCCTTGGACCTTCTTATTGATGACGAAACACAGAAATTGCATCGGAATTAAATACAAGAGACACAATGCCGACTTAAGTTCAAGAAGACTGAGTCTTCTTACTGACTATGTTTTTAACCATTCCTGTGACACTAGTTATAGATTCCGATGCTTTACTTCAGGTTTACTGTATCCCTCTGACCTTCTTATTGGCGATGAAACACAGAAATTGCATCGGAATTAAATACAAAAGGCACATTGCCGAATTAAGTATAAGAAGACTGACTCTTCTTACTGTCTATGATTTGAATACTTCATGTGACACTAGTTATAGATTCCGATGCTTCACTCCAGGTTTACTGTATCCCTTGGACCTTCCTATTGACGATGAAACACAGAAATTGCATCGGAATTAAATACAAAAGGCACAATGGCGACTTAAGTACAAGAAGACTGATTCTTCTTACTGACTATGATTTGAACCATTCATGTGACACTAGTTATTTGTGCAGGTGCTTCACTTCGAGTTTACTGTATCCCTTGGACCTTCCTATTTACGATGAAACACAAAAATTGCATCGTAAATAAATACAAAAGTCACAATGCCGACTTAAGTACAAGAAGACTGACTCTTCTTACTGACTTTATTTTAAACCATTCCTGTGACACTAGTTACAGATTCTGATGCTTCACTTCAGGTTTACTGTATCCCTTGGACCTTCGTATTGACTATTAAACACAGAAATGGCATCGGAATTAAATACAAAAGGCACATTGCCGACTTAAGTACAAGAAGACTGACTCTTCTTATTGACTATGTTTTGAACCATTCCTGTGACACTAGGTATAGATTCCGATGCTTCAGTCCAGGTTTACTGTATCCCTTGGACCTTCTTATTGACGATGAAACACAGAAATTGTATCGGAATTAAATTAAAAAGGCACAAAGCTGACTTAAGTACTAAAAGACTGACGCTACTAACTGTCTATGTTTTGAACCATTCCTGTGACACTAGTTATAGATTCCGATTCTTCACTCCAGGTTTACTATATCACTTGGACCTTCTTATTGGCGATGTAACACAGAAATTGCATAGGAATTAAATAGAAAAGGCACAATGCCGACTTAAGTACAAGAAGACTGACTCTGCCTACTGTCTATGTTTTCAACCCTTCCTGTGACACTAGTTACAGATTCCGATGCTTCACTTCAGGTTTACTGTATCGCTCTCCCCTTCTTATTGACGATGAAACACAGAAATTGCAACGGAATTAAATACAAATGGCACACTGCCGACTTAAGTACAAGAAGACTGACTCTTCTTCTGTCTATGTTTTGAACCATTCCTGAGACACTAGTTATAGATTCCGATGCTTCACTTCAGGTCTACTGTATCCCACTGACGTTCTTATTGACGATGAAACACAGAAATAGCATCGGAACTAAATCCAAAAGGCACAAGGCCGACCTAAGTGCAAGAAGACTGACTCTTCTTACTGACTATGTTTTGAACGTTTCCTGTGACACTAGTTATAGATTCTGATGCTTCACTTCAGGTTTACTGTATCCCTTGGACCTTCTTATTGGCGATGAAACACAGATTTTGCATCGGAATTAAATTCCAAAGGCACAACGCCGACTTAAGTACAACAAGACTGACTCATCTTACTGTCTATGTTTTGAACCATTCCTGTGACACTAGTTATAGATTCCGATGCTTCACTCCAGGTTTACTGTATCCCTTAGACCTTCGTATTGACGATTAAACACAGAAATTGCATCGGAATTAAATACAAAAGGCACAATGCCGACATAAGTACAAGATGACTGACTCTTCTTACTGACTATGATTTGAACCATTCCTGTGACACTAGTTATAGATTCCGATGCTTCACTTCAGGTTTACTGTATCCCTCTGACCTTCTTATTGACGATAAAACACAGAAATTACATCGGAATTAAATACAAAAGGCACAATGTAGACTTAAGTACAAGAAGACTGACTATTCTTACTGTCTATGCTTTGAGCCATTCCTGTGACACTAGTTATAGATTCCGAAGCTTCACTTCAGATTTACTGTATCCCTCTGACGTTCTTATTGATGATGAAAAACAGATATTGCTTTGGAATTAACTACAAAAGGCACAATGCCGAATTAAGTACAAGAAGACTGACTCCTCTTACTGTCTATGATTTGAACCATTCCTGTGACACTAGTTATAGATTCCGATGCTTCACTTCATTTTCACTGTATCCCTTGGACCTTCTTATTGACGTTGAAACACAGAAATTGCATCGGAATTAAACAGAAAAGGCACACTGCCGACTATATACAAGAAGACTGACTCTTCCTACTGTCTATGATTTGAACCATTCCTGTGACACTAGTTATAGATTCCGGTGCTTTACATCAGGTTTACTGTATCCCTCTGCCCTTCTTTTTGACGATGAAACACAGAAATTGTATCGGATTTAAACACAAAAGGCACAATGCCGACTTACGTACAAGATGAGTGACTCTGCTTACTGTCTATGTTTTGATCCATTTCTGTGATACTAGTTATAGATTTCGATGCTTCACTTCAGGTTTTCTGTATCCCTTACTCCTTCTTATTGACGATGAAACACAGAAATTGCATCGGAATTAAATACAAAAGGCACAATGCCGACTTAAGTACAAGAAGACTGACTCTTCTTACTGTATATGTTTTGAACCATCCCTTGACACTAGTTATAGATTCCGATGCTTCACTCCAGGATTTACTGTATCCCTTGGACCTTCTTATTGACGATGAAACACAGAAATTGCATCGGAATTAAATACAAAAGGCACAATGCCGACTTAAGTACAAGAAGACTGACTCTTCTTACTGACTATGTTTTGAACCATTCCTGTGACACTAGTTATAGATTCCGATGCTTCACTTGAGATTTACTGTATCCCTCAGACCTTGGTATCTTCGATGAAACACAGAAATTGCATCGGAATTAAATACAAATGGCACAATGCCGACTTAAGTACAGGAAGACTGACTCTTCTTACTGACTATGTTTTGAACCATTCCTGTGACACTAGTTATAGATTCCGATGCTTCACTTCAAGTTTACTGTATACCTTGGACCTTCCTATTGACGATGAGACACAGAAATCGCATCGGTATTAAATAGAAAGAGCACAATGCCTACTTAAGTACAAGGAGGCTGTCTCTTCCTACTCTCTATTCTTGAACCATTCCTGTGACACTAGTTTTTTTATTCCGATGCTTCACTTGAGGTTTACTGTATCCCTCGGAACTTCTTATGGACGATGAAACACAGAAATTGCATCGGAATGAAATACAAAAGACACAATGCCGACATAAGTACAAGAAGACTGACTCTTCTTACTGTCGATGTTTTGAACCATTCCTGTGACACTAGTTATAGATTTCGATGCTTCACTTAGGGTTACTGTATCCCTTGGACCTTCTTATGGATGATGAAACACAGAAAGTGCATCCGAATTAAATACAAAAGGCACAATGCCGACTTAAGTACAAGAAGACTGACTCTTCTTACTGTCGATGTTTTGAACCATTCCTGTGACGCTAGTTATAGATTCCGATGCTTCACTAGAGGTTTACTGTATCCCTTGGACCTTCTTATTGACAATGAAACACAGAAATTGCATAGGAATTAAATAGAAAAGGCACAATGCCGACTTAAGTACAAGAAGACTGACTCTTCATCCTGTCTATCTTTTGAACCGTTCCTGTTACACTAGTTATAGATTCCGATGCTTCACTTCAGGTTTACTGTATCCCTCTGACCATCCTATTGACGATGAAACACAGAAATTGCATCGGAATTAAATACAAAAGGCACAATGCCGACTTAAGTACAACAAGACTGACTCTTCCCACTGCCTATGTTTTGAACCATTCCTGTTACACTAGTTATAGATTCCGATGCTTCACTTCAGGTTTACTGTATCCTTGCACCTTCTTATTGGCGATGAAACACAGAAATTGAATCGGAATTAAATACAAAAGGCACAATGCCGACTTATGTACAAGAAGACTGACTCTTCTTACTGACTGGGCTTTGAACCATTCCTGAGACACTAGTTATAGACTCTGATGCTTCACTTCAGGTTTAATGTATGCCTTGGACCTTCTTATTGAAGATGAAACACAGAAATTGCATCGGAACTAAATACAAAAGGCACAATGAGGACTTAAGTAAAAGAATACTGACTCTTCTTACTGTCTATGCTTTGAACCATCCTTGTGACACTAGTTACAGATTCCGATGCGTCACTCCAGGTTTACTGTATCCCTTGGACCTTCTTATTGACGATGAAACTTAGAAATTGCATCGGAATTAAATACAAAAGGCACAATGCCGACTTTAGTACAAGAAGACTGACTCTTCTTACTGACTGGGTTTTGAACCATTCCTGTGACACTAGTTATAGATTCCGATGCTTCACTTCAGATTTACTGTATCCCTCTGACGTTCCTATTGACGATGAAACACAGAAATTGCGTCGGTATTAAATACAAAAGGCACAATGCCGAATTAAGTACAAGAAGACTGACTCTTCTTACTGTCTATGTTTTGAACCATTCCTGTGACACTAGTTATAGATTCTGATGCTTCACTCTAGGTTTACTGTATCCCTTGGACCTTCTTATTGACGATGAAACACGGAAATTGCATTGGAATTAAATAAAAAAGCCGCAATGCCGACATAAGTACAAGAGGACTGACTCATCTTACTGTCTATGATTTGAACCATTCCTGTGAGACGAGTTACAGATGCCGATGCTTCACTACAGGTTTACTGTATCCCTTGGACCTTCTTATTGACGATGAAACACAGAAATTGTATCGGAATTAAATAGAAACGGCACAATGCCGACTTAAGTACAATAAGACTGACTCTTCTTACTGACTATGCTTTGAACCATTTATGTGACTCTAGTTAATGATTCCGATGCTTCACTTCAGGTTTACTGTATCCCTTGGACCTTCTTATTGACGATGATACACAGCAATTGCATCGGAATTAAATAGAAAAGACACAATGCCGACTTAAGTGCAAGAAGACTGACTCTTCCTACTGTCTATGTTTTGAACCATTCCTGTGTCACTAGTTAAAGATTCCGATGCTTCACTCCAGGTTTACTGTATCCCTTGGACGTTCTTATTGATGACGAAACACAAAAATTGCATCGGAATTAAATACAAGAGGCACAATGCCGACTTAAGTTCAAGAAGACTGACTCTTCTTACTGACTATGCTTTGAACCATTCCTGTGACACTAGTTATAGATTCCGATGCTTCCATCCAGGTTTACTGTATCCCTTGGACCTTCTTATTGACGATGAAACACAGAAATTGCATCGGAATTAAATACAAAAGGCACAATGGCGACTTAAGTACTAGAAGACTGATTCTTCTTACTGACTATGATTTAAACCTTCATGTGACACTAGTTATAGGTGCAGGTGCTTCACTTCAGGTTTACTGTATCCCTTGGACCTTCCTATTGACGATGAAACACGGAAATTGCATCGTAAATAAATACAAAAGGCACAATGCCGGCTTAAGTACAAGAAGACTGACTCTTCTTACTGACTTTATTTTAAACCATTCCTGTGACATTAGTTACAGATTCTGATGCTTCACTTCAGGTTTACTGTATCCCTTGGACCTTCTTATTGACGAAGAAACACAGAAATTGCATCGGAATTAAATACTAAAGGCACAATGCCGAATTAAGTACAAGAAGACTGACTCTTCTTATTGTCGATGTTTTTGAACCATTCCTGTGACACTAGTTATAGATTCCGATGCTTCACTCCAGGTTTACTGTATCCCTTGGACCTTCTTATTGACGATGAAACACAGAAATTGCATAGGAATGAAATAGAAAAGGCACAATGCCGACTTAAGTACAAGAAGACTGACTCTTCCTACTGTCAATGCTTTGAACCATTCCTGTGACACTAGTTATAGATTCCGATGCTTCACTTCAGGTTTACTGCATCCCTCTGACCTTCGTATCTTCGATGAAACACAGAAATTGCATCGGATTTAAATACAAAAGGCACAATGCCGACTTAAGTACAAGAAGACTGACTCTTCTTACTGACTAAGTTTTGGACCATTCCTGTGACACTAGTTATAGATTCCGATGTTTCACTTCAGGTTTACTGTATACCTTGGACTTTCCTATTGACGATGAGACACACAAATCGCATCGGTATCAAATAGAAAGAGTACAATGCCGACTTAAGTACAAGGAGGCTGACTCTTCCTACTCTCTATTTTTGAACCATTCCTGTGACACTAGTTTTTTTATTCCGATGCTTCACTTGTGGTTTACTGTATCCCTCGGAACTTCTTATGGACGATGAAACACAGAAATTGCATCGGAATGAAATACAAAAGACACAATGCCGACATAAGTACAAGAAGACTGAATCTTCCAACTCCCTATGGTTTGAACCATTCCTCTGACACTAGTTATAGATTCCCATGCTTCACTTCAGGTTTACTGTATACGTCTGACCTTCTTATTGACGATGAAACACAGAAATTGCATCGGAATTAAATAGAATAGGCACAATACCGACTTAAGTACAGGAAGACTAACTCTTCCTACTTTCTATGTTTTGAACCTTTCCTGTGACACTAGTTATGTATTTCGATGCTTCACTTCTGGTTTACTGAATCCCTTGGACCTTCTTATTGACGATGAAACACACTAATTGCATCGGAATTAAATACAAAAGGCACAATGCCAACTTAAGTACAAGAAGACTGACTCTTCTTACTGACTATGTTTTGAACCATTCCTGTGACAATGGTTATAGATTCCGATGCTTGACTTCAGATTTACTGTATCCCTCTGACCTTCTTATTGACAATGAAACACAGAAATTGCATAGGAATTAAATAGAAAATGCACAATGCCGACTTAAGTACAAGAAGACTGACTCCTCATCCTGTCTATGTTTTGAACCGTTCCTGTTACACTAGTTATAGATTCCGATGCTTCACTTCAGGTTTACTGTATCCCACTGACCATGGTATTGACGATGAAACACAGAAATTGCATCGGAATTAAATACAAAAGGCACAATGCCGACTTATGTACAAGAAGACTGACTCTTCTTACTGACTATGGTTTGAACCATTCCTGAGACACTAGTTATAGACTCTGATGCTTCACTTCAGGTTTAATGTATCCCTTGGACCTTCTTATTGAAGATGAAACACAGAAATTGCATCGGAACTGAATACAAAACACACATGAGGACTTAAGTAAAAGAATACTGACTCTTCTTACTGTCTATGCTTTGAACCATCCCTGTGACACTAGTTACAGATTCCGATGCGTCACTCCAGGTTTACTGTATCCCTTGGACCTTCTTATTGACGATGAAACATAGAAATTGCATCGGAATTAAATACAAAAGGCACAATGCCGACTTTAGTACAAGAAGACTGACTCTTCTTACTGACTGTGTTTTGAACCATTCCTGTGACACTAGTTATAGATTCCGATGCTTCACTTCAGATTTACTGTATCCCTCTGACGTTCTTATTGACGATGAAACACAGAAATTGCGTCGGAATTAAATACAAAAGGCACAATGCCGAATTAAGTACAAGAAGACTGACTCTTCTTACTGTCTATGTTTTGAACCATTCCTGTGACACTAGTTATAGATTCCGATGCTTCACTCTAGGTTTACTGTATCCCTTGGACCTTCTTATTGACGATGAAGCACGGAAATTGCATCGGAATTAAATAAATAAATTGCCACAATGCCGACTTAAGTACAAGAGGACTGACTCATCTTACTGTCTATGATTTGAACCATTCCTGTGACACTAGTTACAGATGCCGATGCTTCACTACAGGTTTACTGTATCCCTTGGACCTTCTCATTGACGATGAAACACAGAAATTGTATTGGAATTAAATAGAAACGGCACAATGCCGACTTAAGTACATGAAGACTGACTCTTCTTACTGACTATGCTTTGAACCATTTATGTGACTCTAGTTAACGATTCCGATGCTTCACTTCAGGTTTACTGTATCCCTTGGACCTTCTTATTGACGATGATACACAGCAATTGCATCGGAATTAAATAGAAAAGACACAATGCCGAACTAAGTGCAAGAAGACTGACTCTTCCTACTGTCTATGTTTTGAACCATTCCTGTGTCACTAGTTAAAGATTCCGATGCTTCACTCCAGGTTTACTGTATCCCTTGGACCTTTTTATTGATGACGAAACACAGAAATTGCATCGGAAGTAAATACAAGAGGCACAATGCCGACTTAAGTTCAAGAAGACTGACTCTTCTTACTGACTATGTTTTGAACCATTCCTGTGACACTAGTTATAGATTCCGATGCTTCACTTCAGGTTTACTGTATCCCTCTGACCTTCTTATTGACGTTGAAACACAGAAATTGCATAGGAATTAAATAGAAAAGGCGCAATGCCGACTTAAGTACAATAAGACTGACTCTTCTTACTGACTATGTTTTGAACCATTCCTGTGACACTAGTTATAGATTCCGATGCTTCTCTTCAGGTTTACTGTATACCTTGGACCTTCGTATTGACGATGAGACACAGAAATCGCATCGGTATTAAATAGAAAGAGCACAATGCCGACTTAAGTACAAGAAGGCTGACTCTTCATACTCTCTATTCTTGAACCATTCCTGTGACACTTGTTTTTTTATTCCGATGCTTCACTTGAGGTTTACTGTATCCCTCGGAACTTCATATGGACGACGAAACACAGAAATTGCATCGGAATGAAATACAAAAGACACAATGCCGACATAAGTACAAGAAGACTGAATCTTCCAACTCCCTATGATTTCAACCATTCCTCTGGCACTAGTTATAGATTCCCATGCTTCACTTCAGGTTTACTGTATCCCTCTGACCTTCTTATTGACGATGAAACACAGAAATTGCATCGGAATTAAATAGAAAAGGCACAATACCGACTTAAGTACAGGAAGACTAACTCTTCCTACTTTCTATGTTTTGAACCATTCCTGTGACACTAGTTATAGATTTCGATGCTTCACTTCTGGTTTACTGAATCCCTTGGACCTTCTTATTGACGATGAAACACACTAATTGCATCGGAATTAAATACAAAAGGCACAATGCCAACTTAAGTACAAGAAGACTGGCTCTTCCCACTGTCTATGTTTTGAACCATTCCTGTTACACTAGTTAGAGATTCCGATGCTTCACTTCAGGTATACTGTATCCCTTGCAACTTCTTATTGACGATGAAACACAGAAATTGGATCAGAATTAAATACAAAAGGCACAATGCCGACTTATGTACAAGAAGACTGACTCTTCTTACTGACTATGCTTTGAACCATTCCTGAGACACTAGTTATAGACTCTGATGCATCACTTCAGGTTTAATGTATCCCTTGGACCTTCCTATTGAAGATGAAACACAGAAATTGCATCGGAACTAAACACAAAAGGCACAATGAGGACTTAAGTAAAAGAATACTGACTCTTCTTACTGTCTATGCTTTGAACCATCCCTCTGACACTAGTTACAGATTCCGATGCGTCACTCCAGGTTTACTGTATCCCTTGGACCTTCTTATTGACGATGATACACAGCAATTGCATCGGAACTAAATAGAAAAGACACAATGCCGACTTAAGTGGAAGAAGACTGACTCTTCCTACTGTCTATGTTTTGAACCATTCCTGTGTCACTAGTTAAAGGTTCCGATGCTTCACTCCAGGTTTACTGTATCCCTTGGACCTTCTTATTGATGACGAAACACAGAAATTGCATCGGAATTAAATACAAGAGACACAATGCCGACTTAAGTTCAAGAAGACTGAGTCTTCTTACTGACTATGTTTTTAACCATTCCTGTGACACTAGTTATAGACTCCGATGCTTCACTTCAGGTTTACTGTATCCCTCTGACCTTCTTATTGGCGATGAAACACAGAAATTGCATCGGAATTAAATACAAAAGGCACATTGCCGAATTAAGTATAAGAAGACTGACTCTTCTTACTGTCTATGATTTGAACCCTTCATGTGACACTAGTTATAGATTCCGATGCTTCACTCCAGGTTTACTGTATCCCTTGGACCTTCCTATTGACGATGAAACACAGAAATTGCATCGGAATTAAATACAAAAGGCACAATGGCGACTTAAGTACAAGAAGACTGATTCTTCTTACTGACTATGATTTGAACCATTCATGTGACACTAGTTATTTGTGCAGGTGCTTCACTTCGAGTTTACTGTATCCCTTGGACCTTCCTATTTACGATGAAACACAAAAATTGCATCGTAAATAAATACAAAAGTCACAATGCCGACTTAAGTACAAGAAGACTGACTCTTCTTACTGACTTTATTTTAAACCATTCCTGTGACACTAGTTACAGATTCTGATGCTTCACTTCAGGTTTACTGTATCGCTTGGACCTTCTTATTGACTATTAAACACAGAAATGGCATCGGAATTAAATACAAAAGGCACATTGCCGACTTAAGTACAAGAAGACTGACTCTTCTTATTGACTATGTTTTGAACCATTCCTGTGACACTAGGTATAGATTCCGATGCTTCACTCCAGGTTTACTGTATCCCTTGGACCTTCTTATTGACGATGAAACACAGAAATTGTATCGGAATTAAATAAAAAAGGCACAAAGCTGACTTAAGTACTAAAAGACTGACGCTACTAACTGTCTATGTTTTGAACCATTCCTGTGACACTAGTTATAGATTCCGATTCTTCACTCCAGGTTTACTATATCACTTGGACCTTCTTATTGGCGATGTAACACAGAAATTGCATAGGAATTAAATAGAAAAGGCACAATGCCGACTTAAGTACAAGAAGACTGACTCTTCCTACTGTCAATGCTTTGAACCATTCCTGTGACACTAGTTATAGATTCCGATGCTTCACTTCAGGTATACTGTATCCCTCTGGCCTTCTTATTGACGATGAAACACAGAAATTGCATCGGAATTAAATACGAAAGTCACAATGCCGACTTAAGTACAAGAAGACTGACGCTTCCCACTGTCTATGTTTTGAACCATTCCTGTTACACTAGTTATGGATTCCGATGCTTCACTTCAGGTTTACTGTATTACTTGGACCTTCTTATTGACGATGAAACACAGAAATTGCATCGGAATTAAATACAAAAGGCACAACGCCGACTTATGTATAAGAAGACTGATTCTTCTTACTGACTATGTTTGAACCATTCCTGTGACACAAGCTGTAGACTCTGATGCTTCACTTCAGGTTTACTGTATCCCTTGGTCCTTCTTATTGAAGATGAAACACAGAAATTGCATCGGAATTAAATACAAAAGGCACACTGCCGACTTTAGTACAAGAAGACTGACTCTTCTTACTGTCTATGATTCGATTCATTCCTGTGACACTAGCTATAGATTCTGATGTTTCACTCCAGGTTTACTGTATCCCTTGGACCTTCTTATTGACGATGAAACACAGAAATTGCATCGGAATTAAATACAAATGGCACAATGCCGACTTCAGTACAAGAGGACTGACTCTTCTTACTAACTATGTTTTGATACATTCCTGTGACACTAGTTATAGATTCCGATGCTTCACTTCAGGTTTACTGTATCCGTCTGAGCTTCTTATTGACGATGAAACACAGAAATTGCATCGGAATTAAATACAAAAGGCACAATGCCGGATTAAGTACAAGAAGACTGACTCTTCTTACTGTCTATGTTTTGAACCATTCATGTAACACTAGTTATAGATTCCGATGCTACACTCCAGGTTTACTGTATCCCTTGGACCTTCTTATTGACGATGAAACACAGAAATTGCATCGGAATTAAATAAAAAAGGCACAATGCCGACTTAAGCACAAGAAGACTGACTCTTCTTACTGCCTATGTTTTGAACCATTCCTGTGACACTAGTTATAGATTCCGATGCTTCACTCCAGGTTTACTATATCCCTTGGACCTTCTTATTGACGATGAAACACAGAAATTGCATCGGAGTTAAATAGAAAAGGTACAATGCCTACTTAAGTACAAGAAGACTGGCTCTTCCTACTGTCTATGATTTGAACCATTCCTGTGACACTAGTCATAGATTCCGATGCATCACTTCAGGTTTACTACATCCCTCTGACCTTCTTATTGACGATGAAACACAGAAATTGCATCGGAATTAAATACAAAAGGCACAATGCCGACTTAAGTACAAGAAGACTGTCTCTTCCCACTGTCTATGTTTTGAACTATTAATGTGACACTAGTTATAGATTCCGATGCTTCACTTCAGGTTTACTGTATCCCTTGGACCTTCTTATTGACGATGAAACACAGAAATTGCATCGGAATTAAATACAAAAGGCACAATGCCGACTTAAGTACAAGAAGAATGACTCTTCTTACTGACTATGCTTTGAACCATTCCCGTGACACTAGTTTTAGATTCCGATGCTTCACTTCAGGTTTACTGTATTCCTTTGACGTTCTTATTGACGATGAAACACAGCAATTGCATCGGAATTAAATAGAAAAAGCACAATGTCGACTTAAGTGCAAGAAGACTGACTCTTCCTACTGTCTATGTTTTGAACCATTCCTGTGTCACTAGTTATAGATTCCGATGCTTCATGCCAGGTTTACTGTATCCCTTCGACCTTCTTATTGACGATGAAACACAGAAATTGCATCGGAAATAAATACAAAATGCACAATGCCGACTTAAGTACAAGAAGACTTACTCTTCTTACTGACTATGCTTTGAACAATGCCTGTGACACTAGTTATAGATTACGATGCTTCACTTCAGGTTTACTGTATCCCTCTGACCTTCTTATTGACGATGAAACACAGAAATTGCATCGGAATTAAATACAAAAGGCACAATGCCGAATCAAGTACAAGAAGACAGATTCTTCTCAGTGTCTATGTTTTGAACCATTCCTGTGACACTAGTTATAGAATCCGATGCTTCACTCCAGGTTTACTGTATCCCTTGGACCTTCTTATTGACGATGAAACACAGAAATTGCATCGGAAATAAATACAAAAGGCACAATACCAACTTAAGTACAAGAAGACTGACTCTTCTTACTGACTATGCTTTGATCCATTCCTGTGACACTAGTTATAGATACTGATGCTTCACTTCAGGTTTACTGTAACACTTGGACCTTCTTATTGACGATGAAACACAGAAATTGCATCGGAATTAAATACAAAAGGCACAATGCCGACTTAAGTACAAGAAGACTGACTCTTCTTACTGACTATGATTTGAGCCATTCCTGTGACACTAGTTATAGATTCCGATGCTTGACTTCAGATTTACTGTAACCCTTTGACCTTCTAATTGACGATGAAACACAGAAATTGCATCGGAATTAAATACTAAAGGCACAATGCCGAATTAAGGACAAGAAGACTGACTCTCCTTACTGTCGATGATTCGTACCATTCCTGCGACACTAGTCATAGATTCCGATGATTCACTCCAGGTTTACTGTATCCCTTGGACCTTCTTATTGACGATGAAACACAGAAATTGCATAGGAACTAAATAGAAAAGGCACAATGCCGACTTAAGTACAAGAAGACTGACTCTTCTTACTGTCTATGTTTTGAACCATCCCTGTGTCACTAGTTATAGATTCTGATGCTTCACTTCAGGTTTACTGTATCCCTCCGACCTTCTTATTGTCGATGAAACACTGAAATTGCATCGGAATTAAATACAAAAGTCACAATGCCGGCTTAAGTACAAGAAGACTGACTTTTCCCACTGTCTATGTTTTGAACCATTCCTGTTACACTAGTTATAGATTCCGATGCTTCACTTTAGGTTTACTGTATCCCTTTGACCTTCTTATTGACGATGAAACACAGAAATTACATCGGAATTAAATACAAAAGGCACAATGCCGACTTATGTACAAGAAGACTGACTCTTCTTACTGACCATGTTTTGAACCATTCCTGTGACACTAGTTATAGATTCCGATGCTTCACTTTAGGTTTACTGTATCCCTTGGACCTTCTTATTGACGATGAAACACAGAAATTACATCGGAATTAAATACAAAAGGCACATTGCCGACTTATGTACAAGAAGACTGACCCTTCTTACTGCCTATGCTTTGATTCATTCCTGTGACGCTAGTAATAGATTCCGATGCTTCACACCAGGTTTACTGTATCCCTTGGACCTTCTTATTGACGATGAAACATAGAAATTGCATCGGAATTAAATACAAAAGGCACAAGGAAGACTTAAGTACAAGATGGCTGACTCTTCTTACTGACTATGTTTTAAACCATTATTGTGCTACTAGTTATAGATTCCGATGCTTCACTCCCGGTTTACTGTATCCCTTGGACCTTCTTATTAACGATGAAACACAGAAATTGCATCGGAATTAAATAGAAAAGGCACAATGCCGACTTAAGTGCAAGAAGACTGACTCTTCCTACTGTCTATGTTTTGAACCATTCCTGTTTCACTAGTTATAGATTCCGATGTTTCAATCCAGGTTTACTATATCCCTTGGACCTTCTTATTGACGATGAAACACAGAAATTGCATTGGAATTAAATAGAAAAGGCACAATGCCGACTTAAGTACAAGAAGACTGACTCTTCTTACAGACTATGTTTTGAACCATTCCTGTTACACTAGTTATAGATTCCGATGCTTCACTTCAGCTTTACTGAATCCCTTGGACCTTCTTATTGACGATGTAACACAGAAATTGCATCGGAATTAAATACAAACGGCACAATGCCGACTTATGTACAAGAAGACTGACTCTTCTTACTGACTATGTTTTGAACCAGTCCTGTGACACTAGCTATAGACTCTGATGCTTCACTTTAGGTTTACTGTATCCCTTGGACCTTCTTATTGACGATGAAACACTGAAATTGCATCGGAATTAAATACAAAAGGCACAACGCCGGCTTTAGTACAAGAAGACTCACACTTCTTACTGACTATGTTTTGATTAATTCCTGTGACACTACGCTCCTGGAAATGGAAAAAAGAACACATCGACACCGGTGTGTCAGACCCACCGTACTTGCTCCGGATACTGCGAGAGGGCTGTACAAGCAATGATCACACGCACGGCGCAGCGGACACACCAGGAAACGCGGTGTTGGCCGTCGAATGGTGCTAGCTGCGCAGCATTTGTGCACCGCCGCCGTCAGTGTCAGCCAGTTTGCCGTGGCATACGGAGCTCCATCGCAGTCTTTAACACTGGTAGCATGCCGCGACAGCGTGGACGTGAACCGTATGTGCAGTTGACGGACTTTGAGCGAGGGCGTATAGTGGGCATGCGGGAGGCCGGGTGGACGTACCGCCGAATTGCTCAACACGTGGGGCGTGAGGTCTCCACAGTACATCGATGTTGTCGCCAGTTGTCGGCGGAGTGTGCACGTGCCCGTCGACCTGGGACTGGACCGCAGCGACGCACGGATGCACGCCAAGACCGTAGGATCCTACGCAGTGCCGTAGGGGACCGCACCGCCACTTCCCAGCAAATTAGGGACACTGTAGCTCCTGGGGTATCGGCGAGGACCATTCGCAACCGTCTCCATGAAGCTGGGCTACGGTCCCGCACACCGTTAGGCCGTCTTCCGCTCACGCCCCAACATCGTGCAGCCCGCCTCCAGTGGTGTCGCGACAGGCGTGAATGGAGGGACGAATGGAGACGTGTCGTCTTCAGCGATGAGAGTCGCTTCTGCCTTGGTGCCAATGATGGTCGTATGCGTGTTTAGCGCCGTGCAGGTGAGCGCCACAATCAGGGCTGCATATGACCGAGGCACACAGGGCCAACACCCGGCATCATGGTGTGGGGAGCGATCTCCTACACTGGCCGTACACCACTGGTGATCGTCGAGGGGACACTGAATAGTGCACGGTACATCCAAACCGTCATCGAACCCATCGTTCTACCATTCCTAGACCGGCAAGGGAACTTGCTGTTCCAACAGGACAATGCACGTCCGCATGTATCCCGTGCCACCCAACGTGCTCTAGAAGGTGTAAGTTAATTACCCTGGCCAACAAGATCTCCGGATCTGTCCCCCATTGAGCATGTTTGGGACTGGATGAAGCGTCGTCTCACGCGGTCTGCACGTCCAGCACGAACGCTTGTCCAACTGTGGCGCCAGGTGGAAATGGCATGGCAAGCCGTTCCACAGGACTACATCCAGCATCTCTACGATCGTCTCCATGGGAGAATAGCAGCCTGCATTGCTGTAAAAGGTGGATATACACTGTACTAGTGCCGACATTGTGCATGCTCTGTTGCCTGTGTCTATGTGCCTGTGGTTCTGTCAGTGTGATCATGTGATGTATCTGACCCCAAGAATGTGTCAATAAAGTTTCCCCTTCCTGGGACAATGAATTCACGGTGTTCTTATTTCAATTTCCAAGAGTGTAGTTATAGATTCCGATGGTTCACTCCAGGTTTACTGTATCCCTTGGACCTTCTCATTGACGATGAAACATAGAAATTGCATCGGAATTAAATACAAAAGGCACAATGCCGACTTAAGTACAAGAAGACTGACTCTTCTTACTGACTATGTTTTGAACCATTCCTGTAACACTAGTTATAGATTCCGATGCTTCACTTCAGGTTTACTGTATCCTTGGACCTTCTTATTGACGATGAAACACAGCAATTGCATCGAACTTAAATAGAAAAGGCACAATGCCGACTTAAGTGCAAGAAGACTGACTCTTCCTACTGTCTATGATTTGAACCATTCCTGTGTCACTAGTTATAGATTCCGATGCTTCACTCCAGGTTTACTGTATCCCTTGGAATTTCTTATTGACGATGAAACACGGAAATGTCATCGGAATTAAATACAAAAGGCACAATGCCGACTTAAGTACAAGAAGACTGACTCTTCTTACTGACTATGTTTTGAACCATTCCTGTGACACTAGTTATAGATTCCGTTGCTTCCCTTCAGGTTTACTGTATCCCTCTGACCTTTTTATTAACGATGAAACACCGAAATTTCATCGGAATTTAATACAAAAGGCACAATGCCGAATTAAGTACAAGGAGACTGACTCTTCTTACTGTCTATGTTTTGAACCGTTCATGTGACACTAGTTATAGATTCCGATGCTTCACTCCAGGTTTACTGTATCCCTTGGACCTTCTGATTGACGATGAAACACAGAAATTGCATCGGAATTAAATACTAAAGCCACAATGGCGACTTAAGTACAAGAAGTCTGACTCTTCTTACTGACTATGATTTTAACCATTCATGTGACACTAGTTATAGATTCCGGTGCCTCACTTCAGGTTTACTGTATCCCTTGGACCTTCTTATTGACGATGAAACACAGAAATTGCATCGGAAATAAATACAAAAGGCACAATGCCGACTTAAGTACAAGAAGACTGACTCTTCTTACTGACTATGTTTAGAACCATTCCTGTGACACTAGTTATAGATTCTGATGCTTCACTTCAGGTTTACAGTATCTCCTGGACCTTCTTATTGACGATGGAACACAGAAATTGCAACGGAATTGAATACAAAATGCACATTGCCGACTTAAGTACAAGAAGACTGACTCTTCTTACTGACTATGTTTTGAACCATTCCTGTGACACTAGTTATAGATTCCGATGCTTGACTTCAGATTTACTGTATCCCTCTGACCTTCTTATTGACGATGAAACACGGAAATAGCATCGGAATTAAATACTAAAGGCACAATGCCGAGTTAAGTACAAGAAGACTGACTCTTCTTACTGTCGATGTTTTGAACCATTCCTGTGACACTAGTTATAGATTCCGATGCTTCACTCCAGGTATACTGTATCCCTTGGACCTTCTTATTGACGATGAAACACAGAAATTGCATCGGAATTAAATAAAAAAGCACAATGCTAACTTAAGTACAAGAAGACTGACGCTACTTACTGTCTATGTTTTGACCCATTCCTGTGACACTAGTTATAGATTCCGATGCTTCACACCATTTTTACTATATCCCTTGGACCTTCTTATTGACGATGAAACATAGAAATTGGATAGGAATTAAATAGAAAAGGCACAATGCCGACTGAAGTACAAGAAGACTGACTCTTCCTACTGTCCATGTCTTGAACCATTCCTGTGACACTAGTTATAGATTCCGGTGCTTCAGTTCAGGTTTACGATAACCCTCTGACTTTCTTATTAACGATGAAACACAGAAATTGCATCGGAATTAAATACAAAAGTCACAATGAGAAACTTAAGTACAAGAAGACTGACTCTTCTTACTGACTATGTTTTGAACCATTCCTGTGACACTAGTTACAGATTCCGATGCTTCACTTCAGCGCTACTGTATCCCTCTGACCTTCTTATTGACGATGAAACACAGAAATTCCATCGGAATTAAATGCAAAAGGCACAATGCTAACTTAAGTACAAGAAGACTGACGCTACTTACAGTCTATGTTTTGACCCATTCCTGTGACACTAGTTATCGATTCCGATGCTTCACTCCATTTTTACTATATCCCTTGGACCTTCTTATTGACGATGAAACATAGAAATTGGATAGGAATTAAATAGAAAAGGCACAATGCCGACTGAAGTACAAGAAGACTGACTCTTCCTACAGTCCATGTTTTGAACCATTCCTGTGACACTAGTTATAGATTCCGGTGCTTCAGTTCAGGTTTACTATAACCCTCTGACTTTCTTATTGACGTTGAAACACAGAAATTGCATCGGAATTAAATACAAAAGTCACAATGAGAAACTTAAGTACAAGAAGACTGACTCTTCCCACTGTCTATGTTTTGAACCATTCCTGTTACACTAGTTATAGATTCCGATGCTTCACTTCAGGTTTACTGTATCCGTTGGACCTTCTTATTGACGATGAAACACAGAAATTGCATCGGAGTTAAATACAAAAGGCACAATGCCGACTTATGTACAAGAAGACTGACTCTTCTTACTGACTATGTTTTGAACCATTCCTGTGACACTAGCTATAGACTCTGATGCTTCACTTCCGGTTTACTGTATCCCTTGGACCTTCTTATTGAAGATTATACACAGAAATTGCATCAGAATTAAATACAAAAGGCACAATGCCGACTTAAGTACAAGAAGACTGACTCTTCTTACTGACTATGTTTTGAACCATTCCTGTGACACTAGTTACTGATTCCGATGCTTCACTTCAGCGCTTCTGTATCCCTCTGACCTTCTTATTGCCTATGAAACACAGAAATTGCATCGGAATTAAATACAAAAGGCACAATGCCGACTTAAGTACAAGACGACTGACTCTTCTTACTGTCTATGTGTTGAACCATTCCTGTGACACTAGTTATAGATTCCGATGCTTCACTTCAGGTTTACTGTATCCCATGGACCTTCTTATTGACGATGAAACACAGAAATTGCATCGGAATTAAATAAAAAAGGCACAATGCCGACATAAGTACAAGAAGACTGACTCTTCTTACTGACTATGTTTTGAACCATTCATGTGACACTAGTTATAGATTCCGGTGCTTCACTTCAGTTTTACTGTATCCCTTGGACCTTCTTATTGACGATAAAACACAGGAATTGCATCCGAAATAAATACAAAAGGCACAATGCCGACTTAAGTACAAGAAGACTGACTCTTCTTACTGACTATGCTTTGAACTATTCCTGTGACACTAGTTATAGATTCTGATGCTTCACTCCAGGTTTACTGTATCCCTTGGACCTTCTTATTGACGATGAAACACAGAAATTGAATCGGAATTAAATAAAAAAGGCACAACGCCGACTTAAGCACAAGAAGACTGACTCTTCTTACTGCCTATGTTTGAACCATTCCTGTGACACTAGTTATAGATTCCGATGCTTCACTCTAGGTTTATTATATCCCTTGGACCTTCTTATTGACGATGAAACACAGAAATTGCATCGGAGTTAAATAGAAAAGGTACAATGCCTACTTAAGTACAAGAAGACTGACTCTTCCTACTGTCTATGTTTTGAACCATTCCTGTGACACTAGTCATAGATTCCGATGCATCACTTCAGGTTTACTGCATCCCTCTGACCATCTTATTGACGATGAAACACAGAAATTGCATCGGAATTAAATACAAAAGGCACAATGCCGACTTAAGTACAAGAAGACTGACTCTTCCCACTGTCTATGTTTTGAACTATTAATGTGACTCTAGTTATAGATTCCGATGCTTCACTTCAGGTTTACTGTATCCCTTGGACCCTCTTATTGACGATGAAACACAGAAATTGCATCGGAAATAAATACAAAGGGCACAATGCCGACTTAAGTACAAGATGACTTACTCTTCTTACTGACTATGCTTTGAACAATGCCTGTGACACTAGTTATAGATTACGATGCTTCTCTTCAAGTTTACTGTATTCCTCTGACCTTCTTATTGACGATGAAACAAAGAAATTGCATCGGAATTAAATACAAAAGGCACAATGACGAATCAAGTACAAGAAGACAGACTCTTCTTAGTGTCTATGTTTTGAACCATTCCTGTGACACTAGTTATAGAATCCGATGCTTCACTCCAGGTTTTCTGTATCCCTTGGACCTTCTTATTGACGATGAAACACAGAAATTGCATCGGAAATAAATACAAAAGGCACAATACCAACTTAAGTACAAGAAGACTGACTCTTCTTACTGACTATGCTTTGATCCATTCCTGTGACACTAGTTATAGATACTGATGCTTCACTTCAGGTTTACTGTAACCCTTGGACCTTCTTATTGACGATGAAACACAGAAATTGCATCGGAATTAAATACTAAAGGCACAATGCCGAATTAAGTACAAGAAGACTGACTCTCCTTACTGTCGATTATTCGTACCATTCCTGTGACACTAGTCATAGATTCCGATGCTTCACTCCAGGTTTACTGTATCCCTTGGACCTTCTTATTGACGATGAAACACAGAAAATGCATCGGAATTAAGGAAAAAAGGCACAATGCCGACTTATGTACAAGAAGACTGACGCTACTTACTGTCCATGTTTTGAACCATTCCTGTGACACTAGTTATAGATTCCAATGCTTCACTCCCGGTTTACTATATCCCTTGGACCTTCTTATTGACGATGAAACACAGAAATTGCATAGGAACTAAATAGAAAAGGCACAATGCCGACTTAAGTACAAGAAGACTGACTCTTCTTACTGTCTATGTTTTGAACCATCCCTGTGTCACTAGTTATAGATTCTGATGCTTCACTTCAGGTTTACTGTATCCCTCCGACCTTCTTATTGACGATGAAACACAGAAATTGCATCGGAATTAAATACAAAAGTCACAATTCCGACTTTTGTACAAGAAGACTGACTCTTCTTACTGACTATGTTTTGATTCATTCCTGTGACGCTAGTAATAGATTCCGATGCTTCACACCAGGTTTACTGTATCCCTTGGACCTTCTTATTGACGATGAAACATAGAAATTGCATCGGAATTAAATACAAAAGGCACAATGAAAACTTAAGTACAAGAAGACTGACTCTTCTTACTGACTATGTTTTAAACCATTTTTGTGCCACTAGTTATAGATTCCGTTGCTTCACTCCCGGTTTTCTGTATCCCTTGGACCTTCTTATTAACGATGAAACACAAAAATTGCATCGGAATTAAATAGAAAAGCACAATACCGACTTAAGTGCAAGAAGACTGACTCTTCCTACTGTCTATGTTTTGAACCGTTCCTGTTTCACTAGTTATAGATTCCGATGTTTCAATCCAGTTTTACTATATCCCTTGGACCCTCTTATTGACGATGAAACACAGAAATTGCATAGGAATTAAATAGAAAAGGCACAATGCCGACTTAAGTACAAGATTATTGACTCCTCTGACTGTCTATGTTTTGAACATCCCTGTGACACTAGTTATAGATTCCGATGCTTCACTTCAGGTTTACTGTATCCCTTTGACCTTCTTATTGCCGATGAAACACTGAAATTGCATCGGAATTATATACAAAGGGCACAATGTCGACTTTAGTACAAGAAGACTGACTCTTCTTACTGACTATGTTTTGAACCATTCCTGTTACACTAGTTATAGATTCCGATGCTTCACTTCAGGTTTACTGAATCCCTTGGACTTTCTTATTGACGATGTAACACTGAAATTGCATCGGAATTAAATACAAACGGCACAATGCTGACTTATGTCCAAGAAGACTGACTCTTCTTACTGACTATGTTTTGAACCATTCCTGTGACACTAGCTATAGACTCTGATGCTTCACTTCAGGTTTACTGTATCCCTTGGACCTTCTTATTGAAGATGAAACACAGAAATTGCATCGGAATTAAATACAAAAGGCACAATGCTGACTTAAGTACAAGAATACTGACTCTTCTTACTGTCTATGTTTTGAACCATCCCTGTGACACTAGTTATGGATTCCGATGCTTCACTTTAGGTTTACTGTATCCCTTGGACCTTCTTATTGACGATGAAACACTGAAATTGCATCGGAATTAAATACAAAAGGCACAACGCCGACTTTAGTACAAGAAGACTCACACTTCTTACTGACTATGTTTTGATTAATTCCTGTGACACTACACTCCTGGAAATGGAAAAAAGAACACATCGACACCGGTGTGTCAGACCCACCATACTTGCTCCGGACACTGCGAGAGGGCTGTACAAGCAATGATCACACGCACGGCACAGCGGACACACCAGGAACCGCGGTGTTGGCCGTCGAATGGTGCTAGCTGCGCAGCATTTGTGCACCGCCGCCGTCAGTGTCAGCCAGTTTGCCGTGGCATACGGAGCTCCATCGCAGTCTTTAACACTGGTAGCATGCCGCGACAGCGTGGACGTGAACCGTATGTGCAGTTGACGGACTTTGAGCGAGGGCGTATAGTGGGCATGCGGGAGGCCGGGTGGACGTACCGCCGAATTGCTCAACACGTGGGGCGTGAGGTCTCCACAGTACATCGATGTTGTCGCCAGTTGTCGGCGGAGTGTGCACGTGCCCGTCGACCTGGGACTGGACCGCAGCGACGCACGGATGCACGCCAAGACCGTAGGATCCTACGCAGTGCCGTAGGGGACCGCACCGCCACTTCCCAGCAAATTAGGGACACTGTAGCTCCTGGGGTATCGGCGAGGACCATTCGCAACCGTCTCCATGAAGCTGGGCTACGGTCCCGCACACCGTTAGGCCGTCTTCCGCTCACGCCCCAACATCGTGCAGCCCGCCTCCAGTGGTGTCGCGACAGTCGTGAATGGAGGGACGAATGGAGACGTGTCGTCTTCAGCGATGAGAGTCGCTTCTGCCTTGGTGCCAATGATGGTCGTATGCGTGTTTAGCGCCGTGCAGGTGAGCGCCACAATCAGGGCTGCATATGACCGAGGCACACAGGGCCAACACCCGGCATCATGGTGTGGGGAGCGATCTCCTACACTGGCCGTACACCACTGGTTATCGTCGAGGGGACACTGAATAGAGCACGGTACATCCAAACCGTCATCGAACCCATCGTTCTACCATTCCTAGACCGGCAAGGGAACTTGCTGTTCCAACAGGACAATGCACGTCCGCATGTATCCCGTGCCACCCAACGTGCTCTAGAAGGTGTAAGTTAACTACCCTGGCCAGCAAGATCTCCGGATCTGTCCCCCATTGAGCATGTTTGGGACTGGATGAAGCGTCGTCTCACGCGGTCTGCACGTCCAGCACGAACGCTTGTCCAACTGTGGCGCCAGGTGGAAATGGCATGGCAAGCCGTTCCACAGGACTACATCCAGCATCTCTACGATCGTCTCCATGGGAGAATAGCAGCCTGCATTGCTGTGAAAGGTGGATATACACTGTACTAGTGCCGACATTGTGCATGCTCTGTTGCCTGTGTCTATGTGCCTGTGGTTCTGTCAGTGTGATCATGTGATGTATCTGACCCCAAGAATGTGTCAATAAAGTTTCCCCTTCCTGGGACAATGAATTAACGGTGTTCTTATTTCAATTTCCAAGAGTGTAGTTATAGATTCCGATGGTTCACTCCAGGTTTACTGTATCCCTTGGACCTTCTTATTGACGATGAAACATAGAAATTGCATCGGAATTAAATACAAAAGGCACAATGCCGACTTAAGTACAAGAAGACTGACTCTTCTTACTGACTATGTTTTGAACCATTCCTGTAACACTAGTTATAGATTCCGATGCTTCACTTCAGGTTTACTGTATCCCTTGGACCTTCTTATTGACGATGAAACACAGCAATTGCATCGGACTTAAATAGAAAAGGCACAATGCCGACTTAAGTGCAAGAAGACTGACTCTTCCTACTGTCTATGATTTGAACCATTCCTGTGTCACTAGTTATAGATTCCGATGCTTCACTCCAGGTTTACTGTATCCCTTGGAATTTCTTATTGACGATGAAACACGGAAATGTCATCGGAATTAAATACAAAAGGCACAATGCCGACTTAAGTACAACAAGACTGACTCTTCTTACTGACTATGTTTTGAACCATTCCTGTGACACTAGTTATAGATTCCGTTGCTTCACTTCAGGTTTACTGTATCCCTCTGACCTTTTTATTAACGATGAAACACCGAAATTTCATCGGAATTTAATACAAAAGGCACAATGCCGAATTAAGTACAAGGAGACTGACTCTTCTTACTGTCTATGTTTTGAACCGTTCATGTGACACTAGTTATAGATTCCGATGCTTCACTCCAGGTTTACTGTATCCCTTGGACCTTCTGATTGACGATGAAACACAGAAATTGCATCGGAATTAAATACTAAAGCCACAATGGCGACTTAAGTACAAGAAGTCTGACTCTTCTTACTGACTATGATTTTAACCATTCATGTGACACTAGTTATAGATTCCGGTGCCTCACTTCAGGTTTACTGTATCCCTTGGACCATCTTATTGACGATGAAACACAGAAATTGCATCGGAAATAAATACAAAAGGCACAATGCCGACTTAAGTACAAGAAGACTGACTCTTCTTACTGACTATGTTTTGAACCATTCCTGTGACACTCGTTATAGATTCCGATGCTTGACTTCAGATTTACTGTATCCCTCTGACCTTCTTATTGACGATGAAACACAGAAATAGCATCGGAATTAAATACTAAAGGCACAATGCCGAATTAAGTACAAGAAGACTGACTCTTCTTACTGTCGATGATTTGAACCATTCCTGTGACACTAGTTATAGATTCCGATGTTCACTCCAGGTTTACTGTATCCCTTGGACCTTCTTATTGACGATGAAACACAGAAATTGCATCGGAATTAAATAAAAAAGGCACAATGCTAACTTAAGTACAAGAAGACTGACTCTTCTTACTGACTATGTTTTGAACCATTCCTGTGACACTAGTTACAGATTCCGATGCTTCACTTCAGCGCTTCTGTATCCCTCTGAACTTCTTATTGCCTATGAAACACAGAAATTGCATCGGAATTAAATGCAAAAGGCACAATGCGGGATTAAGTACACGAAGACTGACTCTTCTTACTGTCTATCTTTTGAACCATTCATGTGACACTAGTTATTGATTCCGATGCTTCACTCCAGGTTTACTGTATCCCTAGGACCTTCTTATTGACGATGAAACACATAAATTGCTTCGGAATTAAATACAAAAGGCACAATGGCGACTTACGTACAAGAAGACTGACTCTTCTTACTGGCTACGTTTTGAACCATTCATGTGACACTAGTTATAGATTCCGGTGCTTCACTTCAGGTTTACTGTATCCCTTGGACCTTCGTAATGACGATGAAACACAGAAATTGCATCGGAATTAAATACAAAAGGCACAATGCCGACTTAAGTACAAGACGACTGACTCTTCTTACTGTCTATGTGTTGAACCATTCCTGTGACACTAGTTATAGATTCCGATGCTTCACTTCAGGTTTACTGTATCCCATGGACCTTCTTATTGACGATGAAACACAGAAATTGCATCGGAATTAAATAAAAAAGGCACAATGCCGACATAAGTACAAGAAGACTGACTCTTCTTACTGACTATGTTTTGAACCATTCATGTGACACTAGTTATAGATTCCGGTGCTTCACTTCAGTTTTACTGTATCCCTTGGACCTTCTTATTGACGATAAAACACAGGAATTGCATCCGAAATAAATACAAAAGGCACAATGCCGACTTAAGTACAAGAAGACTGACTCTTCTTACTGACTATGCTTTGAACTATTCCTGTGACACTAGTTATAGATTCTGATGCTTCACTCCAGGTTTACTGTATCCCTTGGACCTTCTTATTGACGATGAAACACAGAAATTGAATCGGAATTAAATAAAAAAGGCACAACGCCGACTTAAGCACAAGAAGACTGACTCTTCTTACTGCCTATGTTTTGAACCATTCCTGTGACACTAGTTATAGATTCCGATGCTTCACTCTAGGTTTATTATATCCCTTGGACCTTCTTATTGACGATGAAACACAGAAATTGCATCGGAGTTAAATAGAAAAGGTACAATGCCTACTTAAGTACAAGAAGACTGACTCTTCCTACTGTCTATGTTTTGAACCATTCCTGTGACACTAGTCATAGATTCCGATGCATCACTTCAGGTTTACTGCATCCCTCTGACCATCTTATTGACGATGAAACACAGCAATTGCATCGGAATTAAATACAAAAGGCACAATGCCGACTTAAGTACAAGAAGACTGACTCTTCCCACTGTCTATGGTTTGAACTATTAATGTGACTGTAGTTATAGATTCCGATGCTTCACTTCAGGTTTACTGTATCCCTTGGACCCTCTTATTGACGATGAAACACAGAAATTGCATCGGAAATAAATACAAAGGGCACAATGCCGACTTAAGTACAAGATGACTTACTCTTCTTACTGACTATGCTTTGAACAATGCCTGTGACACTAGTTATAGATTACGATGCTTCTCTTCAGGTTTACTGTATTCCTCTGACCTTTTTATTGACGATGAAACAAAGAAATTGCATCGGAATTAAATACAAAAGGCACAATGCCGAATCAAGTACAAGAAGACAGACTCTTCTTAGTGTCTATGTTTTGAACCATTCCTGTGACACTAGTTATAGAATCCGATGCTTCACTCCAGGTTTTCTGTATCCCTTGGACCTTCTTATTGACGATGAAACACAGAAATTGCATCGGAAATAAATACAAAAGGCACAATACCAACTTAAGTACAAGAAGACTGACTCTTCTTACTGACTATGCTTTGATCCATTCCTGTGACACTAGTTATAGATACTGATGCTTCACTTCAGGTTTACTGTAACCCTTGGACCTTCTTATTGACGATGAAACACAGAAATTGCATCGGAATTAAATACTAAAGGCACAATGCCGAATTAAGTACAAGAAGACTGACTCTCCTTACTGTCGATTATTCGTACCATTCCTGTGACACTAGTCATAGATTCCGATGCTTCACTCCAGGTTTACTGTATCCCTTGGACCTTCTTATTGACGATGAAACACAGAAAATGCATCGGAATTAAGGAAAAAAGGCACAATGCCGACTTATGTACAAGAAGACTGACGCTACTTACTGTCCATGTTTTGAACCATTCCTGTGACACTAGTTATAGATTCCAATGCTTCACTCCCGGTTTACTATATCCCTTGGACCTTCTTATTGACGATGAAACACAGAAATTGCATAGGAACTAAATAGAAAAGGCACAATGCCGACTTAAGTACAAGAAGACTGACTCTTCTTACTGTCTATGTTTTGAACCATCCCTGTGTCACTAGTTATAGATTCTGATGCTTCACTTCAGGTTTACTGTATCCCTCCGACCTTCTTATTGACGATGAAACACAGAAATTGCATCGGAATTAAATACAAAAGTCACAATTCCGACTTTTGTACAAGAAGACTGACTCTTCTTACTGACTATGTTTTGATTCATTCCTGTGACGCTAGTAATAGATTCCGATGCTTCACACCAGGTTTACTGTATCCCTTGGACCTTCTTATTGACGATGAAACATAGAAATTGCATCGGAATTAAATACAAAAGGCACAATGAAGACTTAAGTACAAGAAGACTGACTCTTCTTACTGACTATGTTTTAAACCATTTTTGTGCCACTAGTTATAGATTCCGTTGCTTCACTCCCGGTTTTCTGTATCCCTTGGACCTTCTTATTAACGATGAAACACAAAAATTGCATCGGAATTAAATAGAAAAGCACAATACCGACTTAAGTGCAAGAAGACTGACTCTTCCTACTGTCTATGTTTTGAACCATTCCTGTTTCACTAGTTATAGATTCCGATGTTTCAATCCAGGTTTACTATATCCCTTGGACCCTCTTATTGACGATGAAACACAGAAATTGCATAGGAATTAAATAGAAAAGGCACAATGCCGACTTAAGTACAAGATTATTGACTCCTCTGACTGTCTATGTTTTGAACATCCCTGTGACACTAGTTATAGATTCCGATGCTTCACTTCAGGTTTACTGTATCCCTTTGACCTTCTTATTGCTGATGAAACACTGAAATTGCATCGGAATTATATACAAAGGGCACAATGTCGACTTTAGTACAAGAAGACTGACTCTTCTTACTGACTATGTTTTGAACCATTCCTGTTACACTAGTTATAGATTCCGATGCTTCACTTCAGGTTTACTGAATCCCTTGGACTTTCTTATTGACGATGTAACACTGAAATTGCATCGGAATTAAATACAAACGGCACAATGCTGACTTATGTCCAAGAAGACTGACTCTTCTTACTGACTATGTTTTGAACCATTCCTGTGACACTAGCTATAGACTCTGATGCTTCACTTCAGGTTTACTGTATCCCTTGGACCTTCTTATTGAAGATGAAACACGGAAATTGCATCGGAATTAAATACAAAAGGCACAATGCTGACTTAAGTACAAGAATACTGACTCTTCTTACTGTCTATGTTTTGAACCATCCCTGTGACACTAGTTATGGATTCCGATGCTTCACTTTAGGTTTACTGTATCGCTTGGACCTTCTTATTGACGATGAAACACTGAAATTGCATCGGAATTAAATACAAAAGGCACAACGCCGACTTTAGTACAAGAAGACTCACACTTCTTACTGACTATGTTTTGATTAATTCCTGTGACACTACACTCCTGGAAATGGAAAAAAGAACACATCGACACCGGTGTGTCAGACCCACCATACTTGCTCCGGACACTGCGAGAGGGCTGTACAAGCAATGATCACACGCACGGCACAGCGGACACACCAGGAACCGCGGTGTTGGCCGTCGAATGGTGCTAGCTGCGCAGCATTTGTGCACCGCCGCCGTCAGTGTCAGCCAGTTTGCCGTGGCATACGGAGCTCCATCGCAGTCTTTAACACTGGTAGCATGCCGCGACAGCGTGGACGTGAACCGTATGTGCAGTTGACGGACTTTGAGCGAGGGCGTATAGTGGGCATGCGGGAGGCCGGGTGGACGTACCGCCGAATTGCTCAACACGTGGGGCGTGAGGTCTCCACAGTACATCGATGTTGTCGCCAGTTGTCGGCGGAGTGTGCACGTGCCCGTCGACCTGGGACTGGACCGCAGCGACGCACGGATGCACGCCAAGACCGTAGGATCCTACGCAGTGCCGTAGGGGACCGCACCGCCACTTCCCAGCAAATTAGGGACACTGTAGCTCCTGGGGTATCGGCGAGGACCATTCGCAACCGTCTCCATGAAGCTGGGCTACGGTCCCGCACACCGTTAGGCCGTCTTCCGCTCACGCCCCAACATCGTGCAGCCCGCCTCCAGTGGTGTCGCGACAGTCGTGAATGGAGGGACGAATGGAGACGTGTCGTCTTCAGCGATGAGAGTCGCTTCTGCCTTGGTGCCAATGATGGTCGTATGCGTGTTTAGCGCCGTGCAGGTGAGCGCCACAATCAGGGCTGCATATGACCGAGGCACACAGGGCCAACACCCGGCATCATGGTGTGGGGAGCGATCTCCTACACTGGCCGTACACCACTGGTTATCGTCGAGGGGACACTGAATAGAGCACGGTACATCCAAACCGTCATCGAACCCATCGTTCTACCATTCCTAGACCGGCAAGGGAACTTGCTGTTCCAACAGGACAATGCACGTCCGCATGTATCCCGTGCCACCCAACGTGCTCTGGAAGGTGTAAGTTAACTACCCTGGCCAGCAAGATCTCCGGATCTGTCCCCCATTGAGCATGTTTGGGACTGGATGAAGCGTCGTCTCACGCGGTCTGCACGTCCAGCACGAACGCTTGTCCAACTGTGGCGCCAGGTGGAAATGGCATGGCAAGCCGTTCCACAGGACTACATCCAGCATCTCTACGATCGTCTCCATGGGAGAATAGCAGCCTGCATTGCTGTGAAAGGTGGATATACACTGTACTAGTGCCGACATTGTGCATGCTCTGTTGCCTGTGTCTATGTGCCTGTGGTTCTGTCAGTGTGATCATGTGATGTATCTGACCCCAAGAATGTGTCAATAAAGTTTCCCCTTCCTGGGACAATGAATTCACGGTGTTCTTATTTCAATTTCCAAGAGTGTAGTTATAGATTCCGATGGTTCACTCCAGGTTTACTGTATCCCTTGGACCTTCTTATTGACGATGAAACATAGAAATTGCATCGGAATTAAATACAAAAGGCACAATGCCGACTTAAGTACAAGAAGACTGACTCTTCTTACTGACTATGTTTTGAACCATTCCTGTAACACTAGTTATAGATTCCGATGCTTCACTTCAGGTTTACTGTATCCCTTGGACCTTCTTATTGACGATGAAACACAGTAATTGCATCGGACTTAAATAGAAAAGGCACAATGCCGACTTAAGTGCAAGAAGACTGACTCTTCCTACTGTCTATGATTTGAACCATTCCTGTGTCACTAGTTATAGATTCCGATGCTTCACTCCAGGTTTACTGTATCCCTTGGAATTTCTTATTGACGATGAAACACGGAAATGTCATCGGAATTAAATACAAAAGGCACAATGCCGACTTAAGTACATCAAGACTGACTCTTCTTACTGACTATGTTTTGAACCATTCCTGTGACACTAGTTATAGATTCCGTTGCTTCACTTCAGGTTTACTGTATCCCTCTGACCTTTTTATTAACGATGAAACACCGAAATTTCATCGGAATTTAATACAAAAGGCACAATGCCGACTTAAGTACAAGAAGACTGACTCTTCTTACTGTCTATGTTTTGAACCGTTCATGTGACACTAGTTATAGATTCCGATGCTTCACTCCAGGTTTACTGTATCCCTTGGACCTTCTGATTGACGATGAAACACAGAAATTGCATCGGAATTAAATACTAAAGCCACAATGGCGACTTAAGTACAAGAAGTCTGACTCTTCTTACTGACTATGATTTTAACCATTCATGTGACACTAGTTATAGATTCCGGTGCCTTACTTCAGGTTTACTGTATCCCTTGGACCTTCTTATTGACGATGAAACACAGAAATTGCATCGGAAATAAATACAAAAGGCACAATGCCGACTTAAGTACAAGAAGACTGACTCTTCTTACTGACTATGTTTTGAACCATTCCTGTGACACTAGTTATAGATTCCGATGCTTGACTTCAGATTTACTGTATCCCTCTGACCTTCTTATTGACGATGAAACACAGAAATAGCATCGGAATTAAATACTAAAGGCACAATGCCGAATTAAGTACAAGAAGACTGACTCTTCTTACTGTCGATGATTTGAACCATTCCTGTGACACTAGTTATAGATTCCGATGCTTCACTCCAGGTTTACTGTATCCCTTGGACCTTCTTATTGACGATGAAACACAGAAATTGCATCGGAATTAAATAAAAAAGGCACAATGCTAACTTAAGTACAAGAAGACTGACGCTACTTACTGTCTATGTTTTGAAACATTCCTGTTACACTAGTTATAGATTCCGATGCTTCACTCAGGTTTACTGTATCCGTTGGACCTTCTTATTGACGATGAAACACAGAAATTGCATCGGAATTAAATACAAAAGGCACAATGCCGACTTATGTACAAGAAGACTGACTCTTCTTACTGACTATGTTTTGAACCATTTCTGTGACACTAGCTATAGACTCTGATGCTTCACTTCCGGTTTACTGTATCCCTTGGACCTTCTTATTGAGGATTATACACAGAAATAGCATCAGAATTAAATACAAAAGGCACAATGCCGACTTAAGTACAAGAAGACTGACTCTTCTTACTGACTATGATTTGAACCATTCCTGTGACACTAGTTACAGATTCCGATGCTTCACTTCAGCGCTACAGTATCCCTCTGACCTTCTTATTGCCTATGAAACACAGAAATTGCATCGGAATTAAATACAAAAGGCACAATGCCGGATTAAGTACACGAAGACTGACTCTTCTTACTGTCTATCTTTTGAACCATTCATGTGACACTAGTTATTGATTCCGATGCTTCACTCCAGGTTTACTGTATCCCTAGGACCTTCTTATTGACGATGAAACACAGAAATTGCTTCGGAATTAAATACAAAAGGCACAATGGCGACTTACGTACAAGAAGACTGACTCTTCTTACTGGCTACGTTTTGAACCATTCATATGACACTAGTTATAGATTCCGGTGCTTCACTTCAGGTTTACTGTATCCATTGGACCTTCGTAATGACGATGAAACACAGAAATTGCATCGGAATTAAATACAAAAGGCACAATGCCGACTTAAGTACAAGAAGACTGACTCATCCTACTGACTATGTTTTGAACCATTCCTGTGACACTAGTTATAGATTCTGATGCTTCACTTCAGGTTTACTGTTTCCCTTAGACCTTCTTATTGAGGATGAAACACAGAAATTGCATCGGAAATAAATACAAAATGGACAATGCCGACTTAAGTACAAGAATACTGACTCTTCTTACTGACTATGCTTTGAACCATTCCTGTGACACTAGTTACAGATTCCGATGCTTCACTTCAGGTTCACTGTATCCCTTGGACCTTCTTATTGACGATGAAACACAGCAATTGCATCGGAATTAAATAGAAAAAGCACAATGCCGACATAAGTGCAAGAAGACTGACTCTTCCTACTGTCTATGTTTTGAACCATTCCTGTGTCACTAGTTATAGATTCCGATGCTTCATGCCAGGTTTACTGTATCCCTTGGACCTTCTTATTGACGATGAAACACAGAAATTGCATCAGAAATAAATACAAAAGGCACAATGCCGACTTAAGTACAAGAAGACTTACTCTTCTTACTGACTATGCTTTGAACAATGCCTGTGACACTAGTTATAGATTACGATGCTTCACTTCAGGTTTACTGTATCCCTCTGACCTTCTTATTGACGATGAAACACAGAAATTGCATCGGAATTAAATACAAAAGGCACAATGCCGAATCAAGTACAAGAAGACAGACTCTTCTTAGCGTCTATGTTTTGAACCATTCCTGTGACACTAGTTATAGAATCCGATGCTTCACTCCAGGTTTACTGTATCCCTTGGACCTTCTTATTGACGATGAAACACAGAAATTGCATCGGAAATAAATACAAAAGGCACAATACCAACTTAAGTACAAGAAGACTGACTCTTCTTACTGACTATGCTTTGATCCATTCCTGTGACACTAGTTATGGATAATGATGCGTCACTTCAGGTTTACTGTAACCCTTGGACCTTCTTATTGACGATGAACCACAGTAATTGAATCGGAATTAAATACAGAAGGCACAATGCCGACTTAAGTACAAGAAGGCTGACTCTTCTTAGTGACTATGATTTGAACCATTCCTGTGACACTAGTTATAGATTCCGATGCTTGACTTCAGATTTACTGTAACCCTTTGACCATCTAATTGACGATGAAACACAGAAATTGCATCGGAATTAAATACTAAAGGCACAATGCCGAATTAAGTACAAGAAGACTGACTCTCCTTACTGTCGATGATTCGTACCATTCCTGTGACACTAGTCATAGTTTCCGATGCTTCACTCCAGGTTTACTGTATCCCTTGGACCTTCTTATTGACGATGAAACACAGGAAATGCATCGGAATTAAGGAAAAATGCACAATGCCGACTTATGTACAAGAAGACTGACGCTACTTACAGTCCATGTTTTGAACCATTCCTGTGACACTAGTTATAGATTCCAATGCTTCACTCCCGGTTTACTATATCCCTTGGACCTTCTTATTGACGATGAAACACAGAAATTGCATAGGAACTAAATAGAAAAGGCACAATGCCGACTTAAGTACAAGAAGACTGATTCTTCTTACTGTCTATGTTTTGAACCATCCCTGTGTCACTAGTTATAGATTCTGATGCTTCCCTTCAGGTTTACTGTATCCCTCCGACCTTCTTATTGACGATGAAACACAGAAATTGCATCGGAATTAAATACAAAAGTCACAATGCCGGCTTAAGTACAAGAAGACTGACTTTTCCCACTGTCTATGTTTTGAACCATTCCTGTTACACTTGTTATAGATTCCGATGCTTCACTTTAGGTTTACTGTATCCCTTGGACCTTCTTATTGACGATGAAACACAGAAATTACATCGGAATTAAATACAAAAGGCACAATGCCGACTTATGTACAAGAAGACTGACTCTTCTTACTGACTATGTTTTGAACCATTCCTGTTACACTAGTTATAGATTCCGATGCTTCACTTCAGGTTTACTGAATCCCTTGGACCTTCTTATTGACGATGTAACACAGAAATTGCATCGGAATTAAATACAAACGGCACAATGCCGACTTATGTCCAAGAAGACTGACTCTTCTTACTGACTATGTTTTGAACCATTCCTGTGACACTAGCTATAGACTCTGATGCTTCACTTCAGGTTTACTGTATCCCTTGGACCACCTTATTGAAGATGAAACACAGAAATTGCATCGGAATTAAATACAAAAGGCACAATGCCGACTTAAGTGCAAGAAGACTGACTCTTCCTACTGTCTATGATTTGAACCATTCCTGTGTCACTAGTTATAGATTCCGATGCTTCACTCCAGGTTTACTGTATCCCTTGGAATTTCTTATTGACGATGAAACACGGAAATGTCATCGGAATTAAATACAAAAGGCACAATGCCGACTTAAGTACAAGAAGACTGACTCTTCTTACTGACTATGTTTTGAACCATTCCTGTGACACTAGTTATAGATTCCGTTGCTTCACTTCAGGTTTACTGTATCCCTCTGACCTTTTTATTAACGATGAAACACCGAAATTTCATCGGAATTTAATACAAAAGGCACAATGCCGAATTAAGTACAAGGAGACTGACTCTTCTTACTGTCTATGTTTTGAACCGTTCATGTGACACTAGTTATAGATTTCGATGCTTCACTCCAGGTTTACTGTATCCCTTGGACCTTCTGATTGACGATGAAACACAGAAATTGCATCGGAATTAAATACTAAAGTCACAATGGCGACTTAAGTACAAGAAGTCTGACTCTTCTTACTGACTATGATTTTAACCATTCATGTGACACTAGTTATAGATTCCGGTGCATCACTTCAGGTTTACTGTATCCCTTGGACCTTCTTATTGACGATGAAACACAGAAATTGCATCGGAAATAAATACAAAAGGCACAATGCCGACTTAAGTACAAGAAGTCTGACTCTTCTTACTGACTATGATTTTAACCATTCATGTGACACTAGTTATAGATTCCGGTGCCTCACTTCAGGTTTACTGTATCCCTCTGACCTTCTTATTGACGATGAAACACAGAAATAGCATCGGAATTAAATACTAAAGGCACAATGCCGAATTAAGTACAAGAAGACTGACTCTTCTTACTGTCGAATTTTTGAACCATTCCTGTGACACTAGTTATAGATTCCGATGCTTCACTCCAGGTTTACTCTATCCCTTGGACCTTCTTATTGACGATGAAACACAGAAATTGCATCGGAATTAAATAAAAAAGGCACAATGCTAACTTAAGTACAAGAAGACTGACGCTACTTACTGTCTATGATTTGACCCATTCCTGTGACACTAGTTATAGATTCCGATGCTTCACTCCATTTTTACTATATCCCTTGGACCTTCTTATTGACGATGAAACATAGAAATTGGATAGGAATTAAATAGAAAAGGCACAATGCCGACTGAAGTACAAGAAGACTGACTCTTCCTACTGTCCATGTTTTGAACCATTCCTGTGACACTAGTTATAGATTCCGGTGCTTCAGTACAGGTTTACTATAACCCTCTGACCTTCTTATTGACGATGAAACACAGAAATTGAATCGGAATTAAATACAAAAGTCACAATGAGAAACTTAAGTACAAGAAGACTGACTCTTCCTACTGTCTATGTTTTGAACCATTCCTGTTACACTAGTTATAGATTCCGATGCTTCACTTCAGGTTTACTGTATCCGTTGGACCTTCTTATTGACGATGAAACACAGAAATTGCATCGGAATTAAATACAAAAGGCACAATGCCGACTTATGTACAAGAAGACTGACTCTTCTTACAGACTATGTTTTGAACCATTCCTGTGACACTAGCTATAGACTCTGATGCTTCACTTCCGGTTTACTGTATCCCTTGGACCTTCTTATTGAAGATTATACACAGAAATTGCATCAGAATTAAATACAAAAGGCACAATGCCGACTTAAGTACAAGAAGACTGACTCTTCTTACTGACTATGTTTTGAACCATTCCTGTGACACTAGTTACAGATTCTGATGCTTCACTTCAGCGCTACTGTATCCCTCTGACCTTCTTATTGCCTATGAAACACAGAAATTGCATCGGAATTAAATACAAAAGGCACAATGCCGGATTAAGTACACGAGGACTGACTCTTCTTACTGTCTATCTTTTGAACCATTCATGTGACACTAGTTATTGATTCCGATGCTTCACTCCAGGTTACTGTATCCCTAGGACCTTGTTATTGACGATGAAACACAGAAATTGCTTCGGAATTAAATACAAAAGGCACAATGGCGACCTACGTTCAAGAAGACTGACTCTTCTTACTGGCTACGTTTTGAACCATTCATGTGACACTAGTTAAAGATTCCGGTGCTTCACTTCAGGTTTACTGTATCCCTTGGACCTTCGTAATGACGATGAAACACAGAAATTGCATCGGAATTAAATACAAAAGGCACAATGCCGACTTAAGTACAAGAAGACTGACTCATCCTACTGACTATGTTTTGAACCATTCCTGTGACACTAGTTATAGATTCTGATGCTTCACTTCAGGTTTACTGTTTCCCTTAGACCTTCTTATTGAGGATGAAACACAGAAATTGCATCGGAAATAAATACAAAATGGACAATGCCGACTTAAGTACAAGAATACTGACTCTTCTTACTGACTATGCTTTGAACCTTTCCTGTGACACTAGTTACAGATTCCGATGCTTCACTTCAGGTTTACTGTATCCCTTGGACCTTCTTATTGACGATGAAACACTGCAATTGCATCGGAATAAATAGAGAAGGCACTATGCCGACTTAAGTACAAGACGACTGACTCTTCTTACTGTCTATGTGTTGAACCATTCCTGTGACACTAGTTATAGATTCCGATGCTTCACTTCAGGTGTACTGTATCCCATGGACCTTCTTATTGACGATGAAACACAGAAACTGCATCGGAATCAAATAAAAAAGGCACAATGCCGACATAAGTACAAGAAGACTGACTCTGCTTACTTTCTATGATTTGAACTATTCCTGTGACACTAGTTACAGATTCCGATGCTTCACTCCAGGTTTACTGTATCCCTTGGACCTACTTTTGACGATGAAACACAGAAATTGTTTCGAAATTAAGTACAAAAGGCACAAGGCTGACTTAAGTACAAGAAGAATGACTCTTCTTACTGACTATGTTTGAACGATTCCTGTGACACTAGTTATAGATTCTGATGCTTCACTTCAGGTTTACTGTATCCCTTGGACCTTCTTATTGACGATGAGACACAGAAATTGCTTCGGAATTAAATACAAAAGGCACAATGCCGACTTAAGAACAAGAAGACTGACTCTTCTTACTGACTATGTTTTGAAACATTATTGTGACACTAGTTATAGATTTCGATGCTTCACTTCAGGTTTACTGTATCCCTTGGACCTTCTTATTGACGATGAGACTCAGACATTGCATCGGAATTAAGTACAAAAGGCATAAGGCCGACTTAAGTACAAGAAGACTGACTCTTCTTACTGACTATGTTTAGAACGATTCATGTGACAGTAGTATTAGATTCTGATGTTTCACTTCAGGTTTACTGTATCCCTTGGACCTTCTTATTGGCGATAAAACACAGATGTTGCATCGAAATTAAATCCAAAAGGCACAATGCCGACTTAAGTACAACAAGACTGACTCTTCTTACTGTCTATGTTCACAACCATTCCTGTGACACTAGTTATAGATTCCGATGCTTCACTCCAGGTTTACTGTATCCCTTGGACGTTCATATTGACGATTAAACACAGAAATTGCATCGGAATTAAATACAAAAGGCACAATGCCGACTTAAGTAAAAGAAGACTGACTCTTCTTACTGTCTATGTTTTGAACCATTACTGTGACACTAGTTATAGATTCCGATGCATCACTTCAGATTTACTGTATCCCTCTGACGTTCGTATTGACGATGAAACACAGAAATTGCGTCGGAATTAAATACAAAAGGCTAAATGCCGAATTAAGTACAAGAAGACTGACTCTTCTTACTGTCTATGCTTTGAACCATTACTGTGACACTAGTTATAGATACCGATGCTTCACTCTAGGTATACTGTATCCCTTTAACCTTCTTATTGACGATGAAACACAGAAATTGCATCGGAATTAAATACAAAAAGCACAATGCCGACTTAAGTACAAGATGACTGGCTCTTCTTACTGACTATGTTTTGAACCATTGTTGTGATACTAGTTATAGATTCCGATGCTTCACTTCAGGTTTACTGGATCCCTTGGACCTACTTATTGACGATGACACACAGTACTAGCATCGGAATTAAATACAAAAGGCACAATGCCGACTTAAGTACAAGAATACTGACTCTTCTTACTGACTATGCTTTGAACCATTCCTGTGACACTAGTTATAGATTCCGATGCTTCACTTCAGGATTACTGTATCCCTCTGAGCTTCGTATTGAGGATAAAACACAGAAAATTCATCGGAATTAAATACAAAAGCAGAATGCCAACTTAAGTACAAGAAGACTGACTCTTCTTACTGTCTATGTTTTGAACCATTACTGTGACACTAGTTATAGATTCCGATGCATCATTTCAGATTTACTGTATCCCTCATACGTTCTTGTTGGCGATGAAACACAGAAATTGCGTCGGAATTAAATACAAAAAGCACAATGCCGAATTAAGTACAAGAAGACTGACTCTTCTTACTGTCTATGTTTTGAACCATTCCTGTGACACTAGTTATAGATACCGATGCTTCACTCTAGGTTTACTGTATCCCCTGGACCTTCTTATTGACGATGAAACACAGAAATTGCATCGTAATTAAATAAAAAAGACACAAAGCCGACTTAAGTACAAGAAGACTGACTCTTCTTACTGTCTAAGTTTGAACCATTCCTGTGACACTAGTTACAGATTCCGATGCTTCTCTCCAGGTTTACTGTATCCCCTGGACCTTCTTATTGACGATGAAACACAGAAATTGCATCGGAATTAAATACAAAAAGCACAATGCCGACTTAAGTACAAGATGACTGGCTCATCTTACTGACTATGCTTTGAACCATTCCAGTGACACTAGTTATGGATTCCGATGCATCACTTCAGTTTCATTGTATTCCTTGGACCTTCTTATTGACGATGAAACACAGAAATTGCATCGGAAATAAATAGAAAAGGCACAATGCCGACTTCAGTGCAAGAAGACTGACTCTTCCTACTGTCTATGTTTTGAACCATTCCTGTGACACTAGTTATAGATTCCGATCCTTCACTCGAGGTTTACTGTATACCTTGGACCTTCTTTTTGACGATGAAACACAGAAATTGCATCGGAATTAAATACAAAAGTACAATGCCGACATAAGTACAAGAACACTGACTCTTCTTACTGTCTATGCTTTGAACCATTCCTGTAAGACCAGTTATAGATTCCGATTCTTCACTCCAGGTTTACTGTATCCCTTGGACCTTTTTATTCACTACGAAACACAGAAATTGCATCGGAAATAATTAGAAAACTCACAATGCCGACTTAAGTACAAGAAGACTGACTCTTCTTACTGTCGATGTTTTGAACATTTCCTGTGACACTAGTTATAGATTCCGGTGCTTCAGTTCAGGTTTACTGTATCCCTTGGACCCTCTTATTGACGATGAAACACAGAAATTGCATCGGAATTAAATACAAAAAGTCACAATGCCGACTTAAGTACAAGAAGACTGACTCTTCCCACTGTCTATGTTTTGAAGCATTCCTGTTACACTAGTTATAGATTCCGATGCTTCACTTCAGGTTTACTGTATCCGTTGGACCTTCTTATTGACGATGAAACACAGAAATTGCATCGGAATTAAATACAAAAGGCACAATGCCAACTTATGTACAAAAAGACTGACCCTTCTTACTGACTATGTTTTGAACCATTATTGTGACACTAGCTTTTAGACTCTGATGCTTCATTTCAGGTTTACTGTATCACTTGGACCTTCTTATTGAAGATGAAACACAGAAATTGCATCGGAATTAAATACAAAAGGCACAATGCCGACTTAAGTGCAAGAAGACTGACTCTTCTTACTGTCTATGTTTTGAACCATCCCTGTGACACTAGTTATAGATTCCGATGCTTCACTCCAGGTTTACTGTATCCCTTGGACCATCTTATTGACGATGAAACACAGAAATTGCATCGGAATTAAATAGAAAAGGCACAATGCCGACTTAAGTGCAAGAAGACTGACTCTTCCTACTGTCTATGTTTTGAACCATTCCCGTGTCACTAGTTATAGTTTCCGATGCTTCACTCCAGGTTTACTGTATCCCTTGGACCTTCTTATTGACGATGAAACAATGAAATTGCATCGGAATTAAATAAGAAAGGCACAATGCCGACTTAAGTACAAGAAGACTGACTCTTCTTACTGACTATGTTTTGAATCATTCCTGTGACACTAGTTATAGATTCCGATGCTTGACTTCAGGTTTACTGTATCCCTCTGACCTTCTTATTGACGATGAAACACAGAAATTGCATCGGAATTAAATACTAAAGGCACAATGCCGAATTAAGTACAAGAAGACTGACTCTTCTTACTATCGATGTTTTGAACAATTCCTGTGACACTAGTTATAGATTCCGGTGCTTCAGTTCAGGTTTACTGTATCCCTTGGACCTTCTTATTGGCGATGAAACACAGAAATTGCATCGGAGTTAAATACAAAAGTCACAATGCCGACTTAAGTACAAGAAGACTGACTCTTCCCATTGTCTATGCTTTGAAGCATTCCTGTTACACTAGTTATAGGTTCCGATGCTTCACTTCAGGTTTACTGTATACGTTGGACCTTCTTATTGACGATGAAACACAGAAATTGCATCGGAATTAAATACAAAAGGCACAATGCCGACTTATGTACAAAAAGACTGACTCTTCTTACTGACTATGTTTTGAACCATTATTGTGACACTAGCTTTTAGACTCTGATGCTTCATTTCAGGTTTACTGTATCACTTGGACCTTCTTATTGAAATGAAACACAGAAATTGCGTCGGAATTAAATACAAAAGGCACAATGCCGACTTAAATACAAGAAAACTGACTCTTCTTACTGTCTATGCTTTGAACCATCCCTGTGACACTAGTTATAGATTCCGATGCTTCACTTCAGGTTTACTGTATCCCTTGGACCTTCTTATTGACGATAAAATACTGAAATTGCTTCGGAATTAAATACAAAAGGCACAATGCCGTCTTTAGTACAAGAAGACAGACTCTTCTTACAGACTATGTTTTGATTCATTCCTATGACACTAGTTATAGATTCCGATGCTTCACTCCAGGTTTACAGTATCCCTTGGACCCTCTTATTGACGATGAAACACAGAAATTGCATCGGAATTAAATACAAAATGCACAATGCAGACTTAAGTACAAGAAGACTGACTCTTCTTACTGACTATACTTTGAACCATTCCTGTGACACTAGTTATAGATTCTGATGCTTCACTTCAGGTTTACTGTATACCTTAGACGTTGTTATTGACGATGAAACACAGAAATTGCATCGGAAATAAATACAAAATGCACAATGCCGACTTAGGTACAAGAAGACTGACTCTTCTTACTGACTATGTTTTGAACCATTCCTTTGACACTAGTTATAGACTCTGATGCTTCACTTCAGGTTTTCTGTATCCCTTGGACCATCTTATTAACGATGAAACACAGAAATTGCATCGGAATTAAATACAAACGGCACAATGACGACTTAAGTACAATAAGACTGACTCTTCGTACTGTCTATGCTTTGAACCGTTCCTGTGACACTAGTTATAGATTCCGATGCTTCACTTCAGGTTTACGTTATCCCTTGAACCCTCTTATTGACGATGAAACACAGCAATTGCATCGGAATTAAATAGAAAAGGCACAATGCCGACTTAAGTACAAGAAGACTGACTCTTCCTACTGTCTATGTTTTGAACCATTCCTGTGACACTAGTTATAGATTCCGATGCTTCACTTCAGGTTTACTGTTTCCCTCTGCCCTTCTTATTGACAATGAAACACAGAAATTGCAACTGAATTAAATACAAATGGCACAATGCCGACTTAAGTACAAGAAGACCGACTCTTCTTCTGTCTATGTTTTGAACCATTCCTGTGACACTAGTTATGGATTTCGATGCTTCACTTCAGGTTTACTGTATCCCTTGGACCTTCTTATTGACGATGAAACACAGAAATTGCATCGGAATTAAATTCAAAAGGCACAATGCCGACTTAAGAACAAGAAGACTGACTCTTCTTACTGACTATGTTTTGAACAATTATTGTGACACTAGTTATAGATTCCGATGCTTCACTTCAGGTTTACTGTATCCCTCTGTCCTTATTGACGATAAAACACAGAAATTGCATCGGAATTAAATACAAAAGGCACAATGCCGACATAAGTACAAGAACACTGACTCTTCTTACTGTCTATGCTTTGAACCATTCCTGTAAGACCAGTTATAGATTCCGATGCTTCACTCCAGGTTTACTGTATCCCTTGGACCTTTTTATTCACTACGAAACACAGAAATTGCATCGGAAATAATTAGAAAACTCACAATGCCGACTTAAGTACAAGAAGACTGACTCTTCTTACTGTCGATGCTTTGAACATTTCCTGTGACACTAGTTATAGATTCCGGTGCTTCAGTTCAGGTTTACTGTATCCCTTGGACCCTCTTATTGGCGATGAAACACAGAAATTGCATCGGAATTAAATACAAAAGTCACAATGCCGACTTAAGTACAAGAAGACTGACTCTTCCCACTGTCTATGTTTTGAAGCATTCCTGTTACACTAGTTATAGATTCCGATGCTTCACTTCAGGTTTACTGTATCCGTTGGACCTTCTTATTGACGATGAAACACAGAAATTGCATCCGAATTAAATACCAAAGGCACAAGGCCGACTTATGTACAAAAAGACTGACTCTTCTTACTGACTATGTTTTGAACCATTATTGTGACACTAGCTTTTAGACTCTGATGCTTCATTTCTGGTTTACTGTATCACTTGGACCTTCTTATTGAAGATGAAACACAGAATTAGCATCGGAATTAAATACAAAATGCACAATGCCGACTTAAATACAAGAAGACTGACTCTTCTTACTGTCTATGTTTTGAACCATCCCTGTGACACTAGTTATAGATTCCGATGCTTCACTTCAGGTTGACTGTATCCCTTGGACCTTCTTATTGTCGATGAAACAATGAAATTGCATCGGAATTAAATAAGAAAGGCACAATGCCGACTTAAGTACAAGAAGACTGACTCTTCTTACTGACTATGTTTTGAATCATTCCTGTGACACTAGTTATAGATTCCGATGCTTCACTTCAGGTTTACTGTATCCCTCTGACCTTCTTATTGACGATGAAAGAAGGAAATTGCATCGGAATTAAATACAAAATGCACATTGCCGAATTAAGTACAAGAAGACTGTCTCTTCTTACTGTCAATGTTTTGAACCATTCATGTGACACTAGTTATAGATTACGCTGCTTCACTTCAGGTTTACTGTATCCCTTGGACCTTCTTATTGACGATGAAACACAGAAATTGCAACGGAAATAAATGCAAAAGGCACAATGCCGACTTAAGTACAAGAAGACTGACTCTTCTTACTGACTATGTTTTAACCATTCCTGTGACACTAGTTATAGATTCTGATGCTTCACTTCAGGTTTACCGTATCCATTGTACCTTCTTATTGACGATGAAACACAGAAATTGCATCGGAATTAAATACAAAAGGCACAATGCCGACTTATGTACAAGAAGACTGACACTTCTTACTGACTATGTTTTGAACCATTATTGTGACACAAGCTTTTAGACTCTGATGCTTCATTTCAGGTTTACTGTATCCCTTGGACCTTCTTATTGACGATGAAACACAGAAATTGCATCGGAATTAAATACAAAAGTCACAATGCCGACTTAAGTACAAGAAGACTGACTCTTCCCACTGTCTATGCTTTGAAGCATTCCTGTTACACTAGTTATAGATTCCGATGCTTCACTTCAGGTTTACTGTATCCGTTGGACCTTCTTATTGACGATGAAACACAGAAATTGCATCGGAATTAAATACAAAAGGCACAATGCCGACTTATGTACAAAAAGACTGACACTTCTTACTGACTATGTTTTGAACCATTATTGTGACACAAGCTTTTAGACTCTGATGCTTCATTTCAGGTTTACTGTATCACTTGGACCTTCTTATTGAAGATGAAACACAGAAATTGCATCGGAATTAAATACAAAAGGCACAATGCCGACTTAAATACAAGAAAACTGACTCTTCTTACTGTCTATGATTTGAACCGTCCCTGTGACACTAGTTATAGATTCCGATGCTTCACTTCAGGTTTACTGTATCCCTTGGACCTTCTTATTGACGATAAAATACTGAAATTGCTTCGGAATGAAATACAAAAGGCACAATGCCGTCTTTAGTACAAGAAGACTGACTCTTCTTACAGACTATGTTTTGATTCTTTCCTATGACACTAGTTATAGATTCCGATGCTTCACTCCAGGTTTACTGTATCACTTGGACCCTCTTATTGACGATGAAACACAGAAATTGCATTGGAATTAAATACAAAATGCACAATGCAGACTTAAGTACAAAAAGACTGACTCTTCTTACTGACTATACTTTGAACCATTCGTGTGACACTAGTTATAGATTCTGATGCTTCACTTCAGGTTTACTGTATACCTTAGACGTTGTTATTGACGATGAAACACAGAAATTGCATCGGAAATAAATACAAAATGCACAATGCCGACTTAGGTACAAGAAGACTGACTCTTCATACTGACTATGTTTTGAACCAATCCTGTGACACTAGTTATAGATTCCTATGCTTCACTTCAGATTTACTGTATCCCCCTGAACTTCTTATTGACGATGAACAACAGAAATTGCATGGGAAGTAAATACTAAAGGCTCAATGCCGAATTAAGTGCAAGGAGACTGTCTCTTCTTACTGTCGATGTTGTGAACCATTCCTGTGACACTAGTTATAGATTCCGATGCTTCTCTCCAGGTTTACTGTATCCCTTGCACCTACTTATTGACGATGAAACACAGAAATTGCATAGGAATTAAATAAAAAAGGCACATTGCCGACTTAAGTACAAGAAGACCGACCCTTCCCACTGTCTATGTTTTGAACCATTCCTTTGACACTAGTTATAGACTCTGATGCTTCACTTCAGATTTTCTGTATCCCTTGGACCATCTTATAAACGATGAAACACAGAAATTGCATCGGAATTAAATACAAAAGGCACAATGCCAACTTAAGTACAAGAAGACTGACTCTTCTTACTGACTATGTTTTCAACCATTCCTTTGACACTAGTTATAGACTCTGATGCTTCACTTCAGGTATTCTGTATCCCTTGGACCATCTTATAAACGATGAAACACAGAAATTGCATCGGAATTAAATAAAAACGGCACAATGCCGACTTAAGTACAATAAGACTGACTCTTCCTACTGTCTATGCTTTGAACCATTCCTGTGACACTAGTTATAGATTCCGATGCTTCACTTCAGGTTTACGTTATCCCTACGACCCTCTTATTGACGATGAAACACAGCAATTGCATCGGAATTAAATAGAAAAGGCACAATGCCGACTTAAGTACAAGAAGACTGACTCTTCCTACTGCCTATGTTTTGAACCATTCCTGTGACACTAGTTATAGATTCCGATGCTTCACTTCAGGTTTACTGTATCCCTCTGCCCTTCTTATTGACAATGAAACACAGAAATTGCAACTGAATTAACTACAAATGGCACAATGCCGACTTAAGTCCAAGAAGACCGACTCTTGTTCTGTCTATGTTTTGAACCATTCCTGTGACACTAGTTATAGATTTCGATCCTTCACTTCAGGTTCACTGTATCCCTTGGACCTTCTTATTGACGATGAAACACAGAAATTGCATCGGAATTAAATTCAAAAGGCACAATGCCGACTTAAGAACAAGAAGACTGACTCTTCTTACTGACTATGCTTTGAACAATTATTGTGACACTAGTTATAGATTCCGATGCTTCACATCAGGTTTACTGGAACCCTTGGACCTACTTATTGAAGATGAAACACAGAAATAGCATCGGAATTAAATACAAAAGGCACAATGCCGACTTAAGTACAAGAATACTGACTCTTCTTACTGACTATGCTATGACCATTCCTGTGACACTAGTTATAGATTCCGATGCTTCACTTCACGTTTACTGTATCCCTTGGACCTTCTTATTGAGGATGAAACACTGCAATTGCATCGGAATTAAATAGAAAAGGCACAATGCCGACTTAAGAACAAGAAGACTGACTCTTCTTACTGACTATGTTTTGAACCATTCCAGTGACACAAGTTATAGATTGCGAAGCTTCACTTCAGGTTTACTGTATCCCTTGGACCTTCTTATTGACGATGAAACACAGAAATTGCATCGGAATTAAATACAAAAGGCACAATGCCGACTTAAGTACAAGAAGACTGACTCTTCTTACTGACTATGCTTTGAACCATTCCTGTGACACTAGTTATAGATTCCGATGCTTCACTTTAGGTTTACTGTATCCCTTGGACCTTCTTATTGACGATGAAACACAGCAATTGCATCGGAATTAAATAGAAAAGGCACAATGCAGACTTAAGTACAAGAAGACTGACTCTTCATACTGTCTATGCTTTGAACCATTCCTGTGACACTAGTTATAGATTCCGATGCTTCACTTCAGGTTTACTGTATCCCTCTGCCCTTCTTATTGACGATGAAACACAGAAATTGCATCTGAATTAAATACAAAAGGCACAATGCCGACTTAAGGACAAGAAGACACACTCTTCTTCTGTCTATGTTTTGAAACATTCCTGTGACACTAGTTATAGATTTCGATGCTTCACTTCAGGTTTCCGCATCCCTTGGACCTTCTTATTGACGATGAAACACAGAAATTGCATCGGAATTAAATACAAAAAGCACAATGCCGACTTAAGTACAAGATGACTGGCTCTTCTTACTGACTATGCTTTGAACCATTCCTGTGACACTAGTTATAGATTCCGATGCATCACTTCAGTTTCACTGTATTCCTTGGACCTTCTTATTGACGATGAAGCACAGAAATTGCATCGGAATTAAATAGAAACGGCACAATGCCGACTTAAGTGCAAGAAGACTGAAACTTCCTACTGTTTATGTTTTGAACCATTCCTGTGACACTAGTTATAGATTCCGATGCTTCACTTCAGGTTTACTGTATCTCTCTGACCTTCTTATTGACGATGAAACACAGAAATTTCATCGGAATTAAATAGAAAAGGCACAATACCGACTTAACTACAAGAAGACTGACTCTTCTTACTGACCATGCTTTGAACCATTCCTGTGACACTAGTTATGTATTCCGGTGCTTAACTTCAGGATTACTGTATCCCACTGACCTTCTTAGTGACGATGAAACACAGAAATTGCATCGGAATTAAATACAAAAGGCACAATGCCGACTTAAGTACAAGAAGACTGACCCATCTAACTGTCTATGTTTTGAACCATTCCTGTGACACTAGTTATAGATTCCGATGCTTCACTCCAGGTTTACTGTATCCCTTGGAACTTCTTATTGACGATGAAACACAGAAATTGCATCGGAATTAAATACAAAAGGCACAATGCCGACTTAAGTACAAGAAGACTGACTCTTCTTACTGTCTATGTTTTGAACCATCCCTGTGGCACTAGTTATAGATTCCGATGCTTCACTCCAGGTTAACTGTATCCCTTGGACCATCTTATTGACGATGGAACACAGAAATTGCATCGGAATTAAATAGAAAAGGCACAATGCCGACTTAAGTGCAAGAAGACTGACTCTTCCTACTGTCTATGTTTTGAACCATTCCCGTGTCACTAGTTATAGTTTCCGATGCTTCACTCCAGGTTTACTGTATCCCTTGGACCTTCTTATTGACGATGAAACAATGAAATTGCAACGGAATTAAATACAAAAGGCACAATGGCGAATTAAGTACAAGAAGACTGTCTCTTCTTACTGTCTATGTTTTGAACCATTCTTGTGACACTAGTTATAGATTCCGATGCTTCACTCCAGGTTTACTGTATCCCTTGGACCTTCTTATTGACGATGAAACACAGAAATTGCATCGGAATTAAATACAAAAGGCGCAATGGCGACGTAAGTACAAGAAGACTGACCTTTCTTACTGACTATGATTTGAACCATTCATGTGACACTAGTTATAGATTACGGTGCTTCACTTCAGGTTTACTGTATCCCTTGGACCTTCTTATTGACGATGAAACACAGAAATTGCATCGGAAATAAATGCAAAAGGCACAATGCCGACTTAAGTACAAGAAGACTGACTCTTCTTACTGACTATGTTTTAACCATTCCTGTGACACTAGTTATAGATTCTGATGCTTCACTTCAGGTTTACCGTATCCATTGTACCTTCTTATTGACGATGAAACACAGAAATTGCATCGGAATTAAATACAAAAGGCACAATGCCGACTTAAGTACAAGAAGACTGACTCTTCTTACTGACTATGTTTCGAACCATTCCTGTGACACTAGTTATAGATTCCGATGCTTGGCTTCAGATTTACTGTATCCCTCTAACCTTCTTATTGACGATGAAACACAGAAATTGCATCGGAATTAAATACTAAAGGCACAATGCCGAATTAACTACAAGAAGATTGACTCTTCTTACTGTCGATGTTTTGAACCATTCCTGTGACACTAGTTATAGATTCCGGTGCTTCAGTTCAGGTTTACTGTATCCCTTGGACCTTCTTATTGACGATGAAACACAGAAATTGCATCGGAATTAAATACAAAAGTCACAATGCCGACTTAAGTACAAGAAGACTGACTCTTCCCACTGTCTATGTTTTGAAGCATTCCTGTTACACTAGTTATAGATTCCGATGCTTCACTTCAGGTTTACTGTATCCGTTCGACCTTCTTATTGACGATGAAACACAGAAATTGCATCGGAATTAAATACAAAAGGCACAATGCCGACTTATGTACAAAAAGACTGACTCTTCTTACCGACTAAGTTTTGAACCATTATTGTGACACTAGCTTTTAGACTCTGATGCTTCAATTCAGGTTTACTGTATCACTTGGACCTTCTTATTGAAGATGAAACACAGAAATTACATCGGAATTAAATACAAAAGGCACAATGCCGACTTAAATACAAGAAGACTGACTCTTCTTACTGTCTATGTTTTGAACCATCCCTGTGACACTAGTTATAGATTCCGATGCTTCACTTCAGGTTTACTGTAGCCCTTGGACCTTCTTATTGACGATAAAATACTGAAATTGCTTCGGAATTAAATACAAAATGCACAATGCCGTCTTTAGTACAAGAAGACTGACTCTTCTTACAGACTATGTTTTGATTCATTCCTATGACACCAGTTATAGATTCCGATGCTTCACACCAGGTTTACTGTATCCCTTGGACCCTCTTATTGACGATGAAACACAGAAATTGCACCGGAATTAAATACAAAAGGCACAATGCCGACTTAAGTACAAGAAGACTGACTCTTCTTACTGTCTATGTTTTGAATCATTCCTGTGACACTAGTTATAGATTCCGATGCTTCACTTCAGGTTTACTGTATCCCTCTGACCTTCTTATTGACGATGAAACACTGAAATTGCATCGGAATTAAATACAAAAGGCACAATGCCGAATTAAGTATAAGAAGACTGTCTCTTCTTACTGTCTATGTTTTGAACCATTCATGTGGCACTAGTTATAGATTCCGATGCTTCACTCCAGGTTTACTGTATCCCTTGGACCTTTTTATTGACGATGAAACACAGAAATTGCATCGGAATCAAATACAAAATGCGCAATGGCGACTTAAGTACAAGAAGACTGACGTTTCTTACTGACTATGATTTGAACCATTCATGTGACACTAGTTATTGATTACGGTGCTTAACTTCAGGTTTACTGTATCCCTTGGACGTTCTTATTGACGATGAAACACAGAAATTGCAACGGAAATAAATGCAAAAGGCACAATGCCGACTTAAGTACAAGAAGACTGACTCTTCTTACTGACTATGTTTTAACCATTCCTGTGACACTAGTTATTGATTCTGATTCTTCACTTCAGGTTTACCGTATCCATTGTACCTTCTTATTGACGATGAGACACAGATATTGCACCGGAATTAAATACAAAAGGCACAATGCCGAGTTAAGCACAAGAAGACTGACTCTTCTTACTGACTATGTTTCGAACCATTCCTGTGACACTAGTTATAGATTCCGATGCTTGACATCAGATTTACTGTATCCCTCTGACCTCCTTATTGACGATGAAACACAGAAATTGCATCGGAATTAAATACTAAAGGCACAATGCCGAATTAATTACAAGAAGACTGACTCTTCTTACTATCGATGTTTGAACCATTCCTGTGACACTAGTTATAGATTCCGGTGCTTCAGTTCAGGTTTACTGTATCCCTTGGACCTTCTTATTGACGATGAAACACAGAAATTGCATCGGAATTAAATACACAAGTCACAATGCCGACTTAAGTACAAGAAGACTGACTCTTCCCACTGTCTATGTTTTGAAGCATTCCTGTTACACTAGTTATAGATTCCGATGCTTCACTTCAGGTTTGCTGTATCCGTTGGACCTTCTTATTGACGATGAAACATAGAAATTGCATCGGAATTAAATACAAAAGGCACAATGCCGACTTATGTACAAAAAGACTGACTCTTCTTACTGACTATGTTTTGAACCATTATTGTGTCACTAGCTTTTAGACTCTGATGCTTCATTTCAGGTTTACTGTATCACTTGGACCTTCTTATTGAAGATGAAAATCAGAAATTGCATCGGAATTAAATACAAAAGGCACAATGCCGACTTAAATACAAGAAAACTGACTCTTCTTACTGACTATGTTTTGAACCATCCCTGTGACACTAGTTATAGATTCCGATGCTTCACTTCAGGTTTACTGTATCCCTTGGACCTTCTTATTGACGATAAAATACTGAAATTGCTTCGGAATTAAATACAAAAGGCACAATGCCGTCTTTAGTACAAGAAGACTGACTCTTCTTACAGACTATGCTTTGATTCATTCCTATGACACTAGTTATAGATTCCGATGCTTCACTCCAGGTTTACTGTATCCCTTGGACCCTCTTATTGACGATGAAACACAGAAATTGCATCGGAATTAAATACAAAAGGCACAATGCTGACTTAAGTACAAGAAGACTGACTCTTCATACTGACTATGTTTGAAACATTTTTGTGACACTTGTTATAGATTCCGATGCTTCACTCCTGATTTACTGTATCCAATAAACATTCTTATTAACGATGAAACACAAAAATTGCATCGGAATTAAATACAAAAGGCACAATGCTGACATAAGTAGAAGAAGACAGACTCTTCTTACTGTCTATGCTTTGAACCATTCATGTGACACTAGTTATAGGTTCCGATGCTTCACTCCAGGTTTACTGTATCCCTTGGACCTTCTTATTGACGATGAAACACAGAAATTGCATCGGAATTAAATACAAAAGGCACAATGCTGACTTAAGTACAAGAAGACTGACTCTTCATACTGACTATGTTTGAAACATTTTTGTGACACTAGTTATAGATTCCGATGCTTCACTCCTGATTTACTGTATCCAATAAACATTCTTATTAACGATGAAACACAGAAATTGCATCGGAATTAAATAGAAACGGCACAATGCCGACTTAAGTGCAAGAAGACTGACTCTTCCTACTGTTTATGTTTTGAACCATTCCTGTGACACTAGTTATAGATTCCGATGCTTCACTTCAGGTTTACTGTATCTCTCTGACCTTCTTATTGACGATGAAACACAGAAATTTCATCGGAATTAAATAGAAAAGGCACAATACCGACTTAACTACAAGAAGACTGACTCTTCTTACTGACCAAGCTTTGAACCATTCCTGTGACACTAGTTATGTATTCCGGTGCTTAACTTCAGGATTACTGTATCCCACTGACCTTCTTAGTGACGATGAAACACAGAAATTGCATCGGAATTAAATACAAAAGGCACAATGCCGACTTAAGTACAAGAAGACTGACCCATCTAACTGTCTATGTTTTGAACCATTCCTGTGACACTAGTTATAGATTCCGATGCTTCACTCCAGGTTTACTGTATCCCTTATAACTTCTTATTGACGATGAAACACAGAAATTGCATCGGAATTAAATACGAAAGGCACAATGCCGACTTAAGTACAAGAGGACTGACTCTTCTTACTGTCTATGTTTTGAACCATCCCTGTGACACTAGTTATAGATTCCGATGCTTCACTCCAGGTTAACTGTATCCCTTGGACCATCTTATTGACGATGGAACACAGAAATTGCATCGGAATTAAATAGAAAAGGCACAATGCCGACTTAAGTGCAAGAAGACTGACTCTTCCTACTGTCTATGTTTTGAACCATTCCCGTGTCACTAGTTATAGTTTCCGATGCTTCACTCCAGGTTGACTGTATCCCTTGGACCTTCTTATTGACGATGAAACAATGAAATTGCAACGGAATTAAATACAAAAGGCACAATGGCGAATTAAGTACAAGAAGACTGTCTCTTCTTACTGTCTATGTTTTGAACCATTCATGTGACACTAGTTATAGATTCCGATGCTTCACTCCAGGTTTACTGTATCCCTTGGACCTTCTTATTGACGATGAAACACAGAAATTGCATCGGAATTAAATACAAAAGGCGCAATGGCGACGTAAGTACAAGAAGACTGACCTTTCTTACTGACTATGATTTGAACCATTCATGTGACACTAGTTATAGATTACGGTGCTTCACTTCAGGTTTACTGTATCCCTTGGACCTTCTTATTGACGATGAAACACAGAAATTGCATCGGAAATAAATGCAAAAGGCACAATGCCGACTTAAGTACAAGAAGACTGACTCTTCTTACTGACTATGTTTTAACCATTCCTGTGACACTAGTTATAGATTCTGATGCTTCACTTCAGGTTTACCGTATCCATTGTACCTTCTTATTGACGATGAAACACAGAAATTGCATCGGAATTAAATACAAAAGGCACAAAGCCGACTTAAGTACAAGAAGACTGACTCTTCTTACTGACTATGTTTCGAACCATTCCTGTGACACTAGTTATAGATTCCGATGCTTGGCTTCAGATTTACTGTATCCCTCTAACCTTCTTATTGACGATGAAACACAGAAATTGCATCGGAATTAAATACTAAAGGCACAATGCCGAATTAACTACAAGAAGATTGACCCTTCTTACTGTCGATGTTTTGAACCATTCCTGTGACACTAGTTATAGATTCCGGTGCTTCAGTTCAGGTTTACTGTATCCCTTGGACCTTCTTATTGACGATGAAACACAGAAATTGCATCGGAATTAAATACAAAAGTCACAATGCCGACTTAAGTACAAGAAGACTGACTCTTCCCACTGTCTATGTTTTGAAGCATTCCTGTTACACTAGTTATAGATTCCGATGCTTCACTTCAGGTTTACTGTATCCGTTCGACCTTCTTATTGACGATGAAACACAGAAATTGCATCGGAATTAAATACAAAAGGCACAATGCCGACTTATGTACAAAAAGACTGACTCTTCTTACCGACTAAGTTTTGAACCATTATTGTGACACTAGCTTTTAGACTCTGATGCTTCATTTCAGGTTTACTGTATCACTTGGACCTTCTTATTGAAGATGAAACACAGAAATTGCATCGGAATTAAATACAAAAGGCACAATGCCGACTTAAATACAAGAAGACTGACTCTTCTTACTGTCTATGTTTTGAACCATCCCTGTGACACTAGTTATAGATTCCGATGCTTCACTTCAGGTTTACTGTAGCCCTTGGACCTTCTTATTGACGATAAAATACTGAAATTGCTTCGGAATTAAATACAAAATGCACAATGCCGTCTTTAGTACAAGAAGACTGACTCTTCTTACAGACTATGTTTTGATTCATTCCTATGACACCAGTTATAGATTCCGATGCTTCACACCAGGTTTACTGTATCCCTTGGACCCTCTTATTCACGATGAAACACAGAAATTGCATCGGAATTAAATACAAAAGGCACAATGCCGACTTAAGTACAAGAAGACTGACTCTTCTTACTGTCTATGTTTTGAATCATTCCTGTGACACTAGTTATAGATTCCGATGCTTCACTTCAGGTTTACTGTATCCCTCTGACCTTCTTATTGACGATGAAACACTGAAATTGCATCGGAATTAAATACAAAAGGCACAATGCCGAATTAAGTATAAGAAGACTGTCTCTTCTTACTGTCTATGTTTTGAACCATTCATGTGGCACTAGTTATAGATTCCGATGCTTCACTCCAGGTTTACTGTATCCCTTGGACCTTTTTATTGACGATGAAACACAGAAATTGCATCGGAATCAAATACAAAATGCGCAATGGCGACTTAAGTACAAGAAGACTGACGTTTCTTACTGACTATGATTTGAACCATTCATGTGACACTAGTTATAGATTACGGTGCTTAACTTCAGGTTTACTGTATCCCTTGGACGTTCTTATTGACGATGAAACACAGAAATTGCAACGGAAATAAATGCAAAAGGCACAATGCCGACTTAAGTACAAGAAGACTGACTCTTCTTACTGACTATGTTTTAACCATTCCTGTGACACTAGTTATTGATTCTGATGCTTCACTTCAGGTTTACCGTATCCATTGTACCTTCTTATTGACGATGAGACACAGATATTGCACCGGAATTAAATACAAAAGGCACAATGCCGAGTTAAGCACAAGAAGACTGACTCTTCTTACTGACTATGTTTCGAACCATTCCTGTGACACTAGTTATAGATTCCGATGCTTCACTCCAGGTTTACTGTATCCCTTGGACCTTCTTATTGACGATGAAACACAGAAATTGCATCGGAATTAAATACAAAAGGCACAATGCTGACTTAAGTAAAAGAAGACTGACTCTTCATACTGACTACGTTTGAAACATTTTTGTGACACTAGTTATAGATTCCGATGCTTCACTCCTGATTTACTGTATCCAATAAACATTCTTATTAACGATGAAACACAGAAATTGCATCGGAATTAAATAGAAACGGCACAATGCCGACTTAAGTGCAAGAAGACTGACTCTTCCTACTGTTTATGTTTTGAACCATTCCTGTGACACTAGTTATAGATTCCGATGCTTCACTTCAGGTTTACTGTATCTCTCTGACCTTCTTATTGACGATGAAACACAGAAATTTCATCGGAATTAAATAGAAAAGGCACAATACCGACTTAACTACAAGAAGACTGACTCTTCTTACTGACCATGCTTTGAACCATTCCTGTGACACTAGTTATGTATTCCGGTGCTTAACTTCAGGATTACTGTATCCCACTGACCTTCTTAGTGACGATGAAACACAGAAATTGCATCGGAATTAAATACAAAAGGCACAATGCCGACTTAAGTACAAGAAGACTGACCCATCTAACTGTCTATGTTTTGAACCATTCCTGTGACACTAGTTATAGATTCCGATGCTTCACTCCAGGTTTACTGTATCCCTTGGAACTTCTTATTGACGATGAAACACAGAAATTGCATCGGAATTAAATACAAAAGGCACAATGCCGACTTAAGTACAAGAAGACTGACTCTTCTTACTGTCTATGTTTTGAACCATCCCTGTGACACTAGTTATAGATTCCGATGCTTCCCTCCAGGTTAACTGTATCCCTTGGACCATCTTATTGACGATGGAACACAGAAATTGCATCGGAATTAAATAGAAAAGGCACAATGCCGACTTAAGTGCAAGAAGACTGACTCTTCCTACTGTCTATGTTTTGAACCATTCCCGTGTCACTAGTTATAGTTTCCGATGCTTCACTCCAGGTTTACTGTATCCCTTGGACCTTCTTATTGACGATGAAACAATGAAATTGCAACGGAATTAAATACAAAAGGCACAATGGCGAATTAAGTACAAGAAGACTGTCTCTTCTTACTGTCTATGTTTTGAACCATTCATGTGACACTAGTTATAGATTCCGATGCTTCACTCCAGGTTTACTGTATCCCTTGGACCTTCTTATTGACGATGAAACACAGAAATTGCATCGGAATTAAATACAAAAGGCGCAATGGCGACGTAAGTACAAGAAGACTGACCTTTCTTACTGACTATGATTTGAACCATTCATGTGACACTAGTTATAGATTACGGTGCTTCACTTCAGGTTTACTGTATCCCTTGGACCTTCTTATTGACGATGAAACACAGAAATTGCATCGGAAATAAATGCAAAAGGCACAATGCCGACTTAAGTACAAGAAGACTGACTCTTCTTACTGACTATGTTTTAACCATTCCTGTGACACTAGTTATAGATTCTGATGCTTCACTTCAGGTTTACCGTATCCATTGTACCTTCTTATTGACGATGAAACACAGAAATTGCATCGGAATTAAATACAAAAGGCACAATGCCGACTTAAGTACAAGAAGACTGACTCTTCTTACTGACTATGTTTCGAAACATTCCTGTGACACTAGTTATAGATTCCGATGCTTGGCTTCAGATTTACTGTATCCCTCTAACCTTCTTATTGACGATGAAACACAGAAATTGCATCGGAATTAAATACTAAAGGCACAATGCCGAATTAACTACAAGAAGATTGACTCTTCTTACTGTCGATGTTTTGAACCATTCCTGTGACACTAGTTATAGATTCCGGTGCTTCAGTTCAGGTTTACTGTATCCCTTGGACCTTCTTATTGACGATGAAACACAGAAATTGCATCGGAATTAAATACAAAAGTCACAATGCCGACTTAAGTACAAGAAGACTGACCCTTCCCACTGTCTATGTTTTGAAGCATTCCTGTTACACTAGTTATAGATTCCGATGCTTCACTTCAGGTTTACTGTATCCGTTCGACCTTCTTATTGACGATGAAACACAGAAATTGCATCGGAATTAAATACAAAAGGCACAATGCCGACTTATGTACAAAAAGACTGACTCTTCTTACCGACTAAGTTTTGAACCATTATTGTGACACTAGCTTTTAGACTCTGATGCTTCATTTCAGGTTTACTGTATCACTTGGACCTTCTTATTGAAGATGAAACACAGAAATTGCATCGGAATTAAATACAAAAGGCACAATGCCGACTTAAATACAAGAAGACTGACTCTTCTTACTGTCTATGTTTTGAACCATCCCTCTGACACTAGTTATAGATTCCGATGCTTCACTTCAGGTTTACTGTAGCCCTTGGACCTTCTTATTGACGATAAAATACTGAAATTGCTTCGGAATTAAGTACAAAATGCACAATGCCGTCTTTAGTACAAGAAGACTGACTCTTCTTACAGACTATGTTTTGATTCATTCCTATGACACCAGTTATAGATTCCGATGCTTCACACCAGGTTTACTGTATCCCTTGGACCCTCTTATTGACGATGAAACACAGAAATTGCATCGGAATTAAATACAAAAGGCACAATGCCGACTTAAGTACAAGAAGACTGACTCTTCTTACTGTCTATGTTTTGAATCATTCCTGTGACACTAGTTATAGATTCCGATGCTTCACTTCAGGTTTACTGTATCCCTCAGACCTTCTTATTGACGATGAAACACTGAAATTGCATCGGAATTAAATACAAAAGGCACAATGCCGAATTAAGTATAAGAAGACTGTCTCTTCTTACTGTCTATGTTTTGAACCATTCATGTGGCACTAGTTATAGATTCCGATGCTTCACTCCAGGTTTACTGTATCCCTTGGACCTTTTTATTGACGATGAAACACAGAAATTGCATCGGAATCAAATACAAAATGCGCAATGGCGACTTAAGTACAAGAAGACTGACGTTTCTTACTGACTATGATTTGAACCATTCATGTGACACTAGTTATAGATTACGGTGCTTAACTTCAGGTTTACTGTATCCCTTGGACGTTCTTATTGACGATGAAACACAGAAATTGCAACGGAAATAAATGCAAAAGGCACAATGCCGACTTAAGTACAAGAAGACTGACTCTTCTTACTGACTATGTTTTAACCATTCCTGTGACACTAGTTATTGATTCTGATGCTTCACTTCAGGTTTACCGTATCCATTGTACCTTCTTATTGACGATGAGACACAGATATTGCACCGGAATTAAATACAAAAGGCACAATGCCGAGTTAAGCACAAGAAGACTGACTCTTCTTACTGACTATGTTTCGAACCATTCCTGTGACACTAGTTATAGATTCCGATGCTTGACATCAGATTTACTGTATCCCTCTGACCTCCTTATTGACGATGAAACACAGAAATTGCATCGGAATTAAATACTAAAGGCACAATGCCGAATTAATTACAAGAAGACTGACTCTTCTTACTATCGATGTTTGAACCATTCCTGTGACACTAGTTATAGATTCCGGGGCTTCAGTTCAGGTTTACTGTATCCCTTGGACCTTCTTATTGACGATGAAACACAGATATTGCATCGGAATTAAATACACAAGTCACAATGCCGACTTAAGTACAAGAAGACTGACTCTTCCCACTGTCTATGTTTTGAAGCATTCCTGTTACACTAGTTATAGATTCCGATGCTTCACTTCAGGTTTGCTGTATCCGTTGGACCATCTTATTGACGATGAAACACAGAAATTGCATCGGAATTAAATACAAAAGGCACAATGCCGACTTATGTACAAAAAGACTTACTCTTCTTACTGACTATGTTTTGAACCATTATTGTGTCGCTAGCTTTTAGACTCTGATGCTTCATTTCAGGTTTACTGTATCACTTGGACCTTCTTATTGAAGATGAAACACAGAAATTGCATCGGAATTAAATACAAAAGGCACAATGCCGACTTAAATACAAGAAAACTGACTCTTCTTACTAACTATGTTTTGAACCATCCCTGTGACACTAGTTATAGATTCCGATGCTTCACTTCAGGTTTACTGTATCCCTTGGACCTTCTTATTGACGATAAAATATTGAAATTGCTTCGGAATTAAATACAAAAGGCACAATGCCGTCTTTAGTACAAGAAGACTGACTCTTCTTACAGACTATGCTTTGATTCATTCCTATGACACTAGTTATAGATTCCGATGCTTCACTCCAGGTTTACTGTATCCCTTGGACCCTCTTATTGACGATGAAACACAGAAATTGCATCGGAATTAAATACAAAAGGCACAATGCTGACTTAAGTACAAGAAGACTGACTCTTCATACTGACTATGTTTGAAACATTTTTGTGACACTAGTTATAGATTCCGATGCTTCACTCCTGATTTACTGTATCCAATAAACATTCTTATTAACGATGAAACACAAAAATTGCATCGGAATTAAATACAAAAGGCACAATGCTGACATAAGTAGAAGAAGACAGACTCTTCTTACTGTCTATGCTTTGAACCATTCATGTGACACTAGTTATAGATTCCGATGCTTCACTCCAGGTTTACTGTATCCCTTGGACCTTCTTATTGACGATGAAACACAGAAATTGCATCGGAATTAAATACAAAAGGCACAATGGCGACTTAAGTACAAGAAGACTGACTCTTCTTACTGACTATGTTTTGAACCATTCCTTTGACACTAGTTATAGACTCTGATGCTTCACTTCAGGTTTTCTGTATCCCTTGGACCATCTTATTAACGATGAAACACAGAAATTGCATCGGAATTAAATACAAACGGCACAATGCCGACTTAAGTACAATAAGACTGACTCTTCCTACTGTCTATGCTTTGAACCATTCCTGTGACACTAGTTATAGATTCCGATGCTTCACTTGAGGTTTACGTTATCCCTTGGACCCTCTTAATGACGATGAAACACAGCAATTGCATCGGAATTAAATAGAAAAGGCACAATGCCAATTTAAGTACAAGAATACTGACTCTTCCTACTGTCTATGTTTTGAACCATTCCTGTGACACTAGTTATAGATTCCGATGCTTCACTTCAGGTTTACTGTATCCCTCTGCCCTTCTTATTGACAATGAAACACAGAAATTGCAACTGAATTAAATACAATTGGCACAATGCCGACTTAAGTACAAGAAGACCGACTCTTCTTCTGTCTATGTTTTGAACCATTCCTGTGACACTAGTTATAGATTCCGATGCTTCACATCAGGTTTACTGTATCCCTTGGACCTTCTTATTGACGATGAAACACAGAAGTTGCATCGGAATTAAATTCAAAAGGCACAATGCCGACTTAAGAACAAGAAGACTGACTCTTCTTACTGTCTATGTTTTGAACAATTATTGTGACACTAGTTATAGATTCCGATGCTTCACTTCAGGTTTACTGGAACCCTTGGACCTACTTATTGAAGATGAAACACAGAAATAGCATCGGAATTAAATACAAAAGGCACAACGCCGACTTAAGTACAAGAATACTGACTCTTCTTACTGACTATGCTTTGAACCATTCCTGTGACACTAGTTATAGATTCCGATGCTTCACTTCAGGTTTACTGTATCCCTTGGACCTTCTTATTGAGGATGAAACACTGCAATTGCATCGGAATTAAATAGAAAAAGCACAATACCGACTTAAGAACAAGAAGACTGACTCTTCTTACTGACTATGTTTTGAACCATTCCTGTGACACTAGTTATAGATTGCGATGCTTCACTTCAGGTTTACTGTATCCCACTGACCTTTTTATTGACGATGAAACACAGAAATTGCACGGATCTGAATCCAAAAGGCACAGTGCCGAATTAAGTACAAGAATACTGACTCTTCTTACTGTCTATGTTTTGAACCATCCCTGTGACACTAGTTATGGATTCCGATGCTTCACTCCAGGTTTACTGTATCCCTCTGACGTTCTTATTGACGATGAAACACAGAAATTTCGTCGGAATTAAATACAAAACGCACAATGCCGAATTATGTACAAGAAGACTGACTCTCCTTACTGTCTATATTTTGAACCATTCCTGTGACACTAGTTATAGATTCCGATGCTACACTCTAGGTTTACTGTATCCCTTGGACCATCTTATTGACGATGAAACACTGAAATTGCATCGGAATTAAATAAATAAGGCACAATGCAGACTTAAGTACAAGAAGACTGACTCTGCTTACTGTCTATGTTTTGAACCATTCCTGTGACACTAGTTACAGATTCCGATGCATCACTCAAGGGTTTACTGTATCCCTTGGACCTTCTTATTGACGGTGAAACACAGAAATTGCATCGGAATTAAATACAAAAGGCACAATGCCGACTTAAGTACAAGAAGACTGACTCTTCTTACTGACTATGCTTTGAACCATTCCTGTGACACTAGTTATAGATTCCGATGCTTCACTTTAGGTTTACTGTATCCCTTGGACCTTCTTATTGACGATGAAACACAGCAATTGCATCGGAATTAAATAGAAAAGGCACAATGCCGACTTAAGTACAAGGAGACTGACCCTTCCATCTCTCTATGTTTTGAACCATTCCTGTGACACTACTGATAGATTTCGTTGCTTCACTTCAGGTTTGAGTATCCCTTGGACCTTCTTATTGTCGATGAAACACAGAAATTGCATCGGAATTAAATACAAAATGCACAATGCCGACTTAAGGAGAAGAAGACTGACTCTTCTTACTGACTATGTTTTGAACCATTCCTTTGACACTAGTTATAGATTCCGATGCTTCACTTCAGGTTTACTGTATCCCTTGGACCTTCTTATTAAGGATGAAACACTGCAATTGGATCGGAATTAAATAGAAAAGGCACAATGCCGATTTAAGCACAAGAAGACTGACTCTTCCTACTGTCTATGTGTTGAATCATTCCTGTGACAATAGTTATAGATTCCGATGCTTCACTTCAGGTTTACTGTACCCCTCTTCCCTTCTTATTGACGATGAAACACAGAAATTGCAACGGAATTAAATACAAAAGGCACAATGCCAACTTAAGAACAAGAAGCCTGAGTCCTCTTACTGACTATGTTTTGAACCATTCCTGTGACATTAGTTATAGATTCCGATGCTTCACAGCAGGTTTACTGTATCCCACTGACCTTCTTAATGACGATGAAACACAGAAATTTGACGGAATTAAATCCAAAAGGCACAGTGCCGAATTAAGTACAAGAATACTGACTCTTCTTACTGTCTATGCTTTGAACCATCTCTGTGACACTAGTTATGGATTCCGATGCTTCACTCAAGGTTTAGTGTATACCCCTGAAGTTCTTATTGACAATGAAACACAGATATTCCGTCGGAATTATATACAAAACGCACAATGCCGAATTAAGTACAAGAAGACTGACTCTCCTTACTGTCTATACTTTGATCGATTGCTGTGACACTAGTTATAGATTCCGATGCTTCACTCTAGGTTTACTGTATCCCTTGGACCTTCTTATTGACGATGAAACACCGAAATTGCATCGGAATTAAATAAAAAAGGCACAATGCAGACTTAAGTACAAGAAGACTGACTCTGCTTACTGTCTATGATTTGAACCATTCCTGTGACACTAGTTACAGATTCCGATGCTTCACTCCAGGTTTACTGTATCCCTTGGACCTTCTTATTGACGATGAAACACACAAATTGTATCGGAATTAAATACAAAAGGCACAATGCCGACATAAGTACAAGAAGACTGACTCTTCTTACTGAGTATGCTTTGAACCATTCCTGTGACACTAGTTATAGATTCCGATGCTTCACTTCAGGTTTACTGTATCCCTTGGACCTTCTTATTGACGATGAAACACAGCAATTGCATCGGAATTAAATAGAAAAGGCACAATGCCGACTTAAGTACAAGAATACTGACTCTTCCAACTGTCTATGATTTGAACCATTCCTGTGACACTAGTTATAGATTCCGATGCTGCACATCAGGTTTACTGTATCCCTTGGACCTTCTTATTGACGATGAAACACAGAAATTGCATCGGAATTAAGTACAAAAGGCACAAGGCCGACTTAAGTACAAGAGGACTGACTCTTCTTACTCTCTATGTTTTGAACCATTCCTGTGACACTGGATGCTTCACTCTAGGTATACTGTATCCCTTGGACCTTCTTATTGACGATGAAACACAGAAGATGACTGGCTCTTCTTACTGACTATGCTTTGAACCATTCCTGTGACACTACTTATACATTCCGATGCTTCACTTCAGTTTCACTGTATCCCTTCGACCTTCTTATTGACGATGAAACACAGAAATTGCATCGGAATTAAATAGAAAAGGCACAATGCCGACTTAAGTACAAGAAGACTGACTCTTCTTACTGACCATGCTTTGATCCATTCCTGTGACACTAGTTATAGATTCCGATGCTTCACTTCAAGTTTACTGTATCCCTCTGCCCTTCTTATTGACGATGAAACACAGAAATTGCAACGGGATTATATACAAAAGGCACAATGCCGACTTAAGTGCAAGAAGACACACTCTTCTTTTGTCTATGTTTTGAAACATTCCTGTGACACTAGTTATAGATTCCGATGCTTCACTTCAGGTTTACTGTATCCCTTGGACCTTCTTATTGGTGATTAAACACAGATATTGCATCGGAATTAAATACAAAAGGCATAATGCCGATTTCAGTACAACAAGACTGACTCATCTTTCTGTCTATGTTTTGAACCATTCCTGTAACACTAGTTATAGATTCCGATGCTTCACTTCAGATTTACTGTATCCCTCTGTCGTTCTTATTGACGATGAAACACAGAAATTGCGTCGGAATTAAATACAAATGGCACAATGCCGAATAAAGTACAAGAAGACTGACTCTTCTTACTGTCTATGTTTTGAACCATCCCTGTGACACTAGTTATGGATTCCGCTGCTTTACTCCAGGTTTACTGTATCCCTCTGACGTTCTTATTGACGATGAAAACAGAAATTCCGTCGGAATTAAATACAAAACGCACAATGCCGAATTAAGTACAAGAAGACTGACTCTCCTTACTGTCTACATTTTGAACCATTCCTGTGACACTAGTTATAGATTCGGATGCTTCACTCTAGGTTTACTGTATCCCATCGACCTTCTTGTTGACGATGAAACACAGAAATTGCATCGGAATTAAATAAAAAAGCACAATGCCGACTTAAGTACAAGAAGACTGACTCTGCTAACTGTCTATATTTTGAACCATTCCTGTGACACTAGTTACAGATTCCGATGCTTCACTCCAGCATTACTGTATCCCTTGGATCTTCTTATTGACGATGAAACACGGAAATTGCATCGCAATTACATACAAAAGGCACAATGCCGACTTAAGTACAAAAAGACTGACTCTTCTTACTGACTATGTTTTGAACCATTATTGTGACACTAGCTTTTAGACTCTGATGCTTCATTTCAGGTTTACTGTATCACTTGGACCTTCTTATTGAAGATGAAACACAGAAATTGCATCGGAATTAAATACAAAAGGCACAATGCCGACTTAAGAGCAAGAAGACTGACTCTTCTTACTGACTATGTTTTGAACGATTCCTGTGACACTAGTTATAGATTCCGATGCTTCACTTCTGATTTACTGTATCCCTCTGACGTTCTTATCGACGATGAAACACAGAAATTCCGTCGGAATTAAATACAAAAGGCACAATGCCGAATTAAATACAAGAAGACTGACTCTTCCTACTCTCTATGTTTTGAACCATTCCTGTGACACTAGTTATAGATTCCGATGCTTCACTCTACGTTTACTGTATCCCTTGGTCCTTCTTGTTGACGATGAAACACAGAAATTGCATCGGAATTAAATAAAAAAGCACAATGCCGACTTAAGTACAAGAAGACTGACTCTGCTAACTGTCTATATTTTGAACCATTCCTGTGACACTAGTTACAGATTCCGATGCTTCACTCCAGGATTACTGTATCCCTTGGATCTTCTTATTGACGATGAAACACGGAAATTGCATCGGAATTACATACAAAAGGCACAATGCCGACTTAAGTACAAGAAGACTGACTCTTCTTACTGACTATGCTTTGAACCATTCCTGTGACACTAGTAATAGATTCCGATGCTTCACTTCAGGTTTACTGTATCCCTTGGACCTTCTTATTGACGATGAAACACAGCAATTGCATCGGAATTAAATAGAAAAGGCACAATGCCGACTTAAGTATAAGAAGACTGACTCTTCCTACTGTCTATGTTTTGAACCCTTCATGTGACACTAGTTATAGGTTCCGATGCTTCACTTCAGGTGTACTGTATCCCTTGGACCTTCTTATTGACGATGAAACACAGAAATTGCATCGGAAATAAGTACAAAAGACACAAGGCCAACTTAAGTACATGAAGACTGACTCTTCTTACTGACTATGCTTTGAACGATTCCTGTGACACTAGTTATAGATTCTGATGCTTCACTTCAGGTTTACTGTATCCCATGGTTCTTCTTATTGGCGATGAAACACAGATATTGCATCGGAATTATATACAAAAGGCACAATGCCGACTTAAGTACAACAAAACTGACTCACCTTTTTGTCTATGTTTTGAACCATTCCTGTGACACTAGTTATAGATTCCGATGCTTCACTCCAGGTTTACTGTATGAATTGTACGTTCATATTGACGATTAAACACAGAAATTGCATCGGAATTAAATACAAAAGGCACAATGCCGACTTAAGAGCAAGAAGACTGACTCTTCCTACTCTCTATGTTTTGAACCATTCCTGTGACACTGGTTATAGATTCCGATGCTTCACTTCAGGTTTACTGTATCCCTCTGACCTTCTTATTGACGATCAAACACAGAAATTGCATCGGGATTAAATACAAAAGGCACAATGCCGACTTAAGTACAAGAAGACTGACTCTTCTTACTGTCTATGTTTTGAACCATCCCTGTGACACTAGTTATGGATTCCGATGCTATACTCCAGGTTTACTGTATCCCTCTGACGTTCTTATTGACGATGAAACACAGAAATTCCCTCGGAATTAAATACAAAACGCACAATGCCGAATTAAGTACCAGAAGACTGACTTTCCTTACTGTCCATATTTTGAACCATTCCTGTGACACTAGTTATAGATTCCGATGCTTCACTCTATGTTTACTGTATCCCCTAGACCTTCTTATTGACGATGAAACACAGAAATTGCATCGGAAATAAATAAAAAAGGCACAATGCCGACTTAAGTACAAGAAGACTGACTCTGCTTAATGTCTATGATTTGAACCATACCTGTGACACTAGTTACAGATTCCGATGCTTCACTAGAGGTTTACTGTATCACTTGGACCTTCTTATTGACGATGAAACAGAGAAATTGCATCGGAATTAAGTACAAAAGGCACAAGGCCGACTTAAGTACAAGAGGACTGACTCTTCTTACTGTCTATGTTTTGAACCATTCCTGTGACACTGGATGCTTCACTCTAGGTATACTGTATCGCTTGGACCTTCTTATTGACGATGAAACACAGAAGATGACTGGCTCTTCTTACTGACTATGCTTTGAACCATTCCTGTGACACTACTTATACATTCCGATGCTTCACTTCAGTTTCACTGTATCCCTTCGACCTTCTTATTGACGATGAAACACAGAAATTGCATCGGAATTAAATAGAAAAGGCACAATGCCGACTTAAGTACAAGAAGACTGACCCTTCCATCTCTCTATGTTTTTAACCATTCCTGTGACACTAGTTATAGATTCCGATGCTCCACTCCAGGTTTATTGTATCCCTTGGACCTTCTCATTGACGATGAAACACAGAAATTGCATCGGAATTAAATACAAAAGGCACATTGCCGACTTAAGTACAAGAAGACTGACTCTTCTTACTGACTATGCTTTGATCCATTCCTGTGACACTAGTTATAGATTCCGATGCTTCACTTCAAGTTTACTGTATCCCTCTGCCCTTCTTATTGACGATGAAACACAGAAATTGCAACGGGATTATATACAAAAGGCACAATGCCGACTTAAGTGCAAGAAGACACACTCTTCTTTTGTCTATGTTTTGAAACATTCCTGTGACACTAGTTATAGATTCCGATGCTTCACTTCAGGTTTACTGTATCCCTTTGACCTTCTTATTGACGATGAAACACAAAAATTGCACGGAATTAATTCCAAAAGGCACAGTGCCGAATTAAGTACAAGAATACTGACTCTTCTTACTGTCTATGTTTTGAACCATCCCTGTGACACTAGTTATGAATTCCGATGCTATACTCCAGGTTTACTGTATCCCTCTGACGTTCTTATTGACGATGAAACACAGAAATTGCATCGGAATTAAATACAAAATGCACAATGCCGACTTAAGTACAAGAAGACTGACTCATCTTACTGACTATGTTTTGAACCATTAATGTGACACTAGTTACAGATTCTGAAACTTCACTTCAGGTTTACTGTATCCCTTGGACCTTCTTATTGGTGATTAAACACAGATATTGCATCGGAATTAAATACAAAAGGCATAATGCCGACTTCAGTACAACAAGACTGACTCATCTTTTTGTCTATGTTTTGAACCATTCCTGTGACACTAGTTATAGATTCCGATGCTTCACTTCAGATTTACTGTATCCCTCTGTCGTTCTTATTGACGATGAAACACAGAAATTGCGTCGGAATTAAATACAAATGGCACAATGCCGAATAAAGTACAAGAAGACTGACTCTTCTTACTGTCTATGCTTTGAACCATCCCTGTGACACTAGTTATGGATTCCGCTGCTTTACTCCAGGTTTACTGTATCCCTCTGACGTTCTTATTGACGATGAAAACAGAAATTCCGTCGGAATTAAATACAAAACGCACAATGCCGAATTAAGTACAAAAAGACTGACTCTCCTTACTGTCTATATTTTGAACCATTCCTGTGACACTAGTTATAGATTCGGATGCTTCACTCTAGGTTTACTGTACCCCTTGGACCTTCTTGTTGACGATGAAACACAGAAATTGCATCGGAATTAAATAAAAAAGCACAATGCCGACTTAAGTACAAGAAGACTGACTCTGCTAACTGTCTATATTTTGAACCATTCCTGTGACACTAGTTACAGATTCCGATGCTTCACTCCAGGATTACTGTATCCCTTGGATCTTCTTATTGACGATGAAACACGGAAATTGCATCGGAATTACATACAAAAGGCACAATGCCGACTTAAGTACAAAAAGACTGACTCTTCTTACTGCCTATGTTTTGAACCATTATTGTGACACTAACTTTTAGACTCTGATGCTTCATTTCAGGTTTACTGTGTCACGTGGACCTTCTTATTGAAGATGAAACACAGAAATTGCATCGGAATTAAATACAAAAGGCACAATGCCGACTTAAGAGCAAGAAGACTGACTCTTCTTACTGACTATGTTTTGAACGATTCCTGTGACACTAGTTATAGATTCCGATGCTTCACTTCTGATTTACTGTATCCCTCTGACGTTCTTATCGACGATGAAACACAGAAATTCCGTCGGAATTAAATACAAAAGGCACAATGCCGAATTAAGTACAAGAAGACTGACTCTTCCTACTCTCTATGTTTTGAACCATTCCTGTGACACTGGTTATAGATTCCGATGCTTCACTTCAGGTTTACTGTATCCCTCTGACCTTCTTATTGACGATCAAACACAGAAATTGCATCGGGATTAAATGCAAAAGGCACAATGCCGACTTAAGTACAAGAAGACTGACTCTTCTTACTGTCTATGTTTTGAACCATCCCTGTGACACTAGTTATGGATTCCGATGCTATACTCCAGGTTTACTGTATCCCTCTGACGTTCTTATTGACGATGAAACACAGAAATTCCGTCGGAATTAAATACAAAAGGCACAATGCCGAATTAAGAGCAAGAAGACTGACTCTTCTTACTGACTATGTTTTGAACGATTCCTGTGACACTAGTTATAGATTCCGATGCTTCACTTCTGATTTACTGTATCCCTCTGACGTTCTTATCGACGATGAAACACAGAAATTCCGTCGGAATTAAATACAAAAGGCACAATGCCGAATTAAGTACAAGAAGACTGACTCTTCCTACTCTCTATGTTTTGAACCATTCCTGTGACACTGGTTATAGATTCCGATGCTTCACTTCAGGTTTACTGTATCCCTTGGACCTTCTTATTGACGATGAAACACAGAAATTGCATCGGAAATAAGTACAAAAGGCACAAGGCCAACTTAAGTACATGAAGACTGACTCTTCTTACTGACTATGCTTTGAACGATTCCTGTGACACTAGTTATAGATTCTGATGCTTCACTTCAGGTTTACTGTATCCCATGGTTCTTCTTATTGGCGATGAAACACAGATATTGCATCGGAATTATATACAAAAGGCACAATGCCGACTTAAGTACAACAAGACTGACTCACCTTTTTGTCTATGTTTTGAACCATTCCTGTGACACTAGTTATAGATTCCGATGCTTCACTCAAGGTTTACTGTATGAATTGTACGTTCATATTGACGATTAAACACAGAAATTGCATCGGAATTAAATACAAAAGGCACAATGCCGACTTAAGAGCAAGAAGACTGACTCTTCTTACTGACTATGTTTTGAACGATTCCTGTGACACTAGTTATAGATTCCGATGCTTCACTTCTGATTTACTGTATCCCTCTGACGTTCTTATCGACGATGAAACACAGAAATTCCGTCGGAATTAAATACAAAAGGCACAATGCCGAATTAAGTACAAGAAGACTGACTCTTCCTACTCTCTATGTTTTGAACCATTCCTGTGACACTGGTTATAGATTCCGATGCTTCACTTCAGGTTTACTGTATCCCTCTGACCTTCTTATTGACGATCAAACACAGAAATTGCATCGGGATTAAATGCAAAAGGCACAATGCCGACTTAAGTACAAGAAGACTGACTCTTCTTACTGTCTATGTTTTGAACCATCCCTGTGACACTAGTTATGGATTCCGATGCTATACTCCAGGTTTACTGTATCCCTCTGACGTTCTTATTGACGATGAAACACAGAAATTCCCTCGGAATTAAATACAAAACGCACAATGCCGAATTAAGTACCAGAAGACTGACTTTCCTTACTGTCCATATTTTGAACCATTCCTGTGACACTAGTTATAGATTCCGATGCTTCACTCTAGGTTTACTGTATCCCCTAGACCTTCTTATTGACGATGAAACACAGAAATTGCATCGGAAATAAATAAAAAAGGCACAATGCCGACTTAAGTACAAGAAGACTGACTCTGCTTAATGTCTATGATTTGAACCATACCTGTGACACTAGTTACAGATTCCGATGCTTCACTCCAGGTTTACTGTATCCCTTGGACCTTCTTATTGACGATGAAACACAGAAATTGCATCGGAATTAAATACAAAATGCACAATGCCGACTTAAGTACAAGAAGACTGACTCATCTTACTGACTATGCTTTGAACCATTCCTGTGACACTAGTTATTGATTCCGATGCTTCACTTCAGGTTTAGTGTATCCCTAGGACCTTCTTATTGACGATGAAACGCAGGAATTGCACCGGAATTAAATAGAAAAGGCACAATGCCGAATTAAGTACAGGAAGACTGACTCTTCCTACTGTCTATGATTTGAACCATTCCTGTGACACCAGTTATAGATTCCGATGCTTCACTTCAGGTTTACTGTATCCCTCCGCCCTTCTTATTGACGATGAAACACAGAAATTGCAACGGGATTAAATACAAAAGGCACAATGCCGACTTAAGTGCAAGAAGACACACTCTTCTTTTGTCTATGTTTTGAAACATTCCTGTGACACTAGTTATAGATTTCGATGCTTCACTTCAGGTTTACTGTATCCCTTGGACCTTCTTATTGACGATGAAACACAGAAATTGCATCGGAATTAAGTACAAAAGGCACAAGGCCGACTTAAGTACAAGAAGACTGACTCTTCTTACTGGCTATGCTTTGAACGATTCCTGTGACACTAGTTATAGATTCTGATGCTTCACTTCAGGTTTACTGTATCCCTAGGACCTTCTTATTGGCGATGAAACACAGATATTGCATCGGAATTAAATAGAAAAGGCATAATGCCGACTTCAGTACAACAAGACTGACTCATCTTTCTGTCTATGCATTGAACCACTCCTGTGACACTAGTAATAGATTCCCATGCTTCATTCCAGGTTTACTGTATCCCTTGGACGTTCATATTGACGATTAAACACAGAAATTGCATCGGAATTAAATACAATAGGCACAATGCCGAATTAGTACAAGAAGAATGACCCATCTTACTGACTATGTTTTGAACCATTCCTGTGACACTAGTTATTGATTCCGATGCTTCACTTCAGATTTACTGTATCCCTCTGTCGTTCTTATTGACGATGAAACACAGAAATTGCGTCGGAATTAAATACAAATGGCACAATGCCGAATAAAGTACAAGAAGACTGACTCTTCTTACTGTCTATGTTTTGAACCATCCCTGTGACACTAGTTATGGATTCCGCTGCTTTACTCCAGGTTTACTGTATCCCTCTGACGTTCTTATTGACAATGAAAACAGAAATTCCGTCGGAATTAATTACAAAACGCACAATGCCGAATTAAGTACAAGAAGACTGACTCTCCTTACTGTCTATATTTTGAACCATTCCTGTGACACTAGTTATAGATTCCGATGCTTCACTCTAGGTTTACTGTATCCCTTGGACCTTCTTGTTGACGATGAAACACAGAAATTGCATCGGAATTAAATAAAAAAGCACAATGCCGACTTAAGTACAAGAAGACTGACTCTGCTAACTGTCTATATTTTGAACCATTCCTGTGACACTAGTTACAGATTCCGATGCTTCACTCCAGGATTACTGTATCCCTTGGATCTTCTTATTGACGATGAAACACGGAAATTGCATCGGAATTACATACAAAAGGCACAATGCCGACTTAAGTACAAGAAGACTGACTCTTCTTACTGACTATGCTTAGAACCACTCCTGTGACACTAGTAATAGATTCCGATGCTTCACTTCAGGTTTACTGTATCCCTTGGACCTTCTTATTGACGATGAAACACAGCAATTGCATCGGAATTAAATAGAAAAGGCACAATGCCGACTTAAGTATAAGAAGACTGACTCTTCCTACTGTCTATGTTTTGAACCCTTCATGTGACACTAGTTATAGGTTCCGATGCTTCACTTCAGGTGTACTGTAACCCTTGGACCTTCTTATTAACGATGAAACACAGAAATTGCATCGGAAATAACTACAAAAGGCACAAGGCCAACTTAAGTACATGAAGACTGACTCTTCTTACTGACTATGCTTTAACGATTCCTGTGACACTAGTTATAGATTCTGATGCTTCACTTCAGGTTTACTGTATCCCATGGTTCTTCTTATTGGCGATGAAACACAGATATTGCATCGGAATTATATACAAAAGGCACAATGCCTACTTAAGTACAACAAGACTGACTCACCGTTTTGTCTATGTTTTGAACCATTCCTGTGACACTAGTTATAGATTCCGATGCTTCACTCCAGGTTTACTGTATGAATTGTACGTTCATATTGACGATTAAACACAGAAATTGCATCGGAATTAAATACAAAAGGCACAATGCCGACTTAAGAGCAAGAAGACTGACTCTTCTTACTGACTATGTTTTGAACGATTCCTGTGACACTAGTTATAGATTCCGATGCTTCACTTCTGATTTACTGTATCCCTCTGACGTTCTTATTGACGATGAAACACAGAAATTGCGTCGGAATTAAATACAAAAGCACAATGCCGAATTAAGTACAAGAAGACTGACTGTTCTTACTATCTATGTTTTGAACCATTCCTGTGACACTGGTTATAGATTCCAATGCTTCACTTTAGGTATTCTGTATCCCTTGGACCTTCTTATTGACGATGAAACACAGAAATTGCATCGGAATTAAATAAAAAAGGCACAATGCCGACTTATGTACCAAAAGATTGACTCTTCTTACTGTGTATGTTTTGAACCATTCCTGCGACACTAGTTACACATTCCGATGCTTCACTCCAGGTTTACTGTATCCCTTGGACCTTCTTATTGACTATGAAACACAGAAATTGCATCGGAATTAAATACCATAGGCACAATGCCTACTTAAGTACAAGATGACTGCCTCTTCCTACTGACTATGCTTTGAACCATTCCTGTGACGCTAGTTTTAGATTCCGATGCTTCACTTCAGTTTCACTGTATCCCTTGGACCTTCTTATTGACGATGAAACACAGAAATTGCATCGGAATTAAATACAAAAGGCACAATGCGACTTAAGAACAAGAAGACTGACTCTTCTTACTGACTATGTTTTGAACCATTCCTGTGACACTAGTTATAGATTCCGATGCTTCACTTCAGGTTTACTGTATCCCTCTTCCCTTCTTATTGACGATGAAACACAGATATTGCATCGGGATTAAATACAAAAGGCACATTGCCGACTTAAGTACAAGAAGACACACGATTCTTTTGTCTATGTTTTGAAACATTCCTGTGACACTAGTTATAGATTTCGATGCTTCACTTCAGGTTTACTGTATCCCTTTGACCTTCTTATTGACGATGAAACACAGAAATTGCATCGGAATTAAGTACAAAAGGCACATGGCCGACTTAAGTACAAGAGGACTGACTCTTCTTGCTGGCTATGCTTTGAACGATTCCTGTGACACTAGTTATAGATTCTGATGCTTCACTTCAGGTTTACTGTATCCCTTGGTCCTTCTTATTGGCGATGAAACACAGATATTGCATCGGAATTAAATACAAAAGGCATAATGCCGATTTCAGTACAACAAGACTACTCATCTTTTTGCCTATGTTTTGAACCATTCCTGTGACACTAGTTATAGATTCCGATGCTTCACTCCAGGTTTACTGTATCCCTTGGACGTTCATATTGACGATTAAACACAGAAATTGCAACGGAATTAAATACAATAGGCACAATGCCGAATTAGTACAAGAAGAATGACCCTTCTTACTGACTATGTTTTGAACCATTCCTGTGACACTAGTTATAGATTCCGATGCTTCACTTCAGGTTTACAGTATGCCTCTGACCTTCGTAGTGACAATAAAACACAGAAATTACATCGGAATTCAATACAAAAGGCACAATGCCGACTTAAGTCCCAGTGGACTGACTCTTCCTACTGTCTGTGTTATGAACGATTCCTGTGACACTAGTTACAGATTCCGATGCTTCACTTCAGATTTACTGTATCCCTCTGACGTTCTTATTGGCGATGAAACACAGAAATTCCGTCGGAATTAAATACAAAACGCACAATGCCGAATTAAGTACAAGGAGACTGACTCTCCTTTCTGTCTATATTTTGAACCATTCCTGTTACACTAGTTATAGATTCCGATGCTTCACTCTAGGTTTACTGTATCCCTTGGACCTTCTTGTTGACGATGAAACACAGAAATTGCATCGGAAATAAATAAAAAAGCACAATGCCGACATAAGTACAAGAAGACTGACTCTGCTTACTGTCTATGCTTTGAACCATTCCTGTGACACTAGTTACAGATTCCGATGCTTCACTCCAGGATTACTGTATCCCTTGGACCTTCTTATTGACGATGAAACACAGCAATTGCATCGGAATTAAATAGAAAAGGCACAATGCCGACTTAAGTATAAGAAGACTGACTCTTCCTACTGTCTATGTTTTGAAAAATTCCTGTGATACTAGTTATAGATTCCGATGCTTCACTTCAGGTTTACTGTATCCCTCTGCCCTTCCTATTGACGATGAAACACAGAAATTGCATCGGAATTAAATACAAAAGGCACAATGCCGACTTATGTACAAGAAGACACACTCTTCTTCTGTCTATGTTTTGAACCATTCCTGTTACACTAGATATAGATTTCGATGCTTCACTTCAGGTTTACTGTATCCCTTGTACCTTCTTATTGACGATGAAACACAGAAATTGCATCGGAATTAAGTACAAAAGGCACAAGGCCGACTTAAGTACAAGAAGACTGATTCTTCATACTGACTATCTTTTGAACGCTTCCTGTGACACTAGTTATAGATTCTGATGCTTCACTTCAGGTTTACTGTATCCCTTGGACCTTCTTATTGGCAATGAAACACAGATATTGCATCGGAATTATATACAAAAGGCACAATGCCGACTTAATTACAAGAAAACTGTCTCCTCTTACTGCCTATGTTTTGAACCATTCCTGTGACACTAGTTATAGATTCCGATGCTTCACTCCAGGTTTACTGTATACCTTGGACGTTCATATTGACGATTAAACTAAGAAATTGAATCTAAATTAAATACAAAAGGCACAATGCCGACTTAAGTACAAGAAGACTGACTCTTCTTACTGACTATGTTTTGAAAAATTCCTGTGACACCAGTTATAGATTCCGATGCTTCACTCTAGCTTTACTGTATCCCTTGAACCTTCTTATCGACGATGAAACACAGAAATTGCATCGGAAATGAATAAAAAAAGGACAATGGCGACATAAGTACAAGAAGACTGACTCTTCTTACTGTCTATGTTTTGAACCATTCCTGTAACACTAGTTATAGATTCCGATGCTTCACTCGAGGTTTACTGTATCCCTTGGACCTTCTTATTGACGATGAAACACAGAAATTGCATCGGAATTAAATAGAAAAGGCACAATGCCGACTTAAGTACAAGAAGACTGACTCTGCTTACTGTCTATGCTTTGAACCATTTCTGTGATACTAGTTATAGATTTCGATGCTTCGCTTCAGGTTTACTGTATCCCTTGGACCTTCTTATTCACGATGAAACACAGAAATTGCATTGGAATTAAAAACAAAAGGCACAATGCCGACTTAAGTACAAGAAGACACACTCTTCCTCTGTCTATGTTTTGAACCATTCCTGTGACACTAGTTATAGATTTCGATGCTTCACTTCAGGTTTACTGTATCCCTTACACCTTCTTATTGACGATGAAACACAGAAATCGCATCGGAATTAATTACAAAAGGCACAAGGCCGACATAAGTACAAGAAGACTTACTCTTCTTACTGACTATGTTTTGAACGATTCCTGTGACACTAGTTATAGATTCTGATGCTTCACTTCTGGTTTACTGTACCCCTTGGACCTTCTTATTGGCGATGAAACACAGATATTGCATCGGAATTATATACAATAGGCATAATGCCGACTTAAGTACAACAAGACTGACTCATCTTTTTGTCTATGTTTTGAACCATTCCTGTGACACTAGTTATAGATTCCGATGCTTCACTCCAGGTTTACTGTATCCCTTGGACGTTCATATTGACGATTAAACACAGAAATTGCATCGGAATTAAATACAAAAGCACAATGCCGACATAAGTACAAGAAGACTGACTCTTCTTACGCACTTTGCTTTGAACCATTCCTGTGACACTAGTTATAATTCCGATGCTTCACTTCAGGTTTACTGTATCCCTTGGATCTTCTTATTGACGATGAAACACAGCAATTGCATCGGAATTAAATATAAAAGGCACAATGCCGACTTAAGTATAAGAAGACTGACTCCTCCTACTGTCTATGTTTTGAACCATTCCTGTGATACTAGTTATAGATTCCGATGCTTCACTTCAGGTTTACTGTATTCCTCTGCCCTTCTTATTGACGATGAAACACAGAATTTGCATCGGAAATGAATACAAAAGGCACAATGCCGACTTAAGTACAAGAAAACACACTCTTCTTCTGTCAATGTTTTGAACCATTCCTGTGACACTAGTTACAGATTTCGATGCTTCACTTCAGGTTTACTGTATCCCTTGGACCTTCTTATTGACGATGAAACACAGAAATTGCATCGGAATTAAGTACAAAAGGCACAAGGCAGACTTAAGTACAAGAAGATTGACTCTTCTTACTGACTATGCTTTGAACGATTCCTGTGACACTAGTTATAGATTCTGATGCTTCACTTCAGGTTTACTGTATCCCTTGGACCTTCTTATTGGCGATGAAACACAGATATTGATCGGAATTATATACAAAGGGCACAATGCCGACTTAAGTACAACAAGACTGACTCATTTTTTGTCTATGTTTTGAACCATTCCTGTGACACTAGTTATAGATTCCGATGCTTCACTTCAGGTTTACTGTATCCCTCTGGCCTTCTTATTGACGATGAAACACAGAAATTGCATCGGAATTAAATAGAAAAGGCACAATACCGACTTAAGTACAAGAAGACTGACTCTTCTTTTTGACTATGTTTTGAACCATACCTGTGACACTAGTTTTTTATTCCGATGCTTCACTTGAGGTTTATTGTATTCTTCGGACCTTCTTATGGACGATGAAACACAGAAATTGCATCGGAATGAAATACAAAAGGCACAATGCCGACTGAAGTACAAGATAACTGGCCCTTCCATCTCTCTATGTTTTGAACCATTCCTGTGACACTAGTTATAGATTCCGATGCTTCACTTCAGGTTTACTGTATCCCTTGGACCTTCTTATTGGCGATGAAACACAGATATTGATCGGAATTATATACAAAGGGCACAATGCCGACTTAAGTACAACAAGACTGACTCATTTTTTGTCTATGTTTTGAACCATTCCTGTGACACTAGTTATAGATTCCGATGCTTCACTTCAGGTTTACTGTATCCCTCTGGCCTTCATATTGACGATGAAACACAGAAATTGCATCGGAATTGAATAGAAAAGGCACAATACCGACTTAACTACAAGAAGACTGACTCCTCTTACTGACCGTGCTTTGAACCATTCCTGTGACACTAGTTATAGATTCCGATGCTTAACCTCAGGATTACTGTTTCCCACTGACGTTCTTAGTGACGATGAAACACAGAAATTCCATCGGAATTAAATACAAAAGGCACAATGCCGACTTAAGTAAAAGAAGACTGACTCTTCTTACTGACTATGTTTTGAACCATTCCTGTGACACCAGTTATAGATTCCGATGCTTCACTCTAGCTTTACTGTATCCCTTGGACCTTCTTATTGCCGATTAAACACAGAAATTGCATCGGAAATAAATAAAAAAAGGACAATGCCGACTTCAGTACAAGAAGACTGACTCTGCTTACTGTCTATGTTTTGAACCATTCCTGTGATACTAGTTATAGATTTCGATGCTTCACTCCAGGTTTACTGTATCCCTTGGACGTTCATATTGACGATTAAACACAGAAATTGCATCGGAATTAAATACAAAAGGCACAATGCTGACATAAGTACAAGAAGACTGACTCTTCTTACTGACTATGCATTGAACCATTCCCGTGACACTAGTTATAGATTCCGATGCTTAACTTCAGGATTACTAGTGACTATGAAACACAGAAATTGCATCGGAATTAAAGTGAAAAGGCACAATGACGACTTAAGTACAAGAAGACTGACTCTGCTTACTGTCTATGTTTTGAACCATTTCTGTGGTACTAGTTATAGATTTCGATGCTTCGCTTCAGGTTTACTGTATCGCTTGGACCTTCTTATTGACGATGACACACAGAAATTACATCGGAATTAAATACAAAAGGCACAATGCCGACTTAAGTACAAGAAGACACACTCTTCTTCTGACTATGTTTTGAACCATTCCTGTGACACTAGTTATAGATTTCGATGCTTCACTTCAGCTTTACTGTATCCCTTGGACCTTCTTATTGACGATGAAACACAGAAATTGCATCGGAATTAAGTACAAAAGGCACCAGGCCGACTTAAGTACTAGAAGACTGACTCTTCTTACTAACTATGTTTTGAACGATTCCTGTGACACTAGTTATAGATTCTGATGCTTCACTTCAGGTTTACTGTATCCCTTGGACCTTCTTATTGGCGATGAAACACAGATATTGCATCGGAATTATATACAAAAGGCACAATGCCGACTTAAGTGCAACAAGACTGACTCATCTTTTTGTCTATGTTTTGAACCATTCCTGTGAAACTAGTTATAGATTCCTATGCTTCACTCCAGGTTTACTGTATCCCTTGGACGTTCATATTGACGATTAAACACAGAAATTGCATCGGAATTAAATACAAACGGCACAATGCCGACTTAAGTACAAGAAGACTGACACTTCTTACTGACTATGTTTTGAACCATTCCTGTGACACTAGTTATAGATTCCGATGCTTCACGTCAGGTTTACTGTGTCCCTCTGACCTTCGTATTGACGATAAAACACAGAAATTACATCGGAATTAAATACAAAAGGCACAATGCCGACTTAAGTACAAGAAGACTGACTCTTCTTTTTGACTATGTTTTGAACCATTCCTGTGACACTAGTTTTTTTATCCGATGCTTCACTTGAGGTTTATTGTATTCTTCGGACCTTCTTATGGACGATGAAACACAGAAATAGCATCGGAATGAAATACAAAAGGCACAATTCCGATTGAAGTACAAGAAGACTGACTCTTCTTACTGTCTATGTTTTGAACCATTCCTGTAACACTAGTTATAGATTCCGATGCTTCACTCCAGGTTTATTGTATCCCTTCGACGTTCGTATTGACGATTAAACACAGAAATTGCATCGGAATTAAATACAAAAGGCACAATGCCGACATAAGTACAAGAAGACTGACTCTTCTTACTGACTATGCTTTGAATCATTCCTGTGACACTAGTTATAGATTCCAATGCTTAACTTCAGGATTACTGTTTCCCACTAACCTTCTTAGTGACGATGCAACACAGAAATTCCATCGGAATTAAATACAAAAGGCACAATGCCGACTTATGTACAACAAGACGGACTCTTCTTACTGACTATGTTTGAACCATTCCTGTGACACTAGTTATAGATTCCGATGCTTCACATCAGGTTTACTGTCTCCCTCTGACCTTCTTATTGGCGATAAAACACAGAAATTGCAGCGGAATTAAATACAAAAGCCACAATGCCGACATAAGTAGAAGAAGACTGACTCTTCTTACTGTCTATGTTTTGAACCACTCCTGTAACACTAGTTATAGATTCCGATGCTTCACTCCAGGTTTACTGTATCCCTTGGACCTTCTTATTGACGATGAAACACAGAAATTGCATCGGAATTAAATAGAATACGCACAATGCCGACTTAAGTACAAGAGGACTGACTCTGCTTACTGTCTATGTCTTGAACCATTTCTGTGATACTAGTTATAGATTTCGATGCTTCGCTTCAGGTTTACTGTATCCCTTGGACCTTCTTATTGACGATGAAACACAGAAATTGCATTGGAATTATATACAAAAGGCACAATGCCGATTAAAGTACAAGAAGACACACTCTTCTTCTGTCTATGTTTTGAACCATTCCTGTGACACTAGTTATAGATTTCGATGCTTCACTTCAGGTTTACTGTATCCCTTGGACCTTCTTATTGACGATGAAACACAGAAATCGCATCGGAATTAAATACAAAAGGCACAAGGCCGACATAAGTACAAGAAGACTGACTCTTCTTACTGACTATGTTTTGAACGATTCCTGTGTCACTAGTTATAGATTCTGATGCTTCACTTCCGGTTTACTGTATCCCTTGGACCTTCTTATTGGCGATGAAACACAGATATTGCATCGGAATTATATACAAAAGCCACAATGCCGACTTAAGTACAACAAGACGGACTCATCTTTTTGTCTATGTTTTGAACCATTCCTGTGACACTAGTTATAGATTGCGCTGCTTCACTCCAGGTTTACTGTATCCCTTGGACGTTCGTATTGACGATTAAACACAGAAATTGCATCGGAATTAAATACAAAAGGCACAATGCCGACATAAGTCCAAGAAGACTGACTCTTCTTCCTGACTATGCTTTGAACCATTCCTGTGACACTAGTTATAGATTCCGATGCTTCACTTCAAGTTTACTGTATCCCTTGGATCTTCTTATTGACGATGAAACACAGCAATTGCATCGGAATTAAATAGAAAAGGCACAATGCCGACTTAAGTATAAGAAGACTGACTCCTCCTACTGTCTATGTTTTGAACCATTCCTGTGATACTAGTTATAGATTCCGATGCTTCACTTCAGGTTTACTGTATCCCTCTGCCCTTCTTATTGACGATGAAACACAGAATTTGCATCGGAATTAAATACAAAAGGCACAATGCCGACTTAAGTACAAGAAGACACACTCTTCTTCTGTCTATGTTTTGAACCATTCCTGTGACACTAGTTACAGATTTCGATGCTTCACTTCAGGTTTACTGTATCCCTTGGACCTTCTTGTTGACGATGAAACAAAGAAATTGCATCGGAATTAAGTACAAAAGGCACAAGCAGACTTAAGTACAAGAAGATTGACTCTTCTTACTGACTATGCTTTGAACGATTCCTGTGACACTAGTTATAGATTCTGATGCTTAACTTCAGGTTTACTGTATCCCACTGACCTTCTTAGTGACGATGAAACACAGAAATTCCATCGGAATTAAATACAAAAGGCACAATGCCGACTTATGTACAACAAGACGGACTCTTCTTACTGACTATGTTTGAACCATTCCTGTGACACTAGTTATAGATTCCGATGCTTCACATCAGGTTTACTGTCTCCCTCTGACCTTCTTATTGGCGATAAAACACAGAAATTGCAGCGGAATTAAATACAAAAGCCACAATGCCGACATAAGTAGAAGAAGACTGACTCTTCTTACTGTCTATGTTTTGAACCATTCCTGTAACACTAGTTATAGATTCCGATGCTTCACTCCAGGTTTACTGTATCCCTTGGACCTTCTTATTGACGATGAAACACAGAAATTGCATCGGAATTAAATAGAATACGCACAATGCCGACTTAAGTACAAGAGGACTGACTCTGCTTACTGTCTATGTCTTGAACCATTTCTGTGACACTAGTTATAGATTTCGATGCTTCGCTTCAGGTTTACTGTATCCCTTGGACCTTCTTATTGACGATGAAACACAGAAATTGCATTGGAATTAAATACAAAAGGCACAATGCCGATTTAAGTACAAGAAGACACACTCTTCTTCTGTCTAGGTTTTGAACCATACCTGTGACACTAGTTATAGATTTCGATGCTTCACTTCAGGTTTACTGTATCCCTTGGACCTTCTTATTGACGATGAAACACAGAAATCGCATCGGAATTAATTACAAAAGGCACAAGGCCGACATAAGTACAAGAAGACTGACTCTTCTTACTGACTATGATTTGAACGATTCCTGTGTCACTAGTTATAGATTCTGATGCTTCACTTCAGGTTTACTGTATCCCTTGGACCTTCTTATTGACGATGAAACACAGAAATCGCATCGGAATTAAATACAAAAGGCACAATGCCGACTTAAGTACAACAAGACCGACTCATCTTTTTGTCTATGTTTTGAACCATTCCTGTGACACTAGTTATAGATTCCGATGCTTCACTCCAGGTTTACTGTAACCCTTGGACGTTCGTATTGACGATTAAACACAGAAATTGCATCGGAATTAAATACAAAAGGCACAATGCCGACATAAGTACAAGAAGACTGACTCTTCTTACTGACTATGTTTTGAACCATTCCTGTGACACTAGTTACAGATTTCGATCCTTCACTTCAGGTTTACTGTATCCCTTGGACCTTCTTATTGACGATGAAACAAAGAAATTGCATCGGAATTAAGTACAAAAGGCACAAGCAGACTTAAGTACAAGAAGATCGACTCTTCTTACTGACTATGCTTTGAACGATTCCTGTGACACTAGTTATAGATTCTGATGCTTCACTTCAGGTTTACTGTATCCCTCTGACCTTCTTATTGACGATGAAACACAAAAATTGCATCGGATTTAAATAGAAAAGGCACAATACCGACTTAAGTACAAGAAGGCTGACTCTTCTTTTTGACTATGTTTTGAACCATTCCTGTGACACTAGTTTTTTATTCCGATGCTTCACTTGAGGTTTATTGTATTCTTCGGACCTTCTTATGGACGATGAAACACAGAAATTGCATCGGAATGAAATACAAAAGGCACAATGCCGACTGAAGTACAAGAAGACTGACCCTTCCATCTCTCTATGTTTTGAACCATTCCTGTGACACTAGTTATAGATTCCGATGCTTCACTTCAGGTTTACTGTATCCCTCTGACCTACTTATTGACGATGAAACACAGAAATTGCATCGGAATTAAATAGAAAAGGCACAATACCGACTTAACTACAAGAAGACTGACTCTTCTTACTGACCGTGCTTTGAACCATTCCTGTGACACTAGTTATAGATTCCAATGCTTAACTTCAGGATTACTGTTTCCCACTGACCATCTTAGTGACGATGAAACACAGAAATTGCATCTGAATTAAATACATAAGGCACAATGCCGACTTAAGTACAAGAAGACTGACTCATCTTACTGTCTATGTTTTGAACCATTCCTGTGACACTAGTTATAGATTCCGATGCTTCAGTCCAGGTTAACTGTATACCTTGGACCTTCTTTTGACGATGAAACACAGAAATTGCATCGTAATTAAATACAAAAGCACAATGCCGACTTAAGTACAAGAAGACGGACTCTTCTTACTGACTATGTTTTGAACCATTCCTGTGACACCAGTTATAGATTCCGATGCTTCACTCTAGCTTTACTGTATCCCTTGGACCTTCTTATTGACGATGAAACACAGAAATTGCATCGGAATTAAGCACAAAAGGCACAAGCAGACTTAAGTACAAGAAGATAGACTCTTCTTAATGACTATGCTTTGAACGATTCCTGTGACACTAGTTATAGATTCTGATGCTTCACTTCAGGTTTACAGTATCCCTCTGACCTTCTTATTGACGATAAAACACAGATATTGCATCGGAATTAAATACAAAAGGCACAATGGCGACATAAGTACAAGCAGACTGACTCTTCTTACTGTCTATGTTTTGAACCATTCCTGTAACACTAGTTATAGATTCCGATGCTTCACTTCAGGTTTACTGTATCCCTAGGACCTTCTTATTGACGATGAAACACCGAAATTGCATCGGAATTAAAGTGAAAAGGCACAATGCGGACTTAAGTACAAGAAGACTGACTCTGCTTACTGTCTATGTTTTGAACCATTTCTGTGGTACTAGTTATAGATTTCGATGTTTCGCTTCAGGTTTAGTGTATCCCTTGGACCTTCTTATTGACGATGAAACACATAAATTACATCGGAATTAAATACAAAAGGCACAATGCCGACTTAAGTACAAGAAGACACACTCTTCTTCTGTCTATGTTTTGAACCACTCCTGTGACACTAGTTATAGATTACGATGCTTCACTCCAGGTTATCTGTATACCTTGGACCTTCTTATTGACGATGAAACACAGAAATTGCATCGGAATTAAATACAAAAGCACAATGCCGACCTAAGTACAAGAAGACTGACTCTTCTTACTGACTATGTTTGAACCATTCCTGTGACACCAGTTATAGATTCCGATGCTTCACTCTAGCTTTACTGTATCCCTTGGACCTTCTTATTGACGATGAAACACAGAAATTGCATCGGAAATAAATAAAAAAAGACAATGCTGACTTAAGTACAAGAAGACTGACTCTGCTTACTATCTATGTTTTGAACCATTCCTGTGATACTAGTTATAGATTTCGATGCTTCACTTCAGGTTTACTGTATCCCTTGGACCTTGTTATTGACGATAAAACACAGAAATTGCATCGGAATCAAATACAAAAGGCACAATGCCGACTTAAGTGCAACAAGACAGACTAATTTTTTTTGTCTATGTTTTGAACCATTCATGTGACACTAGTTATAGATTCCGATGCTTCACTTCAGGTTCACTGTATCCCTCTGACCTTCTTATTGACGATGAAACATAGAAATTGCATCGGAATTAAATACAAAAGGCACAATGCCGACATAAGTACAAGAAGACTGACTCTTCTTACTGACTATGCTTTGAACCATTCCTGTGACACTAGTTATAGATTCCGATGCCTAACTTCAGGATTACTGTTTCCCACTGACCATCTTAGTGACGATGAAACACAGAAATTGCATCGGAATTAAAGTGAAAAGGCACAATGCCGACTTAAGTACAAGAAGACTGACTCTGCTTACTGTCTATGTTTTGAACCATTTCTGTGGTACTAGTTATAGATTTCGATGCTTCGCTTCAGGTTTACTGTATCGCTTGGACCTTCTTATTGACGATGAAACACAGAAATTACATCGGAATTAAATACAAAAGGCACAATGCCGACTTAAGTACAAGAAGACACACTCTTCTTCTGTCTATGTTTTGAACCATTCCTGTGACACTAGTTATAGATTTCGATGCTTCACTTCAGGTTTACTGTATCCCTTGGACCTTCTTATTGACGATGAAACACAGAAATTGCATCGGAATTAAGTACAGAAGGCACCAGGCCGACTTAAGTACAAGAAGACTGACTCTTCTTACTGACTATGCTTTGAACGATTCCTGTGACACTAGTTATAGATTCTGATGCTTCACCTCAGGTTTACTGTATCCCTTGGACCTTCGTATTGGCGATGAAACACAGATATTGCATCGGAATTATATACAAAAGGCACAATGCCGACTTAAGTGCAACAAGACTGACTCATCTTTTTGTCTATGCTTTGAACCATTCCTGTGACACTAGTTATAGATTCCGATGTTTCACTCCAGGTTTACTGTATCCCTTGGACGTTCATATTGACGATTAAACACAGAAATTGCATCGGAATTAAATACAAAAGGCACAATGCCGACTTAAGTACAAGAAGACTGACTCTTCTTACTGACTATGCTTTGAACCATTCCTGTGACACTAGTTATAGATTCCGATGCTTCACTTCAGGTTTACTGTGTCCCTCTGACCTTCGTATTGACGATAAAACACAGCAATTACATCGGAATTAAAAACAAAAGGCACAATGCCGACTTAAGTACAAGAAGACTGACTCTTCTTTTTGACTATGTTTTGAACCATTCCTGTGACACTAGTTTTTTATTCCGATGCTTCACTTGAGGTTTATTGTATTCTTCGGACCTTCTTATGGACGATGAAACACAGATATTGCATCGGAATGAAATACAAATGCACAATTCCGACTGAAGTACATGAAGACTGACCCTTCCATCTCTCTATGTTTTGAACCATTTCTGTGACACTAGTTATAGATTCCGATGCTTCACTTCAGGTTTACTGTTTTCCACTGACCTTCTTAGTGACGATAAAACACAGAAATTCCATCGGAATTAAATACAAAAGGCACAATGCCGACTTAAGTACAAGAAGACTGACTCTTCTTACTGACTATGTTTTGAACCATTCCTGTGACACCATTTATAGATTCCGATGCTTCACTCTAGCTTTACTGTATCCCTTGGACCTTCTTATTGACGAAGAAACACAGAAATTGCATCGGAAATAAATAAAAAAATGACAATGCCGACTTAAGTACAAGAAGACTGACTCTGCTTACTGTCTATGTTTTGAACCATTCCTGTGATAGTAGTTGTAGATTTCGATGCTTCACTTCAGGTTTACTGTATCCCTTGGACCTTGTTATTGACGATAAAACACAGAAATTGCATCGGAATCAAATACAAAAGGCACAATGCCGACATAAGTACAAGAAGACTGACTCTTCTTACTGTCTACGTTTTGAACCATTCCTGTAACACTAGTTATAGATTCCGATGCTTCACTCCCGGTTTACTGTATCCCTTGGACCTTCTTATTGACGATGAAACACAGAAATTGTATCGGAATTAAATAGAAAAGGCACAATGCCGACTTAAGTACAAGAAGGTTGACTCTTCCTACTGTCTATGTTTTAATCATTCCTGTGACACTAGTTATAGATTCTGATGCTTCACTTCAGGTTTACTGTATCCTTTGGACCTTCTTATTGGCGATAAACACAGATATTGCATCGGAATTAAATACAAAAGGCACAATGCCGACTTAAGTACAACAAGACTGACTCATCTTTTTGTCTATGTTTTGAACCATTCCTGTGACACTAGTTATAGACTCAGATGCTTCACTCCAGGTTTACTGTATTTCTTAAACGTTCATATTGACGATTAAACACAGAAATTGCATCGGAATGAAATACAAAAGGCACAATGCCGACTTAAGTACAAGATGACTGACTCTTCTTACTGACTATGTTTTGAACCGTTCCTGTGACACTAGTTATAGATTCCGATGCTTCACTTGAGGTATACTGTATCCCTCTGACCTTCTTATTGACGATGAAACACAGACATTGCGTCGGAATTAAATACAAATGGCACAATGCCGACTTAAGTACAAGAAGACTGACTCTTCCATCTCTCTATATTTTGAACCATTCCTGTGACACTAGTTATAGATTCCGATGCTTCACTTCAGGTTTACTGTATCCCTCTGACCTTCTTATTGACAATGAAACACAGAAATTGCATCGGAATTAAATAGAAAAGGCACAATACCGACTTAAGTACAAGAAGACTGACTCTTCCTACTGTCTATGATTTGAACCATTCTTGGGACCCTAGTTATAGATTCCGATGCTTCGCTTCAGGTTTACTGTATTCCTTGGACCTTCTTATTGACGATGAAACACACAAATTGCATCGGAATTCAATACAAAAGGCACAAAGCCGACTTAAATACAAGAAGACTGACTCTTCTTACTGACTATGCTTTGAACCATTCCTGTGACACTAGTTATATATTCCGATGCTTCACTTCAGGTTTACTGTATCCCTCTGACGTTCTTATTGACGATGAAACACAGAATTTGCATCGGAATTAAATACAAAAAGCACAATGCCGACTTAAGTACGAGTAGACTGACTTTTCCTACTGTCTATGCTTTGAACCATTCCTGTGACACTAGTTATAGATTCCGATGCTTAACTTCAGGATTACTGTATCCTACTGACCTTCTAAGTGACGATGAAACACAGAATTTGCATCGGAATTAAACAGAAAATGCACAATTCCGACTTAAGTACAAGAAGACTCACCCATCTTACTATCTATGTTTTGAACCATTCCTGTGACACTAGTTATAGATTCCGATGCTTCACTCCAGGTTTACTGTATACCTTGGACCTTCTTATTGACGATGAAACACAGAAATTGCAGCGGAATTAAATACAAAAGCACAATGCCGACTTAAGTACAAGAAGAATGACTCTTCTTACTGACTATGTTTTGAACCGTTCCTGTGACACTAGTTATAGATTCCGATGCTCCACTTGAGAATTACTGTATCCCTCTGACCTTCTTATTGACGATGAAACACAGAAATTGTGTCGGAATTAGATACAAAAGGCACAATGCCGAATTAAGTACAAGAGGAATGACTCTTCCTACTCACTATGTTTTGAACCGTTCCTGTGACACTAGTTTTTTATTCCGATGCTTTGCTTGAGGTTTACTGTATCCATCGGACCTTCTTATGGACGATGAAACACAGAAATTGCATCGGAAAGAAATATAAAAGGCACAATGCCGACTTAAGTACAAGAAGACTGACTCTTCCATCTCTCTATGTTTTGAACCATTCCTGTGACACTAGTTATAGATTCCGATGCTTCACTTCAGGTTTACTGTATCCCTCTGACCTTCTTATTGACAATGAAACACAGAAATTGCATCGGAATTCAATACAAAAGGCACAAAGCCGACTTAAATACAAGAAGACTGACTCTTCTTACTGACTATGCTTTGAACCATTCCTGTGACACTAGTTATATATTCCGATGCTTCACTTCAGGTTTACTGTATCCCTCTGACGTTCTTATTGACGATGAAACACAGAAATTGCATCGGAATTAAATACAAAAAGCACAACGCCGACTTAAGTACGTGTAGACTGACTTTTCCTACTGTCTATGTTTTGAACCATTCCTGTGACACTAGTTATAGATTCCGATCCTTAACTTCAGGATTACTGTATCCCACTGACCTTCTTAGTGACGATGAAACACAGAATTTGCATCGGAATTAAATAGAAAATGCACAATGCCGACTTAAGTACAAGAAGACTGACTCATCTTACTATCTATGTTTTGAACCATTCCTGTGACACTAGTTATAGATTCCGATGCTTCACTCCAGGTTTACTGTATACCTTGGACCTTCTTATTGACGATGAAACACAGAAATTGCATCGGAATTAAATACAAAAGACACAAGGCCGAGTTAAGTACGTGTAAACTGACTTTTCCTACTGTCTATGTTTTGAACCATTGCTGTGACACTAGTTATGGATTCCGATGCTTAACTTCAGGATTACTGTATCCCTCTGACCTTCTTATTGACGATGAAACACAGAAATTACATCGGAATTAAATACAAAAGGCACAATGCAGACTTAAGTACGTGTAGACTGACTTTTCCTACTGTCTATGTTTTGAACCATTCCTGTGACACTAGTTATGGATTCCGATGCTTAACTTCAGGATTACTGTATCCCACTGACCTTCTTAGTGACGATGAAACACAGAAATTGCATCGGAATTAAATAGAAAATGCACAATGCCGACTTAAGTACGAGGAGACTGACTCATCTTACTGTCTATGTTTTGAACCATTCCTGTGACACTGGTTATAGATTCCGATGCTTCACTTGAGGTTTACTGTATCCCTCTGACCTTCTTATTGACGATGAAACACAGAAATTGGGTCGGAAATAAATACAAAAAGCACAATGCCGAATTAAGTACAAGAGGACAGACTCTTCCTACTCTCAATGTTTTGAACCGTTCCTGTGACACTAGTTTTTTATTCCGATGCTTCACTTGAGGTTTACTGTATCCTTCGGACCTTCTTATGGACGATGAAACACAGAAATTGCATCGGAACGAAATACAAAATGCACAATGCCGACTTAAGTACAAGAAGACTGACTCTTCCATCTCTCTATGCTTTGAACCATTCCTGTGACACTAGTTATGGATTCCGATGCTTCACTTTAGGTTTACTGTGTCCCTCTGACCTTCGTATTGACGATAAAACACAGCAATTACATCGGAATTAAATACAAAAGGCACAATGCCGACTTAAGTACAAGAAGACTGACTCTTCTTTTTGACTATGTTTTGAACCATTCCTGTGACACTAGTTTTTTATTCCGATGCTTCACTTGAGGTTTATTGTATTCTTCGGACCTTCTTATGGACGATGAAACACAGAAATTGCATCGGAATGAAATACAAATGCACAATTCCGACTGAAGTACATGAAGACTGACCCTTCCATCTCTCTATGTTTTGAACCATTTCTGTGACACTAGTTATAGATTCCGATGCTTCACTTCAGGTTTACTGTTTTCCACTGTCCTTCTTAGTGACGATAAAACACAGAAATTCCATCGGAATTAAATACAAAAGGCACAATGCCGACTTAAGTACAAGATGACTGACTCTTCTTACTGACTATGTTTTGAACCATTCCTGTGACACCAGTTATAGATTCCGATGCTTCACTCTAGCTTTACTGTATCCCTTGGACCTTCTTATTGACGAAGAAACACAGAAATTGCATCGGAAATAAATAAAAAAAGGACAATGCCGACTTAAGTACAAGAAGACTGACTCTGCTTACTGTCTATGTTTTGAACCATTCCTATGATAGTAGTTGTAGATTTCGATGCTTCACTTCAGGTTTACTGTATCCCTTGGACCTTGTTATTGACGATAAAACACAGAAATTGCATCGGAATCAAATACAAAAGGCACAATGCCGACATAAGTACAAGAAGACTGACTCTTCTTACTGTCTATGTTTTGAACCATTCCTGTAACACTAGTTATAGATTCCGATGCTTCACTCCCGGTTTACTGTATCCCTTGGACCTTCTTATTGACGATGAAACACAGAAATTGTATCGGAATTAAATAGAAAAGGAACAATGCCGACTTAAGTACAAGAAGGTTGACTCTTCCTACTGTCTATGTTTTAATCATTCCTGTGACACTAGTTATAGATTCTGATGCTTCACTTCAGGTTTACTGTATCCTTTGGACCTTCTTATTGGCGATAAACACAGATATTGCATCGGAATTAAATACAAAAGGCACAATGCCGACTTAAGTACAACAAGACTGACTCATCTTTTTGTCTATGTTTTGAACCATTCCTGTGACACTAGTTATAGACTCAGATGCTTCACTCCAGGTTTACTGTATTTCTTAAACGTTCATATTGACGATTAAACACAGAAATTGCATCGGAATGAAATACAAAAGGCACAATGCCGACTTAAGTACAAGATGACTGACTCTTCTTACTGACTATGTTTTGAACCGTTCCTGTGACACTAGTTATAGATTCCGATGCTTCACTTGAGGTATACTGTATCCCTCTGACCTTCTTATTGACGATGAAACACAGAAATTGCGTCGGAATTAAATACAAATGGCACAATGCCGAATTAAGTACAAGAGGACTGACTCTTCCTACTCTCTATGTTTTCAACCATTCCTGTGACACTAGTTTTTTATTCCGATGCTTTACTTGAGGTTTACTGTATCCTTCGGACCTTCTTATGGACGATGAAACACAGAAATTGCATCGGAATGCAATATAAAAGGCACAATGCCGACTTAAGTACAAGAAGACTGACTCTTCCATCTCTCTATATTTTGAACCATTCCTGTGACACTAGTTATAGATTCCGATGCTTCACTTCAGGTTTACTGTATCCCTCTGACCTTCTTATTGACAATGAAACACAGAAATTGCATCGGAATTAAATAGAAAAGGCACAATACCGACTTAAGTACAAGAAGACTGACTCTTCCTACTGTCTATGATTTGAACCATTCTTGGGACCCTAGTTATAGATTCCGATGCTTCGCATCAGGTTTACTGTATCCCTTGGACCTTCTTATTGACGATGAAACACACAAATTGCATCGGAATTCAATACAAAAGGCACAAAGCCGACTTAAATACAAGAAGACTGACTCTTCTTACTGACTATGCTTTGAACCATTCCTGTGACACTAGTTATATATTCCGATGCTTCACTTCAGGTTTACTGTATCCCTCTGACGTTCTTATTGACGATGAAACACAGAATTCGCATCGGAATTAAATACAAAAAGCACAATGCCGACTTAAGTACGTGTAGACTGCTTTTCCTACTGTCTATGCTTTGAACCATTCCTGTGACACTAGTTATTGATTCTGATGCTTAACTTCAGGATTACTGTATACCTTGGACCTTCTTATTGACGATGAAACACAGAAATTGCAGCGGAATTAAATACAAAAGCACAATGCCGACTTAAGTACAAGAAGACTGACTCTTCTTACTGACTATGTTTTGAACCGTTCCTGTGACACTAGTTATAGATTCCGATGCTCCACTTGAGAATTACTGTATCCCTCTGACCTTCTTATTGACGATGAAACACAGAAATTGTGTCGGAATTAGATACAAAAGGCACAATGCCGAATTAAGTACAAGAGGAGTGACTCTTCCTACTCACTATGTTTTGAACCGTTCCTGTGACACTAGTTTTTTATTCCGATGCTTTGCTTGAGGTTTACTGTATCCATCGGACCTTCTTATGGACGATGAAACACAGAAATTGCATCGGAAAGAAATATAAAAGGCACAATGCCGACTTAAGTACAAGAAGACTGACTCTTCCATCTCTCTATGTTTTGAACCATTCCTGTGACACTAGTTATAGATTCCGATGCTTCACTTCAGGTTTACTGTATCCCTCTGACCTTCTTATTGACAATGAAACACAGAAATTGCATCGGAATTCAATACAAAAGGCACAAAGCCGACTTAAATACAAGAAGACTGACTCTTCTTACTGACTATGCTTTGAACCATTCCTGTGACACTAGTTATATATTCCGATGCTTCACTTCAGGTTTACTGTATCCCTCTGACGTTCTTATTGACGATGAAACACAGAAATTGCATCGGAATTAAATACAAAAAGCACAACGCCGACTTAAGTACGTGTAGACTGACTTTTCCTACTGTCTATGTTTTGAACCATTCCTGTGACACTAGTTATAGATTCCGATCCTTAACTTCAGGATTACTGTATCCCACTGACCTTCTTAGTGACGATGAAACACAGAATTTGCATCGGAATTAAATAGAAAATGCACAATGCCGACTTAAGTACAAGAAGACTGACTCGTCTTACTATCTGTGTTTTGAACCATTCCTGTGACACTAGTTATAGATTCCGATGCTTCACTCCAGGTTTACTGTATACCTTGGACCTTCTTATTGACGATGAAACACAGAAATTGCATCGGAATTAAATACAAAAGACACAAGGCCGAGTTAAGTACGTGTAAACTGACTTTTCCTACTGTCTATGTTTTGAACCATTCCTGTGACACTAGTTATGGATTCCGATGCTTAACTTCAGGATTACTGTATCCCACTGACCTTCTTAGTGACGATGAAACACAGAAATTGCATCGGAATTAAATAGAAAATGCACAATGCCGACTTAAGTACGAGGAGATTGACTCATCTTACTGTCTATGTTTTGAACCATTCCTGTGACACTGGTTATAGATTCCGATGCTTCACTTGAGGTTTACTGTATCCCTCTGACCTTCTTATTGACGATGAAACACTGAAATTGGGTCGGAAATAAATACAAAAAGCACAATGCCGAATTAAGTACAAGAGGACAGACTCTTCCCACTCTCTATGTTTTGAACCGTTCCTGTGACACTAGTTTTTTATTCCGATGCTTCACTTGAGGTTTACTGTATCCTTCGGACCTTCTTATGGACGATGAAACACAGAAATTGCATCGGAACGAAATACAAAATGCACAATACCGACTTAAGTACAAGAAGACTGACTCTTCCTACTGTCTATGATTTGAACCATTCCAGGGACACTAGTTATGGATTCCGATGCTTCAATTCAGGTTATCTGTATCCCTTGGACCTTCTTATTGACGATGAAACACACATATTGCATCGGAATTAAATACAAAAGGCACAAAGCCGACTTAAGTACAAGAAGACTGACACTTCTTACTGACTATGCTTTGAACCATTCCTGTGACACTAGTTATAGATTCCGATGCTTCACTTGAGGTTTACTGTATCCCTCTGACCTTCTTATTGACGATGAAACACAGAAATTGCATCGGAATTAAATACAAACGGCACAATGCCTACTTAAGTACAAGAAGACTGACACATCCATCTCTCTATGTTTTGAACCATTCCTGTGACACTAGTTATAGGTCCCGATGCTTCACTTTAGGTTTAATGTATCCCTCTGACCTTCTTATTGACGATGAAACACAGAAATTGCATCGGAATTAAATACAAAAGCCACAAGGCCGACTTAAGTACGTGTAGACTGACTTTTCCTACTGTCTATGTTTTGAACCATTCCTGTGACACTAGTTATAGATTCCGATGCTTAACTTCAGGATTACTGTATCCCTCTGACCTTCTTATTGACGATGAAACACAGAAATTACATCGGAATTAAATAGAAAAGGCACAATACCGACTTAAGTACAAGAAGACTGACTCTTCCTACTGTCTATGATTTGAACCATTCCAGGGACACTAGTTATAGATTCCGATGCATCACTTCAGGTTTACTGTATCCCTTGGACCTTCTTATTGACGATGAAACACAGAAATTGCATCGGAATTAAATACAAAAGGCACAATGCAGACTTAAGTACGTGTAGACTGACTTTCCTACTGTCTATGATTTGAACCATTCCTGTGAAACTAGTTATGGATTCCGATGCTTAACTTAAGGATTACTGTATCCCACTGACCTTCTTAGTGACGATGAAACACAGAAATTGCATCGGAATTAAATAGAAAATGCACAATGCCGACTTAAGTACAAGGAGACTGACTCATCTTACTGTCTATGCTTTGAACCATTCCTGTGACACTGGTTATAGATTCCGATGCTTCACTTGAGGTTTACTGTATCCCTCTGACCTTCTTATTGACGATGAAACACAGAAATTGCGTCGGAAATAAATACAAAAGGCACAATGCCGAATTAAGTACAAGAGGACTGACTCTTCCTACTCTCTATGCTTTGAACCGTTCCTGTGACACTAGTTTTTTATTCCGATGCTTCACTTGAGGTACTGTATGCTTCGGACCTTCTTATGGACGATGAAACACAGAAATTGCATCGGAATGAAATACAAAAGGCACAATGCCGACATAAGTACAAGAAGACTGACTCTTCCATGTCTCTATGTTTTGAACCATTCCTGTGACACTAGTTATAGATTCCGATGCTTCACTTCAGGTTTACTGTATCCCTCTGACCATCTTATTGACGATGAAACACAGAAATTCCATCGGAATAAAATACAAAGGCACAATGCCGACTTAAGTACAAGAAGACTGACTCTTCTTACTGACTATGTTTTGAACCATTCCTGTGACACTAGTTATAGATTCCGATGCTTCACTTCAGGTTTACTGTATCCCTCTGACGTTCCTATTGACGATGAAACACAGAAATTGCATCGGAGTTAAATACAAAAGGCACAATGCCGACTTAAGTACGTGTAGACTGACTTTTCCTACTGTCTATGTTTTGAACCATTCCTGTGACACTAGTTATAGATTCCGATGCTTAACTTCAGGATTACTGTATCCCACTGACCATCTTAGTGACGATGAAACACAGAAATTGCATCGGAATTAAATACAAAAGGCACAAGGCCGACTTAAGTACGTGTAGACTGACTTTTCCTACTGTCTATGTTTTGAACCATTCCTGTGACACTAGTTATAGATTCCGATGCTTAACTTCAGGTTTACTGTTTCCCACTGACCTTCTTAGTGACGATAAAACACAGAAATTCCATCGGAATTAAATACAAAAGGCACAATGCCGACTTAAGTACAAGAAGACTGACTCTTCTTACTGACTATGTTTTGAACGATTCCTGTGACACCAGTAATAGATTCCGATGCTTTACTCTAGCTTTACTGTATCCCTTGGACCTTCTTATTGACGATGAAACACAGAAATTGCATCGGAAATAAATAAAAAAAAGGACAATGCCGACTTAAGTACAAGAAGACTGACTCTGCTTACTGTCTATGTTTTGAACCATTCCTGTGATACTAGTTATAGATTTCGATGCTTCACTTCAGGTTTACTGTATCCCTTGGACCTTGTTATTGACGATAAAACACAGAAATTGCATCGGAATCAAATACAAAAGGCACAATGCCGACATAAGTACAAGAAGACTGACTCTTCTTACTGTCTATGTTTTGAACCATTCCTGTAACACTAGTTTTTTATTCCGATGCTTTGCTTGAGGTTTACTGTATCCTTCGGACCTTCTTATGGACGATGAAACACAGAAATTGCATCGGAAAGAAATATAAAAGGCACAATGCCGACTTAAGTACAAGTAGACTGACTCTTCCATCTCTCTATGTTTTGAACCGTTCTTGTGACACTAGTTATAGATTCCGATGCTTCACTTCAGGTTTACTGTATCCCTCTGACCTTCTTATTGACAATGAAACACAGAAATTGCATCGGAATTCAATACAAAAGGCACAAAGCCGACTTAAATACAAGAAGACTGACTCTTCTTACTGACTATGCTTTGAACCATTCCTGTGACACTAGTTATATATTCCGATGCTTCACTTCAGGTTTACTGTATCCCTCTGACGTTCTTATTGACGATGAAACACAGAAATTGCATCGGAATTAAATACAAAAAGCACAACGCCGACTTAAGTACGTGTAGACTGACTTTTCCTACTGTCTATGTTTTGAACCATTCCTGTGACACTAGTTATAGATTCCGATCCTTAACTTCAGGATTACTGTATCCCACTGACCTTCTTAGTGACGATGAAACACAGAATTTGCATCGGAATTAAATAGAAAATGCACAATGCCGACTTAACTACAAGAAGACTGACTCATCTTACTATCTATGTTTTGAACCATTCCTGTGACACTAGTTATAGATTCCGATGCTTCACTCCAGGTTTACAGTATACCTTGGACCTTCTTTTTGACGATGAAACACAGATATTGCATCGGAATTACATACAAAAGACACAAGGCCGAATTAAGTACGTGTAAACTGACTTTTCCTACTGTCTATGTTTTGAACCATTGCTGTGACACTAGTTATAGATTCCGATGCTTAACTTCAGGATTACTGTATCCCTCTGACCTTCTTATTGACGATGAAACACAGAAATTACATCGGAATTAAATACAAAAGGCACAATGCAGACTTAAGTACGTGTAGACTGACTTTTCCTACTGTCTATGTTTTGAACCATTCCTGTGACACTAGTTATGGATTCCGATGCTTAACTTCAGGATTACTGTATCCCACTGACCTTCTTAGTGACGATGAAACACAGAAATTGCATCGGAATTAAATAGAAAATGCACAATGCCGACTTAAGTACAAGGAGACTGACTCATCTTACTGTCTATGTTTTGAACCATTCCTGTGACACTTGTTATAGATTCCGATGCTTCACTTGAGGTTTACTGTATCCCTCTGACCTTCTTATTGACGATGAAACACAGAAATTGCGTCGGAAATAAATACAAAAGGCACAATGCCGAATTAAGTACAAGAGGACTGACTCTTCCTACTGTCTATGATTTGAACCATTCCAGGGACACTAGTTATAGATTCCGAAGCTTCAATTCAGGTTATCTGTATCCCTTGGACCTTCTTATTGACGATGAAACACACATATTGCATCGGAATTAAATACAAAAGGCACAAAGCCGACTTGAGTACAAGAAGACTGACACTTCTTACTGACTATGCTTTGAACCATTCCTGTGACGCTAGTTATAGATTCCGATGCTTCACTTCAGGTTTACTGTATCCCTCTGACGTTCCTATTGACGATGAAACACAGAAATTGCATCGGAGTAAATACAATAGGCACAATGCCGACTTAAGTACGTGTAGACTGACTTATCCTACTGTCTATGCTTTGAACCATTCCTGTGACACTAGTTATAGATTCCGAAGCTTAACTTCAGGATTACTGTATCCCACTGACCATCTTAGTGACGATGAAACACAGAAATTGCATCGGAATTAAATGAAAAATGCACAATGCCGACTTAAGTACAAGAAGACCGACTCATCTTACTGTCTATGTTTTGAACCATTCCTGTGACACTAGTTATAGATTCCGATGCTTCACTCCAGGTTTACTGTATACCTTGGACCTTCTTCTTGACGATGAAACACAGAAATTGCATAGGAATAAATACAAAAGCACAATGCCGACTTAAGTACAAGAAGACGGACTCTTCTTACTGACTATGATTTGAACCATTCCTGTGACACTAGTTATAGATTCCGATGCTTCACTTCAGGTTTACTGTATCCCTCTGCCCTTCTTATTGACGATGAAACACAGAAATTGCATCGGAATTAAATACAAACGGCACAATGCCGACTTAAGTACAAGAAGACTGACACTTCCATCTCTCTATGTTTTGAACCATTCCTGTGACACTAGTTATAGGTCCCGATGCTTCACTTCAGGTTTAATGTATCCCTCTGACCTTCTTATTGACGATGAAACACAGAAATTGCATCGGAATTAAATACAAAATGCACAAGGCCGACTTAAGTACGTGTAGACTGACTTTTCCTAGTGTCTATGTTTTGAACCATTCCTGTGACACTAGTTATAGATTCCGATGCTTAACTTCAGGATTACTGTATCCCTCTGACCTTCTTATTGACGATGAAACACAGAAATTACATCGGAATTAAATAGAAAAGGCACAATACCGACTTAAGTACAAGAAGACTGACTCTTCCTAATGTCAATGATTTGAACCATTCCAGGGACACTAGTTATAGATTCCGATGCATCACTTCAGGTTTACTGTATCCCTTGGACCTTCTTATTGACGATGAAACAAAGAAATTGCATCGGAATTAAATACAAAAGGCACAATGCAGACTTAAGTACGTGTAGACTGACTTTTCCTACTGTCTATGTTTTGAACCATTCCTGTGACACTAGTTATGGATTCCGATGCTTAACTTAAGGATTACTGTATCCCACTGACCTTCTTAGTGACGATGAAACACAGAAATTGCATCGGAATTAAATAGAAAATGCACAATGCCGACTTAAGTACAAGGAGACTGACTCATCTTACTGTCTATGCTTTGAACCATTCCTGTGACACTGGTTATAGATTCCGATGCTTCACTTCAGGTTTACTGTATCCCTCTGACCTTCTTATTGACGTTGAAACACAGAAATTGCGTCGGAAATAAATACAAAAGGCACAATGCCGAATTAAGTACAAGAGGACTGACTCTTCCTACTCTCTATGCTTTGAACCGTTCCTGTGACACTAGTTATAGATTCCGATGCTTCACTTCAGGTTTACTGTATCCCTCTGACCATCTTACTGACGATGAAACACAGAAATTCCATCGGAATTAAATACAAAAGGCACAATGCCGACTTAAGTACAAGAAGACTGACTCTTCTTACTGACTATGTTTTGAACCATTGCTGTGACACTAGTTATAGATTCCGATGCTTAACTTCAGGATTACTGTATCCCTCTGACCATCTTATTGACGATAAAACACAGAAATTCCATCGGAATTAAATACAAAAGGCACAATGCCGACTTAAGTACAAGAAGACTGACTCTTCTTACTGACTATGTTTTGAACCATTCCTGTGACACCAGTTATAGATTCCGATGCTTCACTCTAGCTTTACTGTATCCCTTGGACCTTCTTATTGACGATGAAACACAGAAATTGCATCGGAAATAAATAAAAAAAGGACAATGCCGACTTAAGTGCAAGAAGACTGACTCTGCTTACTTTCTATGTTTTTAACCATTCCTGTGATACTAGTTATAGATCTCGATGCTTCACTTCAGGTTTACTGTATCCCTTGGACCTTCTTATTGACGATGAAATACAGAAATTGTATCGGAATTAAATAGAAAAGGCACAATGCCGACTTAAGTACAAGAGGACTGACTCATCTTACTGTCTATGTTTTGAACCATTCCTGTGACCCTAGTTATAGATTCCGATGCTTCACTTGAGGTTTACTGTATCCCTCTGACCTTCTTATTGACGATGAAACACAGAAATTGCGTCGGAAATATATACAAAAGGTACAATGCCGAATTAAGTACAAGAGGAGTGACTCTTCCTACTCTCTATGTTTTGAACCGTTCCTTTGACACTAGTTTTTTATTCCGATGCTTCACTTGAGGTTTACTGTATCCGTCGGACCTTCTTATGGACGATGAAACACAGAAATTGCATCGAAATGAAATAAAAAAGGCACAATGCCGACTTAAGTACAAGGAGACTGACTCTTCTTACTGACTATGCTTTGAACCATTCCTGTGACACTAGTTACAGATTCCGATGCTTCACTTCAGGTTTACTGTATCCCTCTGACCTTCTTATTGACGTTGAAACACAGAAATTGCATCGGAATTAAATAGAAAATGCGCAATACAAACTTAAGTACAAGAAGCCTGACTCTTCCTACTGTCTATGATTTGAACCATTCCAGGGACAGTAGTTATAGATTCCGATGCTTCACTTCAGGTTTACTGTATCCCTTGGACCTTCTTATTGACGACGAAACACACAAATTGCATCGGAATTAAATACAAAATGCACAAAGCCGACTTAAGTACAAGAAGACTGACTCTTCTTACTGACTATGCTTTGAACCATTCCTGTGACACTAGTTTTAGATTCCGATGCTTCACTCCAGGTTTACTGTATACCTTGGACCTTATTATTGACGATGAAACACAGAAATTGCATCGGAATTAAATACAAAAGCACAATGCCGACTTAAGTACAAGAAGACGGACTCTTCTTGCAGACTATGTTTTGAACCATTCGTGTGACACTAGTTATAGATTCCGATGCTTCACTTCATGTTTACTGTATCCCTCTGACCTTCTTATTGACGATAAAACACAGAAATTGCATCGGAATTAAATAGAAAAGGAACAATGCCGACATAAGTACAAGAAGGCTGACTCCTCTTACTGACTATGTTTTGAACCATTTATTTGACACTAGTTATAGATTCCGATGCTTCACTTTAGGTTTACTGTATCCCTTGGACCTTCCTATTGACGATGAGACACAGAAATCGCATCGGTATTAAATAGAAAAAGCACAATGCCCACTTAAGTACAAGAAGACTGACTCTTCCTACTCTCTATGCTTTGAACCATTCCTGTGGCACTAGTTTTTTATTCCGGGCTCCACTTGAGGTTTACTGTATCCCTCGGACCCTCTTTTGGACAATGAAACACAGAAATTGCATCGGAATTAAATACAAAAGGCACAATGCCGACTTAAGTACAAGAAGGTTGACTCTTCTTACTGACTATGCTTTGATCCATTCCTGTGACACTAATTATAGATTCCGATGCTTCACTTCAGGTTTACTGTATCCCTTGGACCTTCTTATTGACGATGAAACACAGCAATTGCATCGGATTTAAATAGAAAAGGCACAATGCCGACTTAAGTATAAGAAGACTGACTGTTCCTACTGTCTATGATTTAATCATTCCTGTGACACTAGTTATAGATTCTGATGCTTCACTTCAGGTTTACTGTATCCTTTGGACCTTCTTATTGGCGATGAAACACAGATATTGCATCGGAATTAAATACAAAAGGCACAATGCCGACTTAAGTACAAGAAGACTGACTCTTCTTACTGACTATGTTTTGAACCGTTCCTGTGACACTAGTTATAGATTCCGATGCTTCACTTGAGGTTTACTGTATCACTCTGACCTTCTTATTGACGATGAAACACAGAAATTGTGTCGGAATTAAATACAAGTTTTGAACCATTCCTGTGACACTAGTTTTTTATTCCGATGCTTTACTTGAGGTTTACTGTATCCTTCGGAACTTCTTATGGACGATGAAACACAGAAATTGCATCGGAATGAAATATAAAAGGCACATTGCCGACTTAAGTACAAGAAGACTGACTCTTCCATCTCTCTATATTTTGAACCATTCCTGTGACACAAGTTATAGATTCCGATGCTTCACTTCAGGTTTACTGTATCCCTCTGACCTTCTTATTGACAATGAAACACAGAAATTGCATCGGAATTAAATAGAAAAGGCACAATACCGACTTAAGTACAAGAAGACTGACTCTTCCTACTGTCTATGATTTGAACCATTCCTTGGACCCTAGTTATAGATTCCGATGCTTCTCTTCAGGTTTACTGTATCCCTTGGACCTTCTTATTGACGATGAAACACACTAATTGCATCGGAATTCAATACAAAAGGCACAAAGCCGACTTAAATACAAGAAGACTGACTCTTCTTACTGACTATGCTTTGAACCATTCCTGTGACACTAGTTATATATTCCGATGCTTCACTTCAGGTTTACTGTATCCCTCTGACGTTCTTATTGACGATGAAACACAGAAATTGCATCGGAATTAAATACAAAAACACAATGCCGACTTAAGTACGTGTAGACTGACTTTTCCTACTGTCTATGCTTTGAACCATTCCTGTGACACTAGTTATAGATTCCGATGCTTAACTTCAGGATTTCTGTATCCTACTGACCTTCTTAGTGACGATGAAACACAGAATTTGCATCGGAATTAAATAGAAAATGCACAATGCCGACTTAAGTACAAGAAGACTCACTCATCTTACTATCTATGTTTTGAACCATTCCTGTGACACTAGTTATAGATTCCGATGCTTCACTCTAGGTTTACTGTATACCTTGGACCTTCTTATTGACGATGAAACACAGAAATTGCAGCGGAATTCAATACAAAAGCACAATGCCGACTTAAGTACAAGAAGACTGACTCTTCTTACTGACTATGTTTTGAACCGTTCCTGTGACACTAGTTATAGATTCCGATGCTCCACTTGAGGTTTACTGTATCCCTCTGACCTTCTTATTGACGATGAAACACAGAAATGGTGTCGGAATTCGATACAAAAAGAACAATGTCGAATTAAGTACAAGAGGACCGACTCTTCCTACTCTCTATGTTTTGAACCGTTCCTGTGACACTAGTTTTTTATTCCGATGCTTTGCTTGAGGTTTACTGTATCCTTCGGACCTTCTTATGGACGATGAAACACAGAAATTGCATCGGAAAGAAATATAAAAGGCACAATGCCGACTTAAGTACAAGAAGACTGACTCTTCCATCTCTCTATGCTTTGAACCATTCCTGTGACACTAGTTATAGATTCCGATGCTTCACTTCAGGTTTACTGTATCCCTCTTACCTTCTTATTGACAATGAATCACAGAAATTGCATCGGATTTAAATACAAAAGGCACAAAGCCGACTTAAATACAAGAAGACTGACTCTTCTTACTGACTATGCTTTGAACCATTCCTGTGACACTAGTTATATATTCCGATGCTTCACTTCAGGTTTACTGTATCCCTCTGACGTTCTTATTGACGATGAAACACAGAAATTGCATCGGAATTAAATACAAAAAGCACAATGCCGACTTAAGTACGTGTAGACTGACTTTTCCTACTGTCTATGTTTTGAACCATTCCTGTGACACTAGTTATAGATTCCGATGCTTAACTTCAGGATTACTGTATCCCACTGACCTTCTTAGTGACGATGAAACACAGAATTTGCATCGGAATTAAATAGAAAATGCACAATGCCGACTTAAGTACAAGAAGACTGACTCATCTTACTATCTATGTTTTGAACCATTCCTGTGACACTAGTTATAGATTCCGATGCTTCACTCCAGGTTTACTGTATACCTTGGACCTTCTTATTGACGATGAAACACAGAAATTGCATCGGAATTAAATACAAAAGACACAAGGCCGACTTAAGTACGTGTAAACTGACTTTTCCTACTGTCTATGTCTTGAACCATCCCTGTGACACTAGTTATAGATTCCAATGCTTAACTTCGGGATTACTGTATCCCTCTGACCTTCTTATTGACGATGAAACACAGAAATTACATCAGAATTAAATAGAAAAGGCACAATACCGACTTAAGTACAAGAAGACTGACTCTTCCTACTGTCTATCATTTGAACCATTCCAGGGACACTAGTTATAGATTCCGATGCTTCACTTCAGGTTTACTGTATCCCTTGGACCTTCTTATTGACGATGAAACACAGAAATTGCATCGGAATTAAATACAAAAGGCACAATGCAGACTTAAGTACGTGTAGACTGACTTTTCCAACTGTCTATGTTTTGAACCATTCCTGTGACACTAGTTATGGATTCCGATGCTTAACTTCAGGATTACTGTATCCCACTGACCTTCTTAGTGACGATGAATCACAGAAATTGCATCGGAATTAAATAGAAAATGCACAATGCCGACTTAAGTACAAGGAGACTGACTCATCTTACTGTCTATGTTTTGAACCATTCCTGTGACACTGGTTATAGATTCCGATGCTTCACTTGAGGTTTACTGTATTCCTGTGATCTTCTTATTGACGATGAAACACAGAAATTGCGTCGGAAATAAATACAAAAGGCACAATGCCGAATTAAGTACATGAGGACTGACTCTTCCTACTCTCTATGTTTTGAACCGTTCCTGTGACACTAGTTTTTTATTCCGATGCTTCACTTGAGGTTTACTGTATCCTTCGGACCTTCTTATGGACGATGAAACACAGAAATTGGATCGGAACGAAATACAAAATGCACAATGCCGACTTAAGTACAAGAAGACTGACTCTTCCATCTCTCTATGTTTTGAACCATTCCTGTGACATTAGTTATAGATTCCGATGCTTCACTTCAGGTTTACTGTATCCCTCTGACCTTCTTATTGACGATGAAACACAGAAATTGCATCGGAATTAAATAGAAAAGGCCCAATACCGACTTAAGTACAAGAAGACTGACTCTTCCTACTGTCTATGATTTGAACCATTCCAGGGACACTAGTTATAGATTCCGATGCTTCACTTCAGGTTATCTGTATCCCTTGGACCTTCTTATTGACGATGAAACACACAAATTGCATCGGAATAAAATACAAAAGGCACAAAGCCGACTTAAGTACAAGAAGTCTGACACTTCTTACTGACTATGCTTTGAACCATTACTGTGACACTAGTTATAGATTCCGATGCTTCACTTCAGGTTTACTGTATCCCTCTGACGTTCCTATTGACGATGAAACACAGAAATTTCATCGGAGTTAAATACAAAAGGCACAATGCCGACTTAAGTACGTGTAGACTGACTTTTCCTACTGTCTATGTTTTGAACCATTCCTGTGACACTAGTTATAGATTCCGATGCTTCACTTCAGGATTACTGTATCCCACTGACCATCTTAGTGACGATGAAACACAGAAATTGCATCGGAATTAAATAGAAAATGCACAATGCCGACTTAAGTACAAGAAGACCGACTCATCTTACTGTCTATGTATTGAACCATTCCTGTGACACTAGTTATAGATTCCGATGCTTCACTCCAGGTTTACTGTATACCTTGGACCTTCTTATTGACGATGAAACACAGAAATTGCATCGGAATTAAATACAAAAGCACAATGCCGACTTAAGTACAAGAAGACGGACTCTTCTTACTGACTATGATTTGAACCATACCTGTGACACTAGTTATAGATTCCGATGCTTCACTTCAGGTTTACTGTATCCCTCTGCCCTTCTTATTGACGATGAAACACAGAAATTGCATCGGAATTAAATACAAAAGGCACAATGCCGACTTAAGTACAAGAAGACTGAGTCTTCTTACTGTCTATGTTTTGAACCATCCCTGTCACACTAGTTATAGATTCCGATCCTTCACTCCATGTTTACTGTATCCCTTGGACCTTCTTATTGACGATGAAACACAGAAATTGCATCGGAATTAAATACAAAAGCACAATGCCGTCTTAAGTACAAGAAGACTGACTCTTCCTACTGACTATGTTTGAACCATTCCTGTGACACTAGTTATAGATTCCGATGCATCACTTGAGGTTTACTGTATCCCTCTGACCTTGTTATTGACGATGAAACACAGAAATTGCATCGGAATTAAATACAAAAGGCACAAGGCCGACTTAAGTACGTGTAGACTGACTTTTCCTACTGTTTATGTTTTGAACCATTCCTGTGACACTAGTTATAGATTCCGATGCTTAACTTCAGGATTACTGTATCCCTCTGACCTTCTTATTGACGATGAAACACAGAAATTACATCGGAATTAAATAGAAAAGGCACAATACCGACTTAAGTACAAGAAGACTGACTCTTCCTACTGTCTGTGATTTGAACCATTCCAGGGACACTAGTTATAGATTCCGATGCTTCACTTCAGGTTTACTGTATCCCTTGGACCTTCTTATTGACGATGAAACACAGAAATTACATCGGAATTAAATACAAAAGGCACAATGCAGACTTAAGTACGTGTAGACTGACTTTTCCTACTGTCTATGTTTTGAACCATTCCTGTGACACTAGTTATGGATTCCGATGCTTAACTTCAGGATTACTGTATCCCACTGACCTTCTTAGTGACGATGAAACACAGAAATTGCATCGGAATTAAATAGAAAATGCACAATGCCGACTTAAGTACAAGGAGACTGACTCATCTTACTGTCTATGTTTTGAACCATTCCTGTGACACTGGTTATAGATTCCGATGCTTCACTTGAGGTTTACTGTATCCCTCTGACCTTCTTATTGACGATGAAACACAGAAATTGCGTCGGAAATAAATACAAAAGGCACAATGCCGAATTAAGTACAAGAGGACTGACTCTTCCTACTCTCTATGCTTTGAACCGTTCCTGTGACACTAGTTTTTTATTCCGATGCTTCACTTGAGGTACTGTATCCTTCGGACTTCTTATGGACGATGAAACACAGAAATTGCATCGGAATGAAATACAAAAGGTACAATGCCGACATAAGTACAAGAAGACTGACTCTTCCATCTCTCTATGTTTTGAACCATTCCTGTGACACTACTTATAGATTCCGATGCTTCACTTCAGGTTAACTGTATCCCTTGGACCTTCTTATTGACGATGAAACACACAAATTGCATCGCAATTAAATACAAAAGGCACAAAGCCGACTTAAGTACAAGAAGACTGACACTTCTTACTGACTATGCTTTGAACCATTCCTGTGACACTAGTTATAGAATCCGATGCTTCACTTCAGGTTTACTGTATCCCTCTGACGTTCCTATTGACGATGAAACACAGAAATTGCATCGGCGTTAAATACAAAAGGCACAATGCCGACTTAAGTACGTGTAGACTGACTTTTCCTACTGTCTATGTTTTAAACCATTCCTGTGACACTAGTTATAGATTCCGATGCTTCACTCCTGGTTTACTGTATCCCTTGGACCTTGTTATTGACGATGAAACACAGAAATTGCATCGGAATTAAATACAAAAGCACAATGACGTCTTAAGTACAAGAAGACTGACTCTTCTTACTGACTATGTTTTGAACCATTCCTGTCACACTAGTTATAGATTCCGATGCTTCACTTGAGGTTTACTGTATCCCTCTAGGCTTCTTATTGACGATGAAACACAGAAATTGCATCGGAATTAAATACAAACGGCACAATGCCGACTTAAGAACAAGAAGACAGACACTTCCATCTCTCTATGTTTTGAACCATTCCTGTGACACTAGTTATAGATTCCGATGCTTCACTTCAGGTTTACTGTATCCCTCTGACGTTCTTATTGACGATGAAACACAGAAATTGCATCAGAATTTAATACAAAAGGCAGAATGCCAACTTAAGTACGAGTAGACTGACTTTTCCTACTGTCTATGTTTTGAACCATTCCTGTGACACTAGTTATAGATTCCGATGCTTAACTACAGGATTACTGTATCCCACTGACCTTCTTAGTGACGATGAAACACAGAAATTGCATCGGAATTAAGTAGAAAATGCACAATGCCGACTTAAGTACAAGAAGACTGACTCATCTTACTGTCTATGTTTTGAACCATTCCTGTGACACTAGTTATAGATTCCGATGCTTCACTCCAGGTTTACTGTATACCTCTGACCTTCTTATTGACGATGAAACACAGAAATTGCATCGGAATTAAATACAAAAGGCACAATGCCGACTTAAGTATATGTAGACTGACTTTTCCTACTGTCTATGTTTTGAACCATTTCTGTGACACTAGTTATAGATTCCGATGGTACATTTCAGGTTTACTGTATCTCTTGGACCTTCTTATTGGCGATGTAACACAGAAATTGCATCGGAATTAAATACAAAAGGCACAATGCCGACTTAAGTACAAGAAGACTGCCTCTTCTTACTGACTATGTTTTGATCCATTCCTGTGACTCTAGTTGTAAATGCCGATGCTTCACTCTAGGTTTACTGTATCCCTTGGACCTTCTTATTGACGATGAAACACAGAAATTGCTTCGGAATTAAATAAAAAAGGCACAATGCCGACTTAAGTACAAGAAGACTGACTCTGCTTACTGTCTATGATTTGAACCATTCCTGTGACACTTGTTACAGATTCCGATGCTTCACACCAGGTTTACTGTATCCCTTGGACCTTCTTATTGACGATGAAACACAGAAATTGCATCGGAATTAAATACAAAAGTCACATTGCCGACTTAAGTACAAGAAGACTGACTCTTCTTAATGACTATGCTTTGATCCATTCCTGAGACACTAGTTATAGATTCCGATGCTTCACTTCAGGTTTACTGTATCCCTTTGACCTTCTTATTGACGATGAAACACAGCAATTGCATCGGATTTAAATAGAAAACGCAGAATGCCGACTTAAGTACAAGAAGACACACTCTTCTTCTGTCTATGTTTTGAACCATTCCTGTGACACTAGTTATAGATTTCGATGCTTCACTTCAGGTTTGCTGTATCCCTTGGACGTTCTTATTGACGATGAAACACAGAAATTGCATCGGAATTAAGTACAAAAGGCACAAGGCCGACTTAAGTACAAGAAGACTTATTCTTCTTACTGACTATGTTTTGAATTATTCCTGTGACACTAGTTATAGATTCCGATGCTTCACTTCAGGTTTACTGTATCCCTCTGACCTTCGTATTAACGATAAAACCCAGAAATTACATCGGAATTAAATACAAAAGGCGCAATGCCGACTTAAGTACAAGAAGACTGACTCTTCTTACTGTCTATGTTTTGAACCATTCCTGTGACACTAATTATAGATTCCGATGCTTCACTCTAGGTATACTGTATCCCTTGGACCTTCTTATTGACGATGAAACACAGAAATTGCATCGGAATTAAATAAAAAAGGCACAATGCCGACATAAGTACCAAAAGTCTGACTCTTCTTTCTGTCTATGTTTTGAACCATTCCTGTGACACTAGTTACAGATTCCGATGCTTCACTCCAGGTTTACCGTATTCCTTGGACCTTCTTATTGACGATGAAACACAGAAATTGCATCGGAATTAAATAGAAAAGGCACAATGCCGACTTAAGTACAAGAAGACTGACTCTTCCTGCTGTTTATGTTTTGAACCATTCCTGTGACACTAGTTATAGATTCCGATGCTTCACTTGAGGTTTACTGTATCCCTCTGAGCTTCTTATTGACGATGAAACACAGAAATTGCATCGGAATTAAATACAAACGGCACAATGCCGACTTAAGTACAAGAAGACTGACACTTCCATCTCTCTATGTTTTGAACCATTCCTGTGACACTAGTTATAGATTCCGATGCTTCACTTCAGGTTTACTGTATCCCTCTGACGTTCGTATTGACGATGAAACACAGAAATTGCATCAGAATGTAATACAAAAGGCACAATGCCAACTTAAGTACGTGTAGACTGACATTTCCTACTGTCTATGTTTTCAACCATTCCTGTGACACTAGTTATAGATTCCGATGCTTAACTACAGGATTACTGTATCCCACTGACCTTCTTAGTGACGATGAAACACAGAAATTGCATCGGAATTAAATAGAAAATGCACAATGCCGACTTAAGTACAAGAAGACTGACTCATCTTACTGTCTATGTTTGAACCATTCCTGTGACACTAGTTATAGATTCCGATGCTTCACTCCAGGTTTACTGTATCCCTCTGACCTTCTTATTGACGATGAAACACAGAAATTGCATCGGAATTAAATACAAAAGGCACAATGCCGACTTAAGTATATGTAGACTGACTTTTCCTACTGTCTATGTTTTGAACCATTTCTGTGACACTAGTTATAGATTCCGATGGTACATTTCAGGTTTACTGTATCTCTTGGACCTTCTTATGGACGATGAAACACAGAAATTGCATCGGAATTAAATACAAAAGGCACAATGCCGACTTAAGTACAAGAAGACTGCCTCTTCTTACTGACTATGTTTGATCCATTCCTGTGACTCTAGTTATAAATTCCGATGCTTCACTCTAGGTTTACTGTATCCCTTGGACCTTCTTATTGACGATGAAACACAGAAATTGCATCGGAATTAAATAAAAAAGGCACAATGCCGTCTTAAGTACAAGAAGACTGACTCTGCTTACTGTCTATGTTTTGAACCATTCCTGTGACACTTGTTACAGATTACGATGCTTCACTTCAGGTTTACTGTATCCCTTTGACCTTCTTAATGACGATGAAACACAGCAATTGCATCGGATTTAAATAGAAAACGCACAATGTTGAATTAAGTATAAGAAGACTGACTCTTCCTACTGTCTATGTTTGAATCATTCCTGTGATATTAGTTATAGATTCTTATGCTTCACTTCAGGTTTACTGTATCCCTCTGCCCTTCTTATTGACGATGAAACACAGAAATTGCATCGGAATTAAATACAAAAAGCACAATGCCGACTTAAGTACAAGAAGACACACTCTTCTTCTGTCTATGTTTTGAACCATTCCTGTGACACTAGTTATAGATTTCGATGCTTCACTTCAGGTTTACTGTATCCCTTGGACCTTCTTATTGACGATGAAACACAGAAATTGCATCGGAATTAAGTACAAAAGGTACAAGGCCGACTTAAGTACAAGAAGACTGATTCTTCTTACTGACTATGTTTTGAACTATTCCTGTGACACTAGTTATAGATTCCGATGCTTCACTTCAGGTTTACTGTATCCCTCTGACCTTCGTATTGACGATAAAACACAGAAATTACATCGGAATTAAATACAAAAGGCACAATGCCGACTTAATTACAAGAAGACTGACTCTTCTTACTGTCTATGATTTGAACCAATCCTGTGACACTAATTATAGATTCCGATGCTTCACTCTAGGTATACCGTATCCCTTGGACCTTCTTATTGACGATGAAACACAGAAATTGCATCGGAATTAAATAAAAAAGGCACAATGCCGACATAAGTACCAAAAGTCTGACTCTTCTTACTGTCTATGTTTTGAACCATTCCTGTGACACTAGTTACGGATTCCGATGCTTCACTCCAGGTTTACCGTATCCCTTTGACGTTCTTATTGACGATGAAACACAGAAATTGCATCGGAATTAAATACAAAAGGCACAATGCCGTCTTAAGTACGTGTAGACTGACTTTTCCTACTGTCTATGTTTTGAACCATTCTTGTGACACTAGTGGTAGATTCCGATGCTTAACTTCAGGATTACTGTATCCCACTGACCTTCTTAGTGACGATGAAACACAGAAATTGCATCCGAATTAAATAGAAAATGCACAATGCCGACTTCAGTACAAGAAGACTGACTCATCTTACTGTCTATGTTTTGAACCATTCCTGTGACACTAGTTATAGATTCCGATGCTTCACTCCAGGTTTACTGTATCCCTCTGACCTTCTTATTGACGATGAAACACAGAAATTGCATCGGAATTAAATACAAAAGGCACAATGCCGACTTAAGTGTATGTAGACTAACTTTTCCTACTGTCTATGTTTTGAACCATTTCTGTGACACTAGTTATAGATTCCGATGGTACATTTCAGGTTTACTGTATCTCTTGGACCTTCTTATTGACGATGAAACACAGAAATTGCATCGGAATTAAATACAAAAGGCACAATGCCGACTTAAGTACAAGAAGACTGACTCTTCTTACTGACTATGCTTTGATCCATTCCTGAGACACTAGTTATAGATTCCGATGCTTCACTCCAGGTTTACTGTATACCTTGGACCTTCTTATTGACGATGAAACACAGAAATTGCATCGGAATTAAATACAAAAGCACAATGCCGACTTAAGTACAAGAAGACGGACTCTTCTTACTGACTATGCTTTGATCCATTCCTGTGACTCTAGTTATAAATTCCGATGCTTCAATCTAGGTTTACTGTATCCCTTGGACCTGCTTATTGACGATGAAACACAGAAATTGCATCGGAATTAAATAAAAAAGTCAGAATGCCGACCTAAGTACAAGAAGACCGACTCTGCTTACTGTCTATGTTTTGAACCACTCCTGTGACACTTGTTACAGATTCCGATGCTTCACTCCAGGTTTACTGTATCCCTTGGACCATCTTATTGACGATGAAACACAGAAATTGCATCGGAATTAAATACAAAAGTCACAATGCCGACTTAAGTACAAGAAGACTGACTCTTCTTATTGACTATGTTTTGATCCATTCCTGAGACACTAGTTATAGATTCCGATGCTTCACTCCAGGTTTACTGTATACCTTGGACCTTCTTATTGACGATGAAACACAGAAATTGCATCGGAATTAAATACAAAAGCACAATGCCGACTTAATTACAAGAAGACGGACTCTTCTTACTGACTATGTTTTGAACCATTCCTGTGACACTAGTTATAGATTTCGATGCTTCACTTCATGTTTACTGTATCCCTCTGACCTTCTTATTGACGATAAAACACAGAAATTGCATCCGAATTAAATACAAAAGGCACAATCCCGACATAAGTACAAGATGACTGACTCTTCCTACTGTCTATGTTTTGAACCATTCCTGTGACACTAGTTATTGATTCCGATGCTTCACTCAAGGTTTACTGTATCCCTTGGACCTTCGTATTGACGGTGAAACACAGAAATTGCATCGGAATTAAATAGAAAAGGAACAATGCCGACTTAAGTACAAGAAGACTGACTCCTCTTACTGACTATGTTTTGAACCATTCCTGTGACACTAGTTATAGATTCCGATGCTTCACTTCAGGTTTACTGTATCCCTTGGACCTTCCTATTGACGATGAGACACAGAAATCGCATCGGTATTAAATAGAAAAAGGACAATGCCGACTTAAGTACAAGAAGACTGACTCTTCCTACTCTCTATGTTTTGAACTATTCCTGTGACACTAGTTTTTTATTCCGATGCTTCACTTGAGGTTTACTGTATCCCTCGGACTTTCTTATGGACGATGAAACACAGAAATTGCATCGGAAAAAATACAAAAGTCACAATGCCGACTTAAGTACAAGAAGACTGACTCTTCCTACTCTCTATGTTTTGAACTATTCCTGTGACACTAGTTTCTTATTCCGATGATTCACTTCAGGTTTACTGTATCCCTTGGACATTCTTATTGACGATGAAACACACTAATTGCATCGGAATTAAATACAAAAGGCACAATGCCAACTTATATACAAGAAGACTGACTCTTCTTACTGACTATATTTTGAACCATTCCTGTGACACTAGTTATAGATTCCCATGCTTCACTTCAGGTTTACTGTATCCCTCTGACCTTCGTATTGACGATAAAACACAGAAATTACATCGGAATTAAATACAAAAGGCACAATGCCGACTTAAGTACAAGAAGACTGACTCTTCTTACTGTCTATATTTTGAACCATTCCTGTGACACTGGTTATAGATTCCGATGCTTCACTCTAGGTATACTGTATCCCTTGGACCTTCTTATTGACGATGAAACACAGAAATTGCATCGGAATTAATTAAAAAAGTCACAATGCCGACTTAAGTACCAAAAGTCTGACTCTTCTTACGGTCTATGTTTTGAACCATTCCTGTGACACTAGTTACAGATTCCGATGCTTCACTCCACGTTTACCGTATCCCTTGGACCTTCTTATTGACAATGAAACACAGAAATTGCATCGGAATTAAATACAAAAGGCACAATGCCGACTGAAGTACAAGATGACTGGCTCTTCTTACTGACTATGCTTTGAACCGCTCCTGTGACACTAGTTATAGATTCCGGTGCTTCACTTCAGTTTCACTGTATCCCTTGGACCTTCTTATAGACGATGAAACACAGAAATTGCATCGGAATTAAATACAAAAGGCACAATGCCGACTTTAGTACAAGAAGACTGACTCTTTCTGCTGTCTATGTTTTGAACCATTTCTGTGACACTAGTTATAGATTCCGATGCTTCACTTCAGGTTTACTGTATCCCTCTGCCCTTCTGATTGACGATGAAACACAGAAATTGCATCGGAATAAAATACAAAAGGCACAATGCCGACTTAAGTACAAGAAGACTGACTCTTCTTACTGTCTATGTTTTGAACCATCCCTGTCACACTAGTTATAGATTCCGATGCTTCACTCCAGGTTTACTGTATCCCTTGGACCTTCTTATTGACGATGAAACACAGAAATTGCATCGGAATTAAATACAAAAGCACAATGCCGTCTTAAGTACAAGAAGACTGACTCTTCTTACTGACTATGTTTTGAACCATTCCTGTGACACTAGTTATAGATTCAGATGCTTCACTCCAGGTTTACTGTATTTGTTAGACGTTCATATTGACGATTAAACACAGAAATTGCATCGGAATTAAATACAAAAGGCACAATGCCAACTTAAGTACAAGAAGACTGACTCTTCTTACTGACTATGTTTGAACCATTCCTGTGACACTAGTTATAGATTCCGATGCTTAACTTGAGGTTTACGGTATCCCTCTGACCTCCTTATTGACGATGAAACACAGAAATTGCGTCGGAATTAAATAAAAAAGGCACAATGCCGAATTAAGTACAAGAGGACTGACTCTTCCTACTCTCTATGTTTTGAACCGTTCCTGTGGCACTAGTTTTTTATTCCGATGCTTCACTTGAGGTTTACTGTTTCCTTCGGACCTTCTTATGGACGATGAAACACAGAAATTGCATCGGAATGGAATACAAAAGGCACAATGCCGACTTAAGTACAAGAAGACTGACTCTTCCATCTATGATTTGAACCATTCCTGTGACACTAGTTATAGTTTCCGATGCTTCACTTCAGGTTTACTGTATATCTCTGACCTTCTTATTGACTATGAAACACAGAAATTGCATCGGAATTAAATAGAAAAGGCACAATACGACTTAAGTACAAGAAGACTGTCTCTTCCTACTGTCGATGATTTGAACCATTCCTGGGACACTAGTTATAGATTCCGATGCTTCACTTCAGGTGTACTGTATCCCTTGGACCTTCTTATTGACGATGAAACACGCAAATTGCATCGGAATTAAATACAAAAGGCACAAAGTCGATTTAAGTACAATACGACTGACTCTTCTTACTGACTATGCTTTGAACCATTCCTGTGACACTAGTTATAGATTCCGATGCTTCACATCATGTTTACTGTATCCCTCTGACGTTCTTATTGACGATGAAACACAGAAATTGCATCGGAATTAAATACAAAAGGCACAATGCCAACTTAAGTACGTGTAGACGGACTTTTCCTACTGTCTATGTTTTGAACCATTCCTGTGACACTAGTTATAGATTCCGATGCTTAACTTCAGGATTACTGTATCCCACTGACCTTCTTAGTGATGATGAAACACAGAAATTGCATCGGAATTAAATAGAAAATGCACAATGCCGACTTAAGTACAAGAAGACTGACTCATCTTACTGTCTATGTTTTGAACCATTCCTGTGACACTAGTTATAGATTCCGATGCTTCACTCCAGGTTTACTGCATCCCTCTGACCTTCTTATTGACGATGAAACACAGAAATTGCATCGGAATTAAATACAAAAGGCACAATGCCGACTTAAGTATATGTAGACTGACTTTTCCTACTGTCTATGTTTTGAACCATTCCTGTGACACTAGGTATAGATTCCGATGGTACATTTCAGGTTTACTGTATCTCTTGGACCTCCTTATTGACGATGAAACACAGCAATTGCATCGGAAATAAATACATAATTCACAAAGCCGGCTTAAGTACAAGAAGACTGACTCTTCTTACTGACTATGTTTTGATCCATTCCTGTGACTCTAGTTATAAATTCCGATGCTTCACTCTAGGTTTACTGTATCCCTTGGACCTTCTTATTGACGATGAAACACAGAAACTGCATCGGAATTAAATAAAAAAGGCACAATGCCGACTTAAGTACAAGAAGACTGACTCTGCTTACCGTCTATGTTTTGAACCATTCCTGTGACACTTGTTACAGATTCCGATTCTTCACTTCAGGTTTACTGTATCCCTTGGACCTTCTTATTGACGATGAAACACAGAAATTGCATCGGAATTAAGTACAAAAGGCACAAGGCCGACTTAAGTACAAGAAGACTGACTCTTCTTACTGACTATGCTTTGGTCCATTCCTGTGACACTAGTTATAGATTCCGATGCTTCACTTCGGGTTTACTGTATCCGTTGGACCCTCTTATTGACGATGAAACACAGAAATTGCATCGGAATTAAATACAAAAGGCACAATGCCGACTTAAGTACAAGAAGACACACTCTTCTTCTGTCTATGGTTTTGAACCATTCCTGTGACACTAGTTATAGCTTTCGATGCTTCACTTCAGTTTAACTGTATCCCTTGGACATTCTTATTGACGATGAAACACAGAAATTGCATCGGAATTAAGTACAAAAGGCAGAAGGCCGACTTAAGTACAAGAAGACTGACTCTTCTTACTGACTATGCTTTGAACCATTCCTGTGACACTAGTAATAGATTCCGATGCTTCACTTCAGGTTTACTGTATCCCTCTGACCTTCGTATTGACGATAAAACACAGAAATTACATCGGAATTAAATACAAAAGCCACAATGCCGACTTAAGTACAAGAAGACTGACTCTTCTTACTGTCTATGTTTTGAACCATTCCTGTGACACTGGTTATAGATTCCGATGATTCACTCTAGGTATACTGTATCCCTTGGACCTTCTTATTGACGATGAAACACAGAAATTGCATCGGAATTAAATAATAAAGGCACAATGCAGACTTAAGTACCAAAAGTCTGACTCTTCTTACTGTCTATGTTTTGAACCATTAATGTGACACTAGTTACAGATTCCGATGCTTCACTCCAGGTTTACCGTATCCCTTGGACCTTCTTATTGACAATGAAACACAGAAATTGCATCGGAATTAAATACAAAAGGCACAATGCCGACTGAAGTACAAGATGACTGGCTCTTCTTACTGACTATATTTTGAACCATTCCTGTGACACTAGTTATAGATTCCGATGCTTCATTTAAGTTTCACAGTACCCCTTGGACCTTCTTATTCACGATGAAACACAGAAATTGCATCGGAATTAAATACAAAAGGCACAATGCCGACTTAAGTACAAGAAGACTGACTCTTCCTGCTGTCTATGTTTTGAACCATTCCTGTGACACTAGTTATAGATTCCGATGCTTCACTTCAGGTTTACTGTATCCCTCTGCCCTTCTTATTGACGATGAAACACAGAAATTGCATCGGAATTAAATACAAAAGGCACATCGCCGGCTTAAGTACAAGAAGATTGACTCTTCTTACTGTTTATGTTTTGAACCATCCCTGTCACACTAGTTATAGATTCCGATGCTTCACTCCAAGTTTACTGTATCCCTTGGACCTTCTTATTGACGATGAAACACAGAAATTGCATCGGAATTAAATACAAAAGCACAATGCCGTCTTAAGTACAAGAAGACTGACTCTTCTTACTGACTATGTATTGAACCATTCCTGTGACACTAGTTATAGATTCCGATGCTTCACTTGAGGTTTACTGTATCCCTCTGACCTTCTTATTGACGATGAAACACAGAGATTGCATCGGAATTAAATACAAAAGCACAATGCCGACTTAAGTACAAGAAGACTGACCCTTCCATCTCTCTATGTTTTGAACCATTCCTGTGACACTAGTTATAGATCCCGATGCTTCACTTCAGGTTTACTGTATCCCTCTGACCTTCTTATTGACGATGAAACACAGAAATTGCATCGGAATTAAATAGAAAAGGCACAATACCGACTTAAGTACAAGAAGACTGACTCTTCCTACTGTCTATGATTTGAACCATTCCTGGGACACTAGTTATAGATTCCGATGCTTCACTTCAGGCTTACTGTTTTTCTTGGACCTTCTTATTGACGATGAAACACAGAAATTGCGTCGGAATTAAATACAAATGGCACAATGCCGACTTAAGTAAAGAAGACTGACTCTTCTTACTGACCATGTTTTGAACCATTCTTGTGACACTAGTTATAGATTCCGATGCTTCACTTGAGGTTTACGGAATCCCTCTGACCTCCTTATTGACGATGAAACACAGAAATTGCGTCGGAATTAAATAAAAAAGGCACAATGCCGAATTAAGTACAAGAGGACTGACTCTTCCTACTCTCTATGTTTTGAACCGTTAATGTGACAATAGTTTTTTTTCCGATGCTTCACTTGAGGTTTACTGTTTCCTTCGGACCTTCTTATGGACGATGAAACACAGAAATTGCATCGGAATGAAATACAAAAGGCACAATGCCGACTTAAGTAGAAGAAGACTGACTCTTCCAGCTCTCTATGATTTGAACCATTCCTGTGACACTAGTTATAGATTCCGGTGCTTTACTTCAGGTTTACTGTATCCCTCTGACCTTCTTATTGACAATGAAACACAGAAATTGCAATGGAATTAAATAGAAAGTGCACAATACCGACTTAAGTACAGGAAGACTGTCTCTTCCTACTGTCGATGATTTGAACCATTCCTGGGACCCTAGTTATAGATTCCGATGCTTCACTTCAGGTTTACTGTATCCCTTGGACCTTCTTATTGACGATGAAACACGCAAATGGCATCGGAAATAAATACAAAAGGCACAAAGTCTACTCAAGTACAATAAGACTGACTCTTCTTACTGACTATGCTTTGAACCGTTCCTGTGACACTAGTTATAGATTCCGATGCTTCACTTCAGGTTTACTGTATCCCTCTGACGTTCTTATTGACGATGAAACACAGAAATTTCATCGGAATTAAATACAAAAGGCACAATGCCGACTTAAGTACGTACTTTTCCTACTGTCTATGTTTTGAACCATTCCTGTGACACTAGTTATAGATTCCGATGCTTACCTTCAGGATTACTGTATCCCACTGACCTTCTTAGTGACGATGAAACACAGAAATTGCATCGGAATTAAATAGAAAATGCACAATGCCGACTTAAGTACAAGAAGACTGATTCATCTTACTGTCTATGTTTTGAACCATTCCTGTGACACTAGTTATAGATTCCGATGCTTCACTCCAGGTTTACTGTATCCCTCTGACCTTCTTATTGACGATGAAACACAGAAATTGCATCGGAATTAAATACAAAAGGCACAATGCCGACTTAAGTATATGTAGACTTGCTTTTCCTACTTTCTATGTTTTGAACCATTCCTGTGACACTAGATATAGATTCCGATGGTACATTTCAGGTTTACTGTATCTCTTGGACCTTCTTATTGACGATGAAACACAGAAATTGCATCGGAAATAAATACATAAGGCACAAAGCCGGCTTAAGTACAAGAAGACTGACTCTTCTTACTGACTATGTTTTGATCCATTCCTGTGACTCTAGTTATATATTCCGATGCTTCACTCTAGGTTTACTGTATCCCTTGGACCTTCTTATTGACGATGAAACACAGAAATTGCATCGGAATTAAATAAAAAAGGCACAATGCCGACTTAAGTACTAAAAGACTGACTCTGCTTACTGTCTATGTTTTGAACCATTCCTGTGACACTTGTTACAGATTCCGATGCTTCACTTCAGATTTACTGTATCCCTTGGACCTTCTTATTGACGATGAAACACAGAAATTGCATCGGAATTAAGTACAAAATGCACAAGGCCGACTTAAGTACAAGAAGACTGACTCTTCTTACTGACTATGCTTTGGTCCATTCCTGTGACACTAGTTATAGATTCCGATGCTTCACTTCAGGTTTACTGTATCCGTTGGACCCTCTTATTGACGATGAAACACAGAAATTGCATCGGAATTAAATACAAAAGGCACAATGCCGACTTAAGTACAAGAAGACTGACTCTTCCTGCTGTCTATGTTTTGAACCATTCCTGTGACACTAGTTATAGATTCCGATGTTTCACTTCAGGTTTACTGTATCCCTCTGCCCTTCTTATTGACGATGAAACACAGAAATTGCATCGGAATTAAATACAAAAGGCACAATGCCGGCTTAAATACAAGAAGATTGACTCTTCTTACTGTCTATGTTTTGAACCATCCCTGTCACACTAGTTATAGATTCCGGTGCCTCACTTGAGGTTTACTGTATCCCTCTGACCTTCTTATTGACGATGAAACACAGAGATTGCATCGGAATTAAATACAAAAGCACAATGCCGACTTAAGTACAAGAAGACTGACCTTTCCATCTCTCTATGTTTTGAACCATTCCTGTGACACTAGTTATAGATCCCCATGCTTCACTTCAGGTTTACTGGATCCCTCTGACCTTCTTATTGACGATGAAACACAGAAATTGCATCGGAAGTAAATAGAAAAGGCACAATACCGACTTAAGTACAAGAAGACTGACTCTTCCTACTGTCTATGATTTGAACCATTCCTGGGACACTAGTTATAGATTCCGATGCTTCACTTCAGGTTTACTGTTTTTCTTGGACCTTCTTATTGACGATGAAACACAGAAATTGCGTCGGAATTAAATACAAAAGGCACAATGCCGACTTAAGTAAAGAAGACTGACTCTTCTTACTGACCATGTTTTGAACCATCCCTGTGACACTAGTTGTAGATTCCGATGCTTCTCTTGAGGGTTACGGTATCCCTCTGACCTCCTTATTGACGATGAAAAACAGAAATTGCGTCGGAATTAAATAAAAAAGGCACAATGCCGAATTAAGTACAAGAGGACTGACTCTTCCTACTCTCTATGTTTTGAACCGTTAATTTGACACTAGTTTTTTTTCCGATGCTTCACTTGAGGTTTACTGTATCCTTCGGACCTTCTTATGGACAATGAAACACAGAAATTGCATCGGAATGAAATACAAAAGGCACAATGCCGACTTAAGTACAAGAAGACTGACTCCTCCAGCTCTCTATGATTTGAACCATTCCTGTGACACTAGTTATAGATTCCGATGCTTTACTTCAGGTTTACTGTATCCCTCTGACCTTCTTATTGACAATGAAACACAGAAATTGCAATGGAATAAAATAGAAAGTGCACAATACCGACTTAAGTACAGGAAGACTGTCTCTTCCTACTGTCGATGATTGAACCATTCCTGGGACACTAGTTATAGATTCCGATGCTTCACTTCAGGTTTACTGTATCCCTTGGACCTTCTTATTGACGATGAAACACACAAATTGCATCGGAATTACATACAAAAGGCACAAAGCAGACTTAAGTACAATAAGACTGACTTTTCTTACTGACTATGCTTTCAACCATTCCTGTGACACTAGTTAAAGATTCCGATGCTTCACTTCAGGTTTACTGTATCCCTCTGACGTTCTTATTGACGATGAAACACAGAAATTGCATCGGAACTAAATACAAAAGGCACAATGCCGACTTAAGTACGTGTAGACTGACTTTTCCTTCTGTCCATGTTTTGAACCATTCCTGTGACACTAGTTATAGATTCCGATGCTTAACTTCAGGATTACTGTATCCCACTGACCTTCTTAGTGACGATGAAACACAGAAATTGCATCGGAATTAAATAGAAATTGCACAATGCCGACTTAAGTACAAGAAGACTGACTCATCTTACTGTCTATGTTTTGAACCATTCCTGTGACACTAGTTACAGATTCCGATGCTTCACTCCAGGTTTACTGTATCCCTCTGACCTTCTTATTGATGATGAAACACAGAAATTGCATCGCAATTAAATACAAAAGGCACAATGCCGACTTAAGTATATGTAGACTGATTTTTCCTACTGTCTATGTTTTGAACCATTCCTGTGACACTAGTTATAGATTCCGAAGGTACATTTCAGGTTTACTGTTTCTCTTGGACCTTCTTATTGACGATGAAACACAGAAATTGCATCGGAATTAAATACAAAAGGCACAATGCCGACTTAAGTACAAGAAGACTGACTCTTCTTACTGACTATGTTTTGATCCATTCCTGTGACATTAGTTATAGATTCCGATGCTTCACTTCAGGTTTACTGTATCCCTTGGACCTTCTTATTGACGATGAAACACACAAATTGCATCGGAATTAAATACAAAAGGCACAAAGCCGACTTAAGTACAATAAGACTGACTCTTCTTACTGACAATGCTTCGAACCATTCCTGTGACACTAGTTATAGATTCCGATGCTTCACTTCAGGTTTACTGTATCCCTCTGTCGTTCTTATTGACGATGAAACACAGAAATTGCATCGGAATTAAATACAAAAGGCACAATGCCGACTGAAGTACGTGTAGACTGACTTTTCCTACTGTCTATGTTTTGAACCATTCCTGTGACACTAGTTATAGATTCCGATGCTTAACTTCAGGATTACTGTATCCCACTGACCTTCTTACTGACGAAGAAACACAGAAATTGCATCGGAATTAAATACAAAATGCACAATGCCGACTTAAGTACAAGAAGACTGACTCATCTTACTGTCTATGGTTTGAACGATTCCTGTGACACTAGTTATAGATTCCGATGTTTCACTCCAGGTTTACTGTATCCCTCAGACCTTCTTATTGACGATGAAACACAGAAATTGCATCGGAATTAAATACAAAAGGCACAATGCCGACTTAAGTATATGTAGACTGAATTTTCTCCTGTCTATGTTTTGAACCATTCCTGTGACACTAGTTATAGATTCCGATGGTACATTTCAGGTTTACTGTATCTCTTGGACCTTCTTATTGACGATGAAACACAGAAATTGCATCGGAATTAAATACAAAAGGCACAAAGTCGACTTAAGTACAATAAGACTGACTCTTCTTACTGACTATGATTTGAACCATTCCTGTGACACTAGTTATAGATTCCGATGCTTCACTTCAGGTTTACTGTATCCCTCTGACGTTCTTATTGACGATGAAACACAGAAATTTCATCGGAATTAAATACAAAAGGCACAATGCCGACTTAAGTACGTGTAGACGTACTTTTCCTACTGTCTATGTTTTGAACCATTCCTGTGACACTAGTTATAGATTCCGATGCTTTACTTCAATATTACTGTATCCCACTGACCTTTTTAGTGACGATGAAACACAGAAATTGCATCGGAATTAAATAGAAAATGCACAATGCCGACTTAAGTACAAGAAGACTGACTCATCTTACTGTCTATGTTTTGAACCATTCCTGTGACACTAGTTATAGATTCCGATGCTTCACTCCAGGTTTACTGTATCCCTCTGACTTTCTTATTGACGATGAAACACAGAAATTGCATCGGAATTAAATACAAAAGGCACAATGCCGACTTAAGTATATGTAGACTTACTTTTCCTACTTTCTATGTTTTGAACCATTCCTGTGACACTAGTTATAGATTCCGATGGTACATTTCAGGTTTACTGTATCTCTTGGACCTTCTTATTGACGATGAAACACAGAAATTGCATCGGAAATAAATACATAAGGCACAAAGCCGGCTTAAGTACAAGAAGACTGACTCTTCTTACTGACTATGCTTTGATCCATTCCTGTGACTCTAGTTATAAATTCCGATGCTTCACTCTAGGTTTACTGTATCCCTTGGACCATCTTATTGACGATGAAACACAGAAATTGCATCGGAATTAAATAAAAAAGGCACAATGCCGACTTAAGTACAAGAAGACTGACTCTGCTTACTGTCTATGTTTTGAACCATTCCTGTGACACTTGTTACAGATTCCGATGCTTCACTTCAGGTTTACTGTATCCCTTGGACCTTCTTATTGACGATGAAACACAGAAATTGCATCGGAATTAAGTACAAAAGGCACAAGGCCGACTTAAGTACAAGAAGACTGACTCTTCTTACTGACCATGCTTTGGTCCATTCCTGTGACACTAGTTATAGATTCCGATGCTTCACTTCAGGTTTACTGTATCCGTTGGACCCTCTTATTGACGATGAAACACAGAAATTGCATCGGAATTAAATACAAAAAGCACAATGCCGACTTAAGTACAAGAAGACATACTCTTCTTCTGTCTATGCTTTTGACCCATTCCTGTGACACTAGTTATAGATTTCGATGCTTCACTTCAGTTTAACTGTATCCCTTGGACATTCTTATTGACGATGAAACACAGAAATTGCATCGGAATTAAGTACAAAAGGCACAAGGCCGACTTAAGTACAAGAAGACTGACTCTTCTTACTTACTATGCTTTGAACCATTCCTGTGACACTAGTTATAGATTCCGATGCTTCACTTCAGGTTTACTGTATCCCTCTGACCTTCGTATTGACGATAAAACACCGAAATTACATCGGAATTAAATACAAAAGGCACAATGCCGACTTAAGTACAAGAAGACTGACTCTTCTTACTGTCTATGTTATGAACCATTCCTGTGACACTGGTTATAGATTCCGATGATTCACTCTAGGTATACTGTATCCCTTGGACCTTCTTATTGACGATGAAACACAGAAATTGCATCGGAATTAAATAATAAAGGCACAATGCCGACTTAAGTACCAAAAGTCTGAATCTTCTTACTGTCTATGTTTTGAGCCATTAATGTGACACTAGTTACAGATTCCGATGCTTCACTCCAGGTTTACCGTATCCCTTGGACCTTCTTATTGACAATGAAACACAGAAATTGCATCGGAATTAAATACAAAATGCACAATGCCGACTGAAGTACAAGATGATGGCTCTTCTTACTGCCTATATTTTGAACCATTCCTTTGACACTAGTTATAGATTCCGATGCTTCATTTAAGTTTCACAGTACCCCTTGGACCTTCTTATTCACGATGAAACACAGAAATTGCATCGGAATTAAATACAAAAGGCACAATGCCGACTTAAGTACAAGAAGACTGACTCTTCCTGCTGTCTATGTTTTGAACCATTCCTGTGACACTAGTTATAGATTCCGATGCTTCACTTCAGGTTTACTGTATCCCTCTGCCCTTCTTATTGACGATGAAACACAGAAATTGCATCGGAATTAAATACAAAAGGCACAATGCCGACTTATATATATGTAGACTGAATTTTCTCCTGTCTATGTTTTGAACCATTCCTGTGACACTAGTTATAGATTCCGATGGTACATTTCAGGTTTACTGTATCTCTTGGACCTTCTTATTGACGATGAAACACAGAAATTGCATCGGAATTAAATACAAAAGGCACAAAGTCGACTTAAGTACAATAAGACTGACTCTTCTTACTGACTATGATTTGAACCATTCCTGTGACACTAGTTATAGATTCCGATGCTTCACTTCAGGTTTACTGTATCCCTCTGACGTTCTTATTGACGATGAAACACAGAAATTTCATCGGAATTAAATACAAAAGGCACAATGCCGACTTAAGTACGTGTAGACGGACTTTTCCTACTGTCTATGTTTTGAACCATTCCTGTGACACTAGTTATAGATTCCGATGCTTTACTTCAATATTACTGTATCCCACTGACCTTTTTAGTGACGATGAAACACAGAAATTGCATCGGAATTAAATAGAAAATGCACAATGCTGACTTAAGTACAAGAAGACTGACTCATCTTACTGTCTATGTTTTGAACCATTCCTGTGACACTAGTTATAGATTCCGATGCTTCACTCCAGGTTTACTGTATCCCTCTGACTTTCTTATTGACGATGAAACACAGAAATTGCATCGGAATTAAATACAAAAGGCACAATGCCGACTTAAGTATATGTAGACTTACTTTTCCTACTTTCTATGTTTTGAACCATTCCTGTGACACTAGTTATAGATTCCGATGGTACATTTCAGGTTTACTGTATCTCTTGGACCTTCTTATTGACGATGAAACACAGAAATTGCATCGGAAATAAATACATAAGGCACAAAGCCGGCTTAAGTACAAGAAGACTGACTCTTCTTACTGACTATGCTTTGATCCATTCCTGTGACTCTAGTTATAAATTCCGATGCTTCACTCTAGGTTTACTGTATCCCTTGGACCTTCTTATTGACGATGAAACACAGAAATTGCATCGGAATTAAATAAAAAAGGCACAATGCCGACTTAAGTACAAGAAGACTGACTCTGCTTACTGTCTATGTTTTGAACCATTCCTGTGACACTTGTTACAGATTCCGATGCTTCACTTCAGGTTTACTGTATCCCTTGGACCTTCTTATTGACGATGAAACACAGAAATTGCATCGGAATTAAGTACAAAAGGCACAAGGCCGACTTAAGTACAAGAAGACTGACTCTTCTTACTGACCATGCTTTGGTCCATTCCTGTGACACTAGTATATATATTCCGATGCTTCACTTCAGGTTTACTGTATCCGTTGGACCCTCTTATTGACGATGAAACACAGAAATTGCATCGGAATTTAATACAAAAAGCACAATGCCGACTTAAGTACAAGAAGACATACTCTTCTTCCGTCTATGCTTTTGACCCATTCCTGTGACACTAGTTATAGATTTCGATGCTTCACTTCAGTTTAACTGTATCCCTTGGACATTCTTATTGACGATGAAACACAGAAATTGCATCGGAATTAAGTACAAAAGGCACAAGGCCGACTTAAGTACAAGAAGACTGACTCTTCTTACTTACTATGCTTTGAACCATTCCTGTGACACTAGTTATAGATTCCGATGCTTCACTTCAGGTTTACTGTATCCCTCTGACCTTCGTATTGACGATAAAACACCGAAATTACATCGGAATTAAATACAAAAGGCACAATGCCGACTTAAGTACAAGAAGACTGACTCTTCTTACTGTCTATGTTATGAACCATTCCTGTGACACTGGTTATAGATTCCGATGATTCACTGTAGGTATACTGTATCCCTTGGACCTTCTTATTGACGATGAAACACAGAAATTGCATCGGAATTAAATAATAAAGGCACAATGCCGACTTAAGTAGCAAAAGTCTGACTCTTCTTACTGTCTATGTTTTGAGCCATTAATGTGACACTAGTTACAGATTCCGATGCTTCACTCCAGGTTTACCGTATCCCTTGGACCTTCTTATTGACAATGAAACACAGAAATTGCATCGGAATTAAATACAAAATGCACAATGCCGACTGAAGTACAAGATGATGGCTCTTCTTACTGCCTATATTTTGAACCATTCCTTTGACACTAGTTATAGATTCCGATGCTTCATTTAAGTTTCACAGTACCCCTTGGACCTTCTTATTCACGATGAAACACAGAAATTGCATCGGAATTAAATACAAAAGGTACAATGCCGACTTAAGTACAAGAAGACTGACTCTTCCTGCTGTCTATGTTTTGAACCATTCCTGTGACACTAGTTATAGATTCCGATGCTTCACTTCAGGTTTACTGTATCCCTCTGCCCTTCTTATTGACGATGAAACACAGAAATTGCATCGGAATTAAATACAAAAGGCACAATGCCGGCTTAAGTACAAGAATATTGACTCTTCTTACTGTCTATGTTTCGAACCATCCCTGTCACACTAGTTATAGATTCCGATGCTTCACTTGAGGTTTACTGTATTCCTCTGACCTTCTTATTGACGATGAAACACAGAGATTGCATCGGAATTAAATACAAAAGCACAATGCCGACATAAGTACAAGAAGACTGACCTTTCCATCTCTCTATGTTTTGAACCATTCCTGTGACACTAGTTATAGATCCCCATGCTTCACTTCAGGTTTACTGTATCCCTCTGACGTTCTTATTGACGATGAAACACAGAAATTGCATCGGAAGTAAATAGAAAAGGCACAATACCGACTTAAGTACAAGAAAACTGACTCTTCTTACTGACCATGTTTTGAACCATTCCTGGGACACTAGTTATAGATTCCGATGCTTCACTTCAGGTTTACTGTATCCCTTGGACCTTCTTATTGACAATGAAACACACAAATTGCATCGGAATTACATACAAAAGGCACAAAGCAGACTTAAGTACAATAAGACTGACTCTTCTTACAGACTATGCTTTCAACCATTCCTGTGACACTTGTTACAGATGCCGATGCTTCACTCCAGGTTTACTGTATCCCTTGGCCCTTCTTATTGACGATGAAACACAGAAATTGCATCGGAAGTAAATACAAAAGGCACAATGCCGACTTAAGAACAAGAAGACTGACTCTTCTTACTGACTATGTTTTGAATTATTCCTGTGACATTAGTTATAGATTCCGATGCTTCACTTCAGGTTTACTGTATCCCTCTGCCCTTCTTATTGACGATGAAACACAGAAATTGCATCGGAATTAAATACAAAAGGCACAATGCCGACTTTAGTACAAGAAGACACACTCTTCTTCTGTCTATGTTTTGAACCATTCCTGTGACACTAGTTATAGATTTCGATGCTTCACTTCAGGTTTACTGTATCCCTTGGACCGTCTTATTGACGATGAAACACAGAAATTGCATCGGAATTACGTACAAAAGGCACAAGGCCGACTTAAGTACAAGAATACTGACTCTTCTTACTGACTATGTTTTGAACCATTCCTGTGACACTAGTTATAGATTCCGATGCTTCACTTCAGGTTTACTGTATCCCTCTGACCTTCGTATTGACGATAAAACACAGAAATTACATCGGAATTAAATACAAAAGGCACAATGCCGACTTTAGTACAAGAAGACACACTCTTCTTCTGTCTATGTTTTGAACCATTCCTGTGACACTAGTTATAGATTTCGATGCTTCACTTCAGGTTTACTGTATAACTTGGACCTTCTTATTGACGATGAAACACAGAAATTGCATCGGAATTACGTACAAAAGGCACAAGGCCGACTTAAGTACAAGAATACTGACTCTTCTTACTGACTATGCTTTGATCCATTCCTGTGACACTAGTTATAGATTCCGATGATTCACTTCAGGTTTACTGTATCCCTTGGACCTTCTTATTGACGATGAAACACACCAATTGCATCGGATTTATATAGAAAACGCACAATGCCGACTTAAGTATAAGAAGACTGACTCTTCCTACTGTCTATGTTTTGAATCATTCCTGTGACATTAGTTATAGATTCCGATGCTTCACTTCAGGTTTACTGTATCCCTCTGCCCTTCTTATTGACGATGAAACACAGAAATTGCATCGGAATTAAATACAAAAGGCACAATGCCGACTTTAGTACAAGAAGACACACTCTTCTTCTGTCTATGTTTTGAACCATTCCTGTGACACTAGTTATAGATTTCAATGCTTCACTTCAGGTTTACTGTATCCCTTGGACCTTCTTATTGACGATGAAACACAGAAATTGCATCGGAATTAAGTACAAAAGGCACAAGGCCGACTTAAGTACAAGAAGACTGACTCTTCTTACTGACTATGTTCTGAACCATTCCTGTGACACTAGTTATGAATTCCGATGCTTCACTTCAGGTTTACTGTATCCCTCTGACCTTCGTATTGACGATAAAACACAGAAATTACATCGGAATTAAATACAAAAGGCGCAATGCCGACTTAAGTACAAGAAGACTGACTCTTCTTACTGTCAGTGTTTTGAAACATTCCTGTGACATTGGTTATAGACTCCGATGCTTCACTCTAGGTATACTGTATCCCTTGGACCTTCTTATTGACGATGATACACAGAAATTGCATCGGAATTAAATAAAAAAGGCACAATGCCGACTTAAGAACCAAAAGTCTGACTCTTCTTACTGTCTATGTTTTGAACCATTCCTGTGACTCTAGTTACAGATTCCGATGCTTCACTCCAGGTTTACCGTATCCCTTGTACCTTCTTATTGACAATGAAACACAGAAATTGCATCGGAATTAAATACAAAAGGCACAATGCCGACTGAAGTACAAGATGACTGGCTCTTCTTACTGACTATGCTTTGAACCATTCCTGTGACACTAGTTATAGATTCCGATACTTCACGTCAGTTTCACTGTATCCCTTGGACCTTCTTATTGACGATGAAACACAGAAAATGCATCGGAATTAAATAGATAAGGCACAATGCCGACTTAAGTACAAGAAGACTGACTCTTCCTGCTGTCTATATTTTGAACCTTTCCTGTGACACTAGTTATAGATTCCGATGCTTCACTTCAGGTTTACTGTATCCCTCTGCCCTTCTTATTGACGATGAGACACAGAAATTGCATCGGAATTAAATAAAAAAGGCACAAAGCCGACTTAAGTTCAATAAGACTGACTCTTCTTACTGACTATGCTTTGAACCATTCCTGTGACACTAGTTATAGATTCCGATGCTTCACTTCAGGTTTACTGTATCCCTCTGACGTTCTTATTGACGATGAAACACAGAAATTGCATCGGAATTAAATACAAAAGGCACAATGCCGACTTAAGTACGTGTAGACTGACTTTTCCTACTGTCTATGTTTTGAACCATTCCTGTGACACTAGTTATAGATTCCGATGCTTAACTTCAGGATTACTGTATCCCACTGACCTTCTTACTGACGATGAAACACAGAAATTGCATCGGAATTAAATAGAAAATGCACAATGCCGACTTAAGTACAAGAAGACTGACTCATCTTACTGTCTATGTTTTGAACGATTCCTGTGACACTAGTTATAGATTCCGATGCTTCACTTAAGGTTTACTGTATCCCTCAGACCTTCTTATTGACGATGAAACACAGATATTGCATCGGAAATAAATACATAAGGCACAAAGCCGGCTTAAGTACAAGAAGACTGACTCTTCTTACTGACTGTGTTTTGATCCATTCCTGTGACTCTAGTTATAAATTCCGATGCTTCACTCTAGGTTTACTGTATCCCTTGGACCTTCTTATTGACGATGAAACACAGAAATTGCATCGGAATTAAATAAAAAAGGCACAATGCCGACTTAAGTACAAGAAGACTGACTCTGCTTACTGTCTATGTTTTGAACCATTCCTGTGACACTTGTTACAGATTCCGATGCTTCACTTCAGGTTTACTGTATCCCTTGGACCTTCTTATTGACGATGAAACACAGAAATTGCATCGGAATTAAGTACAAAAGGCACAAGGCCGACTTAAGTACAAGAAGACTGACTCTTCTTACTGACCATGCTTTGGTCCATTCCTGTGACACTAGTTATAGATTCCGATGCTTCACTTCAGGTTTACTGTATCCGTTGGACCCTCTTATTGACGATGAAACACAGAAATTGCATCGGAATTAAATACAAAAAGCACAATGCCGACTTAAGTACAAGAAGACATACTCTTCTTCTGTCTATGCTTTTGACCCATTCCTGTGACACTAGTTATGGATTTCGATGCTTCACTTCAGTTTAACTGTATCCCTTGGACATTCTTATTGACGATGAAACACAGAAATTGCATCGGAATTAAGTACAAAAGGCACAAGGCCGACTTAAGTACAAGAAGACTGACTCTTCTTACTTACTATGCTTTGAACCATTCCTGTGACACTAGTTATAGATTCCGATGCTTCACTTCAGGTTTACTGTATCCCTCTGACCTTCGTATTGACGATAAAACACCGAAATTACATCGGAATTAAATACAAAAGGCACAATGCCGACTTAAGTACAAGAAGACTGACTCTTCTTACTGTCTATGTTATGAACCATTCCTGTGACACTGGTTATAGATTCCGATGATTCACTCTAGGTATACTGTATCCCTTGGACCTTCTTATTGACGATGAAACACAGAAATTGCATCGGAATTAAATACAAAAGGCACAATGCCGACTTAAGTACAAGAAGACTGACTCTTCTTACTGTCTATGTTATGAACCATTCCTGTGACACTGGTTATAGATTCCGATGATTCACTCTAGGTATACTGTATCCCTTGGACCTTCTTATTGACGATGAAACACAGAAATTTCATCGGAATTAAATACAAAAGCACAATGCCGTCTTAAGTACAAGAAGACTGACTCTTCCTACTGACTATGTTTTGAACCATTCCTGTGACACTAGTTATAGATTCCGATGCTTCACTTCAGGTTTACTGTATCCCTTGGACCTTCTTATTGACAATGAAACACACAAATTGCATCGGAATTACATACAAAAGGCACAAAGCAGACTTAAGTACAATAAGACTGACTCTTCTTACTGACTATGCTTTCAACCATTCCTGTGACACTTGTTACAGATGCCGATGCTTCACTCCAGGTTTACTGTATCCCTTGGCCCTTCTTATTGACGATGAAACACAGAAATTGCATCGGAATTAAATACAAAAGGCACAATGCCGACTTTAGTACAAGAAGACACACTCTTCTTCTGTCTATGTTTTGAACCATTCCTGTGACACTAGTTATAGATTTCGATGCTTCACTTCAGGTTTACTGTATCCCTTGGACCGTCTTATTGACGATGAAACACAGAAATTGCATCGGAATTACGTACAAAAGGCACAAGGCCGACTTAAGTACAAGAATACTGACTCTTCTTACTGACTATGTTTTGAACCATTCCTGTGACACTAGTTATAGATTCCGATGCTTCACTTCAGGTTTACTGTATCCCTCTGACCTTCGTATTGACGATAAAACACAGAAATTACATCGGAATTAAATACAAAAGGCACAATGCCGACTTTAGTACAAGAAGACACACTCTTCTTCTCTCTATGTTTTGAACCATTCCTGTGACACTAGTTATAGATTTCGATGCTTCACTTCAGGTTTACTGTATAACTTGGACCTTCTTATTGACGATGAAACACAGAAATTGCATCGGAATTACGTACAAAAGGCACAAGGCCGACTTAAGTACAAGAATACTGACTCTTCTTACTGACTATGCTTTGATCCATTCCTGTGACACTAGTTATAGATTCCGATGATTCACTTCAGGTTTACTGTATCCCTTGGACCTTCTTATTGACGATGAAACACACCAATTGCATCGGATTTATATAGAAAACGCACAATGCCGACTTAAGTATAAGAAGACTGACTCTTCCTACTGTCTATGTTTTGAATCATTCCTGTGACATTAGTTATAGATTCCGATGCTTCACTTCAGGTTTACTGTATCCCTCTGCCCTTCTTATTGACGATGAAACACAGAAATTGCATCGGAATTAAATACAAAAGGCACAATGCCGACTTTAGTACAAGAAGACACACTCTTCTTCTGTCTATGTTTTGAACCATTCCTGTGACACTAGTTATAGATTTCAATGCTTCACTTCAGGTTTACTGTATCCCTTGGACCTTCTTATTGACGATGAAACACAGAAATTGCATCGGAATTAAGTACAAAAGGCACAAGGCCGACTTAAGTACAAGAAGACTGACTCTTCTTACTGACTATGTTCTGAACCATTCCTGTGACACGAGTTATGAATTCCGATGCTTCACTTCAGGTTTACTGTATCCCTCTGACCTTCGTATTGACGATAAAACACAGAAATTACATCGGAATTAAATACAAAAGGCGCAATGCCGACTTAAGTACAAGAAGACTGACTCTTCTTACTGTCTATGTTTTGAAACATTCCTGTGACATTGGTTATAGACTCCGATGCTTCACTCTAGGTATACTGTATCCCTTGGACCTTCTTATTGACGATGATACACAGAAATTGCATCGGAATTAAATAAAAAAGGCACAATGCCGACTTAAGAACCAAAAGTCAGACTCTTCTTACTGTCTATGTTTTGAACCATTCCTGTGACTCTAGTTACAGATTCCGATGCTTCACTCCAGGTTTACCGTATCCCTTGTACCTTCTTATTGACAATGAAACACAGAAATTGCATCGGAATTAAATACAAAAGGCACAATGCCGACTGAAGTACAAGATGACTGGCTCTTCTTACTGACTATGCTTTGAACCATTCCTGTGACACTAGTTATAGATTCCGATACTTCACGTCAGTTTCACTGTATCCCTTGGACCTTCTTATTGACGATGAAACACAGAAAATGCATCGGAATTAAATAGATAAGGCACAATGCCGACTTAAGTACAAGAAGACTGACTCTTCCTGCTGTCTATATTTTGAACCTTTCCTGTGACACTAGTTATAGATTCCGATGCTTCACTTCAGGTTTACTGTATCCCTCTGCCCTTCTTATTGACGATGAGACACAGAAATTGCATTGGAATTAAATAAAAAAGGCACAAAGCCGACTTAAGTTCAATAAGACTGACTCTTCTTACTGACTATGCTTTGAACCATTCCTGTGACACTAGTTATAGATTCCGATGCTTCACTTCAGGTTTACTGTATCCCTCTGACGTTCTTATTGACGATGAAACACAGAAATTGCATCGGAATTAAATAGAAAATGCACAATGCCGACTTAAGTACAAGAAGACTGACTCATCTTACTGTCTATGTTTTGAACGATTCCTGTGACACTAGTTATAGATTCCGATGCTTCACTCCAGGTTTACTGTATCCCTCAGACCTTCTTATTGACGATGAAACACAGAAATTGCATCGGAAATAAATACATAAGGCACAAAGCCGGCTTAAGTACAAGAAGACTGACTCTTCTTACTGACTGTGTTTTGATCCATTCCTGTGACTCTAGTTATAAATTCCGATGCTTCACTCTAGGTTTACTGTATCCCTTGGACCTTCTTATTGACGATGAAACACAGAAATTGCATCGGAATTAAATAAAAAAGGCACAATGCCGACTTAAGTACAAGAAGACTGACTCTGCTTACTGTCTATGTTTTGAACCATTCCTGTGACACTTGTTACAGATTCCGATGCTTCACTTCAGGTTTACTGTATCCCTTGGACCTTCTTATTGACGATGAAACACAGAAATTGCATCGGAATTAAGTACAAAAGGCACAAGGCCGACTTAAGTACAAGAAGACTGACTCTTCTTACTGACCATGCTTTGGTCCATTCCTGTGACACTAGTTATAGATTCCGATGCTTCACTTCAGGTTTACTGTATCCGTTGGACCCTCTTATTGACGATGAAACACAGAAATTGCATCGGAATTAAATACAAAAAGCACAATGCCGACTTAAGTACAAGAAGACATACTCTTCTTCTGTCTATGCTTTTGACCCATTCCTGTGACACTAGTTATGGATTTCGATGCTTCACTTCAGTTTAACTGTATCCCTTGGACATTCTTATTGACGATGAAACACAGAAATTGCATCGGAATTAAGTACAAAAGGCACAAGGCCGACTTAAGTACAAGAAGACTGACTCTTCTTACTTACTATGCTTTGAACCATTCCTGTGACACTAGTTATAGATTCCGATGCTTCACTTCAGGTTTACTGTATCCCTCTGACCTTCGTATTGACGATAAAACACCGAAATTACATCGGAATTAAATACAAAAGGCACAATGCCGACTTAAGTACAAGAAGACTGACTCTTCTTACTGTCTATGTTATGAACCATTCCTGTGACACTGGTTATAGATTCCGATGATTCACTCTAGGTATACTGTATCCCTTGGACCTTCTTATTGACGATGAAACACAGAAATTGCATCGGAATTAAATACAAAAGGCACAATGCCGACTTAAGTACAAGAAGACTGACTCTTCTTACTGTCTATGTGATGAACCATTCCTGTGACACTGGTTATAGATTCCGATGATTCACTCTAGGTATACTGTATCCCTTGGACCTTCTTATTGACGATGAAACACAGAAATTTCATCGGAATTAAATACAAAAGCACAATGTCGTCTTAAGTACAAGAAGACTGACTCTTCCTACTGACTATGTTTTGAACCATTCCTGTGACACTAGTTATAGATTCCGATGCTTCACTTCAGGTTTACTGTATCCCTTGGACTTTCTTATTGACAATGAAACACACAAATTGCATCGGAATTACATACAAAAGGCACAAAGCAGACTTAAGTACAGTAAGACTGACTCTTCTTACTGACTATGCTTTCAACCATTCCTGTGACACTTGTTACAGATGCCGATGCTTCACTCCAGGTTTACTGTATCCCTTGGCCCTTCTTATTGACGATGAAACACAGAAATTGCATCGGAAGTAAATACAAAAGGCACAATGCCGACTTAAGAACAAGAAGACTGACTCTTCTTACTGACTATGTTTTGAATTATTCCTGTGACATTAGTTATAGATTCCGAAGCTTCACTTCAGGTTTACTGTATCCCTCTGCCCTTCTTATTGACGATGAAACACAGAAATTGCATCGGAATTAAATACAAAAGGCACAATGCCGACTTTAGTACAAGAAGACACACTCTTCTTCTGTCTATGTTTTGAACCATTCCTGTGACACTAGTTATAGATTTCGATGCTTCACTTCAGGTTTACTGTATCCCTTGGACCGTCTTATTGACGATGAAACACAGAAATTGCATCGGAATTACGTACAAAAGGCACAAGGCCGACTTAAGTACAAGAATACTGACTCTTCTTACTGACTATGTTTTGAACCATTCCTGTGACACTAGTTATAGATTCCGATGCTTCACTTCAGGTTTACTGTATCCCTCTGACCTTCGTATTGACGATAAAACACAGAAATTACATCGGAATTAAATACAAAAGGCACAATGCCGACTTTAGTACAAGAAGACACACTCTTCTTCTCTCTATGTTTTGAACCATTCCTGTGACACTAGTTATAGATTTCGATGCTTCACTTCAGGTTTACTGTATAACTTGGACCTTCTTATTGACGATGAAACACAGAAATTGCATCGGAATTACGTACAAAAGGCACAAGGCCGACTTAAGTACAAGAATACTGACTCTTCTTACTGACTATGCTTTGATCCATTCCTGTGACACTAGTTATAGATTCCGATGATTCACTTCAGGTTTACTGTATCCCTTGGACCTTCTTATTGACGATGAAACACACCAATTGCATCGGATTTATATAGAAAACGCACAATGCCGACTTAAGTATAAGAAGACTGACTCTTCCTACTGTCTATGTTTTGAATCATTCCTGTGACATTAGTTATAGATTCCGATGCTTCACTTCAGGTTTACTGTATCCCTCTGCCCTTCTTATTGACGATGAAACACAGAAATTGCATCGGAATTAAATACAAAAGGCACAATGCCGACTTTAGTACAAGAAGACACACTCTTCTTCTGTCTATGTTTTGAACCATTCCTGTGACACTAGTTATAGATTTCAATGCTTCACTTCAGGTTTACTGTATCCCTTGGACCTTCTTATTGACGATGAAACACAGAAATTGCATCGGAATTAAGTACAAAAGGCACAAGGCCGACTTAAGTACAAGAAGACTGACTCTTCTTACTGACTATGTTCTGAACCATTCCTGTGACACTAGTTATGAATTCCGATGCTTCACTTCAGGTTTACTGTATCCCTCTGACCTTCGTATTGACGATAAAACACAGAAATTACATCGGAATTAAATACAAAAGGCGCAATGCCGACTTAAGTACAAGAAGACTGACTCTTCTTACTGTCTATGTTTTGAAACATTCCTGTGACATTGGTTATAGACTCCGATGCTTCACTCTAGGTATACTGTATCCCTTGGACCTTCTTATTGACGATGATACACAGAAATTGCATCGGAATTAAATAAAAAAGGCACAATGCCGACTTAAGAACCAAAAGTCTGACTCTTCTTACTGTCTATGTTTTGAACCATTCCTGTGACTCTAGTTACAGATTCCGATGCTTCACTCCAGGTTTACCGTATCCCTTGTACCTTCTTATTGACAATGAAACACAGAAATTGCATCGGAATTAAATACAAAAGGCACAATGCCGACTGAAGTACAAGATGACTGGCTCTTCTTACTGACTATGCTTTGAACCATTCCTGTGACACTAGTTATAGATTCCGATACTTCACGTCAGTTTCACTGTATCCCTTGGACCTTCTTATTGACGATGAAACACAGAAAATGCATCGGAATTAAATAGATAAGGCACAATGCCGACTTAAGTACAAGAAGACTGACTCTTCCTGCTGTCTATATTTTGAACCTTTCCTGTGACACTAGTTATAGATTCCGATGCTTCACTTCAGGTTTACTGTATCCCTCTGCCCTTCTTATTGACGATGAGACACAGAAATTGCATCGGAATTAAATAAAAAAGGCACAAAGCCGACTTAAGTTCAATAAGACTGACTCTTCTTACTGACTATGCTTTGAACCATTCCTGTGACACTAGTTATAGATTCCGATGCTTCACTTCAGGTTTACTGTATCCCTCTGACGTTCTTATTGACGATGAAACACAGAAATTGCATCGGAATTAAATACAAAAGGCACAATGCCGACTTAAGTACGTGTAGACTGACTTTTCCTACTGTCTATGTTTTGAACCATTCCTGTGACACTAGTTATAGATTCCGATGCTTAACTTCAGGATTACTGTATCCCACTGACATTCTTACTGACGATGAAACACAGAAATTGCATCGGAATTAAATAGAAAATGCACAATGCCGACTTAAGTACAAGAAGACTGACTCATCTTACTGTCTATGTTTTGAACGATTCCTGTGACACTAGTTATAGATTCCGATGCTTCACTCCAGGTTTACTGTATCCCTCAGACCTTCTTATTGACGATGAAACACAGAAATTGCATCGGAAATAAATACATAAGGCACAAAGCCGGCTTAAGTACAAGAAGACTGACTCTTCTTACTGACTGTGTTTTGATCCATTCCTGTGACTCTAGTTATAAATTCCGATGCTTCACTCTAGGTTTACTGTATCCCTTGGACCTTCGTATTGACGATGAAACACAGAAATTGCATCGGAATTAAATAAAAAAGGCACAATGCCGACTTAAGTACAAGAAGACTGACTCTGCTTACTGTCTATGTTTTGAACCATTCCTGTGACACTTGTTACAGTTTCCGATGCTTCACTTCAGGTTTACTGTATCCCTTGGACCTTCTTATTGACGATGAAACACAGAAATTGCATCGGAATTAAGTACAAAAGGCACAAGGCCGACTTAAGTACAAGAAGACTGACTCTTCTTACTGACCATGCTTTGGTCCATTCCTGTGACACTAGTTATAGATTCCGATGCTTCACTTCAGGTTTACTGTATCCGTTGGACCCTCTTATTGACGATGAAACACAGAAATTGCATCGGAATTAAATACAAAAAGCACAATGCCGACTTAAGTACAAGAAGACATACTCTTCTTCTGTCTATGCTTTTGACCCATTCCTGTGACACTAGTTATGGATTTCGATGCTTCACTTCAGTTTAACTGTATCCCTTGGACATTCTTATTGACGATGAAACACAGAAATTGCATCGGAATTAAGTACAAAAGGCACAAGGCCGACTTAAGTACAAGAAGACTGACTCTTCTTACTTACTATGCTTTGAACCATTCCTGTGACACTAGTTATAGATTCCGATGATTCACTCTAGGTATACTGTATCCCTTGGACCTTCTTATTGACGATGAAACACAGAAATTGCATCGGAATTAAATACAAAAGGCACAATGCCGACTTAAGTACAAGAAGACTGACTCTTCTTACTGTCTATGTTATGAACCATTCCTGTGACACTGGTTATAGATTCCGATGATTCACTCTAGGTATACTGTATCCCTTGGACCTTCTTATTGACGATGAAACACAGAAATTGCATCGGAATTAAATAAAAAAGGCACAATGCCGACTTAAGAACCAAAAGTCTGACTCTTCTTACTGTCTATGTTTTGAACCATTCCTGTGACTCTAGTTACAGATTCCGATGCTTCACTTCAGGTTTACTGTATCCCTCTGCCCTTCTTATTGACGATGAAACACAGAAATTGCATCGGAATTAAATACAAAAGGCACAATGCCGGCTTAAGTACAAGAAGATTGACTCTTCTTACTGTCTATGTTTTGAACCATCCCTGTCATACTAGTTATAGATTCCGATGCTTCACTCCAAGTTTACTGTATCCCTTGGACCATCTTATTGACGATGAAACACAGAAATTTCATCGGAATTAAATACAAAAGCACAATGCCGTCTTAAGTACAAGAAGACTGACTCTTCCTACTGACTATGTTTTGAACCATTCCTGTGACACTAGTTATAGATTCCGATGCTTCACTTGAGGTTTACTGTATTCCTCTGACCTTCTTATTGACGATGAAATACAGAGATTGCATCGGAATTAAATACAAAAGCACAATGCCGACTTAAGTACAAGAAGACTGACCTTTCCATTTCTCTATGTTTTGAACCATTCCTGTGACACTAGTTATAGATCCCCATGCTTCACTTCAGGTTTACTGTATCCCTCTGACGTTCTTATTGACGATGAAACACAGAAATTGCATCGGAAGTAAATAGAAAAGGCACAATACCGACTTAAGTTCAAGAAAACTGACTCTTCTTACTGACCATGTTTTGAACCATTCCTGGGACACTAGTTATAGATTCCGATGCTTCACTTCAGGTTTACTGTATCCCTTGGACCTTCTTATTGACAATGAAACACACAAATTGCATCGGAATTACATACAAAAGGCACAAAGCAGACTTAAGTACAAGAAGACTGACTCTTCCTACTGACTATGTTTTGAACCATTCCTGTGACACTAGTTATAGATTCCGATGCTTCACTTCAGGTTTACTGTATCCCTCTGCCCTTCTTATTGACGATGAAACACAGAAATTGCATCGGAATTAAATACAAAAGGCACAATGCCGACTTTAGTACAAGAAGACACACTCTTCTTCTGTCTATGTTTTGAACCATTCCTGTGACACTAGTTATAGATTTCGATGCTTCACTTCAGGTTTACTGTATCCCTTGGACCGTCTTATTGACGATGAAACACAGAAATTGCATCGGAATTACGTACAAAAGGCACAAGGCCGACTTAAGTACAAGAATACTGACTCTTCTTACTGACTATGTTTTGAACCATTCCTGTGACACTAGTTATAGATTCCGATGCTTCACTTCAGGTTTACTGTATCCCTTGGACCTTCGTATTGACGATAAAACACAGAAATTACATCGGAATTAAATACAAAAGGCACAATGCCGACTTTAGTACAAGAAGACACACTCTTCTTCTGTCTATGTTTTGAACCATTCCTGTGACACTAGTTATAGATTTCGATGCTTCACTTCAGGTTTACTGTATCCCTTGGACCTTCTTATTGACGATGAAACACAGAAATTGCATCGGAATTACGTACAAAAGGCACAAGGCCGACTTAAGTACAAGAATACTGACTCTTCTTACTGACTATGCTTTGATCCATTCCTGTGACACTAGTTATAGATTCCGATGATTCACTTCAGGTTTACTGTATCCCTTGGACCTTCTTATTGACGATGAAACACACCAATTGCATCGGATTTATATAGAAAACGCACAATGCCGACTTAAGTATAAGAAGACTGACTCTTCCTACTGTCTATGTTTTGAATCATTCCTGTGACATTAGTTATAGATTCCGATGCTTCACTTCAGGTTTACTGTATCCCTCTGCCCTTCTTATTGACGATGAAACACAGAAATTGCATCGGAATTAAATACAAAAGGCACAATGCCGACTTTAGTACAAGAAGACACACTCTTCTTCTGTCTATGTTTTGAACCATTCCTGTGACACTAGTTATAGATTTCAATGCTTCACTTCAGGTTTACTGTATCCCTTGGACCTTCTTATTGACGATGAAACACAGAAATTGCATCGGAATTAAGTACAAAAGGCACAAGGCCGACTTAAGTACAAGAAGACTGACTCTTCTTACTGACTATGTTTGAACCATTCCTGTCACACTAGTTATGGATTCCGATGCTTCACTTGAGGTTTACTGTATCCCTCTGACCTTCGTATTGACGATAAAACACAGAAATTACATCGGAATTAAATACAAAAGGCACAATGCCGACTTAGGTACAAGAAGACTGACTCTTCTTACTGTCTATGTTTTGAACCATTCCTGTGACATTGGTTATAGACTCCGATGCTTCACTCTAGGTATACTGTATCCCTTGGACCTTCTTATTGACGATGATACACAGAAATTGCATCGGAATTAAATAAAAAAGGCACAATGCCGACTTAAGAACCAAAAGTCTGACTCTTCTTACTGTCTATGTTTTGAACCATTCCTGTGACATTGGTTATAGACTCCGATGCTTCACTCTAGGTATACTGTATCCCTTGCACCTTCTTATTGACGATGAAACACACAAGTTGCATCGGAATTAAATACAAAAGGCACAATGCCGACTGAAGTAATAGATGACTGGCTCTTCTTACTGACTATGTTTTGAACCATTCCTGTGACACTAGTTATAGATTCCGATACTTCACGTCAGTTTCACTGTATCCCTTGGACCTTCTTATTGACGATGAAACACAGAAAATGCATCGGAATTAAATAGAAAAGGCACAATGCCGACTTAAGTACAAGAAGACTGACTCTTCCTGCTGTCTATATTTTGAACCTTTCCTGTGACACTAGTTATAGATTCCGATGCTTCACTTCAGGTTTACTGTATCCCTCTGCCCTTCTTATTGACGATGAGACACAGAAATTGCATCGGAATTAAATAAAAAAGGCACAAAGCCGACTTAAGTTCAATAAGACTGACTCTTCTTACTGACTATGCTTTGAACCATTCCTGTGACACTAGTTATAGATTCCGATGCTTCACTTCAGGTTTACTGTATCCCTCTGACGTTCTTATTGACGATGAAACACAGAAATTGCATCGGAATTAAATACAAAAGGCACAATGCCGACTTAAGTACGTGTAGACTGACTTTTCCTACTGTCTATGTTTTGAACCATTACTGTGACACTAGTTATAGATTCTGATGCTTAACTTCAGGATTACTGTATCCCACTGACCTTCTTACTGACGATGAAACACAGAAATTGCATCGGAATTAAATAGAAAATGCACAATGCCGACTTAAGTACAAGAAGACTGACTCATCTTACTGTCTATGTTTAGAACGATTCCTGTGACACTAGTTATAGATTCCGATGCTTCACTCCAGGTTTACTGTATCCCTCAGACCTTCTTATTGACGATGAAACACAGAAATTGCATCGGAATTAAATAGAAAAGGCGCAATACCGACTTAAGTACAAGAGGTTTGACTCTTCCTACTGTCTATGATTTGAACCATTCCTGGGACACTCGTTATAGATTCCGATGCTTCACTTCAGGTTTACTGTATCCCTTGGACCTTCTTATTGACGATGAAACACAGAAATTGCATCGGAATTAAATACAAAACGCACAATGCCGACTTAAGTATATGTAGACTGACTTTTCTCCTGTCTATGTTTTGAACCATTCCTGTGACACTAGTTATAGATTCCGATGGTACATTTCAGGTTTACTGTATCTCTTGGACCTTCTTATTGACGATGAAACACAGAAATTGCATCGGAATTAAATACAAAAGCACAATGCCGACTTAAGTACAAGAAGACTGACTCTTCTTACTGACTATGTTTTGATCCATTCCTGTGACTCTAGCTATAAATTCCGATGCTTCACTCTAGGTTTACTGTATCCCTTGGACCTTCTTATTGACGATGAGACACAGAAATTGCATCGGAATTAAATAAAAAAGGCACAATGTAGACTTAAGTACAAGAAGACTGACTCTGCTTACTGTCTATGCTTTTAACCATTCCTGTGACACTTGTTACAGATGCCGATGCTTCACTCCAGGTTTACTGTATCCCTTGGACCTTCTTATTGACGATGAAACACAGATATTGCATCGGAATTAAATACAAAAGGCACAATGCCGACTTAAGTACAAGAAGACTGACTCTTCTTACTGACTATGCTTTGATCCATTCCTGTGACACTAGTTATAGATTCCGATGATTCACTTCAGGTTTACTGTATCCCTTGGACCTTCTTATTGACGATGAAACACACCAATTGCATCGGATTTATATAGAATACGCACAATGCCGACTTAAGTATAAGAACTTCAAACTGTCTATGTTTTGAATCATTCCTGTGACATTAGTTATAGATTCCGATGCTTCACTTCAGGTTTACTGTATCCCTCTGCCCTTCTTATTGACGATGAAACACAGAAATTGCATCGGAATTAAATACAAAAGGCACAATGCCGACTTTAGTACAAGAAGACACACTCTTCTTCTGTCTATGTTTTGAACCATTCCTGTGACACTAGTTATAGATTTCGATGCTTCACTTCAGGTTTACTGTATCCCTTGGACCTTCTTATTGACGATGAAACACAGAAATTGCATCGCAATTAAGTACAAAAGGCACAAGGCCGACATAAGTACAAGACGACTGACTCTTCTTAGTGACTATGTTTTGAACCATTCCTGTGACACTAGTTATATGTTCCGATGCTTCACTTCAGGTTTACTGTATCCCTCTGACCTTCGTATTGACGATAAAACACAGAAATTACATCGGAATTAAATACAAAAGGCGCAATGCCGACTTAAGTACAAGAAGACTGACACTTCTTACTGTCTGTGTTTTGAACCATTCCTGTGACACTGCTTATAGACTCCGATGCTTCATTCTAGGTATACTGTATCCCTTGGACCTTCTTATTGACGATGATACACAGAAATTGCATCGGAATTAAATAAAAAAGGCACAATGCCGACTTAAGTACCAAAAGTCAGACTCTTCTTACTGTCTATGATTTGAACCATTCCTGTGACACTAGTTACAGATTCCGATGCTTCACTCCAGGTTTACCGTATCCCTTGTACCTTCTTATTGACAATGAAACACAGAAATTGCATCGGAATTAAATACAAAAGGCACAATGCCGACTGAAGTACAAGATGACTGGCTCTTCTTACTGACTATGCTTTGAACCATTCCTCTGACACTAGTTATAGATTCCGATACTTCACTTCAGTTTCACTGTATCCCTTGGACCTTCTTATTGACGATGAAACACAGAAATTGCATCGGAATTAAATAGAAAAGGCACAATGCCGACTTAAGTACAAGACGACTGACTCTTCCTGCTGTCTATGTTTTGAACCATTCCTGTGACACTAGTTACAGATTCCGATGCTTCACTCCAGGTTTACTGTATACCTTGGACCTTCTTATTGACGATGAAACACAGAAATTGCACCGGAATTAAATACAAAATCACAATGCCGACTTAAGTACAAGGAGACGGACTCTTCTTACTGACTATGTTTTGAACCATTCCTGTGACACTAGTTATAGATTACGATGCTTCACTTCATGTTTACTGTATCCCTCTGACCTTCTTATTGACGATAAAACACAGAAATTGCATCGGAATTAAATACAAAAAGCACAATCCCGACATAAGTACAAGAAGACTGACTCTTCTTACTGTCTATGTTTTGAACCATTCCTGTGACACTAGTTATAGATTCCGATGCTTCACTCTAGGTATACTGTATCCCTTGGACCTTCTTATTGACGATGAAACACAGAAATAGCATCGGAATTAAATAAAAAAGGCACAATGCCGACTAAAGTACCAAAAGTCTGACTCTTCTTACTGTCTATGTTTTGAACCATTCCTGTGACACTAGTTACAGATTCCGATGCTTCACTCCAGGTTTACCGTACCCCTTGGACCTTCTTATTGACAATGAAACACAGAAATTGCATCGGAATTAAATACAAAATGCACAATGCCGTCTGAAGTACAAGATGACTGGCTCTTCTTACTGACTATGCCTTGAACCATTCCTGTGACACTAGTTATAGATTCCGATGCTTCACTTCAGTTTCACTGTATCCCTTGGACCATCTTATTGACGATGAAACACAGAAATTGCAACGGAATTAAATAGAAAAGGCTCAATGCCGACTTAAGTACAAGAAGACTGACTTTTCCTGCTGTCTATGTTTTGAACCATTCCTGTGACACTAGTTATAGATTCCGATGCTTCACTTCAGGTTTACTGTATCCCTCTGCCCTTCTTATTGTCGATGAAACACAGAAATTGCATCGGAATTAATTACAAAAGGCACAATGCCGACTTAATTACAAGAAGACTGAATCTTCTTACTGTCTATGTTTTGAACCATCCCTGTCACACTAGTTATAGAGTCCGATGCTTCACTCCAGGTTTACTGTATCCCTTGGACATTCTTATTGACGATGAAACACAGAAATTGCATCGGAATTAAATACAAAAGCACAATGCCGTCTTAAGTACAAGAAGACTGACTCTTCTTACTGACTATGTTTTGAACCAGTCCTGTGACACTAGTTATAGATTCCGATGGTTCATTTCAGGTTTACTGTATCTCTTGGACCTTCTTATTGACGATGAAACACAGAAATTGCATCGGAATTAAATACAAAAGGCACAATGCCGACTTAAGTACAAGAAGACTGACTCTTCTTACTGACTATGTTTTGATCCATTCCTGTGTCTCTAGTTATAGATTCCGATGCTTCACTCTAGGTTTACTGTATCCCATGGACCTTCTTATTGACGATGAAACACAGAAATGGCATCGCATTTAAATAAAAAAGGCACAATGCCGACTTAAGTACAAAAAGACTGACTCTGCTTACTGTCTATGCCTTGAACCATCCTGTGACACTAGCTACAGATTCCGATGCTTCACTCCATGTTTACTGTATCCCTTGGACCTTCTTATTGACGATGAAACACAGAAATTGCATCGGAATTAAATACAAAAGGCACAATGCCGACTTAAGTACAAGAAAACTGACTCTTCTTACTGACTATGCTTTGATCCATTCCTGTGACACTAGTTATAGATTGCGATGCTTCACTCTAGGTTTACTGTGTCCCTTGGACCTTCTTATTGACGATGAAACACAGCAATTGCATCGGATTTAAATAGAAAAGGCACAATGCCGACTTAAGTATAAGAAGTCTGACTCTTCCTACTGTCTATGTTTTGAATCATTCCTGTGACACTAGCTATAGATTACGATGCTTCACTTCAGGTTTACTGTATCCCCCTGCCCTTGTTATTGACGATGAAACACAGAAATTGCATCGGAATTAAATACAAAAGGCACAATGCCGACTTAAGTACAAGAAGACACACTCTTCTTCTGTCTATGTTTTCAACAATTCCTGTGACACTAGTCATAGATTTCGATGCTTCACTTTAGGTTTACTGTATCCCTTGGACCTTCTTACTGACGATGAAACAGAGAAATTGCATCGGAATTAAGTACAAAAGGCACAAGGCCGACTTAAGTACAAGAAGACTGACTCTTCTTACTGACTATGCTTTGAACGATTCCTGTTACACTAGTTATAGATTCTGATGCTTCACTTGAGGTTTTCTGTATCCCTTGGAACTTCTTATTGGCGATGAAACACAGATATTGCATCGGAATAAAATACAATAGGCACAATGCCGACTTAAGTACAAGATGACTGGCTCTTCTTACTGACTATGCTTTGAACCATTCCTGTGACAATAGTTATAGATTCCGATGCCTCACTTCAGTTTCACTGTATCGCTTGGACCTTCGTATTGACGATGAAACACAGAAATTGCATCGGAATTAAATAGAAAAGGCACAATGCCGACCTAAGTACAAGAAGACTGACTCTTCCTACTGTCTATGATTTGAACCATTCCTGTGACACTAGTTATAGATTCCGATGCTTCACTCTAGGTATACTGTATCCCTCTGCCCTTCTTATTGACGATGAAACACAGAAATTACATCGGAATTAAATACAAAAGCCACAATGCCGACTTAAGTACAAGAAGACTAACTCTGCTTACTGTCAATGTTTTGAACCATTTCTGTGATACTAGTTATAGATTTCGATGCTTCGCTTCAAGTTTACTGTATCCCTTGGACCTTCTTATTGACGATTAAACACAGGTATTGCATCGGAATTTAAAAAAAAAAGGCACAATGCCGACTTAAGTACAAGAAGACTGACTCTTCTTACTGTCTATGTTTTGAACCATCCCTGTCACACTAGTTATAGATTCCGATGCTTCACACCAGGTTTCCTGTATCCCTTGGACCTTCTTATTGACGATGAAACACAGAAATTGCATCGGAATTAAATAAAAAAAGCACAATGCCGACTTAAGTACAAGAAGACTGACTCTGCTTACTGACTATGCTTTGAACCATTCCTGTGACACTAGTTATAGATTCCGATACTTCACTTCAGTTTCACTGTATCCCTTGGACCTTCTTATTGACGATGAAACACAGAAATTGCATCGGAAATAAATAGAAAAGGCACAATGCCGACTTAAGTACAAGAAGACTGACTCTTCCTGCTGTCTATGTTTTGAACCTTTCCTGTGACACTAGTTATAGATTCCGATGCTTCACTTCGGGTTTACTGTATCCCTATGCCCTTCTTATTGACGATGAGACACAGAAAATGCATCGGAATTAAATAAAAAAGGCACAAAGCCGACTTAAGTACAATAAGACTGACTCTTCTTACTGACTATGCTTTGAACCATTCCTGTGACACTAGTTATAGATTCCGATGCTTCACTTCAGGTTTACTGTATCCCTCTGACGTTCTTATTGACGATGAAACACAGAAATTGCATCGGAATTAAATACAAAAGGCACAATGCCGACTTAAGTACGTGTAGACTGACTTTTCCTACTGTCTATGTTTTGAACCATTCCTGTGACACTAGTTATAGATTCCGATGCTTAACTTCAGGATTACTGTATACCACTGACCTTCTTACTGACGATGAAACACAGAAATTGCATCGGAATTAAATAGAAAATGAACAATGCCGACTTAAGTACAAGAAGACTGACTCATCCTACTGTCTATGTTTTGAACGATTCCTGTGACACTAGTTATAGATTCCGATGCTTCACTCCAGGTTTACTGTATCCCTCAGACCTTCTTATTGACGATGAAACACAGAAATTGCATCATAATTAAATAGAAAAGGCACAAAACCGACTTAAGTACAAGAAGACTGACTCTTCCTACTGTCTATGATTTGAACCATTCCTGGGACACTAGTTATAGATTCCGATGCTTCACTTCAGGTTTACTGTATCCCTTGGACCTTCTTATTGACGATGAAACACACAAATTCCATCGGAATTAAATTCAAAAGGCACAAAGCCGACGTAAGTACAAGACAACTGACTCATCTTTTTGTCTATATTTTGAACCATTCCTGTGACACTAGTTATAGATTCAGATGCTTCACTCCAGGTTTACTGTATTTCTTAGACGTTCATATTGACGATTAAACACAGAAATTGCATCGGAATTAAAATTAAAAAGGCACAATGCCGACATAAGTACAAGAAGACTGACTCTTCTTACTGACTATGTTTTGAACCATTCCTGTGACACTAGTTATAGATTCCAATGCTTCACTTGAGGTTTACGGTATCCCTCTGACCTCCTTATTGACGATGAAACACAGAAATAGCGTCGGAATTAAATAAGAAAGGCACAATGCCGAATTAAGTACAAGAGGACTGACTCTTCCTTCCCTCTATGTTTTGAACCGTTCCTGTGACACTAGTTTTTTATTCCGATGCTTCACTTGAGGTTTACTGTATCCCTTGGACCTTCTTATGGACGATGAAACACAGAAATTGCATCGGAATGAAATACAAAAGGCACAATGCCGGCTTAAGTACAAGAAGACTGACTCTTCCAGCTCTCTATGATTTGAACCATTCCTGTGACACTAGTTATAGATTCCGATGCTTAACTTCAGGATTACTGTATCCCACTGACCTTCTTACTGACGATGAAACACAGAAATTGCATCGGAATTAAATAGAAAATGCACAATGCCGACTTGAGTACAAGAAGACTGACTCATCTTACTGTCTATGTTTTGAACGATTCCTGTGACACTAGTTATAGATTCCGATGCTTCACTCCAGGTTTACTGAATCCCTCAGACCTTCTTATTGACGATGAAACACAGAAATTGCATCGGAATTAAATACAAAACGCACAATGCCGACTTAAGTATATGTAGACTGACTTTTCTCCTGTCTATGTTTTGAACCATTCCTGTGACACTAGTTATAGATTCCGATGGTACATTTCAGGTTTACTGTATCTCTTGGACCTTCTTATTGACGATGAAACACAGAAATTGCATCGGAATTAAATACAAAAGCACAATGCCGACTTAAGTACAAGAAGACTGACTCTTCTTACTGACTATGTTTTGATCCATTCCTGTGACTCTAGCTATAAATTCCGATGATTCACTCTAGGTTTACTGTATCCCTTGGACCTTCTTATTGACGATGAGACACAGAAATTGCATCGGAATTAAATAAAAAAGGCACAATGCCGACTTAAGTACAAGAAGACTGACTCTGCTTACTGTCTATGTTTTGAACCATTCCTGCGACACTTGTTACAGATGCCGATGCTTCACTCCAGGTTTACTGTATCCCTTGGACCTTCTTATTGACGATGAAACACAGAAATTGCATCGGAATTAAATACAAAAGGCACAATGCCGACTTAAGTACAAGAAGACTGACTCTTCTTACTGACTATGCTTTGATCCATTCCTGTGACACTAGTTATAGATTCCGATGATTCACTTCAGGTTTACTGTATCCCTTGGACCTTCTTATTGACGATGAAACACACCAATTGCATCGGATTTATATAGAATACGCACAATGCCGACTTAAGTATAAGAACTTCAAACTGTCTATGTTTTGAATCATTCCTGTGACATTAGTTATAGATTCCGATGCTTCACTTCAGGTTTACTGTATCCCTCTGCCCTTCTTATTGACGATGAAACACAGAAATTGCATCGGAATTATGTACAAAAGGCACAAGGCCGACATAAGTACAAGACGACTGACTCTTCTTACTGACTATGTTTTGAACCATTCCTGTGACACTAGTTATAGATTCCGATGCTTCACTTCAGGTTTACTGTATCCCTCTGACCTTCGTATTGACGATAAAACACAGAAATTACATCGGAATTAAATACAAAAGGTGCAATGCCGACTTAAGTACAAGAAGACTGACTCTTCTTACTGTCTATGTTTAGAACCATTCCTGTGACACTGCTTATAGACTCCGATGCTTCACTCTAGGTATACTGTTTTGAACCATTCCTGTGATACAAGTTATAGATGTCGATGCTTCACTTCAGGTTTAGTGTATCCCTTGGTCCTTCTTATTGACGATGAAACACAGAAATTGCATGGGAATTAAATACAAAAGGCACAATGCCGACTTAAGTATAAGAAGACTGACTCATCTTACTGTCTACGTTTTGAACCATTCCTGTGACACTAGTTATAGATTCCGATGCTTCACTCCAGGTTTACTGTATACCTTGGACCTTCTTGTTGACGACGAAACACAGAAATTGCATCGGAATTAAATACAAAAGCACAATGCCGACTTAAGTACAAGAAGACGGACTCTTCTTACTGACTATGTTTTGAACCGTTCCTGTGACACTAGTTATAGATTCCGATGCTTCACTCCAGGTTTACTGTATCCCTTGGACCCTCTTATTGACGATGAAACACAGAAATTGCATCGGAGTTAAATAGAAAAGGCACAATGCCGTCTTAAGTACAAGAAGACTGACTCTGCTTACTGTCTATGTTTTGAACCATTTCTGTGATACTAGTTATAGATTTCGATGCTTCGCTTCAGGTTTACTGTATCCCTTGGACATTTTTATTGACGATGAAACAGAGAAATTGCATCGGAATTAAATACAAAAGGCACAATGCCGACTTTAGTACAAGAAGACTGACTCGTCTTACTGTCTATGTTTTGAACCATCGCTGTGACACTAGTTAAAGATAGCGATGCTTCACTCCAGGTTTACTGTATCCCTTGGACCTTCTTATTGACGATGAAACACAGAAATTGCATCGGAAGTAAATACAAAACCACACAATGCCGACTTAAGAACAAGAAGACTAACTCTTCTTACTGCCTATGTTTTGAACCTTTCCTGTGACACTAGATATAGATTCCGATGCTTCACTCCAGGTTTACCGTATCCCTTGGACCTTCTTATTGACAATGAAACACAGAAATTGCATCGGAAATAGATACAAAACGCACAATGCCGACATAAGTACAAGATGACTGGCTCTTCTTACTGACTATGCTTTGAACCATTCCTGGGACACTAGCTATAGACTCCGATGCTTCACTTCAGTTTCACTGTATCGCTTGGACCTTCTTATTGACGATGAAACACAGAAATTGCATTGGAATTAAATAGAAAATGCACAATGCCGACTTAAGTACAAGAAGACTGACTCTTCCTAATGTCTATGTTTGAACCATTTCTTTGACACTTGTTATAGATTTCGATGCTTCACTTCAGGTTTACTGTATCCCTCTGCCCTTCTTATTGACGATGAAACACAGAAATTGCAATTGAATTAAATACAAAAGGCACAATACCGACTTAAGTACAAGAAGACTGACTCTTCCTACTGTCTATGATTTGAACCATTCCTGGGACACTAGTTATAGATTCCGATGCTTCACTTCAGGTTTACTGTATCCCTTGGACCTTCTTATTGATGATGAAACACAGAAATTGCATCGGAGTTAAATAGAAAAGGCACAATGCCGTCTTAAGTACAAGAAGACTGACTTTTCTTACTGACTATGTTTTGAACCAGTCCTGTGACACTAGTTATTGATTCCGATGGTTCATTTCAGGTTTACTGTATCTCTTGGACCTTCTTATTGACGATGAAACACAGAAATTGCATCGGAATTAAATACAAATGGCACAATGCCGACTTAAGTACAAGAAGACTGACTCTTCTTACTGACTATGTTTTGATCCATTCCTGTGACACTAGTTATGGATTCCGATGCTTCACTCTAGGTTTACTGTATCCCTTGGACCTTCTTATTGACGATGAAACACAGAAATTGCATCGGAATTAAATAAAAAAGGCACAATGCCGACTTAAGTACAAGAAGACTGACTCTGCTTACTGACTATGCCTTGAACGATCCTGTGACACTAGTTCCAGATTCCGATGCTTTACTCCATGTTTACTGTATCCCTTGGACCTTCTTATTGACGATGAAACACAGAAATTGCATCGGAATTAAATACAAAACGCACGATGCCGACTTAAGTACAAGAAGACGGACTCTTCTTACTGACTATGTTTTGAACCATTCCTGTGACACTAGTTATAGATTCCCATGCTTCACTTCAGGTTTACTGTATCCCTCTGCCCTTCTTATTGACGATGAAACACAGAAATTGCAATGGAATTAAATAGAAAAGGCACAATGCCGACTTAAGTACAAGAAGACTGACTCTTCCTAATGTCTATGTTTGAACCATTCCTGTGACGCTAGTTATAGATTACGATGCTTCACTTCAGGTTTACTGTATCCCTCTGCCCTTCTTATTGACGATGAAACACAGAAATTGCATCGGAATTAAATACAAAAGGCACAATGCCGACTTAAGTACAAGAAGACACACTCTTCTTCTGTCTATGTTTTCAACCATTCCTGTGACACTAGTCATAGATTTCGATGCTTCACTTTAGGTTTACTGTATCCCTTGGACCTTCTTACTGACGATGAAACACAGAAATTGCAACGGAATTAAGTACAAAAGGCACAAGGCCGACTTAAGTACAAGAAGACTGACTCTTCTTACTGACTATGCTTTGAACGATTCCTGTGACACTAGTTATAGATTCTGATGCTTCACTTCAGGTTTTCTGTATCCCTTGGACCTTCTTATTGGCGATGAAACACAGATATTGCATCGGAATTAAATACAAAAGGCACAATGCCGACTTAAGTACAAGATGACTGGCTCTTCTTACTGACTATGCTTTGAACCATTCCTGTGACACTAGTTATAGATTCCGATGCTTCACTTCAGTTTCACTGTATCGCGTGGACCTTCTTATTGACGATGAAACACAGAAATTGCATCGGAATTAAATAGAAAAGGCACAATGCCGACTTAAGTACAAGAAGACTGACTCTTCCTACTGTCTATGATTTGAACCATTCCTGTGACACTAGTTATAGATTCCGATGCTTCACACCAGGTTTACTGTATCCCTTGGTCCTTCTTATTGACGATGAAACACAGAAATTGCATCGGAATTAAATACAAATTCACAATGCCGACTTAAGTACAAGAAGACTGACCTTCTTACTGACTATGTTTTGAACCATTCCTGTGGCACTAGTTATAGATTCCTATGCTTCACTCTAGGTTTACTGTATCCCTTGGACCTTCTTATTGACGATGAAACACAGAAATTGCATCGGAATTAAATAAAAAAAGCACAATGCCGACTTAGGTACAAGAAGACTGACTCTGCTTACTGTCTATGTTTTGAACCATTCCTGTGATACTAGTTATAGAAGTCGATGCTTCACTTCAGGTTTAGTGTATCCCTTGGTCCTTCTTATTGACGATGAAACACAGAAATTGCATGGGAATTAAATACAAAAGGCACAATGCCGACTTAAGTATAAGAAGACTGACTCATCTTACTGTCTACGTTTTGAACCATTACTGTGACACTAGTTATAGATTCCGATGCTTCACTCCAGGTTTACTGTATACCTTGGACCTTCGTGTTGACGATGAAACGCAGAAATTGCATCGGAATCAAATACAAAAGCACAATGCCGACTTAAGTACAAGAAGACGGACTCTTCTTACTGACTACGTTTTGAACCGTTCCTGTGACACTAGTTATAGATTCCGATGCTTCACTTCAGGTTTACTGTATCCCTTGGACCTTCTTATTGACGATGAAACACAGAAATTGCATCGGAGTTAAACAGAAAAGGCACAATGCCGTCTTAAGTACAAGAAGACTGACTCTGCTTACTGTCTATGTTTTGAACCATTTCTGTGATACTAGTTATAGATTTCGATGCTTCGCTTCAGGTTTACTGTATCCCTTAGACATTCTTATTGACGATGAAACAGAGAAATTGCATCGGAATTAAATACAAAAGGCACAATGCCGACTTTAGTACAAGAAGACTGACTCGTCTTACTGTCTATGTTATGAACCATCGCTGTGACACTAGTTATAGATAGCGATGCTTCACTCCAGGTTTACTGTATCCCTTGGACCTTCTTATTGACGATGAAACACAGAAATTGCATCGGAATTAAATACAAAACCACACAATGCCGACTTAAGAACAAGAAGACTAACTCTTCTTACTGCCTATGTTTTGAACCTTTCCTGTGACACTAGATATAGATTCCGATGCTTCACTCCAGGTTTACCGTATCCCTTGGACCTTCTTATTGACAATGAAACACAGAAATTGCGTCGGAAATAGATACAGAAAGCACAATGCCGACTTAAGTACAAGATGACTGGCTCTTCTTACTGACTATGCTTTGAACCATTCCTGTGACATTAGTTATAGACTCCGATGCTTCACTTCAGTTTCACTGTATCGCTTGGACCTTCTTATTGACGATGAAACACAGAAATTGCATCGGAATTAAATAGAAAAGGCACAATGCCGACTTAAGTACAAGAAGACTGACTCTTCCTAATGTCTATGTTTTGAACCATTCCTTTGACACTTGTTATAGATTCCGATGCTTCACTTCATTTTTACTGTATCCCTCTGCCTTTCTTATTGACGATGAAACACAGAAATTGCAATGGAATTAAATACAAAAGGCACTATGCCGACTTAAGTACAAGAAGACTGACTCTTCTTACTGACTATGTTTTGAACAATTCCTGTGACACTAGTTATAGATTCCGATGCTTTACTTCATTTTTACTGTATCCCTCTGACCCTCTTATTGACGATGAAACACAGAAATTGCATCGGAATTAAATAGAAAAAGCACAATTCCGACTTACCTACAAGAAGACTGACTCTTCTTACTGACCATGATTTGAACCATTCCTGTGACACTAGTTATAGATTCCGATGCTTAACTTCAGGATTACTGTATCCCACTGACTTTCTTAGTGACGATGAAACACAGAAATTGCATCGGAATTAAATACAAAAGGCACAATGCCGACTTAAGTACAAGAAGACTGACTCATCTTACTGTCTATGTTTTGAACCATTCCTGTGACACTAGTTATAGATTCCGATGCTTCACTCCAGGTTTACTGTATACCTTGGACCTTCTTATTGACGATGAAACACAGAAATTGCATCGGAATTAAATACAAATCCACGATGCCGACTTAAGTACAAGAAGACGGACTCTTCTTACTGACTATGTTTTGAACCATTCCTATGACACTAGTTATAGATTCCGATGCTTCACTTCAGGTTTACTGTATCCCTCCGACCAACTTATTGACGATAAAACATAGAAATTGCATCGGAATTAAATACAAAATGCACAATGCCGACATAAGTACAAAGAAGACTGACTCTTCTTACTGTCTATGTTTTGAACCATTCCTGTGACACTAGTTATAGATTCCGATGCTTCACTCAAGGTTTACGGTATCCTTTGGACCTTCTTATTGACGATGAAACACAGAAATTGCATCGGAATTAAATAGAAAAGGAACAATGCCGACATAAGTACAAGAAAACTGACTCGTCTTACTGCCAATCCTTGAACCATTCCTGTGACACTAGTTATAGATTCCGATGCTCCACATCAGGTTTACTGTATCCCTTGGACCTTCCTATTGACGATGAGACACAGAAATCGCATCGGTATTAAATAGAAAAAGCACAATGCCGACTTAAGTACAAGAAGACTGACTCTTCCTACTCTCTATGCTTTGAACCATTCCTGTGACACTAGTTTTTTATTCCGATGCTTCACTTGAGGTTTACTGTATCCCTCGGACCTTCTTATGGACCATGAAACACAGAAATTGCATCGGAATGAAATACAAAAGGCACAATGCCGACTTAAGTACAAGAAGAATGAATCTTCCAACTCTCTATGATTTGAACCATTCCTGTGACACTAGTTATAGATTCCGATGCTTCACTTCAGGTTTACAGTATCCCTTGGACATTCTTATTGACGATAAATCACAGTAATTGCATCCGAATTAAATACAAAAGGCACAATGCAAACTTAAGTACAAGAAGACTGACTCTTCTTACTGACTATATTTTGAACCATTCCTGTGACACTAGTTATAGATTCCGATGCTTCACTTCAGGTTTACTGTATCCCTTGGACCTTCTCATTGACGATGAAACACAGGAATTGCATCGGAATTAAATACAAAAGGCACAATGCCGATTTAGGTACAAGAAGACTGACTCTTCCTATTCTCTATGCTTTGAACCATTCCTGTGACACTAGTTTATTATTCCGATGCTTCACTTGAGGTTTACTGTATCCCTCTGACCTTCTTGTTGACGATGAAACACAGAAATTGCATCGGAATTAAATAGAAAAGGCACAATACCGACTTAAGTACAAGAAGACTGACACTTTCTACTGTCTATGATTTGAACCATTCCTGGGACACTAGTTATAGATTACGATGCTTCACTTCTGGTTTACTGTACCCTTGGACCTTCTTATTGACGATGAAACACACAAATTGCATCGGAATTAAATACAAAAGGCACGATGCCGACTTAGGTACAAGAAGACTGACTCTTCTTACTGACTATGCTTTGAACCATTCCTGTGACACTAGTTATAGATTCCGATGCTTCACTTCAGGTTTACTGTATCCCTCCAACATTCTTATTGACGATGAAACACAGAAATTGCATCGGAATTAAATACAAAAGGCAGAATGCTGACTTAAGTACGTGTAGGCTGACTTTTCCTGCTGTCTATGTTTGGAACCATTCCTGTGACACTAGTTATAAATTCCCGTGGTTCATTTCAGGTTTACTGTATCCTTTGGACCTTCTTATTGACGATGAAACACAGATATTGCATCGGAATTAAAAACAAAAAGCACTATGCTGACTTAACTACAAGAAGACTGACTCTACTTACTGACAATGTTTTGAACCATTCCTGTGACACTAGTTATAGTTTCCGAAGCTTCACCTCAGGTTTACTGTATCCCTCAGACCTTCTTGTTGACGATGAAACACAGAAATTGCATCGGAATTAAATACAAAAGGCACAATGCCGACTTAAGTACAAGGAGACTGACTCATCTTACTGTCTATGTTTTGAACCATTCCTGTGACACTAGTTATAGATTCCGATGCTTCATTCCAGGTTTACTGTATACCTTGGACCTTCTTATGGACGATGAAACACAGAAATTGCATCGGAATGAAATGCAAAAGCACAATGCCGACTTAAGTACAAGAAGACGGATTCTTCTTGGTGATTATGTTTAGAACCATTCCTGTGACACTAGTTATAGATCCCGATGCTTCACTTCAGGTTTACTGTATCCCTCTGACCTTCTTATTGACGATAAAACACAGAAATTGCATCGGAATTAAATACAAAAGGCACAATGCCGACTTTAGTACAAGAAGACTGACTCTTCTTACTGTCTATGTATGAACCAATCCTTTGACACTAGTTATAGATTCCGATGCTTCACTCAAGGTTTACTGTATCTCTTGAACCTTCTTATTGACGATGAAACACAGAAATTGCGTCGGAATTAAATAGAAAAAGCACAATGCCGACTTAAGTACAAGAAGACTGACTCTTTTTACTAACTATGTTTTGAACCATTCCTGTGACACTAGTTATAGATTGCGATGCGTCACTTCTGGTTTACTGTATCCCTTGGACCTTCCTATTGAGGATGAGACACAGAAATCGCATCGTTACTAAATAGAAAAAGCACAATGCCGACTTAAGTACAAGAAGACTGACTCTTCCTACTCTCTATGTTTTGAACCATTCCTGTGACACTAGTTTTTTATTCCGATGTTTCACTTCAGGTTTACTGTATCCCTCGGACATTCTTATGGACGATGAAACACAGAAATTGCATCGGAATGAAATACAAATGGCACAATGCCGACTTAAGTACAAGAAGACTGAATCTTCCAACTCTCTATGATTTGAACCATTCCTGTGACACTAGTTATAGATTCCGATGCTTCACTTCAGGTTTACTGTAACCCTTGGACCTTCTTATTGACGAAGATACACAGAAATTGCATCGGAATTAAATACAAAAGGCACAATACCGACTTTAGTACAAGAAGACTGACTCTTCTTACTGACTATGTTTTGAACCATTCCTGTGACACTAGTTATAGATTACGATACTTCACTTCAGGTTTACTGTATCCCTCTGACCTTCTTATTGACGATGAAACACAGAAATTGCTTCAGAATTAAATAGAAAATGCACAATGATGACTTAACTACAAGAAGACTGACTCTTCTTACTGACTATGTTTTGAACCATTCCTGTGACACTAGTTATTGATTCCGATGCTTCACTTCAGATATACTGTACCCCTCTGACCTTCTTATTGACAATGAAACACAGAAATTGCATCGGAATTAAATAGAAAAGGCACAATACCGACTTAAGTACAAGAAGACTGACTCTTCCTAATGTCTATGTTTTGAACCATTCCTGTGACACTAGTTATAGATTCCGATGCTTCACTTCAGGTTTACTGTATCCCTTGGACCTTCTTATTGACGACGAAACACACAAATTGCATCGGAATTAAATACAAAAGGCACAATGCCGACTTAAGTACAAGAAGACTGACTCTTCTTACTGACTATGCTTTGAACCATTCCTGTGACACTAGTCATAGATACCGTTGCTTCACTTCAGGATTACTGTATCCCACTGACCTTCTTAGTGACGATGAAACACAGAAATTGCATCTGAATTAAATACAAAAGGCACAATGCCGACTTAAGTACAACAAGACTGTCACTTCTTGCTGTGTATGCTTTGAACCATTCCTGTGACACTAGTTATAGATTCCGATGCTTCACTTCAGGTTTACTGTATCCCTCTGACCTTCTTATTGACGAGGAAACAAAGAAATAGCATCGGAATTAAATAGAAAAGGCACAATGCCGACTTAAGTACAAGAAGACTGACTCTTCTTACTGCCTATGTTTTGAACCTTTCCTGTGACACTAGATATAGATTCCGATGCTTCACTTCAGATATACTGTACCCCTCTGACCTTCTTATTGACAATGAAACACAGAAATTGCATCGGAATTAAATAGAAAAGGCACAATACAGACTTAAGTACAAGAAGACTGACTCTTCCTAATTTCTATGTTTTGAACCATTCCTGTGACACTAGTTATAGATTACGATGCTTCACTTCTGGTTTACTGTACCCTTGGACCTTCTTATTGACGATGAAACACACAAATTGCATCGGAATTAAATACAAAAGGCACGATGCCGACTTAGGTACAAGAAGACTGACTCTTCTTACTGACTATGCTTTGAACCATTCCTGTGACACTAGTTATAGATTCCGATGCTTCACTTCAGGTTTACTGTATCCCTCCAACCTTCTTATTGACGATGAAACACAGAAATTGCATCGGAATTAAATTCAAAAGGCAGAATGCTGACTTAAGTACGTGTAGACTGACTTTTCCTGCTGTCTATGTTTGGAACCATTCCTGTGACACTAGTTATAAATTCCCGTGGTTCATTTCAGGTTTACTGTCTCCTTTGGACCTTCTTTTTGACGATGAAACACAGAAATTGCATCGGAATTAAAAACAAAAAGCACTATGCCGACTTAACTACAAGAAGACTAACTCTACTTACTGACTATGTTTGAACCATTCCTGTGACACTAGTTATAGTTTCCGATGCTTCACCTCAGGTTTAATGTATCCCTCAGACCTTCTTGTTGACGATGAAACACAGAAATTGCATCGGAATTAAATACAAAAGGCACAATGCCGACTTAAGTACAAGGAGACTGACTCATCTTACTGTCTATGTTTTGAACCATTCCTGTGACACTAGTTATAGATTCCGATGCTTCATTCCAGGTTTACTGTATACCTTGGACCTCCTTATGGACGATGAAACACAGAAATTGCATCGGAATGAAATGCAAAAGCACAATGCCGACTTAAGTACAAGAAGACGGATTCTTCTTGATGATTATGTTTTGAACCATTCCTGTGACACTAGTTATAGATCCCGATGCTTCACTTCAGGTTTACTGTATCCCTCTAACCTTCTTATTGACGATAAAACACAGAAATTGCATCGGAATTAAATACAAAAGGCACAATGCCGACTTTAGTACAAGAAGACTGACTCTTCTTACTGTCTATGTTTGAACCAATCCTTTGACACTAGTTATAGATTCCGATGCTTCACTAAAGGTTTACTGTATCTCTTGAACCTTCTTATTGACGATGAAACACACAAATTGCATCGGAATTAAATCTAAAAGGCACAATGCCGACTTAAGTACAACGAGACTGACACTTCTAGCTGTGTATGCTTTGAACCATTCCTGTGACACTAGTTATAGATTTGCATCGGAGTTAAACAGAAAAGGCACAATGCCGACTTAAGTACAAGGAGACTGACTCATCTTACTGTCTATGTTTTGAACCATTCCTGTGACACTAGTTATAGATTCCGATGCTTCATTCCAGGTTTACTGTATACCTTGGACCTTCTTATGGACGATGAAACACAGAAATTGCATCGGAATGAAATGCAAAAGCACAATGCCGACTTAAGTACAAGAAGACGGATTCTTCTTGGTGATTATGTTTTGAACCATTCCTGTGACACTAGTTATAGATCCCGATGCTTCACTTCAGGTTTACTGTATCCCTCTGACCTTCTTATTGACGATAAAACACAGAAATTGCATCGGAATTAAATACAAAAGGCACAATGCCGACTTTAGTACAAGAAGACTGACTCTTCTTACTGTCTATGTATGAACCAATCCTTTGACACTAGTTATAGATTCCGATGCTTCACTCAAGGTTTACTGTATCTCTTGAACCTTCTTATTGACGATGAAACACAGAAATTGCGTCGGAATTAAATAGAAAAAGCACAATGCCGACTTAAGTACAAGAAGACTGACTCTTTTTACTGACTATGTTTTGAACCATTCCTGTGACACTAGTTATAGATTGCGATGCGTCACTTCTGGTTTACTGTATCCCTTGGACCTTCCTATTGAGGATGAGACACAGAAATCGCATCGTTACTAAATAGAAAAAGCACAATGCCGACTTAAGTACAAGAAGACTGACTCTTCCTACTGTCTATGTTTTGAACCATTCCTGTGACACTAGTTTTTTATTCCGATGCTTCACTTCAGGTTTACTGTATCCCTCGGACATTCTTATGGACGATGAAACACAGAAATTGCATCGGAATGAAATACAAATGGCACAATGCCGACTTAAGTACAAGAAGACTGAATCTTCCAACTCTCTATGATTTGAACCATTCCTGTGACACTAGTTATAGATTCCGATGCTTCACTTCAGGTTTACTGTAACCCTTGGACCTTCTTATTGACGAAGATACACAGAAATTGCATCGGAATTAAATACAAAAATCACAATACCGACTTTAGTACAAGAAGACTGACTCTTCTTACTGACTATGTTTTGAACCATTCCTGTGACACTAGTTATAGATTACGATGCTTCACTTCAGGTTTACTGTGTCCCTCTGACCTTCTTATTGACGATGAAACACAGAAATTGCTTCAGAATTAAATAGAAAATGCACAATGATGACTTAACTACAAGAAGACTGACTCTTCTTACTGACTATGTTTTGAACCATTCCTGTGACACTAGTTATTGATTCCGATGCTTCACTTCAGATATACTGTACCCCTCTGACCTTCTTATTGACAATGAAACACAGAAATTGCATCGGAATTAAATAGAAAAGGCACAATACCGACTTAAGTACAAGAAGACTGACTCTTCCTAATGTCTATGTTTTGAACCATTCCTGTGACACTAGTTATAGATTCCGATGCTTCACTTCAGGTTTACTGTATCCCTTGGACCTTCTTATTGACGACGAAACACACAAATTGCATCGGAATTAAATACAAAAGGCACAATGCCGACTTAAGTACAAGAAGACTGACTCTTCTTACTGACTATGCTTTGAACCATTCCTGTGACACTAGTCATAGATACCGTTGCTTCACTTCAGGATTACTGTATCCCACTGACCTTCTTAGTGACGATGAAACACAGAAATTGCATCTGAATTAAATACAAAAGGCACAATGCCGACCTAAGTACAAGAAGACTCACTCTTCTTACTGTCTATGTTTTGAACCACTCCTGTGACACTAGTTATAGATTCCGAAGCTTCACTTCAGGTTTACTGTATCCTTTGGAATTTCTTATTGACGATGAAACACAGAATTTGCATCGGAATTAAATACAAAATAGTACAATGCCGACTTAAGTACAAGAAGACTGACTCTTCCTACTGTCTATGTTTTGAGCAACTCCATTGACACTAGTTATAGATTCCGATGCGTCACTTCAGGTTTACTGTATCCTTTGGACCTTCTTATCGACGATGAAACACAGAAATAGCATCGGAATTAAATACAAAAGGCACAATGCCGACTTAAGTACAAGAAGACTGACTCTTCTTACTTTCTATGTTTTGAACCATTCCTGTGTCACTAGTTATAGATTCCGATGCTTCACTTCAGGTTTACTGTATCCCTTGGACCTTCTTATTGACGACGAAACACAGAAATTGAATCGGGATTAAATACAAAAGGCACAATGCCGACTTAAGTACAAGATGACTGACTCTTCCTACTGTCTATGTATTAACCATTCCTGTGACACTAGTTATAGATTCCGATGCTTCACTTCATTTTTACTGTATCCCTGTCACCTTCTTGTTGACGATGAAACACAGAAATTGCATCGGAATTAAATACAAACGGCACAGTGCCGACTTAAGTACAAGAAGACTGATTCTTCTTATTGACTATGATGTAAACATTTCCTGTGAGACCAGTTTTAGATTCCGATTCTTCACTAAATGCTTACTGAACCACTTGGACCTTCTTATTGATGCTGAAACACAGAAATTGCATCGGAACTACATCCAAAAGGCACAATGCCGACTTAAGTACAACGAGACTGACACTTCTTGCTGTGTATGCTTTGAACCATTCCTGTGACAGTAGTTATAGATTGCGATGCTTCACTTTAGGTTTACTGTATCCCTCTGACCTTCTTATTGACGATGAAACACAGAAATTGCATCGGGATTAAATACAAAAGGCACAATGCCGACTTAAGTACAAGAAGACTGACTCTTCTTACTTTCTTTGATTTGAACCATTCCTGTGTCACTAGTTATAGATTCCGATGCTTCACTTCAGGTTTACAGTATCCCTTGGACCTTCTTATTGACGACGAAACACAGAAATTGAATCGGGATTAAATACAAAAGCCACAATGCCGACTTAAGTACAAGATGACTGACTCTTCCTACTGTCTATGTATTAACCATTCCTGTGACACTAGATATAGATTCGGATGCTTCACTTCATGTTTACTGTATCCCTGTCACCTTCTTGTTGACGATGAAACACAGAAATTGCATCGGAATTAAATACAAACGGCACAGTGCCGACTTAAGTACAAGAAGACTGACTCTTCTTACTGACTATGATGTAAACATTTCCTGTGAGACCAGTTTTAGATTCCGATGCTTCACTAAATGTTTGCTGTATCCCTTGGACCTTCTTATTGATGATGAAACACAGAAATTGCATCGGAATTAAATACAAAAGGCACAATGCCGACTTAAGTACAACGAGACTGACACTTCTTGCTGTGTATGCTTTGAACCATTCCTGTGACAGTAGTTATAGATTGCGATGCTTCACTTTAGGTTTACTGTATCCCTCTGACCTTCTTATTGACGATGAAACACAGTAATTGCATCGGAATTAAATACAAAAGGTACAATGCAGACTTAAGTACAAGAAGACTGACTCTTCTTACTGTCTATGTTTGAAAAATTTCTGTGACACTAGTTATAGATTACGATGCTTCTCTTCAGGTTTCCTGTATCCCTTGGACCTTGTTATTGACGATGAAACACAGAAATTGCCTCGGAATTAAATACAAAAGGCACAATGCCGACATAAGTATAAGAAGACTGACTCTTCCTACTGACTATGATTTGAAAATTTCCTGTGAGACCAGTTTTAGATTCCGATGTTTCACTATATGTTTACTGCATCCCTTGGACCTTCTTATTGACGAAGATACACAAAAATTGCATCGGAATTAAATACAAAAGGTACAATGCAGACATAAGTACAAGAAGACTGACTCTTCTTACTGTCTATGTTTGAACCATTTCTGTGACACTAGTTATAGATTACGATGCTTCTCTTCAGGTTTACTGTATCCATTGGACCTTGTTATTGACGATGAAACACAGAAATCGCCTCGGAATTAAATATAAAAGGCACAATGCCGACTTAAGTACAAGAAGACTGACTCTTCCTACTGTCTATGTTTTGAACCATTCTTGTGACACTTGATATAGATTCCGATGCTTCACTTCAGGTTTACTGTATCCCTTGGACCTTCTTATTGACGACGAAACACAGAAATTGCATCGGGATTAAATACAAAAGGCACAATGCCGACTTAAGTACAAGAAGACTGACTCTTCCTACTGTCTATGTTTTAACCATTCCTGTGATACAAGTTATAGATTCCGATGCTTCACTTCAGGTTTACTGTATCCCTATGACCTTCTTATTGACGATGAAACACAGAAATTGCATCGGAATTAAATACAAAAGGCACAATGTTGACTGAAATATTAGATGACTGGCTCTTCTTACTCTCTATGTTTTGAACCTTTCCTGTGAGACCGGTTTTAGATTCCGATGCTTCACTTCAGGTTTACTGTATCCCATGGCCCATCTTATTGACGACGAAACACAAAAATTGCATCGGAATTAACTTGAAAATGCACAATGCCGACATAAGTACAAGAAGACTGACTATTCTTACTGACTATGATTTGAACATTTCCTGTGAGACCAGTTTTAGATTCCGATGCTACACTATATGTTTACTGTATCCCTTGGACCTTCTTTTTGACGATGAAACACAGAAATTGCATCGGAATTAAATCTAAAAGGCACAATGCCGACTTAAGTACAACGAGACTGACACTTCTAGCTGTGTATGCTTTGAACCATTCCTGTGACACTAGTTATAGATTGCGATGCTTCACTTTAGGTTTACTGTATCCCTCTGACCTTCTTATTGACGATGAAACACAGTAATTGCATCGGAATTAAATACAAAAGGCACAATGCCGACTTAAGTACAACGAGACTGACACTTCTTGCTGTGTATGCTTTGAACCATTCCTGTGACACTAGTTATAGATTCCGATGCTTCACTTCAGGTTTACTGTATCCCTCTGACCTTCTTATTGACGACGAAACAAAGAAATAGCATCGGAATTAAATAGAAAAGGCACAATGCCGACTCAAGTACAAGAAGACTGACTCTTCTTACTGCCTATGTTTTGAACCTTTCCTGTGACACTAGATATAGATTCCGATGCTTCACCGCCGGTTTATTGTATCCCTCTTACCTTCTTATTGACGACGAAGCACTGAAATAGCATCGGAATTAAATAGAAAAGGCACAATGCCGACATAAGTACAAGATGACTGACTCTTCCAACTGTCTATGCTTTGAACCATTCCTGTGACACTAGTTATAGATTCCGATGATTCACTTCAGGTTTACTGTATCCCTCTGACACTCTTATTGACGATGAAACACAGAAATTGAATCGGAATTAAATACAAAAGGCACAATGCCGACCTAAGTACAAGAAGACTCACACTTCTTACTGTCTATGTTTTAAACCACTCCTGTGACACTAGTTATAGTTTCCGAAGCTTCACTTCAGGTTTACTGTATCCTTTGGAATTTCTTATTGACGATGAAACACAGAATTTGCATCGGAATTAAATACAAAAAAGTACAATGCCGACTTAAGTACAAGAAGACTGACTCTTCCTACAGTCTATGTTTTGAGCAACTCCATTGACACTAGTTATAGATTCCGATGCGTCACTTCAGGTTTACTGTATCCTTTGGACCTTCTTATCGACGATGAAACACAGAAATAGCATCGGAATTAAATACAAAAGGCACAATGCCGACTTAAGTACAAGAAGACTGACTCTTCTTACTTTCTATGTTTTGAACCATTCCTGTGTCACTAGTTATAGATTCCGATGCTTCACTTCAGGTTTACTGTATCCCTTGGACCTTCTTATTGACGACGAAACACAGAAATTGAATCGGGATTAAATACAAAAGGCACAATGCCGACTTAAGTACAAGAAGACTGACTCTTCCTACTGTCTATGTATTAACCATTCCTGTGACACTAGTTATAGATTCCGATGCTTCACTTCATGTTTACTGTATCCCTGTCACCTTCTTGTTGACGATGAAACACAGAAATTGCATCGGAATTAAATACAAACGGCACAGTGCCGACTTAAGTACAAGAAGACTGACTCTTCTTACTGACTATGATGTAAACATTTCCTGTGAGACCAGTTTTAGATTCCGATGCTTCACTAAATGTTTACTGTATCCCTTGGACCTTCTTATTGATAATGAAACACAGAAAGTGCATCGGAATTAAATACAAAAGGCAAAATGCCGACATAAGTATAAGAAGACTGACTCTTCTTACTGTCTATGATTTGAAAATTTCCTGTGAGACCAGTTTTAGATTCCGATGTTTCACTATATGTTTACTGCATCCCTTGGACCTTCTTATTGACGAAGATACACAAAAATTGCATCGGAATTAATTACAAAAGGTACAATGCAGACTTAAGTACAAGAAGACTGACTCTTCTTACTGTCTATGGTTAAGCCATTTCTGTGACACTAGTTATAGATTACGATGCTTCTCTTCAGGTTTACTGTATCCCTTGGACCTTGTTATTGACGATGAGACGCAGAAATTGCCTCGGAATTAAACACAAAAGGCACAAAGCCGACTTAAGTACAAGAAGACTGACTCTTCCTACTGTCTATGTTTTGAACCATTCTTGTAACACTAGTTATGGATTCCGATGCATCACTTCAGGTTTACTGTATCCTTTGGACCTTCTTATTCACGATGAAACACTGAAATTGCTTCGGAATTAAATACAAAAGGCACAATGCCAACTTAAGTACAACAAGACTGACTCGTCTTGCTGTGTATGTTTTGAACCATTCCTGTGACACTAGTTATAGATTCCGATGCATCACTTCAGGTTTACTGTATTCCTCTGACCTTCTTATTGACAACGAAACACAGAAATTGCATCGGAATAAAATAGAAATGGCACAATGCCGACTTAAGTACAGGAAGACTGACTCTTCCTACTGTCATGCTTTGAACCATTCCTGTGTCTCTAGTTATAGATTCCGATGCTTCACTTCAGGTTTACTGTATCCCTTGGACCTTCTTATTGACGATGAAACACAGAAATTGCATCGGAATTAAATACAAAAGGCAGAATGCCGACTGAAGTACAAGAAGACTGACTCTTCTTGCTGTCTATGTTTGAACTTTTTCTCTGATACTAGTTACAGATTCCGATGCTTCACTTCAGCTTTACTGTATCCCTTGGACCTTCTTACTGACGACGAAACAAAGAAATAGCATCGGAATTAAATAGAAAAGGCACAATGCCGACTTAAGTACAAGAAGACTGACTCTTCCGTGTCTATGTTTAGAACCATTCCTGTGACATTTGATATAGATTACGATGCTTCACTTCAGGTTTTCTGTATCCCTCTGACACTCTTATAGACGATGAAACACAGATATTGCATCGGGATTAAATACAAAAGGCACAATGCCGACTTAAGTACAAGAATACTGACTCTTCCAACTGTCTATGTTTTGAACCATTCCTGTGACACTAGTTATAAATTCCCATGGTTCATTTCAGGTTTACTGTATCGTTTGGACGTTCTTATTGACGATGAAACACAGTAATTGCATCGGAATTAAATACAAAAGGCACCATGCCGACTTAAGTACAACGAGTCTGCCACTTCTTGCTGTGTTTGCTTTGAACCATTCCTGTGACACTAGTTATAGATTCCGATGCTTCACTTCAGGTTTACTGTATCCCTCTGACCTTCTTATTGACGACGAAACAAAGAAATAGCATCGGAATTAAATAGAAAATGCACAATGCCGACTTAAGTACAAGAAGACTGACTCTTCTTACTGCCTATGTTTTGAACCTTTCCTGTGACACTAGATATAGATTCCAATGCTTCACCTAAGGTTTATTGTATCCCTCTTACCTTCTTATTGACGACGAAGCTCTGAAATAGCATCGGAATTAAATAGAAAAGGCACAATGCCGACATAAGTACAAGATGACTGACTCTTCCAACTGTCTATGCTTTGAACCATTCCTGTGACACTAGTTATAGATTCCGATGATTCACTTCAGGTTTACTGTATCCCTCTGACACTCTTATTGACGATGAAACACAGAAATTGAATCGGAACTTAATACAAAAGGCACAATGCCGACTTAAGTACAAGAAGACTCACTCTTCTTACTGTCTATGTTTTGAACCACTCCTGTGACACTAGTTATAGATTCCGAAGCTTCACTTCAGGTTTACTGTATCCTTTGGAATTTCTTATTGACGATGAAACACAGAATTTGCATCGGAATTAAATACAAAAAAGTACAATGCCGACTTAAGTACAAGAAGACCGACTCTTCCCACTGTCTATGTTTTGAGCAACTCCATTGACACTAGTTATAGATTCCGATGCGTCACTTCAGGTTTACTGTATCCTTTGGACCTTCTTATCGACGATGAAACACAGAAATAGCATCGGAATTAAATACAAAAGGCACAATGCCGACTTAAGTACAAGAAGACTGACTCTTCTTACTTTCTATGTTTTGAACGATTCCTGTGTCACTAGTTATAGATTCCGATGCTTCACTTTAGGTTTACTGTATCCCTTGGACCTTCTTATTGACGACGAAACACAGAAATTGAATCGGGATTAAATACAAAAGGCACAATGCCGACTTAAGTACAAGAAGACTGACTCTTCCTACTGTCTATGTATTAACCATTCCTGTGACACTAGTTATAGATTCCGATGCTTCACTTCATGTTTACTGTATCCCTGTCACCTTCTTGTTGACGATGAAACACAGAAATTGCATCGGAATTAAATACAAACGGCACAGTGCCGACTTAAGTACAAGAAGACTGACTCTTCCTACTGTCTATGTATTAACCATTCTTGTGACACTAGTTATGGATTCCGATGCATCACTTCAGGTTTACTGTATCCCTTGGTTCTTCTTATTGACGATGAAACACTGAAATTGCATCGGAATTAAATAGAAAAGGCACAATGCCGACTTAAGTACAACAAGACTGACTCGTCTTGCTGTGTTTGTTTTGAACCATTCCTGTGACACTAGTTATAGATTACGATGCTTCACTTCAGGTTTACTGTATTCCTCTGACCTTCTTATTGACGACGAAACACAGAAATTGCATCGGAATAAAATAGAAAAGGCACAATGCCGACTTAAGTACAGGAAGACTGACTCTTCCTACTGTCATGCTTTGAACCATTCCTGTGTCTCTAGTTATAGATTCCGATGCTTCACTTCAGGTTTACTGTATCCCTTGGACCTTCTTATTGACGATGAAACACAGAAATTGCATCGGAATTAAATACAAAAGGCACAATGCCGACTGAAGTACAAGAAGACTGACTCTTCTTACTGTCTATGTTTTGAGCCTTTTCTCTGATACTAGTTACAGATTCCGATGCTTCACTTCAGGTTTACTGTATCCCTTGGACCTTCTTACTGACGACGAAACAAAGAAATAGCATCGGAATTAAATAGAAAAGGCACAATGCCGACTTAAGTACAAGAAGACTGACTCTTCCGTGTCTATGTTTAGAACCATTCCTGTGACATTTGATATAGATTACGATGCTTCACTTCAGGTTTACTGTATCCCTTGGACCTTCTTATTGACGACGAAACACAGATATTGCATCGGGATTAAATACAAAAGGCGCAATGCCGACTTAAGTACAAGAATACTGACTCTTCCAACTGTCTATGTTTTGAACCATTCCTGTGACACTAGTTGTAGATTCCGATGCTTCACTTCAGGTTTTCTGTATCCCTCTGACACTCTTATAGACGATGAAACACAGAATTTGCATCGGAATTAAATACAAAACGCACAATGCCGACTTAAGTACAAGAAGACTCACTCTTCTTACTGTCTATGTTTTGAACCATTCCTGTGACACTAGTTATAGATTCCGATGCTTCATTCCAGGTTTACTGTATAACTTGGACCTTCTTATGGACGATGAAACACAGAAATTGTATCGGAATGAAATACAAAAGCACAATGCCGACTTAAGTACAAGAAGACGGATTCTTCTTGATGATTATGTTTTGAACCATTCCTGTGACACTAGTTATAGATTCCGATGCTTCACTTCAGGTTTACTGTATCCCTCTGACCTTCTTAATGACGATAAAACACAGAAATTGCATCGGAATTAAATACAAAAGGCACAATGCCGACTTTAGTACAAGAAGACTGACTCTTCGTACTGTCTATGTTTTGAACCAATCCTGTGACACTAGTTTTTTATTCCGATGCTTCACTTCAGGTTTACTGTATCCCTTAGACCATCTTATTGACGGTGAAACACAGAAATTGCATCGGAATTAACTAGAAAAGGCACAATGCCGACATAAGTACAAGAAGACTGACTCTTCTTACTGACCATGATTTGAACATTTCCTGTGAGACCAGTTTTAGATTCCGATGCTACACTATATGTTTATTGTATCCCTTGGACCTTCTTTTTGACGATGAAACACAGAAATTGGATCGGAATTAAATACAAAAGGCACAATGCCGACTTAAGTACAAGAAGACTGACTCTTCTTACTGACTATGTTTTGAACCATTCCTGTGACACTAGTTGTAGTTTCCGATGCTACACTTTAGGTTTACTGTATCCCTCTGACCTTCTTATTGACGATGAAACACAGTAATTGCATCGGAATTAAATACAAAAGGCACAATGCCGACTTAAGTACAAGATGACTGACTCTTCCTACTGTCTATGTATTAACCATTCCTGTGACACTAGATATAGATTCGGATGCTTCACTTCATGTTTACTGTATCCCTGTCACCTTCTTGTTGACGATGAAACACAGAAATTGCATCGGAATTAAATACAAACGGCACAGTGCCGACTTAAGTACAAGAAGACTGACTCTTCTTACTGACTATGATGTAAACATTTCCTGTGAGACCAGTTTTAGATTCCGATGCTTCACTAAATGTTTGCTGTATCCCTTGGACCTTCTTATTGATGATGAAACACAGAAATTGCATCGGAATTAAATACAAAAGGCACAATGCCGACTTAAGTACAACGAGACTGACACTTCTTGCTGTGTATGCTTTGAACCATTCCTGTGACAGTAGTTATAGATTGCGATGCTTCACTTTAGGTTTACTGTATCCCTCTGACCTTCTTATTGACGATGAAACACAGTAATTGCATCGGAATTAAATACAAAAGGTACAATGCAGACTTAAGTACAAGAAGACTGACTCTTCTTACTGTCTATGTTTGAAAAATTTCTGTGACACTAGTTATAGATTACGATGCTTCTCTTCAGGTTTCCTGTATCCCTTGGACCTTGTTATTGACGATGAAACACAGAAATTGCCTCGGAATTAAATACAAAAGGCACAATGCCGACATAAGTATAAGAAGACTGACTCTTCCTACTGACTATGATTTGAAAATTTCCTGTGAGACCAGTTTTAGATTCCGATGTTTCACTATATGTTTACTGCATCCCTTGGACCTTCTTATTGACGAAGATACACAAAAATTGCATCGGAATTAAATACAAAAGGTACAATGCAGACATAAGTACAAGAAGACTGACTCTTCTTACTGTCTATGTTTGAACCATTTCTGTGACACTAGTTATAGAATACGATGCTTCTCTTCAGGTTTACTGTATCCATTGGACCTTGTTATTGACGATGAAACACAGAAATCGCCTCGGAATTAAATATAAAAGGCACAATGCCGACTTAAGTACAAGAAGACTGACTCTTCCTACTGTCTATGTTTTGAACCATTCTTGTGACACTTGATATAGATTCCGATGCTTCACTTCAGGTTTACTGTATCCCTTGGACCTTCTTATTGACGACGAAACACAGAAATTGCATCGGGATTAAATACAAAAGGCACAATGCCGACTTAAGTACAAGAAGACTGACTCTTCCTACTGTCTATGTTTTAACCATTCCTGTGATACAAGTTATAGATTCCGATGCTTCACTTCAGGTTTACTGTATCCCTATGACCTTCTTATTGACGATGAAACACAGAAATTGCATCGGAATTAAATACAAAAGGCACAATGTTGACTGAAATATTAGATGACTGGCTCTTCTTACTCTCTATGTTTTGAACCTTTCCTGTGAGACCGGTTTTAGATTCCGATGCTTCACTTCAGGTTTACTGTATCCCATGGCCCATCTTATTGACGACGAAACACAAAAATTGCATCGGAATTAACTTGAAAATGCACAATGCCGACATAAGTACAAGAAGACTGACTATTCTTACTGACTATGATTTGAACATTTCCTGTGAGACCAGTTTTAGATTCCGATGCTACACTATATGTTTACTGTATCCCTTGGACCTTCTTTTTGACGATGAAACACAGAAATTGCATCGGAATTAAATCTAAAAGGCACAATGCCGACTTAAGTACAACGAGACTGACACTTCTAGCTGTGTATGCTTTGAACCATTCCTGTGACACTAGTTATAGATTGCGATGCTTCACTTTAGGTTTACTGTATCCCTCTGACCTTCTTATTGACGATGAAACACAGTAATTGCATCGGAATTAAATACAAAAGGCACAATGCCGACTTAAGTACAACGAGACTGACACTTCTTGCTGTGTATGCTTTGAACCATTCCTGTGACACTAGTTATAGATTCCGATGCTTCACTTCAGGTTTACTGTATCCCTCTGACCTTCTTATTGACGACGAAACAAAGAAATAGCATCGGAATTAAATAGAAAAGGCACAATGCCGACTCAAGTACAAGAAGACTGACTCTTCTTACTGCCTATGTTTTGAACCTTTCCTGTGACACTAGATATAGATTCCGATGCTTCACCGCCGGTTTATTGTATCCCTCTTACCTTCTTATTGACGACGAAGCACTGAAATAGCATCGGAATTAAATAGAAAAGGCACAATGCCGACATAAGTACAAGATGACTGACTCTTCCAACTGTCTATGCTTTGAACCATTCCTGTGACACTAGTTATAGATTCCGATGATTCACTTCAGGTTTACTGTATCCCTCTGACACTCTTATTGACGATGAAACACAGAAATTGAATCGGAATTAAATACAAAAGGCACAATGCCGACCTAAGTACAAGAAGACTCACACTTCTTACTGTCTATGTTTTAAACCACTCCTGTGACACTAGTTATAGTTTCCGAAGCTTCACTTCAGGTTTACTGTATCCTTTGGAATTTCTTATTGACGATGAAACACAGAATTTGCATCGGAATTAAATACAAAAAAGTACAATGCCGACTTAAGTACAAGAAGACTGACTCTTCCTACAGTCTATGTTTTGAGCAACTCCATTGACACTAGTTATAGATTCCGATGCGTCACTTCAGGTTTACTGTATCCTTTGGACCTTCTTATCGACGATGAAACACAGAAATAGCATCGGAATTAAATACAAAAGGCACAATGCCGACTTAAGTACAAGAAGACTGACTCTTCTTACTTTCTATGTTTTGAACCATTCCTGTGTCACTAGTTATAGATTCCGATGCTTCACTTCAGGTTTACTGTATCCCTTGGACCTTCTTATTGACGACGAAACACAGAAATTGAATCGGGATTAAATACAAAAGGCACAATGCCGACTTAAGTACAAGAAGACTGACTCTTCCTACTGTCTATGTATTAACCATTCCTGTGACACTAGTTATAGATTCCGATGCTTCACTTCATGTTTACTGTATCCCTGTCACCTTCTTGTTGACGATGAAACACAGAAATTGCATCGGAATTAAATACAAACGGCACAGTGCCGACTTAAGTACAAGAAGACTGACTCTTCTTACTGACTATGATGTAAACATTTCCTGTGAGACCAGTTTTAGATTCCGATGCTTCACTAAATGTTTACTGTATCCCTTGGACCTTCTTATTGATAATGAAACACAGAAAGTGCATCGGAATTAAATACAAAAGGCAAAATGCCGACATAAGTATAAGAAGACTGACTCTTCTTACTGTCTATGATTTGAAAATTTCCTGTGAGACCAGTTTTAGATTCCGATGTTTCACTATATGTTTACTGCATCCCTTGGACCTTCTTATTGACGAAGATACACAAAAATTGCATCGGAATTAATTACAAAAGGTACAATGCAGACTTAAGTACAAGAAGACTGACTCTTCTTACTGTCTATGGTTAAGCCATTTCTGTGACACTAGTTATAGATTACGATGCTTCTCTTCAGGTTTACTGTATCCCTTGGACCTTGTTATTGACGATGAGACGCAGAAATTGCCTCGGAATTAAACACAAAAGGCACAAAGCCGACTTAAGTACAAGAAGACTGACTCTTCCTACTGTCTATGTTTTGAACCATTCTTGTAACACTAGTTATGGATTCCGATGCATCACTTCAGGTTTACTGTATCCTTTGGACCTTCTTATTCACGATGAAACACTGAAATTGCTTCGGAATTAAATACAAAAGGCACAATGCCAACTTAAGTACAACAAGACTGACTCGTCTTGCTGTGTATGTTTTGAACCATTCCTGTGACACTAGTTATAGATTCCGATGCATCACTTCAGGTTTACTGTATTCCTCTGACCTTCTTATTGACAACGAAACACAGAAATTGCATCGGAATAAAATAGAAATGGCACAATGCCGACTTAAGTACAGGAAGACTGACTCTTCCTACTGTCATGCTTTGAACCATTCCTGTGTCTCTAGTTATAGATTCCGATGCTTCACTTCAGGTTTACTGTATCCCTTGGACCTTCTTATTGACGATGAAACACAGAAATTGCATCGGAATTAAATACAAAAGGCAGAATGCCGACTGAAGTACAAGAAGACTGACTCTTCTTGCTGTCTATGTTTGAACTTTTTCTCTGATACTAGTTACAGATTCCGATGCTTCACTTCAGCTTTACTGTATCCCTTGGACCTTCTTACTGACGACGAAACAAAGAAATAGCATCGGAATTAAATAGAAAAGGCACAATGCCGACTTAAGTACAAGAAGACTGACTCTTCCGTGTCTATGTTTAGAACCATTCCTGTGACATTTGATATAGATTACGATGCTTCACTTCAGGTTTTCTGTATCCCTCTGACACTCTTATAGACGATGAAACACAGATATTGCATCGGGATTAAATACAAAAGGCACAATGCCGACTTAAGTACAAGAATACTGACTCTTCCAACTGTCTATGTTTTGAACCATTCCTGTGACACTAGTTATAAATTCCCATGGTTCATTTCAGGTTTACTGTATCGTTTGGACGTTCTTATTGACGATGAAACACAGTAATTGCATCGGAATTAAATACAAAAGGCACCATGCCGACTTAAGTACAACGAGTCTGCCACTTCTTGCTGTGTTTGCTTTGAACCATTCCTGTGACACTAGTTATAGATTCCGATGCTTCACTTCAGGTTTACTGTATCCCTCTGACCTTCTTATTGACGACGAAACAAAGAAATAGCATCGGAATTAAATAGAAAATGCACAATGCCGACTTAAGTACAAGAAGACTGACTCTTCTTACTGCCTATGTTTTGAACCTTTCCTGTGACACTAGATATAGATTCCAATGCTTCACCTAAGGTTTATTGTATCCCTCTTACCTTCTTATTGACGACGAAGCTCTGAAATAGCATCGGAATTAAATAGAAAAGGCACAATGCCGACATAAGTACAAGATGACTGACTCTTCCAACTGTCTATGCTTTGAACCATTCCTGTGACACTAGTTATAGATTCCGATGATTCACTTCAGGTTTACTGTATCCCTCTGACACTCTTATTGACGATGAAACACAGAAATTGAATCGGAACTTAATACAAAAGGCACAATGCCGACTTAAGTACAAGAAGACTCACTCTTCTTACTGTCTATGTTTTGAACCACTCCTGTGACACTAGTTATAGATTCCGAAGCTTCACTTCAGGTTTACTGTATCCTTTGGAATTTCTTATTGACGATGAAACACAGAATTTGCATCGGAATTAAATACAAAAAAGTACAATGCCGACTTAAGTACAAGAAGACCGACTCTTCCCACTGTCTATGTTTTGAGCAACTCCATTGACACTAGTTATAGATTCCGATGCGTCACTTCAGGTTTACTGTATCCTTTGGACCTTCTTATCGACGATGAAACACAGAAATAGCATCGGAATTAAATACAAAAGGCACAATGCCGACTTAAGTACAAGAAGACTGACTCTTCTTACTTTCTATGTTTTGAACGATTCCTGTGTCACTAGTTATAGATTCCGATGCTTCACTTTAGGTTTACTGTATCCCTTGGACCTTCTTATTGACGACGAAACACAGAAATTGAATCGGGATTAAATACAAAAGGCACAATGCCGACTTAAGTACAAGAAGACTGACTCTTCCTACTGTCTATGTATTAACCATTCCTGTGACACTAGTTATAGATTCCGATGCTTCACTTCATGTTTACTGTATCCCTGTCACCTTCTTGTTGACGATGAAACACAGAAATTGCATCGGAATTAAATACAAACGGCACAGTGCCGACTTAAGTACAAGAAGACTGACTCTTCCTACTGTCTATGTATTAACCATTCTTGTGACACTAGTTATGGATTCCGATGCATCACTTCAGGTTTACTGTATCCCTTGGTTCTTCTTATTGACGATGAAACACTGAAATTGCATCGGAATTAAATAGAAAAGGCACAATGCCGACTTAAGTACAACAAGACTGACTCGTCTTGCTGTGTTTGTTTTGAACCATTCCTGTGACACTAGTTATAGATTACGATGCTTCACTTCAGGTTTACTGTATTCCTCTGACCTTCTTATTGACGACGAAACACAGAAATTGCATCGGAATAAAATAGAAAAGGCACAATGCCGACTTAAGTACAGGAAGACTGACTCTTCCTACTGTCATGCTTTGAACCATTCCTGTGTCTCTAGTTATAGATTCCGATGCTTCACTTCAGGTTTACTGTATCCCTTGGACCTTCTTATTGACGATGAAACACAGAAATTGCATCGGAATTAAATACAAAAGGCACAATGCCGACTGAAGTACAAGAAGACTGACTCTTCTTACTGTCTATGTTTTGAGCCTTTTCTCTGATACTAGTTACAGATTCCGATGCTTCACTTCAGGTTTACTGTATCCCTTGGACCTTCTTACTGACGACGAAACAAAGAAATAGCATCGGAATTAAATAGAAAAGGCACAATGCCGACTTAAGTACAAGAAGACTGACTCTTCCGTGTCTATGTTTAGAACCATTCCTGTGACATTTGATATAGATTACGATGCTTCACTTCAGGTTTACTGTATCCCTTGGACCTTCTTATTGACGACGAAACACAGATATTGCATCGGGATTAAATACAAAAGGCGCAATGCCGACTTAAGTACAAGAATACTGACTCTTCCAACTGTCTATGTTTTGAACCATTCCTGTGACACTAGTTGTAGATTCCGATGCTTCACTTCAGGTTTTCTGTATCCCTCTGACACTCTTATAGACGATGAAACACAGAATTTGCATCGGAATTAAATACAAAACGCACAATGCCGACTTAAGTACAAGAAGACTCACTCTTCTTACTGTCTATGTTTTGAACCATTCCTGTGACACTAGTTATAGATTCCGATGCTTCATTCCAGGTTTACTGTATAACTTGGACCTTCTTATGGACGATGAAACACAGAAATTGTATCGGAATGAAATACAAAAGCACAATGCCGACTTAAGTACAAGAAGACGGATTCTTCTTGATGATTATGTTTTGAACCATTCCTGTGACACTAGTTATAGATTCCGATGCTTCACTTCAGGTTTACTGTATCCCTCTGACCTTCTTAATGACGATAAAACACAGAAATTGCATCGGAATTAAATACAAAAGGCACAATGCCGACTTTAGTACAAGAAGACTGACTCTTCGTACTGTCTATGTTTTGAACCAATCCTGTGACACTAGTTTTTTATTCCGATGCTTCACTTCAGGTTTACTGTATCCCTTAGACCATCTTATTGACGGTGAAACACAGAAATTGCATCGGAATTAACTAGAAAAGGCACAATGCCGACATAAGTACAAGAAGACTGACTCTTCTTACTGACCATGATTTGAACATTTCCTGTGAGACCAGTTTTAGATTCCGATGCTACACTATATGTTTATTGTATCCCTTGGACCTTCTTTTTGACGATGAAACACAGAAATTGGATCGGAATTAAATACAAAAGGCACAATGCCGACTTAAGTACAAGAAGACTGACTCTTCTTACTGACTATGTTTTGAACCATTCCTGTGACACTAGTTGTAGTTTCCGATGCTACACTTTAGGTTTACTGTATCCCTCTGACCTTCTTATTGACGATGAAACACAGTAATTGCATCGGAATTAAATACAAAAGGCACAATGCCGACTCATGTACAAGAAGACTGACTCTTCTTACTGAATATGTTTTGATCCTTTCCTGTGACACTAGATATAGATTCTGATGCTTCACCTCAGGTTTATTGTATCCCTCTTACCTTCTTATTGACGATGAAACACTGAAATAGCATCGGCATTAAATAGAAAAGGCACAATGCCGTCATAAGTGCAAGAATACTGACTCTTCCAACTGTCTATGCTTTGAACCATTCCTGTGACACTAGTTATAGATTCCGATGATTCACTTCAGGTTTACTGTATCCCTCTGTCACTCTTATTGATGATGAAACACAGAAATTGAATCGGAATTAAATACAAAAGGCACAATGCCGACATAAGTACAAGAAGACTCACTCTTCTTACTGTCTATGATTTGAACCACTCCTGTGACACTAGTTATGGATTCCGAAGCTTCACTTCAGGTTTACTGTATCCTTTGAAATTTCTTATTGACGATGAAACACAGAATTTGCATCAGAATTAGATACAAAAAAGTACAATTCCGACTTAAGTACAAGAAGACTGACTCTACCTACTGTCTATGTTTTGAGCAACTCCATTGACACTAGTTATAGATTCCGATGCGTCACTTCAGGTTTACTGTATCCTTTGGACCTTCTTGTCGACCATGAAACACAGAAATAGCATCGGAATTAAATACAAAATGCACAATGCCGACTTAAGTACAAGAAGACTGACTCTTCTTACTTTCTATGTTTTGAACCAATCCTGTGTCACTAGTTATAGATTCCGATGCTTCACTTCAGGTTTACAGTATCCCTTGGACTTCGTATTGACGACGAAACACAGAAATTGAATCGGGATGAAATACAAAAGGCACAATGCCGACTTAAGTACAAGAAGACTGACTCTTCCTACTGTCTATGTATTAACCATTCCTGTGACACTAGTTCTAGATTCCGATGCTTCACTTCATGTTTACTGTATCCCTGTCACCTTATTGTTGACGATGAAACACAGAAATTGCATCGGAATCAAATACAAACGGCACAGTGCCGACTTAAGTACAAGAAGACTGACTCTTCTTACTGACTATGCTGTAAACATTTCCTGTGAGACCAGTTTTAGATTCTGATGCTTCACTAAATGTTTACTGTATCCCTTGGACCTTCTTATTGATGATGAAACACAGAAAGTGCATCGGAATTAAATACAAAAGGCACAATGCCGACATAAGTATAAGAAGACTGACTCTTCTTACTGACTATGATTTGAAAATCTCCTGTGAGACCAGTTTTAGATTCCGATGTTTCACTATATGTTTACTGTATCCCTTGGACCTTCTTATTGACGAAGATACACAAAAATTGCATCGGAATTAAATACAAGAGGTACAATGCAGACTTAAGTACAAGAAGACTGACACTTCTTACTGTCTATGTTTGAACCATTTCTGTGACACTAGTTATAGATTACAATGCTTCTCTTCAGGTTTACTCTATCCCTTGGACCTTGTTATTGACGATGAAACATAGAAATTGCTTCGGAATTAAATACAAAAGGCACAATGCCGCCTTAAGTACAACAAGACTGACTCTTCCCACTGTCTATGTTTTGAACCATTCTTGTGACACTAGTTATGGATTCCGATGCATCATTTCAGGTTTACTGTATCCTTTGGACCTTCTTATTGACGATGAAATACTGAAATTGCATCGGAATTATATACAAAATGCACGATGCCGACTTAAGTACAGCAATACTGACTCGTCTTGCTGTGTATGTTTTCAACCATTCCTGTGACACTAGTTATAGATTCCGATGCTTCATTTCAGGTTTACTGTATTCCTCTGACCTTCTTATTGACGACGAAACACAGAAATTGCATCGGAATAAATTAGAAAAGGCACAATGCCGACTTAAGTACAGGAAGACTGACTCTTCCTACTGTCATGGTTTGAACCATTCCTGTGTCTCTAGTTATAGATTCCGATGCTTCACTTCAGGTTTACTGTATCCCTTGGACCTTCTTATTGACGATGAAACACAGAAATTGCATCGGAATTAAATACAAAAGGCACAATGCCGACTTAAGTACAAGAAGACTGACTCTTCTTACTGTCTATGTTTTGAACCTTTTCTCTGATACTAGTTACAGATTCCGATGCTTCACTTCAGGTTTACTGTATCCCTTGGACCTTCTTATTGACGACGAAACAAAGAAATAGCATCGGAATTAAATAGAAAAGGCACAATGCCGACTTAAGTACAAGAAGACTGACTCTTCCGTGTCTATGTTTAGAACCATTCCTGTGACATTTGATATAGATTACGATGCTTCACTTCAGGTTTACTGTATCCCTTGGACATTCTTATTGATGACGAAACACAGATATTGCATCGGGATTAAGTACAAATGGCACAATGCCGTCTTAAGTACAAGAATACTGACTCTTCCAACTGTCTATGTTTTGAACCATTCCTGTGACACTAGTTATAGATTCCGATGCTTCGCTTCAGGTTTTCTGTATCCCTCTGACACTCTTATAGACGATGAAACACAGAACTTGCATCGGAATTAAATACAAAAGGCACAATGCCGACTTAAGTACAAGAAGACTCACTCTTCTTACTGTCTATGTTTTGAACCATTCCTGTGACACTAGTTATTGATTCCGAAGCTTCACTTCAGGTTTACTGTATCCTTTGGACCTTCTTATTGACGATGAAACACAGAATTTGCATCGGAATTAAATACAAAAGGTACAATGCCGACTTAAGTACAAGAAGACTGACTCTTCCTACTGTCTATGTTTTGAGCAATTCCATTGACACTAGTTATAGATTCCGATGCTTCACTTCATGTTTACTGTATCCTTTGGACCTTCTTATCGACGATGAAACACAGAAATAGCATCGCAATAAAATACAAAAGGCACAATGCCGACTTAAGTACGAGAAGACTGACTCTTCTCACTGTCTATGATTTGAACCATTCCTGTGACACTAGTAACGGATTCCGATGCTTCACTTCAGGTTTACTGTATCGCTCGGACCTTCTTATTGACGACGAAACACAGAAATTCAATCGGGATTAAATACAAAAGGCAAAATGCCGACTTAAGTTCAAGAAGACTGACTCTTCCTACTGTCTATGTTTTAATCATTCCTGTGACACTAGTTACAGATTCCGGTGCTTCACTTCAGGTTTACTGTATCCCTCTGACCTTCTAATTGACGATGAAACACAGAAATTGCATCGGAATTAAATAGAAAAGGCACAATGCCGACATAAGTACAAGAAGACTGACTCTTCTTACTCTCTATGTTTTTAACCTTTCTGTGAGGCCGGTTTTAGATTCCGATGCTTCACTTCAGGATTACTGTATCCCTTGGACCTCCTTATTGACGAGAAAACACAGAAAATGCATCGGAATTAAATAGAAAAGACACAATGCCGACATAAGTACAAGAAGATTGACTCTTCTTACTGACTATGATTTGAACATTTCCTGTGAGACCAGTTTTAGATTCCGATGCTTCACTATATGTTTACTGTATCCCTTGGACCTTCTTGTTGACGATGAAACACAGAAACTGCATCGGAATTACATACAAAAGGCACAATGAAGCCTTAAGTACAGGAAGACTGACTCTTCCTACTGTCATGGTTTGAACCATTCCTGTGTCTCTAGTTATAGATTCCGATGCTTCACTTCAGGTTTACTGTATCCCTTGGACCTTCTTATTGACGATGAAACACAGAAATTGCATCGGAATTAAATACAAAAGGCACAATGCCGACTTAAGTACAAGAAGACTGACTCTTCTTACTGTCTATGTTTTGAACCTTTTCTCTGATACTAGTTACAGATTCCGATGCTTCACTTCAGGTTTACTGTATCCCTTGGACCTTCTTATTGACGACGAAACAAAGAAATAGCATCGGAATTAAATAGAAAAGGCACAATGCCGACTTAAGTACAAGAAGACTGACTCTTCCGTGTCTATGTTTAGAACCATTCCTGTGACATTTGATATAGATTACGATGCTTCACTTCAGGTTTACTGTATCCCTTGGACATTCTTATTGATGACGAAACACAGATATTGCATCGGGATTAAGTACAAATGGCACAATGCCGTCTTAAGTACAAGAATACTGACTCTTCCAACTGTCTATGTTTTGAACCATTCCTGTGACACTAGTTATAGATTCCGATGCTTCGCTTCAGGTTTTCTGTATCCCTCTGACACTCTTATAGACGATGAAACACAGAACTTGCATCGGAATTAAATACAAAAGGCACAATGCCGACTTAAGTACAAGAAGACTCACTCTTCTTACTGTCTATGTTTTGAACCATTCCTGTGACACTAGTTATTGATTCCGATGCTTCACTTCAGGTTTACTGTATCCTTTGGACCTTCTTATTGACGATGAAACACAGAATTTGCATCGGAATTAAATACAAAAGGTACAATGCCGACTTAAGTACAAGAAGACTGACTCTTCCTACTGTCTATGTTTTGAGCAATTCCATTGACACTAGTTATAGATTCCGATGCTTCACTTCATGTTTACTGTATCCTTTGGACCTTCTTATCGACGATGAAACACAGAAATAGCATCGCAATAAAATACAAAAGGCACAATGCCGACTTAAGTACGAGAAGACTGACTCTTCTCGCTGTCTATGATTTGAACCATTCCTGTGACACTAGTAACGGATTCCGATGCTTCACTTCAGGTTTACTGTATCGCTCGGACCTTCTTATTGACGACGAAACACAGAAATTCAATCGGGATTAAATACAAAAGGCAAAATGCCGACTTAAGTTCAAGAAGACTGACTCTTCCTACTGTCTATGTTTTAATCATTCCTGTGACACTAGTTACAGATTCCGGTGCTTCACTTCAGGTTTACTGTATCCCTCTGACCTTCTAATTGACGATGAAACACAGAAATTGCATCGGAATTAAATAGAAAAGGCACAATGCCGACATAAGTACAAGAAGACTGACTCTTCTTACTCTCTATGTTTTTAACCTTTCTGTGAGGCCGGTTTTAGATTCCGATGCTTCACTTCAGGATTACTGTATCCCTTGGACCTCCTTATTGACGAGAAAACACAGAAAATGCATCGGAATTAAATAGAAAAGACACAATGCCGACATAAGTACAAGAAGATTGACTCTTCTTACTGACTATGATTTGAACATTTCCTGTGAGACCAGTTTTAGATTCCGATGCTTCACTATATGTTTACTGTATCCCTTGGACCTTCTTGTTGACGATGAAACACAGAAACTGCATCGGAATTACATACAAAAGGCACAATGAAGCCTTAAGTACAAGAAGACTGACTCTTCTTGCTGTGTATGTTTTGAACCATTCCTGTGACACTAGGTATAGTTTCCGATGCTTCACTTCAGGTTTGCTGTATTCCTCTGACCTTTTTATTGACGGTGAAACACAGTAATGGCATCGGAATTAAATACAAAATGCACAATGCGGACTCATGTAGAAGAAGACTGACTCTTCTTACTGTCTATGTTTTGAACCTTTCCTGTGACACTAGATACAGATTCCGATGCTTCGCTTCAGGTTTACTGTATCCCTTGGACCTTCTTATTGACGATGAAACACAGAAATTGCATCGGAATTAAATACAAAAGGCAGAATGCCGACTGAAGTACAAGAAGACTGACTCTTCCCACTGTCTATGTTTTGAACCATTCTTGTGACACTAGTTATGGATTCCGATGCATCATTTCAGGTTTACTGTATCCTTTGGACCTTCTTATTGACGATGAAATACTGAAATTGCATCGGAATTATATACAAAATGCACGATGCCGACTTAAGTACAGCAATACTGACTCGTCTTGCTGTGTATGTTTTCAACCATTCCTGTGACACTAGTTATAGATTCCGATGCTTCATTTCAGGTTTACTGTATTCCTCTGACCTTCTTATTGACGACGAAACACAGAAATTGCATCGGAATAAATTAGAAAAGGCACAATGCCGACTTAAGTACAGGAAGACTGACTCTTCCTACTGTCATGGTTTGAACCATTCCTGTGTCTCTAGTTATAGATTCCGATGCTTCACTTCAGGTTTACTGTATCCCTTGGACCTTCTTATTGACGATGAAACACAGAAATTGCATCGGAATTAAATACAAAAGGCACAATGCCGACTTAAGTACAAGAAGACTGACTCTTCTTACTGTCTATGTTTTGAACCTTTTCTCTGATACTAGTTACAGATTCCGATGCTTCACTTCAGGTTTACTGTATCCCTTGGACCTTCTTATTGACGACGAAACAAAGAAATAGCATCGGAATTAAATAGAAAAGGCACAATGCCGACTTAAGTACAAGAAGACTGACTCTTCCGTGTCTATGTTTAGAACCATTCCTGTGACATTTGATATAGATTACGATGCTTCACTTCAGGTTTACTGTATCCCTTGGACATTCTTATTGATGACGAAACACAGATATTGCATCGGGATTAAGTACAAATGGCACAATGCCGTCTTAAGTACAAGAATACTGACTCTTCCAACTGTCTATGTTTTGAACCATTCCTGTGACACTAGTTATAGATTCCGATGCTTCGCTTCAGGTTTTCTGTATCCCTCTGACACTCTTATAGACGATGAAACACAGAACTTGCATCGGAATTAAATACAAAAGGCACAATGCCGACTTAAGTACAAGAAGACTCACTCTTCTTACTGTCTATGTTTTGAACCATTCCTGTGACACTAGTTATTGATTCCGAAGCTTCACTTCAGGTTTACTGTATCCTTTGGACCTTCTTATTGACGATGAAACACAGAATTTGCATCGGAATTAAATACAAAAGGTACAATGCCGACTTAAGTACAAGAAGACTGACTCTTCCTACTGTCTATGTTTTGAGCAATTCCATTGACACTAGTTATAGATTCCGATGCTTCACTTCATGTTTACTGTATCCTTTGGACCTTCTTATCGACGATGAAACACAGAAATAGCATCGCAATAAAATACAAAAGGCACAATGCCGACTTAAGTACGAGAAGACTGACTCTTCTCACTGTCTATGATTTGAACCATTCCTGTGACACTAGTAACGGATTCCGATGCTTCACTTCAGGTTTACTGTATCGCTCGGACCTTCTTATTGACGACGAAACACAGAAATTCAATCGGGATTAAATACAAAAGGCAAAATGCCGACTTAAGTTCAAGAAGACTGACTCTTCCTACTGTCTATGTTTTAATCATTCCTGTGACACTAGTTACAGATTCCGGTGCTTCACTTCAGGTTTACTGTATCCCTCTGACCTTCTAATTGACGATGAAACACAGAAATTGCATCGGAATTAAATAGAAAAGGCACAATGCCGACATAAGTACAAGAAGACTGACTCTTCTTACTCTCTATGTTTTTAACCTTTCTGTGAGGCCGGTTTTAGATTCCGATGCTTCACTTCAGGATTACTGTATCCCTTGGACCTCCTTATTGACGAGAAAACACAGAAAATGCATCGGAATTAAATAGAAAAGACACAATGCCGACATAAGTACAAGAAGATTGACTCTTCTTACTGACTATGATTTGAACATTTCCTGTGAGACCAGTTTTAGATTCCGATGCTTCACTATATGTTTACTGTATCCCTTGGACCTTCTTGTTGACGATGAAACACAGAAACTGCATCGGAATTACATACAAAAGGCACAATGAAGCCTTAAGTACAAGAAGACTGACTCTTCTTGCTGTGTATGTTTTGAACCATTCCTGTGACACTAGGTATAGTTTCCGATGCTTCACTTCAGGTTTGCTGTATTCCTCTGACCTTTTTATTGACGGTGAAACACAGTAATGGCATCGGAATTAAATACAAAATGCACAATGCGGACTCATGTAGAAGAAGACTGACTCTTCTTACTGTCTATGTTTTGAACCTTTCCTGTGACACTAGATACAGATTCCGATGCTTCGCTTCAGGTTTACTGTATCCCTTGGACCTTCTTATTGACGATGAAACACAGAAATTGCATCGGAATTAAATACAAAAGGCAGAATGCCGACTGAAGTACAAGAAGACTGACTCTTCCCACTGTCTATGTTTTGAACCATTCTTGTGACACTAGTTATGGATTCCGATGCATCATTTCAGGTTTACTGTATCCTTTGGACCTTCTTATTGACGATGAAATACTGAAATTGCATCGGAATTATATACAAAATGCACGATGCCGACTTAAGTACGAGAAGACTGACTCTTCTCACTGTCTATGATTTGAACCATTCCTGTGACACTAGTAACGGATTCCGATGCTTCACTTCAGGTTTACTGTATCGCTCGGACCTTCTTATTGACGACGAAACACAGAAATTCAATCGGGATTAAATACAAAAGGCAAAATGCCGACTTAAGTTCAAGAAGACTGACTCTTCCTACTGTCTATGTTTTAATCATTCCTGTGACACTAGTTACAGATTCCGGTGCTTCACTTCAGGTTTACTGTATCCCTCTGACCTTCTAATTGACGATGAAACACAGAAATTGCATCGGAATTAAATAGAAAAGGCACAATGCCGACATAAGTACAAGAAGACTGACTCTTCTTACTCTCTATGTTTTTAACCTTTCTGTGAGGCCGGTTTTAGATTCCGATGCTTCACTTCAGGATTACTGTATCCCTTGGACCTCCTTATTGACGAGAAAACACAGAAAATGCATCGGAATTAAATAGAAAAGACACAATGCCGACATAAGTACAAGAAGATTGACTCTTCCTACTGTCTATGTTTTGAGCAATTCCATTGACACTAGTTATAGATTCCGATGCTTCACTTCATGTTTACTGTATCCTTTGGACCTTCTTATCGACGATGAAACACAGAAATAGCATCGCAATAAAATACAAAAGGCACAATGCCGACTTAAGTACGAGAAGACTGACTCTTCTCACTGTCTATGATTTGAACCATTCCTGTGACACTAGTAACGGATTCCGATGCTTCACTTCAGGTTTACTGTATCGCTCGGACCTTCTTATTGACGACGAAACACAGAAATTCAATCGGGATTAAATACAAAAGGCAAAATGCCGACTTAAGTTCAAGAAGACTGACTCTTCCTACTGTCTATGTTTTAATCATTCCTGTGACACTAGTTACAGATTCCGGTGCTTCACTTCAGGTTTACTGTATCCCTCTGACCTTCTAATTGACGATGAAACACAGAAATTGCATCGGAATTAAATAGAAAAGGCACAATGCCGACATAAGTACAAGAAGACTGACTCTTCTTACTCTCTATGTTTTGAAACTTTCCTGTGACACTAGATATAGATTCCAATGCTTCACCTAAGGTTTATTGTATCCCTCTTACCTTCTTATTGACGACGAAGCTCTGAAATAGCATCGGAATTAAATAGAAAAGGCACAATGCCGACATAAGTACAAGATGACTGACTCTTCCAACTGTCTATGCTTTGAACCATTCCTGTGACACTAGTTATAGATTCCGATGATTCACTTCAGGTTTACTGTATCCCTCTGACACTCTTATTGACGATGAAACACAGAAATTGAATCGGAACTAAATACAAAAGCACAATGCCGACTTAAGTACAAGAAGACTCACTCTTCTTACTGTCTATGTTTTGTACCACTCCTGTGACACTAGTTATAGATTCCGAAGCTTCACTTCAGGTTTACTGTATCCTTTGGAATTTCTTATTGACGATGAAACACAGAATTTGCATCGGAATTAAATACAAAAAAGTACAATGCCGACTTAAGTACAAGAAGACCGAATCTTCCCACTGTCTATGTTTTGAGCAACTCCATTGACACTAGTTATAGATTCCGATGCGTCACTTCAGGTTTACTGTATCCTTTGGACCTTCTTATCGACGATGAAACACAGAAATAGCATCGAAATTAAATACAAAAGGCACAATGCCGACTTAAGTACAAGAAGACTGACTCTTCTTACTTTCTATGTTTTGAACGATTCCTGTGTCACTAGTTATAGATTCCGATGCTTCACTTCAGGTTTACTGTATCCCTTGGACCTTCTTATTGACGATGAAACACAGAAATTGCATCGGAATTAAATACAAACGGCACAGTGCCGACTTAAGTACAAGAAGACTGACTCTTCCTACTGTCTATGTATTAACCATTCTTGTGACACTAGTTATGGATTCCGATGCATCACTTCAGGTTTACTGTATCCCTTGGTTCTTCTTATTGACGATGAAACACTGAAATTGCATCGGAATTAAATAGATAAGGCACAATGCCGACTTAAGTACAAGAAGACTGACTCTTCCGTGTCTATGTTTAGAACCATTCTTGTGACATTGATATAGATTACGATGCTTCACTTCAGGTTTACTGTATCCCTTGGACCTTCTTATTGACGACGAAACACAGATATTGCATCGGGATTAAATACAAAAGGCGCAATGCCGACTTAAGTACAAGAATACTGACTCTTCCAACTGTCTATGTTTTGAACCATTCCTGTGACACTAGTTATAGATTCCGATGCTTCACTTCAGGTTTTCTGTATCCCTCTGACACTCTTATAGACGATGAAACACAGAATTTGCATCGGAATTAAATACAAAACGCACAATGCCGACTTAAGTACAAGAAGACTCACTCTTCTTACTGTCTATGTTTTGAACCATTCCTGTGACACTAGTTATAGATTCCGATGCTTCATTCCAGGTTTACTGTATAACTTGGACCTTCTTATGGACGATGAAACACAGAAATTGTATCGGAATGAAATACAAAAGCACAATGCCGACTTAAGTACAAGAAGACGGATTCTTCTTGATGATTATGTTTTGAACCATTCCTGTGACACTAGTTATAGATTCCGATGCTTCACTTCAGGTTTACTGTATCCCTCTGACCTTCTTAATGACGATAAAACACAGAAATTGCATCGGAATTAAATACAAAAGGCACAATGCCGACTTTAGTACAAGAAGACTGACTCTTCTTACTGTCTATGTTTTGAACCAATCCTGTGACACTAGTTTTTTATTCCGATGCTTCACTTCAGGTTTACTGTATCCCTTAGACCATCTTATTGACGGTGAAACACAGAAATTGCATCGGAATTAACTAGAAAAGGCACAATGCCGACATAAGTGCAAGAAGACTGACTCTTCTTACTGACCATGATTTGAACACTTCCTGTGAGACCAGTTTTAGATTCCGATGCTACACTATATGTTTATTGAATCCCTTGGACCTTCTTTTTGACGATGAAACACAGAAATTGGATCGGAAATAAATACAAAAGGCACAATGCCGACTTAAGTACAAGAAGACTGACTCTTCTTACTGACTATGTTTTGAACCATTCCTGTGACACTAGTTGTAGTTTCCGATGCTACACTTTAGGTTTACTGTATCCCTCTGACCTTCTTATTGACGATGAAACACAGTAATTGCATCGGAATTAAATACAAAAGGCACAATGCCGACTCATGTACAAGAAGACTGACTCTTCTTACTGAATATGTTTTGATCCTTTCCTGTGACACTAGATATAGATTCTGATGCTGCACCTCAGGTTTATTGTATCCCTCTTACCTTCTTATTGACGACGAAACACTGAAATAGCATCGGAATTAAATAGAAAAGGCACAATGCCGTCATAAGTGCAAGAATACTGACTCTTCCAACTGTCTATGCTTTGAACCATTCCTGTGACACTAGTTATAGATTCCGATGATTCACTTCAGGTTTACTGTATCCCTCTGTCACTCTTATTGACGATGAAACACAGAAATTGAATCGGAATTAAATACTAAAGGCACAATGCCGACATAAGTACAAGAAGACTCACTCTTCTTACTGTCTATGATTTGAACCACTCCTGTGACACTAGTTATGGATTCCGAAGCTTCACTTCAGGTTTACTGTATCCTTTGAAATTTCTTATTGACGATGAAACACAGAATTTGCATCAGAATTAGATACAATAAAGTACAATTCCGACTTAAGTACAAGAAGACTGACTCTTCCTACTGTCTATGTTTTGAGCAACTCCATTGACACTAGTAATAGATTCAGATGCGTCACTTCAGGTGTACTGTATCCTTTGGACCCTCTTGTCGACCATGAAACACAGAAATAGCATCGGAATTAAATACAAAATGCACAATGCCGACTTAAGTACAAGAAGACTGACTCTTCTTACTTTCTATGTTTTGAACCATTCCTGTGTCACTAGTTATAGATTCCGATGCTTCACTTCATGTTTACAGTATCCCTTGGACTTCGTATTGACGACGAAACACAGAAATTGAATCGGGATGAAATACAAAAGGCACAATGCCGACTTAAGTACAAGAAGACTGACTCTTCCTACTGTCTATGTATTAACCATTCCTGTGACACTAGTTATAGATTCCGATGCTTCACTTCATGTTTACTGTATCCCTGTCACCTTATTGTTGACGATGAAACACAGAAATTGCATCGGAATCAAATACAAACGGCACAGTGCCGACTTAAGTACAAGAAGACTGACTCTTCTTACTGACTATGCTGTAAACATTTCCTTTGAGACCAGTTTTAGATTCCGATGCTTCACTAAATGTTTACTGTATCCCTTGGACCTTCTTATTGATGATGAAACACAGAAAGTGCATCGGAATTAAATACAAAAGGCACAATGCCGACATAAGTATAAGAAGACTGACTCTTCTTACTGACTATGATTTGAAAATTTCCTGTGAGACCAGTTTTAGATTCCGATGTTTCACTATATGTTTACTGTATCCCTTGGACCTTCTTATTGACGAAGATACACAAATATTGCATCGGAATTAAATACAAGAGGTACAATGCAGACTTAAGTACAAGAAGACTGACTCTTCCTACTGTCTATGTTTTAACCATTCCTGTGACACTAGTTATAGATTACGATGCTTCACTTCAGGTTTACTGTATCCCTCAGACCTTCTAATTGACGATTCAACACAGAAATTGCATCGGAATTAAATAGAAAATGCACAATGCCGACATAAGTACAAGAAGACTGAGTCTTCTTACTCTCTATGTTTTGAACCTTTCTGTGAGGCCGGTTTTAGATTCCGATGATTCACTTCAGGATTACTGTATGCCTTGGATCTTCTTATTGACGACGATACACAGAAAATGCATCGGAATTAAATAGAAAAGGCACAATGCCGACATAAGTACAAGAAGACTGACTCTTCTTACTGACTATGATTTGAACATTTCCTGTGAGACCAGTTTTAGATTCCGATGCTTCACTATGTGTTTACTGTATCCCTTGGACCTTCTTGTTGACGATGAAAGACAGAAATTGCATCGGAATTACATACAAAAGGCACAATGAAGCCTTAAATACAAGAAGACTGACTCTTCTTGCTGTGTATGTTTTGAACCATTCCTGTGACACTAGTTATAAATTCCGATGCTTCACTTCAGGTTTGCTGTATTCCTCTGACCTTCTTATTGACGGTGAAACACAGTAATGGCATCGGAATTAAATACAAAATGCACAATGTGGACTCATGTACAAGAAGACTGACTCTTCTTACAGTCTATGTTTTGAACCTTTCCTGTGACACTAGATACAGATTCCGATGCTTCACTTCAGGTTTACTGTATCCCTTGGACCTTCTTATTGTCGACGAAACACAGAAATTTCATCGGAAATAAATAGAAAAGGCACAATGCCGACTTAAGTACAAGAAGATTGACTCTTCCTACTGTCTATGTTTTGAGCAATTCCTGTGACACTAGTTATAGATTCCGATGCTTCCCTTCAGGTTTACTGTATCCCTCTGATATCCTTATTGCCGATGAAACACAGAAATTGCATCGGAATTAAATACAAACGGCACAGTGCCGACTTAAGTGCAAGAAGACTGACTCTTCTTACTGACTATGTTGTGAACATTTCCTATGAGACCAGTTTTAGATTCCGATTCTTCACTATATGTTTACTATAACCCTTGGACCTTCTTATTGATGATGAAACACAGAAGGTGCATCGGAATTAAATACAAAAGGCACAATGCCGACTTAAGTAAAAGAAGACTGACTCTTCTTACTGACTATGATTTGAACATTTCCAGTGAGACCAGTTTTAGATTCCGATGCTTCACTATATGTTTTCTGTATCCCTTGGACCTTCTTATTGACGAAGAAACACAGAAATTGCATCGGAATTATATAGAAAGGGCACAATGGTGACTTAAGTACAAGAAGACTGACTCTTCCGTGTTTATGTTTAGAACCATTCCTGTGACACTTGATATAGATACCGATGCTTCACTTCAGGTTTACTGTATCCCTTGGACCTTATTATTGACGACGAAACACAGAAATTGCATCGGAATTAAGTACAAAAGGCACAATGCAGACTTAAGTACAAGAAGACCGACTCTTCTTACTGTCTATGTTTTGAACCATTCTTGTGACACTAGTTATGGATTCCGATGCATCTCTTCAGGTTTACTGTATCCCTTGGACCTTCTTATTGACGACGAATCACAGAAATTGCATCGGAATTAATTACAAATGGCACAATGCCGACTTAAGTACAACAAGACTGACTCTTCTTGCTGTGTATTATTTGAAAAATTCCTGTGACACTAGTTATAGATTCCGATGCTTCACTTCAGGTTTACTGTATCCCTCTGACCTTCTTATTGACGACGAAACACAGAAATTGCATCGGAATAAAATAGAAAAGGCACAATGCCGACTTAAGTACAGGAAGACTGACTCTTCCTACTGTCATGTTTTGAACCATTCCTGTGACTCTAGTTATAGATTCCGATGCTTCACTTCAGGTTTACTGTATCCCTTGGACCTTCTTATTGACGATGAAACACAGAAATTGCATCGGAATTAAATACAAAAGGCACAATGCCGACTTAAGTACAAGAAGACTGACTCTTCTTACTGTCTATGCTTTGAACCTTTTCTCTGATACTAGTTACAGAATCTTATGCTTCACTTCAGTTTTACTGTATCCCTTGGACCTTCTCATTGACGACGAAACACAGAAATTGCATCGGGATTAAATACAAAAGGCACAATGCCGACTTAAGTACAAGAATCCTGACTCTTCCAACTGTCTATGTTTGAACCATTCCTGTGACAGTAGTTATAGATTCCGATGCTTCACTTCAGGTTTACTGTGTCCCTCTGACACTCGTATAGACCATGAAACACAGAAATTGCATCGGAATTAAATAAAAAAGGCACAATGCCGACTTAAGTAAAAGAAGACTCACTCTTCTTACAGTCTATGTTTTGAACCATTCCTGTGACACTAGTTATAGATTCCGAAGCTTCACTTCAGGTTTACTGTATCCCTTGGACCTTCGTATTGACGACGAAAGAAAGAAATTGCATCGGAATTAAATTGAAAAGGCACAATGCCGATATGTACAAGAAGACTGACTCTTCTTACTGACTATGATTTGAACTTATCCTGTGAGACCAGTTTTAGATTCCGATACTTCACTATATGTTTACTGTATCCCTTGGACCTTCTTTTTGACGATGAAACGCAGATATTGCATCGGAATTAAATACAAAAACCACAATGCCGACTTAAGTACAAGAATACTGAGTCTTCTTGCTGTGTATGTTTTGAACCATTCCTGTGACACTATTTATAGATTCCGATGCATCACATTAGGTTTACTGTATCCCTCTTACCTTCTTATTGACGACGAAACACTGAAATAGCATCGGAATTAAATAGATAAGGCACAATGCCTACTTAAGTACAAGATGACTGACTCTTCCTACTGTCTATGTTTTGAACCACTCCTGTGGCACTAGTAAGAGATTCCGATACTTCACTTCAGGTTTGCTGTATCCCTCAGACACTCTTATTGACGATGAAACACAGAAATTGCATCGGAATTAAATACAAAAGGCACAATGCCGACTTAAGTACAAGAAGACTCACTCTTCTTACTGTCTATGTTTTGAAAAATTCCTGTGACACTAGTTATAGATTCCGAAGCTTCACTTCAGGTTTACTGTATCCTTTGGACCTTCTTATTGACAATGAAACACAGAATTTGCATCGGAATTAAATGCGAAAGGTACAAAGCCGACTAAAGTACAAGAAGACTGACTCTTCCTACTGTCTATGGTTTGAGCAATTCCATTGACACTAGTTATAGTTTCCGATGCTTCACTTCACGTTTACTGTATACTTTGGACCTGCTTATCGACGATGAAATACAGATATAGCATATCAATTAAATACAAAAGGCACAATGCCGACTTAAGTACAAGAAGACTGACTCTTCTTACTGTCTGTGTTTTGAACCATTCCTGTGTCACTAGTTATAGATACCGATGCTTCACTTCAGGTTTACTGTATCCCTAGGACCTTCTTATTGACGACGAAACACAGAAATTGAATCGGGATTAAATACAAAAGGCACAATGCCGACTTAAGTACAAGAAGACTGACTCTTCCTACTGTCTATGTTTTGAACCATTCCTGTGACACTAGTTACGGATTCCGATGCATCACTTCAGGTTTACTGCATCCCTTGGACCTTCTTATTGACGATGAAACACAGAAATTGCATCGGAATTAAATACAAAAGGCACAATGCCGACTTAGGTGCAACAAGACTGACTCTTCTTGCTGTGTATGCTTTGAACCATTCCTGTGACACTAGTTATAGATTCCGATGCTTCACTTCAGGTTTACTGTATCCCTCTGACCTTCTTATTGACGACGAAACAAAGAAATTGCATCGGAATAAAATTAGAAAAGGCACAATGCCGTCTTAAGTACAGGAAGACTGACTCTTCCTACTGTCATGTTTTGAACAATTCCTGTGAATCTAGTTATAGATTCCGATGCTTCACTTCAGGTTTACAGTATCCCTTGGACCTTCTTATTGACGATGAAACACAGATATTGCATCGGAATTAAATACAAAAGGCACAATGCCGACTTAAGTACAAGAAGACTGACTCCTCCTACTGTCTATGTTTTGAGCAATTCCATTGACACCAGTTATAGATTCCGATGCTTCACTTCAGGTTTACTATATCCATTGGACCTTCTTTTCGACGATGAAACACAGAAATAGAATCGCAATTACATACAAAAGGCACAATGCCGACTTAAGTACAAGAAGACTGACTCTTCTCACTGTCTATGTTTTGAACCATTCCTGTGACACTAGGTATAGATTCCGATGCTACACTTGTGGTTTACTGTATCGCTTGGACCTTCTTATTGACGACGGAACACAGAAATTTAATCGGGATTACATTCAAAAGTCAGAATGCCGACTTAAGTACAAGAAGACTGACTTTTCCTACTGTCTATGCTTTAACCATTCCTGTGTCACTAGTTATAGATTCCGAAACTTCACTTCAGGTTTACTGTATCCCTCCGACCTTCTTATTGACGATGAATAACAGAAATTGCATCGGAATCAAATACTAAATGCACAATGCCGACTCAAATACAAGGTGACTGGCTCTTCTTACTCTCTATGTTTTGAACCTTTCCTGTGAGACCGGTTTTAGATTCAGATGCTTCACTTCAGGATTACTGTATCCCTTGGACCTCCTTATTGACGACGAAGCACAGAAATTGCATCGGAATTAAATAGAAAAGGCACAATGCCGACATAAGTACAAGAAGACTGACTCTTCTTACTGACTATGATTTGAACATTTCCTGTGAGACCAGTTTTTGATTCCGATGATTCACTATATGTTTACTGTATCCCTTGGACCTTCTTGTTGACGATGAAACACAGAAATTGCATCGGAATTACATACAAAAGGCACAATGAGGCCTTAAGTACAAGAAGACTGACTCTTCTTGCTGTGTATGTTTGGAACCATTCCTGTGACACTAGTTATAGATTCCGATGCTTCACTTCAGGTTTACTGTATTCCTCTGAGCTTCTTTTTGACGATGAAACACAGTAATGGCATCGGAATTAAATACAAATTGCACAATGCGGACTCATGTACAAGAAGACTGACTCTTCTTACTGTCAATATTTTGAAATTTTCCTGTGACACTAGATACAGATTCCGATGCTTCACTTCAGGTTTACTGTATCCCTTGGACCTTCTTATTGACGACGAAACACAGAAATTGCATCGGAATTAAATACAAACATCACAGTGCCGACTTAAGTAAAAGTAGACTGACTCTTCTTACTGACTATGTTGTGAACATTTCCTATGAGACCAGTTTTAGATTACGATGCTTCACTGTATGTTTACTATATCCGTTGGACCTTCTTATTGATGATCAAACATAGAAAGTGCATCGGATTTAAATACAAAAGGCACAATGCCGACTTAAGTATAAGGAGACTGACCCTTCTTACTGTCTATGTTTTGAACCATTACTGTGACACTAGTTATAGATTCCGATCCTTCACTTCAGGTTAACTGTATCGCTTGGACCTTGTTATTGACGATGAAACACAGAAATTGCATCGGAATTAAATATGAAAGGCACAATGCCGACTTAAGTACAACAAGACTGACTCATCTTGTTGTGTATGTATTGAACCATTCCTGTGACACTAGTTTTAGATTCCGATGCTTCACTTCAGGTTTACTGTTTCCCTCTGACCTTCTTATTGACGACGAAACACAGAATTTGCATCGGAATTAATTGCAAAAGGTACAAAGCCGACTAAAGTACAAGAAGACTGACTCTTCCTACTGTCTATGGTTTGAGCAATTCCATTGACACTAGTTATAGTTTCCGATGCTTCACTTCACGTTTACTGTATACTTTGGACCTGCTTATCGACGATGAAATACAGATATAGCATATCAATTAAATACAAAAGGCACAATGAAGCCTTAAGTACAAGAAGACTGACTCTTCTTGCTGTGTATGTTTTGAACCATTCCTGTGACACTAGTTATAGATTCCGATGCTACACTTCAGGTTTGCTGTATTCCTCTGACCTTCTTATTGACGGTGAAACACAGTAATGGCATCGGAATGAAATACAAAATGCACAATGCGGACTCATGTACAAGAAGATTGATTCTTCTTACTGTCTATGTTTTGAACCTTTCCTGTGACACTAGATACAGATTCCGATGCTTCACTTCAGGTTTACTGTATCCCTTGGACCTTCTTATTGTCGACGAAACACAGAAATTTCATCGGAAATAAATAGAAAAGGCACAATGCCGACTTAAGTATAAGAAGAGTGACTCTTCCTACTGTCTATGTTTTGAGCAATTCCTGTGACACTAGTTATAGATTCCGATGCTTCCCTTCAGGTTTACTGTATCCCTCTGACATTCTTATTGACGATGAAACACAGAAATTGCATCGGAATTAAATACAAACGGCACAGTGCCGACTTAAGTGCAAGAAGACTGACTCTTCTTACTGACTATGTTGTGAACATTTCCTATGAGACCAGTTTTATATTCCGATTCTTCACTATATGTTTACTATAACCTTGGACCTTCTTATTGATGATGAAACACAGAAAGTGCATCGGAATTAAATACAAAAGGCACAATGCCGACTTAAGTAAAAGAAGACTGACTCTTCTTACTGACTATGATTTGAACATTTCCTGTGAGACCAGTTTTAGATTACGATGTTTCACTATATGTTTTCTGTATCCCTTGGACCTTCTTATTGACGAAGAAACACAGAAAATGCATCGGAATTAAATACAAAAGGCACAATGCCGACTTAAGTACAAGAAGACTGACTCTTCTTACTGTCTATGTTTTGAACCATTACTGTGACACTAGTTATAGATTCCGATGCTTCACCTCAGGTTTACTGTATACCTTGGACCTTGTTATTGACGATGAAACACAGAAATTGCATCGGAATTAAACACAAAAGGCACAATGCCGACCTAACTACAACAAGACTGACTCTTCTTGCTGTGTATGTTTTGAACCATTCCTATGACTCAAGTTTTAGATTCCGATGCTTCTCTTCAGGTTTACTGTATCCCTCTGACCTTCTTATTGACGACGAAACACAGAAGTTGCATCGGAGGTAAATAGAATAGGCACAATGCCGACATTAGTACAAGAAGACTGACTTTTCTTACTGACTATGTTGTAAACATTTCCTGTGAGACCAGTTTTAGATTACGATGCTTCACTATATGTTTTCTGTATCCCTTGGACCTTCTTATTGACGAAGAAACACAGAAATTGCATCGGAATTAAATACAAAAGGCACAATGCCGACTTAAGTACAGGAAGACTGACTCTTCCTACTGTCTATGTTTTGAACCTTTTCTCTGATACTAGTTACAGATTCCGATGCTTCACTTCAGGTTTAATGTATCCCTTGGACCTTCTTATTGACGACGAAACAAAGAAATATCATCGGAATTATATACAAAGGGTACAATGGTGACTTAAGTACAAGAAGACTGACTCTTCCGTGTTTATGTTTAGAACCATTCCTGTGACACTTGATATAGATTCCGATGCTTCACTTCAGGTTTACTGTATCCCTTGGACCTTATTATTGACGACGAAACACAGAAATTGCATCGGAATTAAGTACAAAAGGCACAATGCAGACTTAAGTACAAGAAGACTGACTCTTCTTACTGTCTATGTTTTGAACCATTCTTGTGACACTAGTTATGGATTCCGATGCATCACTTCAGGTTTACTGTATCCCTTGGACTTTCTTATTGACGAAGAAACACAGAAATTGCATCGGAATTAAATACAAAGGCACAATGCCAACTTAAGTACAACAAGACTGACTCTTCTTGCTGTGTATTATTTGAACCATTCCTGTGACACTAGTTATAGATTCCGATGCTTCACTTCAGGTTTACTGTATCCCTCTGACCTTCTTATTGACGACGAAACACAGAAATTGCATCGGAATAAAATAGAAAAGGCACAATGCCGACTTAAGTACAGGAAGACTGACTCTTCCTACTGTCATGATTTGAACCATTCCTGTGACTCTAGTTATAGATTCCGATGCTTCACTTCAGGTTTACTGTATCCCTTGGACCTTCTTATTGACGATGAAACACAGAAATTGCATCGGAATTAAATACAAAAGGCACAATGCCGACTGAAGTACAAGAAGACTGACTCTTCTTACTGTCTATTTTTTGAACCTTTTCTCTGATACTAGTTACAGATTCTTATGCTTCACTTCAGGTTTACTGTATCCCTTGTACCTTCTTATTGTTGACGAAACAAAGAAATAGCATCGGAATTAAATAGAAAAGGCACAATGCCGACTTAAGTACAAGAAGACTGACTCTTCCGTGTCTATGTTTAGAACCATTCCTGTGACACTTGATATAGATTCCGATGCTTAACTTCAGGTTTACTGTATCCCTTGGACCTTCTTATCGGCGACGAAACACAGAAATTGCATCGGGATTAAATACAAAAGGCACAACGCCGACTTAAGTACAAGAATACTGACTCTTCCAACTGTCTATGTTTGAACCATTCCTGTGACACTAGTTATAGATTCCGATGCTTCACTTCAGGTTTACTGTATCCCTCTGACAATCGTATAGACGATGAAACACAGATATTGCATTGGAATTAAATACAAAAGGCGCAATGCCTCTATGTTTTGAACCATTCCTGTGACACTAGTTATAGATTCCGAAGCTCCACTTCAGGTTTACTGTATCCTTTGGACCTTCTTATCGACGATGAAACACAGAAATAACATCGCAATTAAATACAAAAGGCACAATGCCGACTTAAGTACGAGAGGACTGACTCTTCTTACTGTCTATGATTTGAACCATTCCTATGACACTAGTTATAGATTCCGATGCTTCACTTCAGGTTTACTGTATTCCTCTGACCTTCTTATTGACGATGAAACACAGTAATGGCATCGGAATTAAATACAAAATGCACATTGCGGACTCATGTACAAGAAGACTGACTCTTCTTACTGTTTATGCTTTGAACCTTTCCTGTGACACTACATACAGATTCCGAAGCTTCACTTCGGGTTTACTGTATCCCTTGGACCTTGTTATTGACGACGAAACACAGAAATTTCATCGGAAATAAATAGAAAAGCACAATGGTGACTTAAGTACAAGAAAACTGACTCTTCCGTGTTTATGTTTAGAACCATTCCTGTGACACTTGATATAGATTCCGATGCTTCACTTCAGGTTTACTGCATCCCTTGGACCTTCTTATTGACGACGAAACACAGAAATTGCATCGGGATTAATTACAAAAGGCACAATGCCGACTTAAGTACAAGAAGACTGACTCTTCCTACTGTCTATGTCTTAACCATTCCTGTGATACAAGTTATAGATTCCGATGCTTCACTTCAGGTTTACTATATCCCTCTGACCTTCTTATTGACGATGAAACACAGAAATTGCATCGGAATTAAATACAAAAGGCAGAATGCTGACTCAAATACAAGATGACTGGTTCTTCTTACTTGCTATGTTTTGAACCTTTCCTGTGAGACCGGTGTTAGATTCCGATGCTTCACTTCAGGTTTACTGTATCCCTTGGACCTTCGTATTGACGACGAAACAAAGAAATTGCATCGGAATTAAATTGAAAAGGCACAATGCCGATATGTACAAGAAGACTGACTCTTCTTACTGACTATGATTTGAACTTATCCTGTGAGACCAGTTTTAGATTCCGATACTTCACTATATGTTTACTGTATCTCTTGGATCATCTTTTTGACGATGAAACACAGATATTGCATCGGAATTAAATACAAAAAGCACAATGCCGACTTAAGTACAAGAATACTGACTCTTCTTGCTGTGTATGTTTTGAACCATTCCTGTGACACTATTTATAGATTCCGATGCTTCACATCAGGTATACTGTATCCCTCTTACCTTCTTATTGGCGCCGAAACACTGAAATAGCATCGGAATTACATAGATAAGGCACAATGCCGACTTAAGTACAAGAAGACTGACTCTTCCAACTGTCTATGGTTTGAACCACTCCTGTGGCACTAGTTAGAGATTCCGATACTTCACTTCAGGTTTACTGTATCCCTCTGACACTCTTATTGACGATGAAACACAGAAATTGCATCGGAATTGAATACAAAAGCCAGAATGCCGACTTAAGTACAAGAAGACTCACTCTTCTTACTGTCTATGTTTTGAACCAACCTTGTGACACTAGTTATAGATTCCGAAGCTTCACTTCAGGTTTACTGTATCCTTTGGACCTTCTTATTGACGATGAAACACAGAACTTGAATCGGAATTAAACGCAAAAGGTACAAAGCCGACTAAAGTACAAGAAGACTGACTCTTCCTACTGTCTATGGTTTGAGCAATTCCATTGACACTAGTTATAGTTTCCGATGCTTCACTTCACGTTTACTGTATACTTTGGACCTGCTTATCGACGATGAAATACAGATATAGCATATCAATTAAATACAAAAGGCACAATGCCGACTTAAGTACAAGAAGACTGACTCTTCTTACTGTCTGTGTTTTGAACCATTCCTGTGTCACTAGTTATAGATACCGATGCTTCACTTCAGGTTTACTGTATCCCTAGGACCTTCTTATTGACGGCGAAACACAGAAATTGAATCGGGATTAAATACAAAAGGCACAGTGCCGACTTAAGTACAAGAAGACTGACTCTTCCTACTGTCTATGTATTAACCATTCCTGTGACACTAGTTATAGATTCCGATGCTTCACTTCAGGTTTACTGTATCCCTCTGACCTTCTTATTGACGATGAAACACAGAAATTGCATCGGAATGAAATACAAAAGATACAATTGCCGTCTCAAGTACAAGATGACTGGCTCTTCTTACTCTCTATGCTTTGCACCTTTCCTGTGAGACCGGTTTTAGATTCCGATGCTTCAGTTCAGTATTACTGTATCCCTTGGACCTTGTTATTGACGATGAAACACAGAAATTGCATCGGAATTAAATACAAAAGGCACAATGACGATTTGAGTACAAGAGGACTGACTCTTCCTACTGTCTATGCTTTGAACCATTCCTGTGACACTAGTTACGGATTCCGATGCATCACTTCAGGTTTACTGTATCCCTTGGACCTTCTTATTGACGATGAAACACAGAAATTGCATCGGAATTAAATACAAAAGGCACAATGCCGAGTTAAGTACAACAAGACTGACTCTTCTTGCTGAGTATGTTTTGAACCATTCCTGTGACACTAGTTATAGATTCCGATGCTTCACTTCAGGTTTACTGTATCCCTCTGACTTTCTTATTGACGACGAAACAAAGAAATTGCATCGGAATAAAAATAGAAAAGGCACAATGCCGACTTAAGTACAGGAAGACTGACTCTTCCTACTGTCATGTTTTGAACAATTCCTGTGAATCTAGTTATAGATTCCAATGCTTCACTTCAGGTTTACTGTATCCCTTGGACCTTCTTATTGACGATGAAACACAGATATTGCATGGGAATTAAATACAAAAGGCACAATGCCGACTTAAGTACAAGAACACTGACTCTTCTTACTGTCTATGTTTTGAACCTTTTCGCTGATACTAGTTACAGATTCCGATGCTTCACTACAGGTTTACTGTATCCCTTGGACCTTATTATTGACGACGAAACAAAGAAATAGCATCGGAATTAAATAGAAAAGGCACAATGTCGACTTAAGTACAAGAAGACAGACTCTTCCAACTGTCTATGTTTTGAACCATTCCTGTGACACTAGGTATAGATTCCGATGCTCCACTTGTGGTTTACTGTATTGCCTGGACCTTCTTATTGACGACGGAATACAGATATTGAATCGGGATTAAATAGAAAAGGCACAATGCCGACTTAAGTACAAGAAGACTGACTCATCCTACTGTCTATGTTTTAACCATTCCTGTGACAATAGTTATAGATTAGGATGCTTCACTTCAGGTTTACTGTATCCCTCTGACACTCTTATAGACGATGAAACACAGAAATTGCATCGGAATTAAATACAAAAGGCACAATGCCGACTTAAGTACAAGAAGACTCCCTCTTGTTACTGTCTATGCTTTGAACCATTCCTGTGACACTAGGTATAGATTCCGAAGCTTCACTTCAGGTTTAATGTATCCTTTGGACCTTCTTATTGACGATGAAACACGGAATTTGCATCGGAATTAAATACAAAAGGAACAATGCCGACTTAAGTACAAGAAGACTGACTCCTCCTACTGTCTATGTTTTGAGCAATTCCATTGACACTAGTTATAGATTCCGATGCTTCACTTCACGTTTACTGTATCCATTGGACCTTCTTTTCGACGATGAAACACAGAAATAGCATCGCAATTACATACAAAAGGCACAATGCCGACTTAAGTACAAGAAGACTGACTCTTCTCACTGTCTATGTTTTGAACCAGTCCTGTGACACTAGGTATAGATTCCGATGCTCCACTTGTGGTTTACTGTATTGCCTGGACCTTCTTATTGACGACGGAATACAGAAATTGAATCGGGATTAAATAGAAAAGGCACAATGCCGACTTAAGTACAAGAAGACTGACTCATCCTACTGTCTATGTTTTAACCATTCCTGTGACAATAGTTATAGATTCCGATGCTTCACTTCAGGTTTACTGTATCCCTCCGACCTTCTTATTGACGATGAAACACAGAAATTGCATCGGAATTAAATACAAAATGCACAATGCCGACTGAAATACAAGGTGACTGGCTCTTCTTACTCTCTATGTTTTGAACCTTTCCTGTGAGACCGGTTTTAGATTCCGATGCTTCACTTCAGGATTACTGTATCCCTTGGACCTCCTTATTGACGACGAAACATAGAAATTGCATCGGAATTAAATAGAAAAGGCACAATGCCGACATAAGTACAAGAAGACTGACTCTTCTTACTGACTATAATTTGAACATTTCCTGTGAGACCAGTATTAGATTCCGATGCTTCACTATATGTTTACTGTATCCCTTGGACCTTCTTGTTGACGATGGAACACAGAAATTGCATCGGAATTACATACAAAAGGCACAATGAGGGCTTAAGTACAAGAAGACTGACTCTTCTTGCTGTGTATGTTTGGAACCATTCCTGTGACACTAGTTATAGATTCCGATGCTTCACTTCAGGTTTACTGTATTCCTCTGAGCTTCTTTTTGACGATGAAACACAGTAATGGCATCGGAATTAAATACAAATTGCACAATGGGGACTCATGTACAAGAAGACTGACTCTTCTTACTGTCTATGGTTTGAAATTTTCCTGTGACACTAGATACAGATTCCGATGCTTCACTTCAGGTTTACTGTATGCCTTGGACCTTCTTATTGACGTCGAAACACAGAAATTGCATCGGAATTAAATACAAACGGCACAGTGCCGACTTAAGTACAAGAAGACTGACTCTTCTTACTGTCTATGTTGTGAACATTTCCTATGAGACCAGTTTTAGATTACGATGCTTCACTATATGTTTACTATATCCCTTGGACCTTCTTAGTGATGATGAAACACAGAAAGTGCATCGGATTTAAATACAAAAGGCACAATGCCGACTTAAGTATAAGAAGACTGACTCTTCTTACTGACTATGATTTGAACATTTCCTGTGAGACCAATTTCAGATTCCGATGCTTCACTATATGTTTACTCTATCCCTTGGACCTTCTTATTGGCGAAGAAACACAGAAATTGCATCGGAATTAAATGCAAAAGGCACAATGCCGACTTAAGTACAAGAAGACTGACCCTTCTTACTGTCTATGTTTTGAACCATTACTGTGACACTAGTTATGGATTCCGATCCTTCACTTCAGGTTAACTGTATCGCTTGGACCTTGTTATTGACGATGAAACACAGATATTGCATCGGAATTAAATATGAAAGGCACAATGCCGACTTAAGTACAACAAGACTGACTCTTCTTGCTGTGTATGTATTGAACCTTTCCTGTGACACTAGTTTTAGATTCCGATGCTTCACTTCAGGTTTACTGTATCCCTCTGACCTTCTTATTGACGACGAAACACAGAAATTGCATCGTAATTAAATAGAAAAGGCACAATGCCGACTTAAGTACAGGAAGACTGATTCTTCCTACTGTCTATGCTTTGAGCCTTTTCTCTGATACTAGTTACAGATTCCGATGCTTCACTTCAGGTTTACTGTATCCTTTGGACCTTCTTACTGACGACGAAACAAAGAAATAGCATCGGAATTAAATAGAAAAGGCACAATGGTGACTTAAGTACAAGAAGACTGACTCTTCCGTGTTTATGTTTAGAACCATTCCTGTGACACTTGATTTAGATTCCGATGCTTCACTTCAGGTTTACTGTATCTCTCTGACCATCTTTTTGACGATGAAACACAGAAATTGCATCGGAATTAAATACAAAAGGCACAATGCTGACTCAAATACAAGATGACTGGCTCTTCTTACTTGTGACCGGTTTTAGATTCCGATGCTTCACTTCAGGTTTTCTGTATCCCTTAGACCTTCTTTTTGACGATGAAACACAGTAATTGCATCGGAATTAAATACTAAAGGCACAATGCCGACTTAAGTACAAGAAGGCTGACTCTTCTTGCTGTGTATGTTTGGAACCATTCCTGTGACACTATTTATAGATTCCGATGCTTCACATCAGGTTTACTGTATCCCTCTGACCTTCTTATTGACGATGAAACAGAGTAATTGCATCGGAATTAAATACAAAAGGCACAATGCCGACTCATGTATAAGAAGACTGACTCTTCTTACTATCTATGTTTTGAACCATTCCTGTGACACTATATATAGATTCCGTTGCTTCACTTCAGGTTTATTGTATCCCTCTTACCTGCTTATTGACGACGAAACAGTGAAATAGCATCGGAATTAAATAGAAAAGGCACAATGCCGACTTAAGTACAAGAAGACTGACTCTTCCAACTGTCTATGTTTTGAACCATTCCTGTGGCACTAGTTAGAGATTCCGATGCTTCACTTCAGGTTTACTGTATCCCTCTGACACTCTTATTGACGATGAAACACAGATATTGCATCGGAATTAAATACATAAGGTACAATGCCGACTAAAGTAAAAGAAGACTGACTCTTCGTACTGTCTATGTTTTGAGCAATTCCATTGACACTAGTTATAGATTCCGATGCTTCATTTCAGGTTTACTGTATCCTTTGGACGTTCTTATCGACGATGAAACAAAGATATAGCATCGCAATTAAATACAAAAGACACAATGACGACTTAAGTACAAGAAGAATGACTCTTCTTACTGTCTATGATTTGAACCATTCCTGTGGCACTACTTATAGATTACGATGCTTCACTTCAGGTTTACTGTATCCCTCTGACCTTCTTGTTGACGATGAAACACAGAAATTGCATCGGAATTAAATACAAAAGGCACAATGCCGTCTCAAATACAAGATGACCGGCTCTTCTTACTCTTTATGTTTTGAACCTTTCCTGTGAGACCGGTTTTAGATTCCGATGCTTCACTTCAGGATTACTGTATCCCTTGGACCTCCTTATTGACGACGAAACACAGAAATTGCATCGGAAGTAAATACAAAAGGCACAATGCAGACTTAAGTACAAGAAGACTGACCCTTCTTACTGTCTATGTTTTGAACCATTTCTGTGACACTTGTTATAGATTCCGATGCTTCACTTCAGGTTTACTGTATCCCTTGGACCTTGTTATTGACGATGAAACACAGAAATTGCATCGGAATTATATACAAAAGGCACAATGCCGACTTACGTACAAGAGGACTGACTCTTCCTACTGTCTATGTTTTGAACCATTCCTGTGACACTAGTTACGGATTCCGATGCATCACTTCAGGTTTACTGTATCCCTTGGACCTTCTTATTGACGATGAAACACAGAAATTGCATCGGAATTAAATACAAAAGGCACAATGCCGACTTAAGTACAACAAGACTGACTCCTCTTGCTGTGTATGTTTTGAACCATTCCTGTGACACTAGTTATAGATTCCGATGCTTCACTTCAGGTTTACTGTATCCCTCTGACTTTCTTATTGACGACGAAACAAAGAAATTGCATCGGAATAAAAATAGAAAAGGCACAATGCCGACTTAATTACAGGAAGACTGACTCTTCCTAGTGTCATGTTTTGAACAATTCCTGTGAATCTAGTTATAGATTCCGATGCTTCACTTCAGGTTTACTGTATCCCTTGGACCTTCTTATTGACGATGAAACACAGATATGGCATCGGAATTAAATACAAAAGGCACAATGCCGACTTAAGTACAAGAAGACTGACTCTTCTTACTGTCTATGTTTTGAACATTTCGCTGATACTAGTTACAGATTCCGATGCTTCACTTCAGGTTTACTGTATCCCTTGGACCTTCTTATTGACGACGAAACAAAGAAATAGCATCGGAATTAAATAGAAAAGGCACAATGTCGACTTAAGTACAAGAAGACTGACTCTTCCAACTGTCTATGCTTTGAACCATTCCTGTGACACTACTTATAGATTTCGATGTTTCACTTCAGGTTTACTGTATCCCTCTGACACTCTTATAGACGATGAAACACAGAAATTGCATCGGAATTAAATACAAAAGCACAATGCCGACTTAAGTACAAGAAGACTCCCTCTTGTTACTGTCTATGCTTTGAACCATTCCTGTGACACTAGTTATAGATTCCGATGCTTAACTTCAGGTTTACTGTATCCTTTGGACCTTCTTATTGACGATGAAACACGGAATTTGCATCGGAATTAAATACAAAATGCACAATGCCGACTCAAATACAAGGTGACTGGCTCTTCTTACTCTCTATGCTTTGAACCTTTCCTGTGAGACCGGTTTTAGATTCCGATGCTTCACTTCAGGATTACTGTATCCCTTGGACCTCCTTATTGACGACGAAACACAGAAATTGCATCGGAATTAAATAGAAAAGGCACAATGCCGACATAAGTACAAGAAGACTGACTCTTCTTACTGACTATGATTTGAACATTTCCTGTGAGACCAGTTTTAGATTCCGATGCTTCACTATATGTTTACTGTATCCCTTGGACCTTCTTGTTGACGATGGAACACAGAAATTGCATCGAAATTACATACAAAAGGCACAATGAGGGCTTAAGTACAAGAAGACTGACTCTACTTGCTGTGTATGTTTGGAACCATTCCTGTGACACTAGTTATAGATTCCGATGCTTCACTTCAGGTTTACTGTATTCCTCTGAGCTTCTTTTTGACGATGAAACACAGTAATGGCATCGGAAATAAATACAAATTGCACAATGCGGACTCATGTACAAGAAGACTGACTCTTCTTACTGTCTATGGTTTGAAATTTTCCTGTGACACTAGATACAGATTCCGATGCTTCACTTCAGGTTTACTGTGTGCCTTGGACATTCTTATTGACATCGAAACACAGAAATTGCATCGGAATTAAATACAAACGGCACAATGCCGACTTAAGTACAAGAAGACTGACTCTTCTTACTGTCTATGTTGTGAACATTTCCTATGAGACCAGTTTTAGATTACGATGCTTCACTATATGTTTACTATATCCCTTGGAGCTTCTTAGTGATGATGAAACACAGAAAGTGCATCGGATTTAAATACAAAAGGCACAATGCCGACTTAAGTACAAGAAGACTGACTCTTCCAACTGTCTATGTTTTGAACCATTACTGTGACACTAGTTACAGATTCCGATCCTTCACTACAGGTTAACTGTATCGCTTGGACCTTGTTATTGACGATGAAACACAGATATTGCATCGGAATTAAATATGAAAGGCACAATGCCGACTTAAGTACAACAAGACTGACTCTTCTTGCTGTGTATGTATTGAACCATTCCTGTGACACTAGTTTTAGATTCCGATGCTTCACTTCAGGTTTACTGTATCCCTCTGACCTTCTTATTGACGACGAAACACAGAAATTGCATCGTAATTAATTAGAAAAGGCACAATGCCGACTTAAGTACAGGAAGACTGATTCTTCCTACTGTCTATGCTTTGAGCCCTTTCTCTGATACTAGTTACAGATTCCGATGCTTCACTTCAGGTTTACTGTATCCCTTGCACCTTCTTACTGACGACGAAACAAAGAAATAGCATCGGAATTAAATAGAAAAGGCACAATGGTGACTTAAGTACAAGAAGACTGACTCTTCCGTGTTTATGTTTAGAACCATTCCTGTGACACTTGATTTAGATTCCGATGCTTCACTTCAGGTTTACTGTATCCCTCTGACCATCTTTTTGACGATGAAACACAGAAATTGCATCGGAATTAAATACAAAAGGCACAATGCTGACCCAAATACAAGATGACTGGCTCTTCTTACTTGCTATGTTTTGAACCATTCCTGTGTGACCGGTTTTAGATTCCGATGCTTCACTTCAGGTTTTCTATATCCCTTAGACCTTGTTTTTGACGATGAAACACAGTAATTGCATCGGAATTAAATACTAAAGGCACAATGCCGACTTAAGTACAAGAAGACTGACTCTTCTTGCTGTGTATGTTTGGAACCATTCCTGTGACACTATTTATAGATTCCGATGCTTCACATCAGGTATACTGTATCCCTCTGACGTTCTTATTGACGATGAAACACAGTAATTGCATCGGAATTAAATACAAAAGGCACAATGCCGACTCATGTATAAGAAGACTGACTCTTCTTACTGTCTATGTTTTGAACCATTCCTGTGACACTATATATAGATTCCGTTGCTTCACTTCAGGTTTATTGTATCCCTCTTACCTTCTTATTGACGACGAAACACTGAAATAGCATCGGAATTAAATAGAAAAAGCACAATGCCGACTTAAGTACAAGAAGACTGACTCTTCCAACTGTCTATGTTTTGAACCATTCCTGTGGCACTAGTTAGAGATTCCGATGCTTCACTTCAGGTTTACTGTATCCCTCTGACACTCTTATTGACGATGAAACACAGAAATTGCTTCGGAATTAAATACAAAAGGCACAATGCCGACTTAAGTACACGATGACTCACTCTTCTTACTGTCTATGTTTTGAACCTTTCCTGTGACACTACTTATAGATTACGATGCTTCACTTCAGGTTTACTGTATCCCTTGGACCTTCCTATTGACGACGAAACACAGAAATTGAATCGGGATTAAATACAAAAGGCACAATGCCGAATAAAGTACAAGAAGACTGACTCTTCCTACTGTCTATGTTTTAACCATTCCTGTGACACTAGTTATAGATTCCGATGCTTCACTTCAGGTTTACTGTATCCCTCTGACCTTCTTGTTGAGGATGAAACACAGAAATTGCATCGGAATTAAATACAAAAGGCACAATGCCGACTCAAATACAAGATGACCGGCTCTTATTACTCTTTATGTTTTGAACCTTTCCTGTGATACCGGTTTTAGATTCCGATGCTTCACTTCAGGATTACTGTATCCCTTGGACCTCCTTATTGACGACGAAACACAGAAATTGCAACGGAAGTAAATAGAAAAGCCACAATGTCGAAAGTACAAGAAGACTGACTCTTCCAACTGTCTATGTTTGAACCATTCCTGTGACACTTGTTATAGATTTCTATGTTTCACCTCAGGTTTACTGTATCCCTCTGACACTCTTATAGACGATGAAACACAGAAATTGCATCGGAATTAAATACAAAAGGCACAATCCCGACTTAAGTACAAGAAGACTCCCTCTTGTTACTGTCTATGTTTTGAACCATTCCTGTGACACTAGTTATAGATTCCGATGCTTAACTTCAAGTTTACTGTAACCCTCTGACTTTCTTATTGACGATGAAACACAGAAATTGCATCGGAATTAAATGCAAACGGCACAGTGCCGACTTAAGTACTAGAAGACTGACTCTTCTTACTGACTATGTTGTAAACATTTCCCGTGAGACCAATTTTAGATTCCGATGCTTCACTAAATGTTTACTGTATCCCGTGGACCTTCTTATTGATGATGAAACACAGAAATTGCATCGGAATTAAATAGAAAAGGCACAATGCCGACATAAGTACAAGAAGACTGACTCTTCTTACTGACTATGATTTGAACATTTCCTGTGAGACCAGTTTTAGATTCCGATGCTTCACTATATGTTTACTGTATCCCTCTGACACTCTTATTGACGATGAAACACAGAAATTGCATCGGAATTAAATAGAAAAGGCACAATGCCGACTTAAGTACACGATGACTCACTCTTCTTACTGTCTATGTTTTGAACCATTCCTGTGACACTAGTTATAGATGCCGAAGCTTCACTTCAGGTTTACTGTATCCTTTGGACCTTTTTCTTGACGATGAAACACAGAATTTGCATCGGAATTATATACAAAAGGTACAATGCCGACTAAAGTAAAAGAAGACTGACTCTTCGTACTGTCTATGTTTTGAGCAATTCCATTGACACTAGTTATAGATTCCGATGCTTCATTTCAGGTTTACTGTATCCTTTGGACGTTCTTATCGACGATGAAACACAGATATAGCATCGCAACTAAATACAAAAGACACAATGCCGACTTAAGTACAAGAAGAATGACTCTTCTTACTGTCTATGTTTTGAACCATTCCTGTGACACTACTTATAGATTACGATGCTTCACTTCAGGTTTACTGTATCCCTTGGACCTTCCTATTGACGACGAAACACAGAAATTGAATCGGGATTAAATACAAAAGGCACAATGCCGAATAAAGTACAAGAAGACTGACTCTTCCTACTGTCTATGTTTTAACCATTCCTGTGACACTAGTTATAGATTCCGATGCTTAACTTCAAGTTTACTGTAACCCTCTGACTTTCTTATTGACGATGAAACACAGAAATTGCATCGGAATTAAATACAAACGGCACAGTGCCGACTTAAGTACTAGAAGACTGACTCTTCTTACTGACTATGTTGTAAACATTTCCCGTGAGACCAATTTTAGATTCCGATGCTTCACTAAATGTTTACTGTATCCCTTGGACCTTCTTATTGATGATGAAACACAGAAAGTGCATCGGAATTAAATACAAAAGGCACAATGCAGACTTAAGTACAAGAAGACTGACCCTTCTTACCGTCTATGTTTTGAACCATTTCTGTGACACTAGTTATAGATTCCGATGCTTCACTTCAGGTTTACTGTATACCTTGGACCTTGTTATTGACGATGAAACACAGAAATTGCATCGGAATTAAATACAAAAGGCACAATGCCGACCTAAGTACAAGAGGACTGACTCTTCCTACTGTCAATGTTTTGAATCATTCCTGTGACACTAGTTACGGATTCCGATGCATCACTTCAGGTTTTGGACCTTCTTATTGACGATGAAACACAGAAATTGCATCGGAAGTAAATACAAAAGGCACAATGCCGACTTAAGTACAACAAGACTGACTCTTCTTGCTGTTTATGTTTTGAACCATTCCTGTGACACTAGTTATAGATTCCGATGCTTCACTTCAGGTTTACTGTATCCCTCTGACTTTCTTATTGACGAAGAAACAAAGAAATTGCATCGGAATAAAAATAGAAAAGGCACAATGCCGACTTAAGTACAGGAAGACTGACTCTTCCACTGTCATGTTTTGAACAATTCCTGTGAATCGAGTTATAGATTCCGATGCTTCACTTCAGTTTTACTGTATCCCTTGGACCTTCTTATTGACGATGAAACACAGATATTGCATCGGAATTAAATGCAAAAGGCACAATGCCGACCTAAGTACAAGAAGACTGACTCTTCTTACTGTCTATGTTTTGAACCTTTTCGCTGATACTAGTTACAGATTCCGATGCTTCACTTCAGGTTTACTGTATCCCTTGGACCTTCTTATTGACGACGAAACAAAGAAATAGCATCGGAATTAAGTAGAAACGGCACAATGTCGACTTAAGTACAAGAAGACTGACTCTTCCAACTGTCTATGTTTTGAACCATTCCTGTGACACTAGTTATAGATTTCTATGTTTCACCTCAGTTTTACTGTATCCCTCTGACACTCTTATAGACGATGAAACACAGAAATTGCATCGGAATTAAATACAAAAGGCACAATGCCGACTTAAGTACAAGAAGCCTCCCTCTTGTTACTGTCTATGTTTTGAACCATTCCTGTGACACTAGTTATAGAATCCGAAGCTTCACTTCAGGTTTACTGTATCCTTTGGACCTACGTATTGACGATGAAACACAGAATTTGCATCGGAATTACATACAAAAGGCACAATGCCGACTTAAGTACAAGAAGACTGACTCTTCTCACTGTCTATGTTTTGAACCATTCCTGTTACACTAGATATGGATTCCGATGCTACACTTGTGGTTTACTGTATTGCTTGGACCTTCTTATTGACGACGGAGCACAGAAATTGAATCGGGATTAAATACAAAAGGCACAATGCCGACTTAAGTACAAGAAGACTGACTCATCCTACTGTCTATGTTTTAACCATTCCTGTGACACTAGTTATAGATTCCGATGCTTCACTTCAGGTTTACTGTATCCCTCCGACCCTCTTATTGACGATGAAACACAGAAATTACATCGGAATTAAATACAAAATGCACAATGCCGACTCAAATACAAGGTGACTGGCTCTTCTTACTCTCTATGTTTTGAACCTTTCCTGTGAGACCCGTTTTAGATTCCGATGCTTCACTTCAGGATTACTGTATCCCTTGGACCTCCTTATTGACGACGAAACACAGAAATTGCATCGGAATTAAATAGAAAAGGCACAATGCCGACATAAGTACAAGAAGACTGACTCTTCTTACTGACTATGATTTGAACATTCCCTGTGAGACCAGTTTTAGATTCCGATGCTTCACTATATGTTTACTGTATCCCTTGGACCTTCTTTTTGACGATGAAACACAGAAATTGCATCGGAATTACATACAAAAGGCACAATGAGGCCTTAAGTACAAGAAGACTGACTCTTCTTGCTGTGTATGATTGGAACCATTCCTGTGACACTAGTTATAGATTCCGATGCTTCACTTCAGGTTTACTGTATTCCTCTGAGCTTCTTTTTGACGATGAAACACAGTAATGGCATCGGAATTAAATACAAATTGCACAATGCCAACTCATGTACAAGAAGACTGACTCTTCTTACTGTCTATGGTTTGAAATTTTCCTGTGACACTAGATACAGATTCCGATGCTTCTCTTCAGGTTTACTGTATCCCTTGGACCTTCTTATTGACGACGAAACACAGAAATTGCATCGGAATTAAATACAAACGGCACAGTGCCGACTTAAGTACAAGAAGACTGACTCTTCTTACTGACTATGTTGTGAACATTTCCTATGAGACCAGTTTTAGATTACGATGCTTCACTATATGTTTACTACACTCCTGGAAATTGAAATAAGAACACCGTGAATTCATTGTCCCAGGAAGGGGAAACTTTATTGACACATTCCTGGGGTCAGATACATCACATGATCACACTGACAGAACCACAGGCACATAGACACAGGCAACAGAGCATGCACAATGTCGGCACTAGTACAGTGTATATCCACCTTTCGCAGCAATGCAGGCTGCTATTCTCCCATGGAGACGATCGTACAGATGCTGGATGTAGTCCTCTGGAACGGCTTGCCATGCCATTTCCACCTGGCGCCTCAGTTGGACCAGCGTTCGTGCTGGACGTGCAGACCGCGTGAGACGACGCTTCATCCAGTACCAAACATGCTCAATGGGGGACAGATCCGGAGATCTTGCTGGCCAGGGTAGTTGACTTACACCTTCTAGAGCACGTTGGGTGGCACGGGATACATGCGGACGTGCATTGTCCTGTTGGAACAGCAAGTTCCCTTGCCGGTCTAGGAATGGTAGAACGATGGGTTCGATGACGGTTTGGATGTACCGTGCACTATTCAGTGTCCCCTCGACGATCACCAGTGGTGTACGGCCAGTGTAGGAGATCGCTCCCCGCACCATGATGCCGGGTGTTGGCCCTGTGTGCCTCGGTCGTATGCAGTCCTGATTGTGGCGCTCACCTACACGGCGCCAAACACGCATACGACCATCATTGGCACCAAGGCAGAAGCGACTCTCATCGCTGAAGACGACACGTCTCCATTCGTCCCTCCATTCACGCCTGTCGCGACACCACTGGAGGCGGGCTGCACGATGTTGGGGCGTGAGCGGAAGACGGCCTAACGGTGTGCGGGACCGTAGCCCAGCTTCATGGAGACGGTTGCGAATAGTCCTCGCCGATACCCCAGGAGCAACAGTGTCCCTAATTTGCTGGGAAGTGGCGGTGCGGTCCCCTACGGCACTGCGTAGGATCCTACGGTCTTGGCGTGCATCCGTGCGTCGCTGCGGTCCGGTCCCAGGTCGACGGGCACGTGCACCTTCCGCCGACCACTGGCGACAACATCGATGTACTGTGGAGACCTCACGCCCCACGTGTTGAGCAATTCGGCGGTACGTCCACCCGGCCTCCCGCATGCCCACTATACGCCCTCGCTCAAAGTCCGTCAACTGCACATACGGTTTACGTCCACGCTGTCGTGGCATGCTACCAGTGTTAAAGACTGCGATGGAGCTCCGTATGCCACGGCAAACTGGCTGACACTGACGGCGGCGGTGCACAAATGCTGCGCAGCTAGCGCCATTCGACGGCCAACACCGCGGTTCCTGGTGTTTCCGCTGTGCCGTGCGTGTGATCATTGCTTGTACAGCCCTCTCGCAGTGTCCGGAGCAAGTATGGTGGGTCTGACACACCGGTGTCAATGTGTTCTTTTTTCCATTTCCAGGAGTGTATATCCCTTGGACCTTCTTAGTGATGATGAAACACAGAAAGTGCATCGGATTTAAATACAAAAGGCACAATGCCGACTTAAGTATAAGAAGACTGACTCTTCTTACTGACTATGATTTGAACATTTGCTGTGAGACCAGTTTTAGATTCCGATGCTTCACTATATGTATACTGTATCCCTTGGACCTTCTTATTGGCGAAGAAACACAGAAATTGCATCGGAATTAAACACAAAAGGCACAATGCCGAGTTAAGTACAAGAAGACTGACCCTTCTTAGTGTCTATGTTTTGAACCATTACTGTGACACTAGTTTTAGATTCCGATCCTTCACTTCAGGTTAACTGTATCACTTGGACCTTGTTATTGACGATGAAACACAGATATTGCATCAGAATTAAATATGAAAGGCACAATGCCGACTTAAGTACAACAAGACTGACTCTTCTGGCTGTGTATGTATTGAACCATTCCTGTGACACTAGTTTTAGATTCCGAAGCTTCACTTCAGGTTTACTGTATCCCTCTGGCCTTCTTATTGACGACGAAACACAGAAATTGCATCGTAATTAAATGGAATAGGCACAATGCCGACTTAAGTACAGGCAGACTGATTCTTCTTACTGTCTATGCTTTGAGCCTTTTCTCTGATACTAGTTACAGATTCCGATCCTTCACTTCAGGTTTACTGTATCCCTTGGACCTTCTTACTGACGACGAAACAAAGAAATAGCATCGGAATTAAATAGAAAAGGCACAATGGTGACTTAAGTACAAGAAGACTGACTCTTCCGTGTTTATGTTTAGAACCATTCCTGTGACACTTGATTTAGATTCCGATGCTTCACTTCAGGTTTACTGTATCCCTCTGACCATCTTTTTGACGATGAAACACAGAAATTGCATCGGAATTAAATACAAAAGGCACAATGCTGACTCAAATACAAGATGACTGGCTCTTCTTACTTGCTATGCTTTTGAACCTTTCCTGTGAGACCGGTTTTAGATTCCGATGCTTCACTTCAGGTTTTCTGTATCCCTTAGACCTTCTTTTTGACGATGAAACACAGTAATTGCATCGGAATTAAATACAAAAATCACAATGCCGACTTAAGTACAAGAAGACTGACTCTTCTTGCTTTGTATGTTTGGAACCATTCCTGTGACACTATTTATAGATTCCGATGCTTCACATCAGGTTTACTGTATCCCTCTGACCTTCTTATTGACGATGAAACACAGTAATTGCATCGGAATTAAATACAAAAGGCACAATGCCGACTCATGTACAGGAAGACTGACTCTTCTTACTGTCTATGTTTTGAACCATTCCTGTGACACTATATATAGATTCCGTTGCTTCACTTCAGGTTTATTGTATCCCTCTTACCTTCTTATTGACGACGAAACACTGAAATAGCATCGGAATTAAATAGAAAAGGCATAATGCCGACTTAAGTACAAGAAGACTGACTCTTCCAACTGTCTATGTTTTGAACCATTCCTTTGGCACTAGCTAGAGATTCCGATGCTTCACTTCAGGTTTACTGTATCCCTCTGACACTCTTATTGACGATGAAACACAGAAATTGCATCGGAATTAAATACAAAAGGCACAATGCCGACTCAAATACAAGATGACCGGCTCTTCTTACTCTTTATGCTTTGAACCTTTCCTGTGAGACCGGTTTTAGATTCCGATGCTTCACTTCAGGATTACTGTATCCCTTGGACCTCCTTAATGACGACGAAACACAGAAATTGCATCGGAAGTAAATAGAAAAGGCACAATGCCGACATAAGTACAAGATGACTGACTCTTCTTACTGACTATGATTTGAACATTTCCTGTGAGACCAGTTTTAGATTCCGATGCTTCACTATATGTTTACTGTATCCCTTGGACCTTCTTGTTGACGATGAAACACAGAAATTGCATCGGAATTACATACAAAAGGCACATGCCGACTTAAGTACAAGAAGACTGACTCTTCTTGCTGTGTATGATTTGAACCACTCCTGTGACACTAGTTGTAGATTCCGATGCTTCTCTTCAGGTTTACTATATTCCTCTGACCTTCTTATTGACGATGAAGCACAGTAATTGCATCGGAGTTAAATACAAAATGCACAATGCCGACTTATGTACAAGAAGACTGACTCTTCTTACTGTCTTTGTTTTGAACCTTTCCTGTGACACTAGATACAGATTCCGATGCTTCATTCCAGGTTTACTGTATCCCTTGGACCTTCTTATTGACGACGAAACACAGAAATTGCTTCGGAATAAAATAGAAAAGGCACAATGCCGACTTCAGTACAAGAAGTCTGACTCTTCCTACTGTCTATGATTTGAACCATTCCTGTGACACTAAGTTATAGATTCCGATGCTTCCCTTCAGGTTTACTGTATCCCTCTGACATTCTTATTGACGATGAATTACAGAAATTGCATCGGAATTAAATACAAACGGCACAGTGCCGACTTAGGTACAAGAAGACTGACTCTTCTTACTGACTAGTATGTGAACATGTCCTACGAGACCAGTTTTAGATTCCGATGTTTCACTATATGTTTACTATGTATCTTGGACCTTCTTATTGATGATGAAACACAGAAAGTGCATCGGAATTAAATACAAAAGGCACAATGCCGGCTTAAGTACACGAAGACTGACTCTTCTTACTGAGTATGATTTGAACATTTCCTGTGAGACCAGTTTTAGATTCCGATGCTTCACTATGTGTTTACTATATCCCTTGGACCTTCTTAATGACGAAGAAACACAGAAATTGCATCGGAATTAAATACAAAAGGCACAATGCCGACTTAAGTACATGAAGAATGACTCTTCTTACTGTCTATGCTTTGAACCATTACTGTGACACTAGTTATAGATTCCGATGCTTCACTTCAGGTTTACTGTATCCCTTGGACCTTGTTATTGACGATGAAACACAGAAATTGCATCGGAATTAAATACAAAGGGCACAATGCCGACTTAAGTACAACAAGTTTGTCTCTTCTTGCTGTGTACGTTTGAACCATTCCTGTGACACTAGTTTTAGATTCCGATGCTTCACTTCAGGTTTACTGTATCTCTCTGACCTTCTTATTGACGACGAAACACAGAAATTGCATCGTAATTAAATAGAAAGGGCACAATGCCGCCTTAAGTACAGGAAGACTGACTCTTCCTACTGTCTATGTTTTGAACCATTCCTGTGACTATAGTTACAGATTCCGATGCTTCACTTCAGGTTTACTGTATCCCTTGGACCTTCTTATTGACGACGAATCACAGAAATTGAATCGGGATTAAATAAAAAAGGCACAATGCCGACTTAAGTACAAGAAGACTGACTCTTCCTACTGCCAATGTTTTGAACCATTCCTGTAACACTTGATATAGATTCCGATGCTTCACTTCAGGTTTACTGTATCCCTTGGACCTTCTTATTGACGACGAATCAATGAAATTGAATCGGGATTAAATAAAAAAGGCACAATGCCGACTTAAGTACAAGAAGACTGACTCTTCCTACTGTCTATGTTTTGAACCATTCCTGTGACACTAGTTATAGATTCCGATGCTTCCCTTCAGGTTTACTGTATCCCTCTGACACCCTTATTGACGATGAAACACAGAAAATGCATCGGAATGAAATACAATAAGCACAATGCCGACTTAAGTACAAGAAGACTCACTCTTCTTACTGTCTATGTTTTGAACCATTCCTGTGACACTAGTTATAGATTCCGAAGCTTCACTTCTGGTTTACTGTATCCTTTGGACCTTCTTATTGACGATGAAACACAGAATTTGCATCGGAATTAAATACAAAAGGTACAATGCCGACTTAAGTACAAGAAGACTGACTCTTCCTACTGTCTATGTTTTGAGCAATTCCATTGACACTAGTTATAGATTCCGATGTTTCACTTCAGGTTTACTGTATCCCTTGGGCCATCTTATCGACGATGAAACACAGAAATTGCATCGGAATTACATACAAAAGGCGCAATGCCGACTCAAATAGAAGATGACTGGCTTTTCTTACTCTCTATGTTTTGAACCTTTCCTGTGAGACCGGTTTTAGATTCCGATGCTTCACTTCAGGATTACTATATCCCTTGGACCTCCATATTGACGATGAAACACAGAAATTGCATCGGAATTAAACAGAAAAGGCACAATTCCGACATAAGTACAAGAAGATTGACTCTTCTTACTGACTATGATTTGAACATTTCCTGTGAGACCAGTTTTAGATTCCGATGCTTCACTATATGTTTACTGTATCCCTTGGTCCTTCTTGTTGACGATGAAACACAGAAATTGCATCGGAATTACATACAAAAGGCACAATGCCGACTTAAGTACAAGAAGACTGGATCTTCTTGCTGTGTATGTTTTGAACCATTCCTGTGACACTAGTTATAGATTCCGATGCTTCCCTTCAGGTTTACTGCATCCCTCTGACACTCGTACTTACGATGAAACACTGAAATTGCATCGGAATTAAATACAAATGGCACAGTGCCGACTTAAGTACAGGAAGACTGACTCCTCTTACTGACTATGTTGTGAACATTTCCTATGAGACCAGTTTTAGATTCCGATGCTTCACTATATGTTTATTGTATCCCTTGGACCTTCTAATTGACGAAGTAACACAGAAATTGCATCGGAATTAAATACAAAAGGCACAATGCCAACTTGAGTCAAGAAGACTAACTCTTCTTACTGTCTATGTTTTGAACCATAACTGTGACACTAGTTATAGATTCTGATGCTTCACTTCAGGTTTACTGTATCCCTTGGACCATCTTATTGACTACGAAACACAGAAATTGCATCGGAATTAAATAGAAGAGGCACAAGTCGTCTTAAGTACAAGAAGACTGACTCTTCTTGCTGTGTATCCTTTCAAATTTTCCTGTGACACTAGTTTTAGAATCCGATGCTTCACTTCAGGTTTTGAACCATTCCTGTGACACTAGTTATACATTACGATGCTTCACTTCAGGTGTACTGTATCCCTCTGACACTCTTATTGACGATGAAACTCATAAATTGCATCGGAATTAAATACAAAAGGCACAATGCCGACTCAAGTACAAGAAGACTGAATCTTCCATATGTCCATGTTTTGAGCCATTCCTGTGACACGAGTTATAGATTCCGATGCTTCACTTCAGGTATACTGTATCCCTCTGACACTCTTATTGACGATGAATCACAGAAATTGCATCGGAATTAAACACAAAAGGCACAATGCCGACTTAAGTACAAGAAAACTGACTCTTCTTGCTGTGTATGCTTTGAAATCTTCCTGTGACACTAGTTTTAGAATACGATGCTTCACTTCAGGTTTACTGTTTCCCTCAGACCTTCTTATTGACGACGAAACACAGAAATTGCATCGGAATTATATAGGAAAGGCACAATGCCGACTTCAGTACAAGAAGACTCACTCTTCTCACTGTCTATGATTTAAACCATTCCTGTGACACTAGTTATAGATTCCGAAGCTTCACTTCAGGTTTACTGTATCCCTCTGACCTTCTTATTGACGATGAAACACAGAAATTGCATCGGAATTAAATACAAAAGGCACAACGCCGACTTAAGTACAAGAAGACTGACTCTTCTTACTGTCTATGTTTTGAACCTTTTCTGTGACACTAGTTATAGATTCCGATGCTTCACTTCAGGCTTACTGTATCCCTTGGACCCTCTTATTGACTACGAAACACAGAAATTGCATCGGAATTAAATAGAAGAGGCACAAGCCGTCTTAAGTACAAGAAGACTGACTCTTCTTGCTGTGTATGCTTTCAAATTTTCCTGTGACACTAGTTTTAGAATCCGATGCTTCACTTCAGGTTTTGAACCATTCCTGTGACACTAGTTATACATTACGATGCTTCACTTCAGGTTTACTGTATCCCTCTGACACTCTTATTGACGATGAAACTCGGAAATTGCATCGGAATTAAATACAAAAGGCACAATGCCGACTCAAGTACAAGAAGACTGACTCTTCCAAATGTCCACGTTTTGAGCCATTCCTGTGACACGAGTTATAGATTCCGATGCTTCACTTCAGGTATACTGTATCCCTCTGACACTCTTATTGACGATGAAACTCAGAAATTGCATCGGAATTAAATACAAAAGGCACAATGCCGAGTTAAGTACAAGAAGACTGACCCTTCTTAGTGTCTATGTTTTGAACCATTACTGTGACACTAGTTTTAGATTCCGATCCTTCACTTCAGGTTAACTGTATCACTTGGACCTTGTTATTGACGATGAAACACAGATATTGCATCGGAATTAATTATGAAAGGCACAATGCCGACTTAAGTACAACAAGACTGACTCTTCTTGCTGTGTATGTATTGAACCAGTCCTGTGACACTAGTTTTAGATTCCGAAGCTTCACTTCAGGTTTACTGTATCCCTCTGGCCTTCTTATTGACGACGAAACACAGAAATTGCATCGTAATTAAATGGAATAGGCACAATGCCGACTTAAGTACAGGCAGACTGATTCTTCTTACTGTCTATGCTTTGAGCCTTTTCTCTGATACTAGTTACAGATTCCGATCCTTCACTTCAGGTTTACTGTATCCCTTGGACCTTCTTACTGACGACGAAACAAAGAAATAGCATCGGAATTAAATAGAAAAGGCACAATGGTGACTTAAGTACAAGAAGACTGACTCTTCCGTGTTTATGTTTAGAACCATTCCTGTGACACTTGATTTAGATTCCGATGCTTCACTTCAGGTTTACTGTATCCCTCTGACCATCTTTATGACGATGAAACACAGAAATTGCATCGGAATTAAATACAAAAGGCACAATGCTGACTCAAATACAAGATGACTGGCTCTTCTTACTTGCTATGCTTTTGAACCTTTCCTGTGAGACCGGTTTTAGATTCCGATGCTTCACTTCAGGTTTTCTGTATCCCTTAGACCTTCTTTTTGACGATGAAACACAGTAATTGCATCGGAATTAAATACAAAAATCACAATGCCGACTTAAGTACAAGAAGACTGACTCTTCTTGCTGTGTATGTTTGGAACCATTCCTGTGACACTATTTATAGATTCCGATGCTTCACATCAGGTTTACTGTATCCCTCTGACCTTCTTATTGACGATGAAACACAGTAATTGCATCGGAATTAAATACAAAAGGCACAATGCCGACTCATGTACAGGAAGACTGACTCTTCTTACTGTCTATGTTTTGAACCATTCCTGTGACACTATATATAGATTCCGTTGCTTCACTTCAGGTTTATTGTATCCCTCTTACCTTCTTATTGACGACGAAACACTGAAATAGCATCGGAATTAAATAGAAAAGGCATAATGCCGACTTAAGTACAAGAAGACTGACTCTTCCAACTGTCTATGTTTTGAACCATTCCTTTGGCACTAGCTAGAGATTCCGATGCTTCACTTCAGGTTTACTGTATCCCTCTGACACTCTTATTGACGATGAAACAAAGAAATTGCATCGGAATTAAATACAAAAGGCACAATGCCGACTCAAATACAAGATGACCGGCTCTTCTTACTCTTTATGCTTTGAACCTATCCTGTGAGACCGGATTTAGATTCCGATGTTTCACTTCAGGATTACTGTATCCCTTGGACCTCCTTATTGACGACGAAACACAGAAATTGCATCGGAAGTAAATAGAAAAGGCACAATGCCGACACAAGTACAAGATGACTGACTCTTCTTACTGACTATGATTTGAACATTTCCTGTGAGACCAGTTTTAGATTCCGATGCTTCACTATATGTTTACTGTATCCCTTGGACCTTCTTGTTGACGATGAAACACAGAAATTGCATCGGAATTACATACAAAAGGCACATGCCGACTTAAGTACAAGAAGACTGACTCTTCTTGCTGTGTATGATTTGAACCATTCCTGTGACACTAGTTGTAGATTCCGATGCTTCTCTTCAGGTTTACTATATTCCTCTGACCTTCTTATTGACGATGAAGCACAGTAATTGCATCGGAGTTAAATACAAAATGCACAATGCCGACTTATGTACAAGAAGACTGACTCTTCTTACTGTCTATGTTTTGAACCTTTCCTGTGACACTAGATACAGATTCCGATGCTTCACTTCAGGTTTACTGTATCCCTTGGACCTTCTTATTGACGACGAAACACAGAAATTGCTTCGGAATAAAATAGAAAAGGCACAATGCCGACTTCAGTACAAGAAGACTGACTCTTCCTACTGTCTATGATTTGAACCATTCCTGTGACACTAGTTATAGATTCCGATGCTTCCCTTCAGGTTTACTGTATCCCTCTGACATTCTTATTGACGATGAATTACAGAAATTGCATCGGAATTAAATACAAACGGCACAGTGCCGACTTAGGTACAAGAAGACTGACTCTTCTTACTGACTAGTATGTGAACATTTCCTACGAGACCAGTTTTAGATTCCGATGTTTCACTATATGTTTACTATGTATCTCGGACCTTCTTATTGATGATGAAACACAGAAAGTGCATCGGAATTAAATACAAAAGGCACAATGCCGGCTTAAGTACACGAAGACTGACTCTTCTTACTGAGTATGATTTGAACATTTCCTGTGAGACCAGTTTTAGATTCCGATGCTTCACTATGTGTTTACTATATCCCTTGGACCTTCTTAATGACGAAGAAACACAGAAATTGCATCGGAATTAAATACAAAAGGCACAATGCCGACTTAAGTACATGAAGAATGACTCTTCTTACTGTCTATGCTTTGAACCATTACTGTGACACTAGTTATAGATTCCGATGCTTCACTTCAGGTTTACTGTATCCCTTGGACCTTGTTATTGACGATGAAACACAGAAATTGCATCGGAATTAAATACAAAGGGCACAATGCCGACTTAAGTACAACAAGTTTGTCTCTTCTTGCTGTGTACGTTTGAACCATTCCTGTGACACTAGTTTTAGATTCCGATGCTTCACTTCAGGTTTACTGTATCTCTCTGACCTTCTTATTGACGACGAAACACAGAAATTGCATCGTAATTAAATAGAAAGGGCACAATGCCGCCTTAAGTACAGGAAGACTGACTCTTCCTACTGTCTATGTTTTGAACCATTCCTGTGACTATAGTTACAGATTCCGATGCTTCACTTCAGGTTTACTGTATCCCTTGGACCTTCTTATTGACGACGAATCACAGAAATTGAATCGGGATTAAATAAAAAAGGCACAATGCCGACTTAAGTACAAGAAGACTGACTCTTCCTACTGCCAATGTTTTGAACCATTCCTGTAACACTTGATATAGATTCCGATGCTTCACTTCAGGTTTACTGTATCCCTTGGACCTTCTTATTGACGACGAATCAATGAAATTGAATCGGGATTAAATAAAAAAGGCACAATGCCGACTTAAGTACAAGAAGACTGACTCTTCCTACTGTCTATGTTTTGAACCATTCCTGTGACACTAGTTATAGATTCCGATGCTTCCCTTCAGGTTTACTGTATCCCATTGACACCCTTATTGACGATGAAACACAGAAAATGCATCGGAATGAAATACAAAAAGCACAATGCCGACTTAAGTACAAGAAGACTCACTCTTCTTACTGTCTATGTTTTGAACCATTCCTGTGACACTAGTTATAGATTCCGAAGCTTCACTTCTGGTTTACTGTATCCTTTGGACCTTCTTATTGACGATGAAACACAGAATTTGCATCGGAATTAAATACAAAAGGTACAATGCCGACTTAAGTACAAGAAGACTGACTCTTCCTACTGTCTATGTTTTGAGCAATTCCATTGACACTAGTTATAGATTCCGATGCTTCACTTCAGGTTCACTGTATCCCTTGGGCCATCTTATCGACGATGAAACACAGAAATTGCATCGGAATTACATACAAAAGGCGCAATGCCGACTCAAATAGAAGATGACTGGCTTTTCTTACTCTCTATGTTTTGAACCTTTCCTGTGAGACCGGTTTCAGATTCCGATGCTTCACTTCAGGATTACTGTATCCCTTGGACCTCCATATTGACGATGAAACACAGAAATTGCATCGGAATTAAACAGAAAAGGCACAATTCCGACATAAGTACAAGAAGATTGACTCTTCTTACTGACTATGATTTGAACATTTCCTGTGAGACCAGTTTTAGATTCCGATGCTTCACTATATGTTTACTGTATCCCTTGGTCCTTCTTGTTGACGATGAAACACAGAAATTGCATCGGAATTACATACAAAAGGCACAATGCCGACTTAAGTACAAGAAGACTGGATCTTCTTGCTGTGTATGTTTTGAACCATTCCTGTGACACTAGTTATAGATTCCGATGCTTCCCTTCAGGTTTACTGCATCCCTCTGACACTCGTATTTACGATGAAACACTGAAATTGCATCGGAATTAAATACAAATGGCACAGTGCCGACTTAAGTACAGGAAGACTGACTCTTCTTACTGACTATGTTGTGAACATTTCCTATGAGACCAGTTTTAGATTCCGATGCTTCACTATATGTTTATTGTATCCCTTGGACCTTCTAATTGACGAAGTAACACAGAAATTGCATCGGAATTAAATACAAAAGGCACAATGCCAACTTGAGTCAAGAAGACTAACTCTTCTTACTGTCTATGTTTTGAACCATAACTGTGACACTAGTTATAGATTCTGATGCTTCACTTCAGGTTTACTGTATCCCTTGGACCATCTTATTGACTACGAAACACAGAAATTGCATCGGAATTAAATAGAAGAGGCACAAGTCGTCTTAAGTACAAGAAGACTGACTCTTCTTGCTGTGTATCCTTTCAAATTTTCCTGTGACACTAGTTTTAGAATCCGATGCTTCACTTCAGGTTTTGAACCATTCCTGTGACACTAGTTATACATTACGATGCTTCACTTCAGGTGTACTGTATCCCTCTGACACTCTTATTGACGATGAAACTCAGAAATTGCATCGGAATTAAATACAAAAGGCACAATGCCGACTCAAGTACAAGAAGACTGACTCTTCCAAATGTCCATGTTTTGAGCCATTCCTATGACACGAGTTATAGATTCCGATGCTTCACTTCAGGTATACTGTATCCCTCTGACACTCTTATTGACGATGAATCACAGAAATTGCATCGGAATTAAATACAAAAGGCACAATGCCGACTTAAGTACAAGAAAACTGACTCTTCTTGCTGTGTATGCTTTGAAATCTTCCTGTGACACTAGTTTTAGAATCCGATGCTTCACTTCAGGTTTACTGTTTCCCTCAGACCTTCTTATTGACGACGAAACACAGAAATTGCATCGGAATTATATAGGAAAGGCACAATGCCGACTTCAGTACAAGAAGACTCACTCTTCTCACTGTCTATGATTTAAACCATTCCTGTGACACTAGTTATAGATTCCGAAGCTTCACTTCAGGTTTACTGTATCCCTCTGACCTTCTTATTGACGATGAAACACAGAAATTGCATCGGAATTAAATACAAAAGGCACAACGCCGACTTAAGTACAAGAAGACTGACTCTTCTTACTGTCTATGTTTTGAACCTTTTCTGTGACACTAGTTATAGATTCCGATGCTTCACTTCAGATTTACTGTATCCCTTGGACCATCTTATTGACTACGAAACACAGAAATTGCATCGGAATTAAATAGAAGAGGCACAAGCCGTCTTAAGTACAAGAAGACTGACTCTTCTTGCTGTGTATGCTTTCAAATTTTCCTGTGACACTAGTTTTAGAATCCGTTGCTTCACTTCAGGTTTTGAACCATTCCTGTGACACTAGTTATACATTACGATGCTTCACTTCAGGTTTACTGTATCCCTCTGACACTCTTATTGACGATGAAACTCGGAAATTGCATCGGAATTAAATACAAAAGGCACAATGCCGACTCAAGTACAAGAAGACTGACTCTTCCAAATGTCCACGTTTTGAGCCATTCCAGTGACACGAGTTATAGATTCCGATGCTTCACTTCAGGTATACTGTATCCCTCTGACACTCTTATTGACGATGAATCACAGAAATTGCATCGGAATTAAATACAAAAGGCACAATGCCGACTTAAGTACAAGAAGACTGACTCTTCCTACTGTCTATGTTTTGAACCATTCCTGTGACACTAGTTATAAATTCCGATGCTTCGCTTCAGGTTTACTGTATTCCTCTGACACTCTTAATGACGGCGAAACACAGAAATTGCATCGGAATTAAATACAAAAGGCACAATGCCGACTTAAGTACAAGAAGACTGACTCTTCCAAATGTCTATGCTTTGAACCATTCCTGTGACACTAGATATAGATTCCGATGCTTCACTTCAGGTTTACTGTATCTCTCTGACACTCTTATTCACGATGAAACACAGAAATTGCATCGGAATTAAATACAAAAGGCACAATGCCGACTTAAGTACAAGAAAACTGACTCTTCTTACTGCCTTTGTTTTGAACCTTTCCTGTGACACTACTTATAGATTCCGAAGCTTCACATCAGGTTTACTGTATCCTTTGGACCTTCTTATTGACGATGAAACACAGAATTTGCATCGGAATTAAATACAAAAGGTACAATGCCGACTTAAGTACAAGAAGACTGACTCTTCTTACTGTCTATGTTTTGAGCAATTCCATTGACACTAGTTATAGATTCCGATGCTTCACGTCAGGTTTACTGTATCCCTCTGACCTTCTTAGTGACGATGAAACACAGAAATTGCATCGGTATTAAATACAAAAGGTACATTGCCGACTCAAATACAAGATGACTGGCTCTTATTACTCTCTATGATTTCAACCTTTCCTGTGAGACCGGTTTTAGATGCCGATGCCTCACTTCAGGATTATTGTATCCCTTGGACCTCCTTTTTGACGACGAGACACAGAAATTGCATCGGAAGTAAATAGAAAAGGCACAATGCCGACATAAGTACAAGAAGACTGACTCTTCTTACTGACTATGATTTGAACATTTCCTGTGAGACCAGTTTTAGATTCCGATGCTTCACAACATGTTTACGGTATCCCTTGGACCTTCTTGTTGACGATGAAACACAGAAATTGCATCGGAGCTAAATAGAGAAGGCACAATGCCGATTTAAGAACAAGAAGACTGACTCATCCTACTGTCTATGAATTAACCATTCCTGTGACACTAGTTATAGATTCCGATGCTTCACTTCAGGTTTACTGTACCCCTCTGACCTTCTTAATGACGCTGAAACACAGAAATTGCATCGGAATTAAATACAAAAGGCACAATGCCGACATAAGTACAAGAGGATTGACTCTTCTTACTGACAATGATTTGAACATTTCCTGTGAGACCAGTCTTAGATTCCGTTGCTTCACTATATGTTTACTGTATCCCTTGGACCTTCGTATTGATCATGAAACACAGAAAGTGCATCGGAATTAAATACAAAAGGCACAATGCCGACTTAAGTATAAGAAGACTGACTCTTCCTACTGTCTATGTTTTAACCATTCCAGTGACACTAGTTATAGATTCCGATGCTTCACTTCAGGTTTACTGTATCCCTCTGACCTTGTTATTGACGATGAAACACAGAAGTTGCATCGGAATTAAATACAAAAGGCACAATGCCGACATAAGTACAAGAAGATTGACTCTTCTTACTGACTATGATTTGAACATTTCCTGTGAGACCAGTTTTAGATTCCGATGCTTCACTATATGTTTACAGTATCCCTTGGACCTTCTTTTTGACGATGAAACACAGAAATTGCATCGGAATTAAATACAAAAGGCACAATGCCGACTTAAGTACAAGAAGACTGACTCTTCTTGCTGTGTATGTTTTGAACCATTCCTGTGACACTAGTTATTGATTCCGATGCTTCACTTCAGGTTTACTGTATCCCTCTGACCTTCTTATTGACGATGAAACACAGTAATTGCATCGGAATTAAATACAAAAGGCACAATGCCGACTCATGTACAAGAAGACTGACTCTTCTTACTGTCTATGTTTAGAACATTTCCTGTGACACTAGATATAGATTCCGATGCTTCACTTCAGGTTTACTGAATCCCATGGACCTTCTTATTGACGACGAAACACAGAAATTGCATCGGAATTAAATTGAAAAGGCACAATGCCGACGTAAGTACAAGTAGACTGACTCTTCATACTGACTATGTTGTGAACATTTCCTATGAGACCAGTTTTAGATTCCGATGCTTCACTATATGTTTACTATATCCCTTGGACCTTCTTATTGATGATGAATCACAGAAAGTGCATCGGAGTTAAATAGAGAAGGCACAATGCCGACTTAAGTACTAGAAGACTGACTCTTCCGTGTCTATGCATAGAACCATTCCTGTGACACTTGAAATAGATTCCGATGCTTCACTTCAGGTTTACTGTATCCCTTCGACCTTCTTATTGACGACGATACACAGAAATTGCATCGGAATAAAATAGAAGAGGCACAATGCCGACTTAAGTACAAGAAGACTGACTCGTCCGTGTCTATGTAATGAACCATTCCTGTGACACTAGTTATAGTTTCCGATGCTTCACTTCAGGTTTACTGTGTCCGTCTGACACTCTTATTTAAGATGAAACACAGAAATTGCATCGTAATTAAATACAAAAGGCACAATGCCGACTTAAGTACAAGAGGACTGACTCTTCCAAATGTCTATGTTATGAACCATTCCTGTGACACTAGTTATAGATTCCGATGCTTCACTTCAGTTTTACTGTATCCCTCTGACACTCCTATTGACGATGAACCACAGAAATTGCATCGTAATTAAATACAAAAGGCACAATGCCGACTTAAGTACAAGAAGACTGACTCTTCTTACTGTCTACGTTTTGAACCATTCCTGTGACACTAGTTATAGATTCCGATGCTTCACTTCAGGTTTACTGTATCCCTTGGACCTTCTTATCGACGATGAAACACAGAAATAGCATCGGAATTAAATACAAAAGGCACAATGCCGACTTAAGTACAAGAAGACTGACTCTTCTTACTGTCTACGTTTTGAACCATTCCTGTGACACTAGTTATAGATCCCGATGCTTACTGTATCCCTTGGACCTTCTTATTGACGATGAAACACAGAAATTGCATCGGAATTAAATACAAAAGGCACAATGCCGATTTAAGTACAACAAGATTGACTCTTCTTGCTGTGTATGTTTTGAACCAATCCTGGGACGCTAGTTAAAGATTCCGATGCTTCACTTCAGGTTTACTGTATCCCTTGTACCTTCTTATTGACGATGAAACACAGAAATTGCATCGGAATTAAATACAAAAGGCACAATGCCGACTTAAGTACAAGAAGACTGACTCTTCTTACTGTCTATGTTTTGAACCTTTTCTCAGATACTAGTTACAGATTCCGATGCTTTACTTCAGGTTTACTGTATCCCTTGGACCTTCTTATTGACGACGAAACACAGAAATATCATCGGAATTGAATAGGAAAGGCACAATGCCGACTTAAGTACAAGAAGACTGACTCTGCCGTGTCTATGTTTAGAATAATTCCTGTGACACTTGATATAGATTGTGATGCTTCACTTCAGGTTTACTGTATCCCTTGGACCTTCTCATTAACGACGAGACACAGAAATTGCATCGGGATGAAATACAAATGGCACATACCGACTTACGTACAAGAAGACTGACTCTTCCTTCTGTCTATGGTTTAACCATTTGTGTGACACTCGTTATAGATTCCGATGCTTCACTTCAGGTTTACTGTATCCCTCTGACCTTCTTATTGACGATGAAACACAGAAATTGCATCGGAATTAAATAGAAAAGGCACAATGCCGACATAAGTGCAAGAAGACTGACTCTTCTTACTGACTATGATTTGAACATTTCCTTTGAGACCAGTTTTAGATTCCGATGCTTCACTATATGTTTACTGTATCCCTTGGACCTTCTCTTTGACGATGAAACACAGAAATTGCATCGGAATTAAATACAAAAGGCAGAATGCCGACTTACGTACAAGAAGACTAACTCTTCATGCTGTGTATGTTTTGAACCATTCCTGTGACACTATTTATAGATTCCGATGCTTCACTTCAGGTTTACTGTATTCCTCCGACCGTCTTATTGACGATGAAACACAGTAATTGCATCGGAATTAAATACAAAAGGCACAATGCCGTCTCATGTACAAGATGACTGACTCTTCTTACTGTCTATGTTTTGAACCTTTCCTGTGACACTAGATATAGATTCCGATGCTCCACTTCAGGTTTATTGTATCTCTCTTACCTTCTTATTGACGACGGAACACTGAAATAGCATCGGAATTAAATGGAAAAGGCACAATGCCGACTTAAGTACAAGCAGACTGACCCTTCCAACTGTCTATGTTTTGAACCATTCCTGTGACACTAGTTATAGATTCGGATGCTTCACTTCAGGTTTACTGTATCCCTATGACACTCTTATTGACGATGAAACACAGAAATTGCATCGGAATTAAATACAAAAGGCACAATGCCGACTTAAGTACAAGAAGACTCACTCTTCTTACTGTCTATGTTTTGAACCATTCCTGTGACACTAGTTATAGATTCCGAAGCTTCATTTCAGGTTTACTGTATCCTTTGGACCTTCTTATTGACGATGAAACACAGAACTTGCATCGGAATTAAATTCAAAATGTACAATGCTGACTTAAGTACAAGAAGACTGACTCCTCTTACTGTCTATGTTTTGAGCAATTCCATTGACACTAGTTATGGATTCCGATGCTTCACTTCAGGTTTACTGTATCCCTTGGACCTGCTTATTGACGATGAAACACAGAAATAGCATCGCAATTAAATACAAAAGGCACAATGCCGACTTAAGTACAAGAAGACTGACTCTTCTTACTGTCTATGTTTTGAACCACTCCTGTGACAATAGTTATATATTCTGATGCTTCACTTCAGGTTTACTGTATCACTTGGACCTTCTTATTGACGACGAATCACAGAAATTGAATCAAGACTTAATACTAAAGGCACAATGCCGACTTAAGTACTAGAAGACTGACTCTTCCTACTGTCTATGTTTTAACCATTCCTGTGACACTAGTTATAGATTCCGATGTTTCACTTCAGGTTTACTGTATCCCTCTGACCATCTTATTGACGATGAAACACAGAAATTACATCGGAATTAAATACTAAAGGCTCAGTGCCGACTCAAATACAAGATGACTGGCTCTTCTTACTCTCTTAGTTTTGAACCTTTCCTGTGAGACCTGTTTTAGATTCCGATGCTTCACTTCAGGATTACCGTATCCTTTGGACCTCCTTATTGACGACGAATCACAGAAATGGCATCGGAATTAAATAGAAAAGGCACATTGCCGACTAAGTACAAGAAGACTGAATCTTCTGTGTCTATGTTTCGAACCACTCCTGTGACACTTGATATAGATTCCGATGCTTCACTTTAAGTTTACTGTATCCATCTAACCTTCTTATTAACGACGAAACACAGAAATAGCATCGGAATTAAATAGAAAAGGCACAATGCCGACTTAAGTACAAGAAAACTGACTCTACTTACTGTCTATGTTTTGAGCAATTCCTGTGACACTAGTTATAGATTCCGATGCTTCACTTCAGGTTTACTGTATCTCTCTGACACTCTTATTGACGATGAAACACAGAAATTGCATCGGAATTGAATACATAAGGCACAATACCGACATAAGTACAAGAAGACTCACTCTTGTTACTGTCTATGTTTTAAACCATTCCTGTGACACTAGTTATAGATTCCGAAGCTTCACTTCAGGTTTACTGTATCCTTTGGACCTTCTTATTGACGATGAAACACAGAATTTGCATCGGAAATAAATACAATAGGCACAATGCCCACTTAAGTACAGGAAGACTGACTCTACTTACTGTCTATGTTTTGAGCAATTCCTGTGACACTAGTTATAGATTCCGATGCTTCACTTCAGGTTTACTGTATCCCTTGGACCTTCTTATCAACGATGAAACACAGAAATAGCATCGGAATTAAATACAAAAGGCACAAGGCCGACTTAAGTACAAGAAGACTGACTCTTCTTACTGTCTATGCCTTGAACCATTCCTGTGACACTACTTATAGATTCCGATGCTTCACTTCAGGTTTACTGTATCCCTTGGACCTTCCTATTGACGACGAAACACAGAAATTGAATCGGGATTAAATACAAAAGGCACAATGCCGACATAAGTACAAGATGACTGACTCTTCCTACTGTCTATGTTTTAACCATTCCTGTGACACTAGCTATCGATAACGATGCTTCACTTCAGGTTAACTGTATCCCTCTGACCTTCTTATTGACGATGAAACACAGAAATAGCATCGGAATTAAATACAAAAGGCACAATGCTGACTCAAATACAAGATGACTGGCTCTTCTTACTCACTATGTTTTGAACCTTTCCTGTGAAACCGGTTTTAGATTCCGATGCTTCACTTCAGGATTACTGTATCCCTTGGACCTTCTTATTGTCGACGAAACACAGAAATTGCATCGGAATTAAATAGAAAAGGCACAATGCCGACACAAGTACAAGAAGATTGACTCTTCTTACTGACTATGTTTTGATTATTTCCTGTGAGACCAGTTTTTGATTCGGATGCTTCACTATTTGTTTACTGTCTCCCTTGGACCTTCTTCTTGACGATGAAACACAGAAATTGCATCGGAATTAAATACAAAAGGCACAATGCCGACTTAAGTACAAGAAGACTGACTCTTCTTGCTGTGTATGATTTGAACCATTCCTGTGACACTAGTTATAGATTCCGATGCTTCACTTCAGGTTTACTGTATCCCTCTGACATTCTTATTGACGATGAAACACAGTAATTGCATCGGAATTAAATAAAAAATGCAAAATGCCGACTCATGTACAAGAAGACTGACTCTTCTTACTGTCTATGTTTTGAACCATTCGTGTGACACTAGATATAGATTCCGATGCTTCACTTCTGGTTTACTGTATCCCTTGGACCTTCTTATTGACGACGAAACACAGATATTGCATCGGAATTAAATACAAACGGCACAGTGCCGACTTAAGTACAAGAAGACTGACTCCTCTTACTGACTATGTTGTGAACATTTCCTGTGAGACCAGTTTTAGATTCCAATGCTTCACTATATGTTTACTGTATCCCTTGGGCCTTCTTATTGATGATGAAACACAGAAATTGCTTCGGAATTAAGTACAAAAGGCACAATGCCGACTTAAGTATAAGAGGACTGACTCTTCTTACTGACAATGATTTAAACATTACTGTGAGACCAGTTTTAGATTCCGATGCTTCACTATATGTTTACAGTATCCCTTGGACCTTCTCATTGACGATGAAACACAGAAATTGCGTCGGAATTAAATGCTTATGGCACAATTCCGACTTCAGTACAAAAAGACTGACTCTTCTTTCTGTCTATTTTTGAACCATTCCTGTGACACTAGTTACAGATTCCGATGCCCCACTTCTGGTTTATTGTATCCCTTGGACCATCTCGAGACGATGAAGCACAGAAATTGCATCGGAATTAAATACAAAAGGCACAATGGCGACTTAAGTACAAGAAGACTCACTCTTTTTGCTGTGTATGGTTTGAACCACTAATGTGACACTAATTATAGATTCCGATGCCTCACTTCAGGTTTACTGTATTCCGCTGACCTTCTTATTGACGACAAAACACAGAAATTGCATCGGAATTAAATAGAAAATGCACAATGCTGACTGAAGTACAAGAAGACTGACTCTTCCTACTGTCTATGTTTTGAATCATTCCTGTGACTTTAGTTATAGATTCCGATGCTTCACTTCAGGTTTACTGTATCCCTTGGACCTTCTTATTGACGATGAAACACAGAAATTGCATCGGAATTAAATACAAAAGGCACAATGCCGACTTAAGTACAAGAAGACTGACTCTTCTTACTGTCTGTGTTTTGAACCATTTCTGTGACGCTAGTTATAGATTCCGATGCTTCACTTCAGGTTTACTGTATTCCTTGGACCTTCTTATTGACGACGAAACACAGATATTGCATCGGAATTAAATAGAAAAGGCAAAATGAAGACTTAAGTACAAGAAGACTGACTCTTCTGTGTCTAAGTTTTGAACCATTCCTGTGACACTAGATTTAGATACCGATGCTTCACTTCAGGTTTACTGTATCCCTTGGACCTTCTTATTGACGACGAAACACAGAAATTGCATCGGGATTAAATACAAAAGGCACAATGCCGACTTAAATACAAGAAGACTGACAGTTCTTATTGTCTATGTTTTGAACCCTTTCTCTGACACTAGTTACAGGTTCCGATGCTTCACTACAGGTTTATTGTATCGCATGGACCTTCTTATTTACGACGAAACACAGAAATTGCATCGGAATTAAATAGAAAAGGTACAATGCCGACATAAGTACAAGAAGACTGAATCTTCCGTGTCTATGTTTAGAACCACTCCTATGACATTTGCTATAGATTCCGATGCTTCACTTTAGGTTTACTGTATCCCTTGATCCTTCTTATTGACGACGAAACACAGAAATTGAATCGGGATTAAATACAAAAGGCACATTGCCGACTTAAGTACAAGAAGACACACTCTTCTTACTGTCTATGTTTTAAACCATTCCTGTGACACTAGTTATAGATTCCGAAGCTTCACTTCAGGTTTACTGTATCCCTTGGACCTTGTTATTGAAGATGAAACACAGTAATTGCATCCGAATTAAATACAAAAGGCACAATGCCGAGTCATATACAAGAAGACTGACTCTTCTTACTGTCTATGATTTGAACCTTTTAAGTGACACTAGATGTAGATTCCGATGCTTCACTTCAGGTTTATTGTATCCCTGTTACCTTCTTATTGACGACGAAACACAGAAATAGCATCGGAATTAAATAGAAAAGGCACAATGCCGACTTAAGTACAAGAAAACTGACTCTTCCAACTGTCTATGATTTGAACCATTTCTGTGACACTAGTTATAGATTCCGATGCTTCACTTCAGGTTTACTGTATCCCTCTGACACTCTTATTGACGATGAAACACAGAAATTGCATCGGAATTAAATACAAAAGGCACAACGTCGACTTAAGAACAAGAAGACTGACTCTACTTACTGTCTATGTTTTGAGCAATTCCTGTGACACTAGTTATAGATTCCGATTCTTCACTTCAGGTTTACTGTATCCCTTGGACCTTCTTATCGACGATGAAACACAGAAATAGCATCGGAATTAAATAAAAAAGGCACAAGGCCGACTTAAGTACAAGAAGACAGAATCTTCCTACTGTCTATGTTTTGAACCATTCCTGTGACACTAGTTATAGATTCCGATGCTTCAATTCAGTTTTCCTGCTTTTCTTGGACCTTCTTATTGACGACGAAACACAGAAATTGCATCGGAATTAAATAGAAAAGGCACAATGCCGACTTAAGTACAAGAAGACTCTCTCTTCTTACTGTCTATGTTTTGAACCATTCCTGTGACACTAGTTAAAGATTCCGATGCATCACATCAGGTTTACTGTATCCCTTGGACCTTCTCAAGACGATGATACACAGAAATTGCATCGGAATTAAATACAAAAGGCACAATGACAACTTAAGTACAAGAAGACTGACTCTCCTTGCTGCGTATAGTTTGAACCATTCCTGTGACACTAAATATAGATTCTGATGCTTCACTACAGGTTTACTGTATCCCTTGGACTTTCTTAACGACGATGAAACACAGAAATTGCATCGGAATTAAATAGAATAGTCACAATGCCGACTTAAGTAAAGAAGACTGACTCTTCCTACTGTAAATGATTTGAACCATTCCTGAGACACTAGTTATAGATTCCGATGTTTCACTTCAGGTTTACTGTATCCCTTGGACCTTCTCAAGACGATGAAACACAGAAATTGCATCTGAATTAAATACAAAAGGCACAATGACAACTTAAGTACAAGAAGACTGACTCTTCTTGCTATGTATGTTTTGAACCATTCCTGTGACACTAGTTATAGATTCCGATGCTTCACTTCAGGTTTTCTGTATCCCTCTGACCTTCTTATTGACGATGAAGCACAGTAATTGCATCGGAATTAGATACAAATGGCACAATGCCGACTCATGTCCAAGAAGACTGACTCTTCTTACTGTCTATGTTTTGAACCTTTCCTGTGACACTAGATATAGTTTCCGATGCTTCACTTCTTGTTTTTCTGTATCCCTCTGACATTCTTATTGACGACGAAACACAGAAATGGTACTAAAATGCCGTCTTAAGTACAAGAAGACTGAATCTTCCTACTGTCTATGTTTTGAACCATTCCTGTAACACTAGTTATAGATTCCGATGCTTCACTTCAGGTTTACTGTATCCCTCTGACATTCTTATTGACGATGAAACACAGAAATTGCATCGGAATAAAATACAAAAGGCACAATGCCGACTTCAGTACAAGAGGACTGACTCTTCTTACTGCCTATGTTTTGAACCATTCCTGTGACACTAGTTATAGATTTAGATGCATCACATCAGGTTTACTGTATCCCTCTGACCTTCTTATTGACGACGAAACACAGAAATTGTAACGGAATTAAATAGAAAAGGCACAATGCCGACTTAAGTACAAGAAAACTGACTCTTCCAACTGTCTATGATTTGAACCATTCCTGTGACACTAGTTATAGATTCCGATGCTTCACTTCAGGTTTACTGTATCCCTCTGACATTCTTATTGACGATGAAACACAGAAATTGCATCGGAATTAAATACATAAGTCACAATGCCGACTTAAGTACAAGAAGACTCTCTCTTCTTACTGTCTATGTTTTAAACCATTCCTGTGACACTAGTTATAGATTCCGAAGCCTCACTTCAGGTTTACTGTATCCTTTGGACCATCTTAGTGACGATGAAACACAGAATTTGCATCGGAAATAAATACAAAAGGCACAATGCCGACTTAAGTACAGGAAGACTGACTCTACTTACTGTCTATGTTTTGAGCCAATCCTGTGACACTAGTTATAGATTCCGATGCTTCACTTCAGGTTTACTGTATGCCTCTGACATTTTTATTGACGATGAAACACAGAAATTGCATTGGAATTAAATACAAACGGCACAATGCCGACTTAAGTACAAGAAGACCGACTCTTCTTACTGACTATGTTTTGAACATTCCCTGTGAGACCACTTTTAGATTTAGATGCTTCACCATATGTTTACTGTTTCCCTCTTACCTACTTATTGACGACGAAACACAGAAACAGCATCGGAATTAAATAGAAAAGGCACAATGCCGACTTAAGGACAAGAAAACTGACTCTTCCAACTGTCTATGATTTGGACCATTCCTGTGACACTAGTTATAGATTTCGATGCTTCACTTTAGGTTTACTGAATCCCACTGACCTTCTTATTGACGGCGAAACACAGAAATTGTAACGGAATTAAATAGAAAAGGCACAATGCCGAATTAAGTACAATAAGACTGACTCTTCCTACTGTCTATGTTTTGAACCATTCCTGTGACACTAGTTATAAATTCCGATGCTACACTTCAGGTTTACTATATCCCTCTGACCTTCTTGTTGACGATGAAACACAGAAATTGCATCCGAATTAAATACAAAAGGCACAATGCCGACTTAAGTGCAAGAAGACTGACTCTTCTTACTGTCTATGTTTTGAACTTTTCCTGTTACACTAGTTATAGATTCCGATACTTCAATTCAGTTTTCCTGCTTTTCTTGGACCTTCTTATTGACGACGAAACACAGAAATTGCATCGGAATTAAATAGAAAAGGCAGAATGCCGACTTAAGTAAAGAAGACTGACTCTTCCTACTGTATATGATTTGAACCATTCCTCAGACACTAGTTATAGATTCCGATACTTCACTTCAGGTTTACTGTATCCCTCTGACATTCTTATTGACGATGAAACACAGATATTGCATCGGAATTAAATAGATATGGCACAATGCCGACTTAAGTACAAGTAGACTAAATCTTCTTACCGTCTATAATTTGAACCATTTTTGTGACACTAGTTATAGATTCCGATGCTTCACTTCAGGTTCACTGTATCTCCTGGACCCGCTTATTGACGTCGAACAACTGAAATTGCATCATAATTAAATAGAAAAGGCACAATGCCGACTTAAGTACAAGAAGACTGACTCTTCCTACTGTCTATGCCTTGAATCATTCCTGTGACTTTAGTTATAGATTCCAATGCTTCACTTCAGGTTTACTGTATCCCTTGGACCTTCTTATTGACGATGAAACACAGAAATAGCATCGGAATTAAATACAAAAGGCACAAGGCCGACTTAAGTACAAGAAGACTGAATCTTCCTACTGTCTATGTTTTGAATCATTCCTGTGACACTAGTTATGGATTTCGATCCTTCACTTTAGGTTTACTGTATCCCACTGACCATCTTATTGACGACGAAACACAGAAATTGTAACGGAGTTAAATAGAAAAGGCACAATGCCGAATTAAGTACAATTAGACTGACTCTTCCTACAGTCTATGTTTTGAACCATTCCTGTGATACTAGTTATAAATTCCGATGCAACACTTCAGGTTTACTATATCCCTCTGATCTTCTTATTGACGATGAAACACAGAAATTGCATCCGAATTAAATACAAAAGGAACAATGCCGACTTAAGTGCAAGAAGACTGACTCTTCTTACTGTCTATGTTTTGAACTTTTCCTGTTACACTAGTTATAGATTCCGACGCTTCAATACAGTTTTCCTGCTTTTCTTGGACCTTCTTATTGACGACGAAGCACAGAAATTGCATCGGAATTAAATTGAAAAGGCACAATGCCGACTTAAGTAAAGAAGACTGACTTTTCCTACTGTATATGATTCGAACCATTCCTCAGACACTAGTTATAGTTTCCGATGCTTCACTTCAGGTTTACTGTATCCCTCTGACATTCTTATTGACGATGAAACACAGATATTGCATCGGAATTAAATAGAAATGGCACAATGCCGACTTAAGTACAAGTAGACTAAATCTTCTTACTGTCTATATTTTGAACCATTCCTTTGACACGAGTTATAGATTCCGATGCTTCACTTCAGGTTCACTGTATCCCCTGGACCCTCTTATTGACGTCGAAACACTGAAATTGCATCATAATTAAATAGAAAAGGCACAATGCCGACTTAAGTACAAGAAGACTGACTATGCTTTGAACATTTCCTGTGAGACCCGTTTTAGGTTCCGATGCTTCACTATATGTTTACTGTATCCCTTGGACCTTCTTATTGCCGACGAAACACAGAAATTGCATCGGAATCAAATAGAAAAGGCACAATGCCGACTTAAGTTCAAGAAGACTAACTCTTCCTACTCTCTATGCTTTCAACCATTCCTGTGTCACTAGTTATAGATTCTGATGCTTCACTTCAGGTTTACTGTATCCCTTGGTCCTTCTTATTGACGACGAAACACGGAAATTGCAACGGAATTAAATAAAAAGGCACAATGCCAAATTATGTACAAAAAGACTGACTCTTCTTACTGACTTCGTTTTTAACATTTTCTGTGAGACCAGTTTTAGATTCCGATGCTTCACTGTATGTTTACTGTATCCCTTGGACCTTCTTATTGACGACGAAACACAGAAATTGCATCGGATTTAAATAGAAGAGGCACAATCCTTACTTAAGTTCAAGAAGACTGACTCTTCCAACTGCTATGGTTTGAAAGATTCCCTTGACACTAGTTATAGATTCCGATGCTTCACTTCTGGTTTACAGTATCCCTTGGACCTTCTTAATGACGATGAAACACAGAAATTAGATCGGAATTAAATAGAAAAGGCACAATGCCGACTTAAGTACAAGAAGACTGCCTCTTCCTACTGTCTATGTTTTGAACAATTCCTGTGACACTAGTTAAAGATTCCGATGCATCACTTCAGGTTTACTGTATCCCTTGGACCTTCTCAAGACGATGAAACACAGAAATTGCATCGGAATTAAATACAAAAGGCACAATGCCGACTTAAGTACCAGAAGACTGACTCTTCTTGCTGTGTATGGTTTGAACCATTCCTGTGACACTAATTATAGATTCCGATGCTTCACTTCAGGTTTACTGTATCCCGCTGACCTTCGTATTGACGACGAAACACAGAAATTGCATCGGAATTAAATAGTAAATGCACAATGCCGACTTAAGTACAAGAAGACTGACTCTTCCTACTGTCTATGTTTTGAATCATTCCTGTGACTTTAGTTATAGATTCCGATGCTTCACTTCAGGTTTACTGTATCCCTTGGACCTTCTTATTGACGATGAAACATGGAAATTGCATCGGAATTAAATACAAAAGCACAATGCCGACTTAAGTACAAGAAGACTGACTCTTCTTACTGTCTATGTTTTGAACCATTTCTGTGACACTAGTTATAGATTCCGATGCTTCACTTCAGGTTTACTGTATCCCTTGGACCTTTTTATTGACGACGAAACACAGAAATTGCATCGGGATTAAATACAAAAGGCACAATGAGGACTTAAGTACAAGAAGACTGAATCTTCCTACTGTCTATGTTTTAACCATTCCTGTGAAACTAGTAATAGATTTTGATGCTTCACTTCAGGTTTGCTGTATCCCTCTGACCTTCTTATTGACGATGAATCACAGTAATTGCATCGGAATTAAATACAAAATGCACAATGCCGACTCATGTACAAGAAGACTGACTCTTCTTGCTGTGTATGTTTTGAATCATTCCTGTGACACTAGTTATAGATTCCGATGCTTCACTTCAGGTTTACTGTATCCCTCTGACCTTCTTATTGACGATGAAGCACAGTAATTGCATCGGAATTAGATACAAATGGCACAATGCCGACTCACGTCCAAGAAGACTGATTCTTCTTACAGTCTATTTTTTGAACCTTTCCTGTGACACTAGATATAGATTCCGATGCTTCACTTCAGGTTCTTCTGTATCCCTCTGACCTTCTTATTGACGACGAAACACAGAAATTGCATTAACATCAAATAGAAATAGCACAATGCCTACTTAAGTACAAGAAGACTGAATCTTCCTACTGTCTATGCTTTGAACCATTCCTGTGACACTAGTTATAGATTCCGATGCTTCACTTCAGGTTTACTGTGTCCCTCTGACATTCTTATTGACGATGAAACACAGAAATTGCATCGGATTTAAATACAAACGGCACAATGCCGACTTAAGTACAAGAAGACCGACTCTTCTTACTGACTATGATTTGAACACTCCGTGTCAGACCAGTTTTAGATTCCGATGCTTCTCTATTTGTGTACTGTTTCCCGTGGACATTCTTATTGACGATGAAACACAGAAATTGCATCGGAATTAAATACAAAAGGCACAATGCCGACTTCAGTACAAGAAGACTGACTCTTCTTACTGCCTATGTTTTGAACCATTCCTGTGAAACTAGTTATAGATTTCGATGCTTCACATAAGGTTTACTGTATCCTCTGACCTTCTTATTGACGACGAAACACAGAAATTGTAACGGAATTAACTAGAAAAGGCACAATGCCGACTTAAGTACAAGAAAACTGACTCTTCCTTCTGTCTATGATTTAAACAATTCCTGTTACACTAGTTATAGATTCCGATGCTTCAATTCAGTTTTCCTGCTTTTCTTGGACCTTCTTATTGACGACGAAACACAGAAATTGCATCGGAATTAAATAGAAAAGGCACAATGCCGACTTAAGTAAAGAAGACTGACTCTTCCTACTGTATATGATTTGAACCATTCCTGAGACACTAGTTATAGATTCCGATGCTTCACTTCAGGTTTACAGTATCCCTTGGACCTTCTTAATGACGATGAAACACAGAAATTGCATCGGAAATAAATAGAAAAGGCACAATGCCGACTTAAGTACAAGAAGACTGACTCTTCCTACTGTCTATGATTTGAACAATTCCTGTGTCACTAGTTAAAGATTCCGATGCATCACTTCAGGTTTACTGTATCCCTTGGACCTTCTCAAGACGATGAAACACAGAAATTGCATCGGAATTAAATACAAATGGCACAATGCCGACTTAAGTACAAGAAGACTGACTCTTCTTGCTGTGTATGGTTTGAACCATTCCTGTGACACTAAATATAGATTCCGATGCTTCACTTCAGGTTTACTGTATCCCGCTGACCTTCGAATTGACGACGAAACACAGAAATTGCATCGGAATTAAACAGAAAATGTACATTGCCGACTTAAGTACAAGAAGACTGACTCTTCCTACTGTCTATGTCTTGAATCATTCCTGTGACTTTAGTTATAGATTCCGATGCTTCACTTCAGGTTTACTGTATCTCTTGGACCTTCTTATTGACGATGAAACACAGAAATAGCATCGGAATTAAATACAAAAGGCACAATGCCGACTTAAGTACAAGATGACTGGCTCTTCTTACTGACTATGCTTTGAACCATTCCTGTGACACTAGTTATAGATTCCGATGCTTCACTTCAGTTTCACTGTATCTCTTGGACCTTCTTATTGACGATGAAACACAGAAATTGCATCGGAATTAAATAGAAAAGGTACAATGCCGACTTAAGTACAAGAAAACTGGCTCTTCTTACTGACTATGTTTTGAACCATTCCTGTGACACTAGTTATAGATTCCGATGCTTCACTCCAGGTTTACTGTATACCTTGTACCTTCTTGTTGACGATGAAACACAGAAATTGCATCGGAATTAAATACAAAAGCACAATGCCGACTTAAGTACAAGAAGACGGACTCTTCTTACTGACTATGTTTTGAACCGTTCCTGTGACACTAGTTATAGATTCCGATGCTTCACTTCAGGTTTACTGTATCCCTTGGACCTTCTTCTTGACGATGAAACACAGAAATTGCATCGGAATTAAATACAAAAGGCACAATGCCGACTTAAGTACAAGAAGACTGACTCTTCTTACTGACTATGTTTTGATCCATTCCTGTGACACTAGTTATAGATTCCGATGTTTCACTCTAGGTTTACTGTATCCCTTGGACCTTCTTATTGACGATGAAACACAGAAATTGCATCGGAATTAAATAAAAAAGGCACAATGCCGACTTAAGTACAAGAAGACTGACTCTGCTTACTGTCTATGCCTTGAACCATCCTGTGACACTAGTTCCAGATTCCGATGCTTTACTCTATGTTTACTGTATCCATTGGACCTTCTTATTGACGATGAAACACAGAAATTGCATCGGAATTAAATACAAAACGCACAATGCCGACTTAAGTACAAGAAGACGGACTCTTCTTACTGGCTATGTTTTGAACCATTCCTGTGACACTAGTTATAGATTCCCATGGTTCACTTCAGGTTTACTGTATCCCTCTGCCCTTCTTATTGACGATGAAACACAGAAATTGCAATAGAATTGAATACAAAAGGCACAATACCGACTTAAGTACAAGAAGACTGACTCTTCCTACTGTCTATGATTTGAACCATTCCTGGGACACTAGTTATAGATTCCGATGCTTCACTTCAGGTTTACTGTATCCCTTGGACCTTCTTATTGATGATGAAACACAGAAATTGCATCGGAGTTAAATAGAAAAGGCACAATGCCGTCTTAAGTACAAGAAGACTGACTCTTCTTACTGACTATGTTTTGAATCAGTCCTGTGACACTAGTTATAGATTCCGATGGTTCATTTCAGGTTTACTGTATCTGTTGGACCTTCTTATTGACGATGAAACACAGAAATTGCATCGGAATTAAATACAAAAGGCACAATGCCGACTTAAGTACAAGAAGACTGACTCTTCTTACTGACTATGTTTTGATCCATTCCTGTGACACTAGTTATAGATTCCGATGCTTCACTCTAGGTTTACTGTATCCCTTGGACCTTCTTATTGACGATGAAACACAGAAATTGCATCGGAATTAAATAAAAAAGGCACAATGCCGACTTAAGTACAAGAAGACTGACTCTGCTTACTGTCTATGCCTTGAACCATCCTGTGACACTAGTTCCAGATTCCGATGCTATACTCAATGTTTACTGTATCCCTTGGACCTTCTTATTGACGATGAAACACAGAAATTGCATCGGAATTAAATACAAAACGCACAATGCCGACTTAAGTACAAGAAGACGGACTCTTCTTACTGACTATGTTTTGAACCATTCCTGTGACACTAGTTATAGATTCCCATGCTTCACTTCAGGTTTACTGTATCCCTCTGCCCTTCTTATTGACGATGAAACACAGAAATTGCAATGGAATTAAATACAAAAGGCACAATACCGACTTAAGTACAAGAAGACTGACTCTTCCTACTGTCTATGATTTGAACCATTCCTGTGACACTAGTTATAGATTACGATGCTTCACATCAGGTTTACTGTATCCCTCTGCCCTTCTTATTGACGATGAAACACAGAAATTGCATCGGAATTAAATACAAAAGGCACAATGCCGACTTAAGTACAAGAAGACACACTCTTCTTCTGTCTATGTTTTCAACCATTCCTGTGACACTAGTCATAGATTTCGATGTTTCACTTTAGGTTTACTGTATCCCTTGGACCTTCTTACTGACGATGAAACACAGAAATTGCATCGGAATTAAGTACAAAAGGCACAAGGCCGACTTAAGTACAAGAAGACTGACTCTTCTTACTGACTATGCTTTGAACGATTCCTGTGACACTAGTTATAGATTCTGATGCTCCACTTCAGGTTTTCTGTATCCCTTGGACCTTCTTATTGGCGATGAAACACAGATATTTCATCGGAATTAAATTCAAAAGGCACAATGCCGACTTAAGTACAAGATGACTCGCTCTTCTTACTGACTATGCTTTGAACCATTCCTGTGACACTAGTTATAGATTCTGATGCTTCACTTCAGTTTCACTGTATCGCTTGGACCTTCTTATTGACGATGAAACACAGAAATTGCATCGGAATTAAATAGAAAAGGCACAATGCCGACTTAAGTACAAGAAGACTGACTCTTCCTACTGTCTATGATTTGAACCATTCCTGTGACACTAGTTATAGATTCCGATGCTTCACTCTAGGTATACTGTATCCCTCTGCCCTTCTTATTGACGATGAAACACAGAAATTGCATCGGAATTAAATAGAAAAGGCACAATGCCGACTTAAGTACAAGAAGACTGACTCTTCTTACTGACTATGTTTTGATCCATTCCTGTGACACTAGTTATAGATTCCGATGTTTCACTCTAGGTTTACTGTATCCCTTGGACCTTCTTATTGACGATGAAACACAGAAATTGCATCGGAATTAAATAAAAAAGGCACAATGCCGACTTAAGTACAAGAAGACTGACTCTGCTTACTGTCTATGCCTTGAACCATCCTGTGACACTAGTTCCAGATTCCGATGCTTTACTCTATGTTTACTGTATCCCTTGGACCTTCTTATTGACGATGAAACACAGAAATTGCATCGGAATTAAATACAAAACGCACAATGCCGACTTAAGTACAAGAAGACGGACTCTTCTTACTGACTATGTTTTGAACCATTCCTGTGACACTAGTTATAGATTCCCATGCTTCACTTCAGGTTTACTGTATCCCTCTGCCCTTCTTATTGACGATGAAACACAGAAATTGCAATAGAATTAAATACAAAAGGCACAATACCGACTTAAGTACAAGAAGACTGACTCTTCCTACTGTCTATGATATGAACCATTCCTGGGACACTAGTTATAGATTCCGATGCTTCACTTCAGGTTTACTGTATCCCTTGGACCTTCTTATTGATGATGAAACACAGAAATTGCATCGGAGTTAAATAGAAAAGGCACAATGCCGTCTTAAGTACAAGAAGACTGACTCTTCTTACTGACTATGTTTTGAATCAGTCCTGTGACACTAGTTATAGATTCCGATGGTTCATTTCAGGTTTACTGTATCTGTTGGACCTTCTTATTGACGATGAAACACAGAAATTGCATCGGAATTAAATACAAAAGGCACAATGCCGACTTAAGTACAAGAAGACTGACTCTTCTTACTGACTATGTTTTGATCCATTCCTGTGACACTAGTTATAGATTCCGATGCTTCACTCTAGGTTTACTGTATCCCTTGGACCTTCTTATTGACGATGAAACACAGAAATTGCATCGGAATTAAATAAAAAAGGCACAATGCCGACTTAAGTACAAGAAGACTGACTCTGCTTACTGTCTATGCCTTGAACCATCCTGTGACACTAGTTCCAGATTCCGATGCTTTACTCCATGTTTACTGTATCCCTTGGACCTTCTTATTGACGATGAAACACAGAAATTGCATCGGAATTAAATACAAAACGCACAATGCCGACTTAAGTACAAGAAGACGGACTCTTCTTACTGACTATGTTTTGAACCATTCCTGTGACACTAGTTATGGATTCCCATGCTTCACTTCAGGTTTACTGTATCCCTCTGCCCTTCTTATTGACGATGAAACACAGAAATTGCAATGGAATTAAATACAAAAGGCACAATACCGACTTAAGTACAAGAAGACTGACTCTTCCTACTGTCTATGATTTGAACCATTCCTGTGACACTAGTTATAGATTACGATGCTTCACATCAGGTTTACTGTATCCCTCTGCCCTTCTTATTGACAATGAAACACAGAAATTGCATTGGAATTAAATACAAAAGGCACAATGCCGACTTAAGTACAAGAAGACACACTCTTCTTCTGTCTATGTTTTCAACCATTCCTGTGACACTAGTCATAGATTTCGATGTTTCACTTTAGGTTTACTGTATCCCTTGGACCTTCTTACTGACGATGAAACACAGAAATTGCATCGGAATTAAGTACAAAAGGCACAAGGCCGACTTAAGTACAAGAAGACTGACTCTTCTTACTGACTATGCTTTGAACGATTCCTGTGTCAGTAGTTATAGATTCTGATGCTCCACTTCAGGTTTTCTGTATCCCTTGGACCTTCTTGTTGGCGATGAAACACAGATATTGCATCGGAATTAAATACAAAAGGCACAATGCCGACTTAAGTACAAGATGACTCGCTCTTCTTACTGACTATGCTTTGAACCATTCCTGTGACACTACTTATAGATTCCGATGCTTCACTTCAGTTTCACTGTATCGCTTGGACCATCTTATTGACGATGAAACACAGAAATTGCATCGGAATTAAATAGAAAAGGCACAATGCCGACTTAAGTACAAGAAGACTGACTCTTCCAACTGTCTATGAGTTGAACCATTCCTGTGACACTAGTTATAGATTCCGATGCTTCACTCTAGGTATACTGCATCCCTCTGCCCTTCTTATTGACGATGAAACACAGAAATTGCATCGGAATTAAATAGAAAAGGCACAATGCCGACTTAAGTACAAGAAGACTAACTCTGCTTACTGTCTATGTTTTGAACCATTTCTGTGATACTAGTTATAGATTTCGATGCTTCGCTTCAAGTTTACTGTATCCCTTGGACCTTCTTATTGACGATTAAACACAGATATTGCATCGGAATTAAAAAAAAAAGGCACAATGCCGACTTAAGTACAAGAAGACTGACTCTTCTTACTGTCTATGTTTTGAACCATCCCTGTCACACTAGTTATTGATTCCGATGCTTCACACCAGGTTTACTGTATCCCTTGGACCTTCTTATTGACGATGAAACACAGAAATTGCATCGGAATTAAATACAAAAGGCACAATGCCGACTTAAGTATAAGAAGACTGACTCATCTTACTGTCTACGTTTTGAACCTTTCCTGTGACACTAGTTATAGATTCCGATGCTTCACTCCAGGTTTACTGTATACCTTGCACCTTCTTGTTGACGATGAAACACAGAAATTGCATCGGAATTAAATAGAAAAGCACAATGCCGACTTAAGTACAAGAAGACGGACTCTTCTTACTGACTATGTTTTGAACCGTTCCTGTGACACTAGTTATAGATTCCGATGCTTCACTTCAGGTTTACTGTATCCCTTGGACCTTCTTATTGACGATGAAACACAGAAATTGCATCGGAGTTAAATAGAAAAGGCACAATGCCGTCTTAAGTACAAGAAGACTGACTCTGCTTACTGTCTATGTTTTGAACCATTTCTGTGATACTAGTTATAGATTTCGATGCTTCGCTTCAGGTTTACTGTATCCCTTGGACATTCTTATTGACGATGAAACAGAGAAATTGCATCGGAATTAAATACAAAAGGCACAATGCCGACTTTAGTACAAGAAGACTGACTCGTCTTACTGTCTATGTTTTGAAACATCGCTGTGACACTAGTTATAGATAGCGATGCTTCACTCCAGGTTTACTGTATGCCTTGGACCTTCTTATTGACGATGAAACACAGAAATTGCATCGGAATTAAGTTCAAAACCACACAATGCCGACTTAAGAACAAGAAGACTAACTCTTCTTACTGCCTATGTTTTGAACCATTCCTGTGACACTAGATATAGATTCCGATGCTTCACTCCAGGTTTACCGTATACCTTGGACCTTCTTATTGACAATGAAACACAGAAATTGCATCGGAAATAGATACAAAAAGCACAATGCCGACTTAAGTACAAGATGACTGGCTCTTCTTACTGACTATGCTTTGAACCATTCCTGTGACACTAGTTATAGACTCCGATGCTTCACTTCAGTTTCACTGTATCGCTTGGACCTTCTTATTGACGATGAAACACAGAAATTGCATCGGAATTAAATAGAAAAGGCACAATGCCGACTTAAGTACAAGACGACTGACTCTTCCTAATGTCTATGTTTTGAACCATTCCTTTGACACTTGTTATAGATTCCCATGCTTCACTTCAGGTTTACTGTATCCCTCTGCCCTTCTTATTGACGATGAAACACAGAAATTGCAATGGAATTAAATACAAAAGGCACAATACCGACTTAAGTACAAGAAGACGGACTCTTCTTACTGACTATGTTTTGAACCATTCCTGTGACACTAGTTATAGATTCCCATGCTTCACTTCAGGTTTACTGTATCCCTCTGCCCTTCTTATTGACGATGAAACACAGAAATTGCAATGGAATTAAATACAAAAGGCACAATACCGACTTAAGTACAAGAAGACTGACTCTTCCTACTGTCTATGATTTGAACCATTCCTGTGACACTAGTTATAGATTACGATGCTTCACATCAGGTTTACTGTATCCCTCTGCCCTTCTTATTGACGATGAAACACAGAAATTGCATCGGAATTAAATACAAAAGGCACAATGCCGACTTAAGTACAAGAAGACACACTCTTCTTCTGTCTATGTTTTCAACCATTCCTGTGACACTAGTCATAGATTTCGATGTTTCACTTTAGGTTTACTGTATCCCTTGGACCTTCTTACTGACGATGAAACACAGAAATTGCATCGGAATTAAGTACAAAAGGCACAAGGCCGACTTAAGTACAAGAAGACTGACTCTTCTTACTGACTATGCTTTGAACGATTCCTGTGACACTAGTTATAGATTCTGATGCTCCACTTCAGGTTTTCTGTATCCCTTGGACCTTCTTATTGGCGATGAAACACAGATATTGCATCGGAATTAAATACAAAAGGCACAATGCCGACTTAAGTACAAGATGACTCGCTCTTCTTACTGACTATGCTTTGAACCATTCCTGTGACACTAGTTATAGATTCCGATGCTTCACTTCAGTTTCACTGTATCGCTTGGACCTTCTTATTGACGATGAAAACACAGAAATTGCATCGGAATTAAATAGAAAGGGCACAATGCCGACTTAAGTACAAGAAGACTGACTCTTCCAACTGTCTATGATTTGAACCATTCCTGTGATACTAGTTATAGATTCCGATGCTTCACTCTAGGTATACTGTATCCCTCTGCTCTTCTTATTGACGATGAAACACAGAAATTGCATCGGAATTAAATAGAAAAGGCACAATGCCGACTTAAGTACAAGAAGACTAACTCTGCTTACTGTCTATGTTTTGAACCATTTCTGTGATACTAGTTATAGATTTCGATGCTTCGCTTCAAGTTTACTGTATCCCTTGGGCTTCTTATTGACGATTAAACACAGATATTGCATCGGAATTAAAAAAAAAAGGCACAATGCCGACTTAAGTACAAGAAGACTGACTCTTCTTACTGTCTATGTTTTGAACCATCCCTGTCACACTAGTTATTGATTCCGATGCTTCACACCAGGTTTACTGTATCCCTTGGACCTTCTTATTGACGATGAAACACAGAAATTGCATCGGAATTAAATACAAATGCACAATGCCGACTTAAGTACAAGAATACTGACCCTTCTTACTGACTATGGTTTGAACCATTCCAGTGGCACTAGTTATAGATTCCGATGCTTCACTCTAGGTTTACTGTATCCCTTGGACCTTCTTATTGACGATGAAACACAGAAATTGCATCGGAATTAAATAAAAAAAGCACAATGCCGACTTAAGTACAAGAAGACTGACTCTGCTTACGGTCTATGTTTTGAACCATTCCTGTGATACTAGTTATAGATGTCGATGCTTCACTTCAGGTTTAGTGTATCCCTTGGTCCTTCTTATTGACGATGAAACACAGAAATTGCATGGGAATTAAATACAAAAGGCACAATGCCGACTTAAGTATAAGAAGACTGACTCATCTTACTGTCTACGTTTTGAACCTTTCCTGTGACACTAGTTATAGATTCCCATGCTTCACTCCAGGTTTACTGTATACCTTGGACCTTCTTGTTGACGATGAAACACAGAAATTGCATCGGAATTAAATAGAAAAGCACAATGCCGACTTAAGTACAAGAAGACGGACTCTTCTTACTGACTATGTTTTGAACCGTTCCTGTGAAACTAGTTATAGATTCCGATGCTTCACTTCAGGTTTACTGTATCCCTTGGACCTTCTTATTGACGATGAAACACAGACATTGCATCGGAGTTAAATAGAAAAGGCACAATGCCGTCTTAAGTACAAGAAGACTGACTCTGCTTACTGTCTATGTTTTGAACCATTTCTGTGATACTAGTTATAGATTTCGATGCTTCGCTTCAGGTTTACTGTATCCCTTGGACATTCTTATTGACGATGAAACAGAGAAATTGCATCGGAATTAAATACAAAAGGCACAATTCCGACTTTAGTACAAGAAGACTGACTCGTCTTACTGTCTATGTTTTGAAACATCGCTGTGACACTAGTTATAGATAGCGATGCTTCACTCCAGGTTTACTGTATCCCTTGGACCTTCTTATTGACGATGAATCACAGAAATTGCATCGGAATTAAGTTCAAAACCACACAATGCCGACTTAAGAACAAGAAGACTAACTCTTCTTACTGCCTATGTTTTGAACCTTTCCTGTGACACTAGAAAATAGATTCCGATGCTTCACTCCAGGTTTACCGTATACCTTAGACCTTCTTATTGACAATGAAACACAGAAATTGCATCGGAAATAGATACAAAAAGCACAATGCCGACTTAAGTACAAGATGACTGGCTCCTCTTACTGACTATGCTTTGAACCATTATTGTGACACTAGTTATAGACTCCGATGCTTCACTTCAGTTTCACTGTATCGCTTGGACCTTCTTATTGACGATGAAACACAGAAATTGCATCGGAATTAAATAGAAAAGGCACAATGCCGACTTAAGTACAAGAAGACTGACTCTTCCTAATGTCTATGTTTTGAACCATTCCTTTGACACTTGTTATAGATTCCGATGCTTCACTTCAGGTTTACTGTATCCCTCTGCCTTTCTTATTGACGATGGAACACAGAAATTGCAACGGAATTAAATACAAAAGGCACTATGCCGACTTAAGTACAAGAAGACTGACTCTTCTTACTGACTATGTTTTGAACAATTCCTGTGACACTAGTTATAGATTCCGATGCTTCACTTCATTTTTAATGTATCCCTCTGACCTTCTTATTGACGATGAAATACAGAAATTGCATCGGAATTAAATAGAAAAAGCACAATTCCGACTTAACTACAAGAAGACTGACTCTTCTTACTGACCATGATTTGAACCATTCCTGTGACACTAGTTATAGATTCCGATGCTTAACTTCAGGATTACTGTATCCCACTGACTTTCTTAGTGACGATGAAACACAGAAATTGCATCGGAATTAAATACAAAAGGCACAATGCCGACTTAAGTACAAGAAGACTGACTCTTCTTACTGTCTATGTTTTGAACCATTCCTGTGACACTAGTTCTAGATTCCGATGCTTCACTCAAGGTTTACTGTATCCTTTGGACCTTCTTATTGACGATGAAACACAGAAATTGCATCGGAATTAAATAGAAAAGGAACAATGCCGACATAAGTACAAGAAAACTGACTCTTCTTACTGACTATGTCTTGAACCATTCCTGTGACACTAGTTATAGATTCCGATGCTTCACATCAGGTTTACTGTATCCCTTGGACCTTCCTATTGACGATGAGACACAGAAATCGCATCGGTATTAAATAGAAAAAGCACAATGCCGACTTAAGTACAAGAAGAGTGACTCTTCCTACTCTCTATGCTTTGAACCATTCCTGTGACACTAGTTTTTTATTCCGATGCTTCACTTGAGGTTTACTGTATCCCTCGGACCTTCTTATGGACGATGCAACACAGAAATTGCATCGTAATGAAATACAAAAGGCACAATGCCGACTTAAGTACAAGAAGAATGAATCTTCCAACTCTCTATGATTTGAACCATTCCTGTGACACTAGTTTTAGATTCCGATGCTTCACTTCAGGTTTACTGTATCCCTTGGACATTCTTATTGACGATAAAACACAGTAATTGCATCCGAATTAAATACAAAAGGCACAATGCAAACTTAAGTACAAGAAGACTGACTCTTCTTACTGACTATATTTTGAACCATTCCTGTGACACTAGTTATAGATTCCGATGCTTCACTTCAGGTTTACTGTATCCCTTGGACCTTCTCATTGACGATGAAACACAGAAATTGCATCGGAATTAAATACAAAAGGCACAATGCCGATTTAGGTACAAGAAGACTGACTCTTCCTATTCTCTATGCTTTGAACCATTCCTGTGACACTAGTTTATTATTCCGATGCTTCACTTGAGGTTTACTGTATCCCTCTGACCTTCTTATTGACGATGAAACACAGAAATTGCATCGGAATTAAATAGAAAAGGCACAATACCGACTTAAGTACAAGAAGACTGACACTTCCTACTGTCTATGATTTGAACCATTCCTGGGACACTAGTTATAGATTACGATGCTTCACTTCTGGTTTACTGTACCCTTGGACCTTCTTATTGACGATGAAACACACAAATTGCATCGGAATTAAAAACAAAAGGCACGATGCCGACTTAGGTACAAGAAGACTGACTCTTCTTACTGACTATGCTTTGAACCATTCCTGTGACACTTGTTATAGATTCCGATGCTTCACTTCAGGTTTACTGTATCCCTCCAACCTTCTTATTGACGATGAAACACAGAAATTGCATCGGAATTAAATACAAAAGGCAGAATGCTGACTTAAGTACGTGTAGACTGACTTTTCCTACAGCCTATGTTTGGAACCATTCCTGTGACACTAGTTATAAATTCCCGTGGTTCATTTCAGGTTTACTGTATCCTTTGGACCTTCTTATTGACGATGAAACACAGAAATTGCATCGGAATTAAAAACAAAAAGCACTATGCCGACTTAACTACAAGAAGACTGACTCTACTTACTGACTATGTTTTGAACCATTCCTGTGACACTAGTTATAATTTCCGATGCTTCACTTCAGGTTTACTGTATCCCTCAGACCTTCTTGTTGACGATGAAACACAGAAATTGCATCGGAATTAAATAGAAAAAGCACAATAGCGACTTAACTACAGGGAGACTGACTCTACTCACTGACCATGTTTTGAACGATTCCTGTGACACTAGTTATAGCTTCCGATGCTTAACTTCAGGATTACTGTATCCCACTGACCTTCTTAGTGACGATGAAACACAGAAATTGCATCGGAATTAAATACAAAAGGCACAATGCCGACTTTAGTACAAGAAGACTGACTCTTCTTACTGTCTATGTTTGAACCAATCCTTTGACACTAGTTATAGATTCCGATGCTTCACTCAAGGTTTACTGTATCTCTTGAACCTTCTTATTGACGATGAAACACAGAAATTGCATCGGAATTAAATAGAAAAAGCACAATGCCGACTTAAGTACAAGAAGACTGACTCTTTTTACTGACTATGTTTTGAACCATTCCTGTGACACTAGTTATTGATTCCGATGCTTCACTTCAGATATACTGTACCCCTCTGACCTTCTTATTGACAATGAAACACAGAAATTGCAGCGGAATTAAATAGGAAAGGCACAATACCGACTTAAGTACAAGGAGACTGACTCATCTTACTGTCTATGTTTTGAACCATTCCTGTGACACTAGTTATAGATTCCGATGCTTCATTCCAGGTTTACTGTATACCTTGGACCTTCTTATGGACGATGAAACACAGAAATTGCATCGGAATGAAATACAAAAGCATAATGCCGACTTAAGTACAAGAAGACGGATTCTTCTTGATGATTATGTTTTGAACCATTCCTGTGACACTAGTTATAGATCCCGATGCTTCACTGCAGGTTTACTGTATCCCTCTGACCTTCTTATTGACGATAAAACACAGAAATTGCATCGGAATTAAATACAAAAGGCACAATGCCGACTTTAGTACAAGAAGACTGACTCTTCTTACTGTCTATGTTTGAACCAATCCTTTGACACTAGTTATAGATTCCGATGCTTCACTCAAGGTTTACTGTATCTCTGGAACCTTCTTATTGACGATGAAACACAGAAATTGCATCGGAATTAAATAGAAAAAGCACAATGCCGACTTAAGTACAAGATGACTGACTCTTTTTACTGACTATGTTTTGAACCATTCCTGTGACACTAGTTATTGATTCCGATGCTTCACTTCAGATATACTGTACCCCTCTGACCTTCTTATTGACAATGAAACACAGAAATTGCATCGGAATTAAATAGGAAAGGCACAATACCGACTTAAGTACAAGGAGACTGACTCATCTTACTGTCTATGTTTTGAACCATTCCTGTGACACTAGTTATAGATTCCGATGCTTCATTCCAGGTTTACTGTATACCTTGGACCTTCTTATGGACGATGAAACACAGAAATTGCATCGGAATGAAATACAAAAGCATAATGCCGACTTAAGTACAAGAAGACGGATTCTTCTTGATGATTATGTTTTGAACCATTCCTGTGACACTAGTTATAGATCCCGATGCTTCACTGCAGGTTTACTGTATCCCTCTGACCTTCTTATTGACGATAAAACACAGAAATTGCATCGGAATTAAATACAAAAGGCACAATGCCGACTTTAGTACAAGAAGACTGACTCTTCTTACTGTCTATGTTTGAACCAATCCTTTGACACTAGTTATAGATTCCGATGCTTCACTCAAGGTTTACTGTATCTCTTGAACCTTCTTATTGACGATGAAACACAGAAATTGCATCGGAATTAAATAGAAAAAGCACAATGCCGACTTAAGTACAAGAAGACTGACTCTTTTTACTGACTATGTTTTGAACCATTCCTGTGACACTAGTTATAGATTGCGATGCGTGACTTCTGGTTTACTGTATCCCTTGGACCTTCCTATTGAGGATGAGACACAGAAATCGCATCGTTACTAAATAGAAAAAGCACAATGCCGACTTAAGTACAAGAAGACTGACTCTTCCTACTCTCTATGTTTGAACCATTCCTGTGACACTAGTTATAGATTCCGATGCTTCACTTCAGGTTTACTGTAACCCTTGGACCTTCTTATTGACGAAGATACACAGAAATTGCATCGGAATTAAATACAAAAGGCACAATACCGACTTTAGTACGAGAAAACTGAATCTTCTTACTGACTATGTTTTGAACCATTCCTGTGACACTAGTTATAGATTACGATGCTTCACTTCAGGTTTACTGTATCCCTCTGACCTTCTTATTGACGATGAAACACAGAAATTGCTTCAGAATTAAATAGAAAATGCACAATGATGACTTAAGTACAAGAAGACTGACTCTTCTTACTGACTATGTTTTGAACCATTCCTGTGACACTAGTTATTGATTCCGATGCTTCACTTCAGATATACTGTACCCCTCTGACCTTCTTATTGACAATGAAACACAGAAATTGCATCGGAATTAAATAGAAAAGGCACAATACCGACTTAAGTACAAGAAGACTGACTCTTCCTAATGTCTATGTTTGAACCATTCCTGTGACACTAGTTATGGATTCCGTTGCTTCACTTCAGGTTTACTGTGTCCCTTGGACCTTCTTATTGACGACGAAACACACAAATTGCATCGGAATTAAATACAAAAGGCACAGTGCCGACTTAAGTACAAGAAGACTGACTCTTCTTACTGACTATGCTTTGAACCATTCCTGTGACACTAGTCATAGATACCGTTGCTTCACTTCAGGATTACTGTATCCCACTGACCTTCTTAGTGACGATGAAACACAGAAATTGCATCGGAATTAAATACAAAAGGCACAATGCCGACTTAGGTACAACAAGACTGACACTTCTTGCTGTGTATGCTTTGAACCATTCCTGTGACACTAGTTATAGATTCCGATGCTTCACTTCAGGTTTACTGTATCCCTCTGACCTTCTTATTGACGACGAAACAAAGAAATAGCATCGGAATTAAATAGAAAAGGCACAATGCCGACATAAGTACAAGATGACTGACTCTTCCAACTGTCTATGCTTTGAACCATTCCTGTGACACTAGTTATAGATTCCGATGATTCACTTCAGGTTTACTGTATCCCTCTGACACTCTTATTGACGATGAAACACCGAAATTGAATCGGAATGAAATACAAAAGGCACAATGCCGACCTAAGTACAAGAAGACTCACTCTTCTTACTGTCTATGTTTTGAACCACTCCTGTGACACTAGTTATAGATTCCGAAGCTTCACTTCAGGTTTACTGTATCCTTTGGAATTTCGTATTGACGATGAAACACAGAATTTGCATCGGAATTAAATACAAAATAGTACAATGCCGACTTAAGTACAAGAAGACTGACTCTTCCTACTGTCTATGTTTTGAGCAACTCCATTGACACTAGTTATAGATTCCGATGCGTCACTTCAGGTTTACTGTATCCTTTGGACCTTCTTATCGACGATGAAACACAGAAATAGCATCGGAATGAAATACAAAAGGCACAATGCCGACTTAAGTACAAGAAGATTGACTCTTCTTACTTTCTATGCTTTGAACCATTCCTGTGTCACTAGTTATAGATTCCGATGCTTCACTTCAGGTTTACTGTATCCCTTGGACCTTCTTATTGACGACGAAACACAGAAATTGAATCGGGATTAAATACAAAAGGCACAATGCCGACTTAAGTACAAGAAGACTGAATCTTCCAACTCTCTATGATTTGAACGATTCCTGTGACACTAGTTATAGATTCCGATGCTTCACTGCAGGTTTACTGTAACCCTTGGACCTTCTTATTGACGAAGATACACAGAAATTGCATCGGAATTAAATACAAAAGGCACAATACTGACTTTAGTACTAGAAGACTGACTCTTCTTACTGACTATGTTTTGAACCATTTCTGTGCCACTAGTTATAGATTACGATGCTTCACTTCAGGTTTACTGTATCCCTCTGACCTTCTTATTGACGATGAAACACAGAAATTGCTTCAGAATTAAATAGAAAATGCACAATGATGACTTAAGTACAAGAAGACTGACTCTTCTTACTGACTATGTTTTGAACCATTCCTGTGACACTAGTTATTGATTCCGATGCTTCACTTCAGATATACTGTACCCCTCTGACCTTCCTATTGACAATGAAACACAGAAATTGCATCGGAATTAAATAGAAAAGGCACAATACCGACTTAAGTACAAGAAGACTGACTCTTCCTAATGTCTATGTTTTGAACCATTCCTGTGACACTAGTTATAGATTCCGATGCTTCACTTCAGGTTTACTGTATCCCTTGGACCTTCTTATTGACGACGAAACACACAAATTGCATCGGAATTAAATACAAAAGGCACAATGCCGACTTAAGTACAAGAAGACTAACACTTCTTGCTGTGTATGCTTTGAACCATTCCTGTGACACTAGTTATAGATTCCGATGCTTCACTTTAGGTTTACTGTATCCCTCTGACCTTCTTATTGACGACGAAACAAAGAAATAGCATCGGAATTAAATAGAAAAGGCACAATGCCGACTTAAGTACAAGAAGACTGACTCTTCTTACTGTCTATGTTTTGAACCTTTTCGCTGATACTAGTTACAGATTCCGATGCTTCACTTCAGGTTTACTGTATCCCTTGGACCCTATTATTGACGACGAAACAAAGAAATAGCATCGGAATTAAATAGAAAAGGCACAATGCCAACTTCAGTACAAGAAGACTGACTCTTCCGTGTCTATGTTTAGAACCATTCCTGTGACACTTGATATAGATTCCGATGCTTCACTTCAGGTTTACTGTATCACTTGGACCTTCTTATTGACGACGAAACACAGAAATTGCATCGGGATTAAATACAAAAGGCACAATGCCGACTTAAGTACAAGAAGACTGACTCTTCCTACTGTCTATGTTTTAACCATTCCTGTGATACAAGTTATAGATTCCGATGCTTCACTTCTGGTTTACTGTATCCCTATGACCTTCTTATTGACGATGAAACACAGTAATTGCATCGGAATTAAATATAAAAGGCACAATGTTGACTGAAATATTAGATGACTGGCTCTTCTTACTCTCTATGTTTTGAACCTTTCCTGTGAGACCGGTTTTAGATTCCGATGCTTCACTTCAGGTTTACTGTATCCCTTGGCCCATCTTATTGACGACGAAACACAGATATTGCATCGGAATTAACTAGAAAAGGCACAATGCCGACATAAGTACAAGAAGACTGACTCTTCTTACTGACTATGATTTGAACATTTCCTGTGAGACCAGTTTTAGATTCCGATGCTACACTATATGTTTACTGTATCCCTTGGACCTTCTATTTGACGATGAAACACAGAAATTGCATCGGAATTAAATACAAAAGGCACAATGCCGACTTAAGTACAACGAGACTGACACTTCTTGCTGTGTATGCTTTGAACCATTCCTGTGACACTAGTTATAGATTGCGATGCTTCACTTTAGGTTTACTGTATCCCTCTGACCTTCTCATTGACGATGAAACACAGTAATTGCATCGGAATTAAATACAAAAGGCACAATGCCGACTTAAGTACAACGAGACTGACACTTCTTGCTGTGTATGCTTTGAACCATTCCTGTGACACTAGTTATAGATTCCGATGCTTCACTTCAGGTTTACTGTATCCCTCTGACCTTCTTATTGACGACGAAGCACTGAAATAGCATCGGAATTAAATAGAAAAGGCACAATGCCGACTTAAGTACAAGATGACTGACTCTTCCAACTGTCTATGCTTTGAACCATTCCTGTGACACTAGTTATAGATTCCGATGATTCACTTCAGGTTTACTGTATCCCTCTAACACTCTTATTGACGATGAAACACAGAAATTGAATCGGAATTAAATACAAAAGGCACAATGCCGACCTAAGTACAAGAAGACTCACTCTTCTTACTGTCTATGTTTTGAACCACTCCTGTGACACTAGTTATAGATTCCGAAGCTTCACTTCAGGTTTACTGTATCCTTTGGAATTTCTTATTGACGATGAAACACAGAATTTGCATCGGAATTAAATACAAAATAGTACAATGCCGACTTAAGTACAAGAAGACTAACTCTTCCTACTGTCTATGTTTTGAGCAACTCCATTGACACTAGTTATAGATTCCGATGCGTCACTTCAGGTTTACTGTATCCTTTGGACCTTCTTATCGACGATGAAACACAGAAATAGCATCGGAATTAAATACAAAAGGCACAATGCCGACTTAAGTACAAGAAGACTGACTCTTCTTACTTTCTATGTTTTGAACCATTCCTGTGTCACTAGTTATAGATTCCGATGCTTCACTTCATGTTTACTGTATCCAAGTCACCTTCTTGTTGACGATGAAACACAGAAATTGCATCGGAATTAAATACAAACGGCACAATGCCGACTTAAGTACAAGAAGACTGACTCTTCTTACTTTCTATGTTTTGAACCATTCCTGTGTCACTAGTTATAGATTCCGATGCTTCACTTCAGGTTTACTGTATCCCTTGGACCTTCTTATTGACGACGAAACACAGAAATTGAATCGGGATTAAATACAAAAGGCACAATGCAGACTTAAGTACAAGAAGACTGACTCTTCTTACTGTCTATGTTTGAACCACTTCTGTGACACTAGTTATAGATTACGATGCTTCTCTTCAGGTTTACTGTATCCCTTGGACCTTGTTATTGACGATGAAACACAGAAATTGCCTCGGAATTAAATACAAAAGGCACAATGCCGACATAAGTATAAGAAGACTGACTCTTCTTACTGACTATGATTTTAAAATTTCCTGTGAGACCAGTTTTAGATTCCGATGTTTCACTATATGTTTACTGCATCCCTTGGACCTTCTTATTGACGAAGATACACAAAAATTGCATCGGAATTAAATACAAAAGGTACAATGCAGACTTAAGTACAAGAAGACTGACTCTTCTTACTGTCTATGTTTGAACCATTTCTGTGACACTAGTTATAGATTACGATGCTTCTCTTCAGGTTTTCTGTATCCCTTGGACCTTGTTATTGACGATGAAACACAGAAATTGCCTCGGAATCAAATACAAAAGGCACAATGCCGACTTAAGTACAAGAAGACTGACTCTTCCTACTGTCTATGTTTTGAACCATTCTTGTGACACTTGATATAGATTCCGATGCTTCACTTCAGGTTTACTGTATCACTTGGACCTTCTTATTGACGACGAAACACAGATATTGCATCGGGATTAAATACAAAAGGCACAATGCCGACTTAAGTACAAGAAGACTGACTCTTCCTACTGTCTATGTTTTAACCATTCCTGTGATACAAGTTATAGATTCCGATGCTTCACTTCAGGTTTACTGTATCCCTATGACCTTCTTATTGACGATGAAACACAGAAATTGCATCGGAATTAAATACAAAAGGCACAATGTTGACTGAAATATTAGATGACTGGCTCTTCTTACTCTCTATGTTTTGAACCTTTCCTGTGAGACCGGTTTTAGATTCCGATGCTTCACTTCAGGTTTACTGTATCCCATGGCCCATCTTATTGACGACGAAACACAAAAATTGCATCGGAATCAACTTGAAAAGGCACAATGCCGACTTAAGTACAAGAAGATTGACTCTTCTTACTTTCTATGCTTTGAACCATTCCTGTGTCACTAGTTATAGATTCCGATGCTTCACTTCAGGTTTACTGTATCCCTTGGACCTTCTTATTGACGACGAAACACAGAAATTGAATCGGGATTAAATACAAAAGGCACAATGCCGTCTTAAGTACAAGATGACTAACTCTTGGTACTGTCTATGTATTAACCACTCCTGTGACACTAGTTATAGATTCCGAGGCTTCACTTCAGGTTTACTGTATCCTTTGGAAATTCTTATTGACGATGAAACACAGAATTTGCATCGGAATTAAATACAAAATAATACAATGCCGACTTAAGTACAAGAAGACTGACTCTTCCTACTGTCTATGTTTCGAGCAACTCCATTGACACTAGTTATAGATTCCGATGCGTCACTTCAGGTTTACTGTATCCTTTGGACCTTCTTATCGACGATGAAACACAGAAATAGCATCGGAATTAAATACAAAAGGCACAATGCCGACTTAAGTACAACAAGACTGACACTTCTTGCTGTGTATGCTTTGAACCATTCCTGTGACACTAGTTATAGATTCCGATGCTTCACTTTAGGTTTACTGTATCCCTCTGACCTTCTTATTGACGACGAAACAAAGAAATAGCATCGGAATTAAATAGAAAAGGCACAATGCCGACTTAAGTACAAGAAGACTGACTCTTCTTACTGTCTATGTTTTGAACCTTTTCGCTGATACTAGTTACAGATTCCGATGCTTCACTTCAGGTTTACTGTATCCCTTGGACCCTATTATTGACGACGAAACAAAGAAATAGCATCGGAATTAAATAGAAAAGGCACAATGCCAACTTCAGTACAAGAAGACTGACTCTTCCGTGTCTATGTTTAGAACCATTCCTGTGACACTTGATATAGATTCCGATGCTTCACTTCAGGTTTACTGTATCACTTGGACCTTCTTATTGACGACGAAACACAGAAATTGCATCGGGATTAAATACAAAAGGCACAATGCCGACTTAAGTACAAGAAGACTGAATCTTCCAACTCTCTATGATTTGAACCATTCCTGTGACACTAGTTATAGATTCCGATGCTTCACTGCAGGTTTACTGTAACCCTTGGACCTTCTTATTGACGAAGATACACAGAAATTGCATCGGAATTAAATACAAAAGGCAGAATACTGACTTCAGTACTAGAAGACTGACTCTTCTTACTGACTATGCTTTGAACCATTTCTGTGACACTAGTTATAGATTACGATGCTTCACTTCAGGTTTACTGTATCCCTCTGACCTTCTTATTGACGATGAAACACAGAAATTGCTTCAGAATTAAATAGAAAATGCACAATGATGACTTAAGTACAAGAAGACTGACTCCTCTTACTGACTATGTTTTGAACCATTCCTGTGACACTAGTTATTGATTCCGATGCTTCACTTCAGATATACTGTACGCCTCTGACCTTCCTATTGACAATGAAACACAGAAATTGCATCGGAATTAAATAGAAAAGGCACAATACCGACTTAAGTACAAGAAGACTGACTCTTCCTAATGTCTATGTTTTGAACCATTCCTGTGACACTAGTTATAGATTCCGATGCTTCACTTCAGGTTTACTGTATCCCTTGGACCTTCTTATTGACGACGAAACACACAAATTGCATCGGAATTAAATACAAAAGGCACAATGCCGACTTAAGTACAACGAGACTGACACTTCTTGCTGTGTATGCTTTGAACCATTCCTGTGACACTAGTTATAGATTCCGATGCTTCACTTTAGGTTTACTGTATCCCTCTGACCTTCTTATTGACGACGAAACAAAGAAATAGCATCGGAATTAAATAGAAAAGGCACAATGCCGACTTAAGTACAAGAAGACTGACTCTTCTTACTGTCTATGTTTTGAACCTTTTCGCTGATACTAGTTACAGATTCCGATGCTTCACTTCAGGTTTACTGTATCCCTTGGACCCTATTATTGACGACGAAACAAAGAAATAGCATCGGAATTAAATAGAAAAGGCACAATGCCAACTTCAGTACAAGAAGACTGACTCTTCCGTGTCTATGTTTAGAACCATTCCTGTGACACTTGATATAGATTCCGATGCTTCACTTCAGGTTTACTGTATCACTTGGACCTTCTTATTGACGACGAAACACAGAAATTGCATCGGGATTAAATACAAAAGGCACAATGCCGACTTAAGTACATGAAGACTGACTCTTCCTACTGTCTATGTTTTAACCATTCCTGTGATACAAGTTATAGATTCCGATGCTTCACTTCAGGTTTACTGTATCCCTATGACCTTCTTATTGACGATGAAACACAGAAATTGCATCGGAATTAAATACAAAAGGCACAATGTTGACTGAAATATTAGATGACTGGCTCTTCTTACTCTCTATGTTTTGAACCTTTCCTGTGAGACCGGTTTTAGATTCCGATGCTTCACTTCAGGTTTACTGTATCCCTTGGCCCATCTTATTGACGACGAAACACAGAAATTGCATCGGAATTAACTAGAAAAGGCACAATGCCGACATAAGTACAAGAAGACTGACTCTTCTTACTGACTATGATTTGAACATTTCCTGTGAGACCAGTTTTAGATTCCGATGCTACACTATATGTTTACTGTATCCCTTGGACCTTCTATTTGACGATGAAACACAGAAATTGCATCGGAATTAAATACAAAAGGCACAATGCCGACTTAAGTACAACGAGACTGACACTTCTTGCTGTGTATGCTTTGAACCATTCCTGTGACACTAGTTATAGATTGCGATGCTTTACTTTAGGTTTACTGTATCCCTCTGACCTTCTTATTGACGATGAAACACAGTAATTGCATCGGAATTAAATACAAAAGGCACAATGCCGACTTAAGTACAACGAGACTGACACTTCTTGCTGTGTATGCTTTGAACCTTTCCTGTGACACTAGTTATAGATTCCGATGCTTCACTTCAGGTTTACTGTATCCCTCTGACCTTCTTATTGACGACGAAACAAAGAAATAGCATCGGAATTAAATAGAAAAGGCACAATGCCGACTTAAGTACAAGAAGACTGACTCTTCTTACTGCCTATGTTTAGAACCTTTCCTGTGACACTAGATATAGATTCCGATGCTTCACCTCAGGTTTATTGTATCCCTCTTACCTTCGTATTGACGACGAAGCACTGAAATAGCATCGGAATTAAATAGAAAAGGCACAATGCCGACTTAAGTACAAGATGACTGACTCTTCCAACTGTCTATGCTTTGAACCATTCCTGTGACACTAGTTATAGATTCCGATGATTCACTTCAGGTTTACTGTATCCCTCTGACACTCTTATTGACGATGAAACACAGAAATTGAATCGGAATTAAATACAAAATGCACAATGCCGACCTAAGTACAAGAAGACTCACTCTTCTTACTGTCTATGTTTTGAACCACTCCTGTGACACTAGTTATAGATTCCGAAGCTTCACTTCAGGTTTACTGTATCCTTTGGAATTTCTTATTGACGATGAAACACAGAATTTGCATCGGAATTAAATACAAAATAGTACAATGCCGACTTAAGTACAAGAAGACTGACTCTTCCTACTGTCTATGTTTTGAGCAACTCCATTGACACTAGTTATAGATTCCGATGCGTCACTTCAGGTTTACTGTATCCTTTGGACCTTCTTATCGACGATGAAACACAGAAATAGCATCGGAATTAAATACAAAAGGCACAATGCCGACTTAAGTACAAGAAGACTGACTCTTCTTACTTTCTATGTTTTGAACCATTCCTGTGTCACTAGTTATAGATTCCGATGCTTCACTTCAGGTTTACTGTATCCCTTGGACCTTCTTATTGACGACGAAACACCGAAATTGAATCGGGATTAAATACAAATGGCACAATGCCGACTTAAGTACAAGATGACTGACTCTTCCTACTGTCTATGTATTAACCATTCCTGTGACACTAGTTATAGATTCCGATGCTTCACTTCATGTTTACTGTATCCCTGTCACCTTCTTGTTGACGATGAAACACAGAAATTGCATCGGAATTAAATACAAACGGCACAGTGCCGACTTAAGTACAAGAAGACTGACTCTTCTTACTGACTATGATGTAAACATTTCCTGTGAGACCAGTTTTATATTCCGATGCTTCACTAAATGTTTACTGTATCCCTTGGACCTTCTTATTGATGATGAAACACAGAAATTGCATCGGAATTAAATACAAAAGGCACAATGCCGACTTAAGTACAACGAGACTGACACTTCTTGCTGTGTATGCTTTGAACCATTCCTGTGACACTAGTTATAGATTGCGATGCTTCTCTTTAGGTTTACTGTATCCCTCTGACCTTCTTATTGACGATGAAACACAGTAATTGCATCGGAATTAAATACAAAAGGTACAATGCAGACTTAAGTACAAGAAGACTGACTCTTCTTACTGTCTATGTTTGAACCACTTCTGTGACACTAGTTATAGATTACGATGCTTCTCTTCAGGTTTACTGTATCCCTTGGACCTTGTTATTGACGATGAAACACAGAAATTGCCTCGGAATTAAATACAAAAGGCACAATGCCGACATAAGTATAAGAAGACTGACTCTTCTTACTGACTATGATTTGAAAATTTCCTGTGAGACCAGTTTTAGATTCCGATGTTTCACTATATGTTTACTGCATCCCTTGGATCTTCTTATTGACGAAGATACACAAAAATTGCATCGGAATTAAATACAAAAGGTACAATGCAGACTTAAGTACAAGAAGATTGACTCTTCTTACTGTCTATGTTTGAACCATTTCTGTGACACTAGTTATAGATTACGATGCTTCTCTTCAGGTTTACTGTATCCCTTGGACTTTGTTATTGACGATGAAACACAGAAATTGCCTCGGAATCAAATACAAAAGGCACAATGCCGACTTAAGTACAAGAAGACTGACTCTTCCTACTGTCTATGTTTTGAACCATTCTTGTGACACTTGATATAGATTCCGATGCTTCACTTCAGGTTTACTGTATCACTTGGACCTTCTTATTGACGACGAAACACAGATATTGCATCGGGATTAAATACAAAAGGCACAATGCCGACTTAAGTACAAGAAGACTGACTCTTCCTACTGTCTATGTTTTAACCATTCCTGTGATACAAGTTATAGATTCCGATGCTTCACTTCAGGTTTACTGTATCCCTATGACCTTCTTATTGACGATGAAACACAGAAATTGCATCGGAATTAAATACAAAAGGCACAATGTTGACTGAAATATTAGATGACTGGCTCTTCTTACTCTCTATGTTTTGAACCTTTCCTGTGAGACCGGTTTTAGATTCCGATGCTTCACTTCAGGTTTACTGTATCCCTTGGCCCATCTTATTGACGACGAAACACAGAAATTGCATCGGAATTAACTAGAAAAGGCACAATGCCGACATAAGTACAAGAAGACTGACTATTCTTACTGACTATGATTTGAACAGTTCCTGTGAGACCAGTTTTAGATTCCGATGCTACACTATATGTTTACTGTATCCCTTGGACCATCTTTTTGACGATGAAACACAGAAATTGCATCGGAATTAAATACAAAAGGCACAATGCCGACTTAAGTACAACGAGACTGACACTTCTTGCTGTGTATGCTTTGAACCATTCCTGTGACACTAGTTATAGATTGCGATGCTTCACTTTAGGTTTACTGTATCCCTCTGACCTTCTTATTGACGATGAAACACAGTAATTGCATCGGAATTAAATGCAAAAGGCACAATGCCGACTTAAGTACAACGAGACTGACACTTCTTGCTGTGTATGCTTTGAACCATTCCTGTGACACTAGTTATAGATTCCGATGCTTCACTTCAGGTTTACTGTATCCCTCTGACCTTCTTATTGACACGAAACAAAGAAATAGCATCGGAATTAAATAGAAAAGGCACAATGCCGACTTAAGTACAAGAAGACTGACTCTTCTTACTGCCTATGTTTTGAACCTTTCCTGTGACACTAGATATAGATTCCGATGCTTCACCTCAGGTTTATTGTTTCCCTCTTACCTTCTTATTGACGACGAAGCACTGAAATAGCATCGGAATTAAATAGAAAAGGCACAATGCCGACATAAGTACAAGATGACTGACTCTTCAAACTGTCTATGCTTTGAACCATTCCTGTGACACTAGTTATAGATTCCGATGATTCACTTCGGTTTACTGTATCCCTCTGACACTCTTATTGATGATGAAACACAGAAATTGAATCAGAATTAAATACAAAAGGCACAATGCCGACCTAAGTACAAGAAGACTCACTCTTCTTACTGTCTATGTTTTAAACCACCCCTGTGACACTAGTTATAGATTCCGAAGCTTCACTTCAGGTTTACTGTATCCTTTGGAATTTCTTATTGACGATGAAACACAGAATTTGCATCGGAATTAAATACAAAAAAGTACAATGCCGACTTAAGTACAAGAAGACTGACTCTTCCTACAGTCTATGTTTTGAGCAACTCCATTGACAATAGTTATAGATTCCGATGCGTCACTTCAGGTTTACTGTATCCTTTGGACCTTCTTATCGACAATGAAACACAGAAATAGCATCGGAATTAAATACAAAAGGCACCATGCCGACTTAAGTACAAGAAGACTGGCTCTTCTTACTTTCTATGTTTTGAACCATTCCTGTGTCACTAGTTATAGATTCCGATGCTTCACTTCAGGTTTACTGTATCCTTTGGACCTTCTTATTGACGACGAAACACAGAAACTGAATCGGGATTAAATACAAACAGCACAATGCCAACTTAAGTACAAGATGACTGACTCTTCCTACTGTCTATGTATTAACCATTCCTGTGACACTAGTTATAGATTCCGATGCTTCACTTCATGTTTACTGTATCCCTGTCACCTTCTTGTTGACGATGAAACACAGAAATTGCATCGGAATTAAATACAAACGGCACAGTGCCGACTTAAGTTCAAGAGGACTGACTCTTCTTACTGACTATGATGTAAACATTTCCTGTGAGACCAGTTTTAGATTCCGATGCTTCACTAAATGATTTCTGTATCCCTTGGACCTTCTTATTGATGATGAAACACAGAAATTGCATCGGAATTAAATACAAAAGGCACAATGCCGACTTAAGTACAACGAGACTGACACTTCTTGCTGTGTATGCTTTGAACCATTCCTGTGACACTAGTTATAGATTGCGATGCTTCACTTTAGGTTTACTGTATCCCTCTGACCTTCTTATTGACGATGAAACACAGTAATTGCATCGGAATTAAATACAAAAGGTACAATGCAGACTTAAGTACAAGAAGACTGACTCTTCTTACTGTCTATGTTTGAACCATTTCTGTGACACTAGTTATAGATTACGATGCTTCTCTTCAGGTTTACTGTATCCCTTGGACCTTGTTATTGACGATGAAACACAGAAATTGCCTCGGAATTAAATACAAAAGACACAATGCCGACATAAGTATAAGAAGACTGACTCTTCTTACTGACTATGATTTGAAAATATCCTGTGAGACCAGTTTTAGGTTCCGATGTTTCACTATATGTTTACTGCATCCCTTGGACCTTCTTATTGACGAAGATACACAAAAATTGCATCGGAATTGAATACAAAAGGTACAATGCAGACTTAAGTACAAGAAGACTGACTCTTCTTACTGTCTATGTTTGAACCATTTCTGTGACACTAGTTATAGATTACGATGCTTCTCTTCAGGTTTACTGTATCCCTTGGACCTTGTTATTGACGATGAAACACAGAAATTGCCTCGGAATTAAATACAAAAGGCACAATGCCGTCTTAAGTACAAGATGACTGACTTTCCCTACTGTCTATGTATTAACCACTCCTGTGACACTAGTTATAGATTCCGAGGCTTCACTTCAGGTTTACTGTATCCTTTGGAAATTCTTATTGACGATAAAACACAGAATTTGCATCGGAATTAAATACAAAATAATACAATGCCGACTTAAGTACAAGAAGACTGACTCTTCCTACTGTCTATGTTTTGAGCAACTCCATTGACACTAGTTATAGATTCCGATGCGTCACTTCAGGTTTACTGTATCCTTTGGACCTTCTTATCGACGATGAAACACAGAAATAGCATCGGAATTAAATACAAAAGGCACAATGCCGACATAAGTACAAGAAGACTGAATCTTCCAACTCTCTATGATTTGAACCATTCCTGTGACACTAGTTATAGATTCCGATGCTTCACTTCAGGTTTACTGTAACCCTTGGACCTTCTTATTGACGAAGATACACAGAAATTGCATCGGAATTAAATACAAAAGGCACAATACTGACTTTAGTACTAGAAGACTGACTCTTTTTACTGACTATGTTTTGAACCATTCCTGTGACACTAGTTATTGATTCCGATGCTTCACTTCAGGTTTACTGTATCCCTTGGACCTTCTTATTGACGACGAAACACACAAATTGCATCGGAATTAAATACAAAAGGCACAATGCCGACTTAAGTACAAGAAGACTGACTCTTCTTACTGACTATGCTTTGAACCATTCCTGTGACACTAGTCATAGTTACCGTTGCTTCACTTCAGGATTACTCTATCCCACTGACCTTCTTAGTGACGATGAAACACAGAAATTGCATCGGAATTAAATACAAAAGGCACAATGCCGACTTAAGTACAACAAGACTGACACTTCTTGCTGTGTATGCTTTGAACCATTCCTGTGACACTAGTTATAGATTCCGATGCTTCACTTTAGGTTTACTGTATCCCTCTGACCTTCTTATTGACGACGAAACAAAGAAATAGCATCGGAATTAAATAGAAAAGGCACAATGCCGACTTAAGTACAAGAAGACTGACTCTTCTTACTGTCTACGTTTTGAACCTTTTCGCTGATACTAGTTACAGATTCCGATGCTTCACTTCAGGTTTACTGTATCCCTTGGACCCTATTATTGACGACGAAACAAAGAAATAGCATCGGAATTAAATAGAAAAGGCACAATGCCAACTTCAGTACAAGAAGACTGACTCTTCCGTGTCTATGTTTAGAACCATTCCTGTGACACTTGATATGGATTCCGATGCTTCACTTCAGGTTTACTGTATCCCATGGACCTTCTTATTGACGACGAAACACAGAAATTGCATCGGGATTAAATACAAAAGGCACAATGCCGACTTAAGTACAACGAGACTGACACTTCTTGCTGTGTATGCTTTGAACCATTCCTGTGACACTAGTTATAGATTGCGATGCTTCACTTTAGGTTTACTGTATCCCTCTGACCTTCTTATTGACGATGAAACACAGTAATTGCATCGGAATTAAATACAAAAGGTACAATGCAGACTTAAGTACAAGAAGACTGACTCTTATTACTGTCTATGTTTGAACCATTTCTGTGACACTAGTTATAGATTACGATGCTTCTCTTCAGGTTTACTGTATCCCTTGGACCTTGTTATTGACGATGAAACACAGAAATTGCCTCGGAATTAAATACAAAAGACACAATGCCGACATAAGTATAAGAAGACTGACTCTTCTTACTGACTATGATTTGAAAATTTCCTGTGAGACCAGTTTTAGATTCCGATGTTTCACTATATGTTTACTGCATCCCTTGGACCTTCTTATTGACGAAGATACACAAAAATTGCATCGGAATTAAATACAAAAGGTACAATGCAGACTTAAGTACAAGAAGACTGACTCTTCTTACTGTCTATGTTTGAACCATTTCTGTGACACTAGTTATAGATTACGATGCTTCTCTTCAGGTTTACTGTATCCCTTGGACCTTGTTATTGACGATGAAACACAGAAATTGCCTCGGAATTAAATACAAAAGGCACAATGCCGACTTAAGTACAAGAAGACTGACTCTTCCTACTGTCTATGTTTTGAACCATTCTTGTGACACTTGATATAGATTCCGATGCTTCGCTTCAGGTTTACTGTATCCCTTGGACCTTCTTATTGACGACGAAACACAGAAATTGCATCGGGATTAAATACAAAAGGCACAATACCGACTTAAGTACAAGAAGACTGACTCTTCCTACTGTCTATGTTTTAACCATTCCTGTGATACAAGTTATAGATTCCGATGCTTCACTTCAGGTTTACTGTATCCCTATGACCTTCTTATTGACGATGAAACACAGAAATTGCATCGGAATTAAATACAAAAGGCACAATGTTGACTGAAATATTAGATGACTGGCTCTTCTTACTCTCTATGTTTTGAACCTTTCCTGTGAGACCGGTTTTAGATTCCGATGCTTCACTTCAGGTTTACTGTATCCCATGGCCCATCTTATTGACGACGAAACACAAAAATTGCATCGGAATTAACTTGAAAAGGCACAATGCCGACATAAGTACAAGAAGACTGACTATTCTTACTGACTATGATTTGAACATTTCCTGTGAGACCAGTTTTAGATTCCGATGCTACACTATATGTTTACTGTATCCCTTGGACCTTCTTTTTGACGATGAAACACAGAAATTGCATCGGAATTAAATACAAAAGGCACAATGCCGACTTAAGTGCAACGAGACTGACACTTCTTGCTGTGTATGCTTTGAACCATTCCTGTGACACTAGTTATAGATTGCGATGCTTCACTTTAGGTTTACTGTATCCCTCTGACCTTCTTATTGACGATGAAACACAGTAATTACATCGGAATTAAATACAAAAGGCACAATGCCGACTTAAGTACAACGAGACTGACACTTCTTGCTGTGTATGCTTTGAACCATTCCTGTGACACTAGTTATAGATTCCGATGCTTCACATCAGGTTTACTGTATCCCTCTGACCTTCTTATTGACGACGAAACGAAGAAATGGCATCGGAATTAAATAGAAAAGGCACAATGCCGACTCAAGTACAAGAAGATTGACTCTTCTTACTGCCTATGTTTTGAACCTTTCCTGTGACACTAGATATAGATTCCGATGCTTCACCTCAGGTTTATTGTATCCCTCTTACCTTCTTATTGACGACGAAGCACTGAAATAGCATCGGAATTAAATAGAAAAGGCACAATTCCGACATAAGTACAAGATGACTGACTCTTCCAACTGTCTATGCTTTGAACCATTCCTGTGACACTAGTTATAGATTCCGATGATTCACTTCAGGTTTACTGTATCCCTCTGACATTCTTATTGACGATGAAACACAGAAATTGAATCGGGATTAAATACAAAAGGCACAATGCCGACTTAAGTACAAGAAGACTGACTCTTCCTACTGTCTATGTATTAACCATTCCTGTGACACTAGTTATAGATTCCGATGCTTCACTTCATGTTTACTGTATCCCTGTCACCTTCTTGTTGACGATGAAACACAGAAATTGCATCGGAATTAAATACAAACGGCACAGTGCCGACTTAAGTACAAGAAGACTGACTCTTCTTACTGACTATGATGTAAACATTTCCTGTGAGACCAGTTTTAGATTCCGATGCTTCACTAAATGTTTACTGTATCCCTTGGACCTTCTTATTGATGATGAAACACAGAAAGTGCATCGGAATTAAATACAAAAGGCACAATGCCGACATAAGTATAAGAAGACTGACTCTTCTTACTGACTATGATTTGAAAATTTCCTGTGAGACCAGTTTTAGATTCCGATGTTTCACTATATGTTTACTGCATCCCTTGGACCTTCTTATTGACGAAGATACACAAAAATTGCATCGGAATTAAATACAAAAGGTACAATGCAGACTTAAGTACAAGAAGAGTTACTGTCTATGTAAGAACCATTTCTGTGACACTAGTTATAGATTACGATGCTTCTCTTCAGGTTTACTGTATCCCTTGGACCTTGTTATTGACGATGAGACACAGAAATTGCCTCGGAATTAAATACAAAAGGCACAAAGCCGACTTAAGTACAAGAAGACTGACTCTTCCTACTGTCTATGCTCTGAACCATTCCTGTGACACTAGTTATAGATTCCGATGCATCACTTCAGGTTTACTGTATTCCTCTGACCTTCTTATTGACGACGAAACACAGAAATTGCATCGGAATAAAATAGAAATGGCACAATGCCGACTTAAGTACAGGAAGACTGACTCTTCCTACTGTCATGTTTTGAACCATTCCTGTGTCTCTAGTTATAGATTCCGATGCATCACTTCAGGTTTACTGTATCCCTTGGACCTTCTTATTGACGATGAAACACAGAAATTAGATCGGAATTAAATACAAAAGGCACAATGCCTACTGAAGTACAAGAAGACTGACTCTTCTTACTGTCTATGTTTTGAACCTTTTCTCTGATACTAGTTACAGATTCCGATGCTTCACTTCAGGTTTACTGTATCCCTTGGACCTTCTTACTGACGACGAAACAAAGAAATAGCATCGGAATTAAATAGAAAAGGCACAATGCCGACTTAAGTACAAGGAGACTGACTCTTCCGTGTCTATGTTTAGAACCATTCCTGTGACATTTGATATAGATTACGATGCTTCACTTCAGGTTTACTGTATCCCTTGGACCTTCTTATTGACGACGAAACACAGATATTGCATCGGGATTAAATACAAAAGGCACAATGCCGACTTAAGTACAAGAATACTGACTCTTCCAACTGTCTATGTTTTGAACCATTCCTGTGACACTAGTTATAGATTCCGATGCTTCACTTCAGGTTTTCTGTATCCCTCTGACACTCTTATTGACGATGAAACACAGAAATTGCATCGGAATTAAATACAAAACGCACAATGCCGACTTAAGTACAAGAAGACTCACTCTTCTTACTGTCTATGTTTTGAACCATTCCCGTGACACTAGTTATAGATTCCGATGCTTCACTTCAGGTTTACTGTATCCCTCCAACCTTCGTATTGACGATGAAACACAGAAATTGCATCGGAATTAAATACAAAAGGCAGAATGCTGACTTAAGTACGTGTAGACTGACTTTTCCTACTGTCTATGTTTGGAAACATTCGTGTGACACTAGTTATAAATTCCCATGGTTCATTTCAGGTTTACTGTATCCTTTGGACCTTCTTATTGACGATGAAACACAGTAATTGCATCGGAATTAAATACAAAAGGCACAATGATGACTTAAGTACAACGAGACTGACACTTCTTGCTGTGTTTGCTTTGAACCATTCCTGTGACACTAGTTACAGATTCCGATGCTTCACTTCACTTTTACTGTATCCCTCTGACCTTCTAATTGACGACGAAACAAAGAAATAGCATCGGAATTAAATAGAAAAGGCACAATGCCGACTTAAGTACAACAAGACTGACTCGTCTTGCTGTGTATGTTTTGAACCATTCCTGTGACACTAGTTATAGATTCCGATGCTTCACTTCAGGTTTACTGTATTCCTCTGACCTTCTTATTGACGACGAAACACAGAAATTGCATCGGAATTAAATACAAAAGGCAGAATGCTGACTTAAGTACGTGTAGACTGACTTTTCCTACTGTCTATGTTTGGAACCATTCCTGTGACACTAGTTATAAATTCCCATGGTTCATTTCGGGTTTACTGTATCCTTTGTACCTTCGTTTTGACGATGAAACACAGAAATTGCATCGGAATTAAATACAAAAAGCACTATGCCGACTTAAGTACAAGAAGGCTGACTCTTCTTACTATGTTTCGAACCATTCCTGTGACACTAGTTATAGTTTCCGATGCTTCACTTCAGGTTTACTGTATCCCTCAGACCTTCTTGTTGACGATGAAACACAGAAATTGAATCGGAATTAAATAGAAAAAGCACAATACCGCCTTAACTACAGGGAGACTGACTCTTCCTACTGACCATGTTTTGAACGATTCCTGTGACACTAGTTATAGCTTCCGATGCTTAACTTCAGGATTACTGTATCCCACTGACCTTCTTAGTGACGATGAAACACAGAAATTGCATCGGAATTAAATACAAAAGGCACAATGCCGACTTAAGTACAGGAAGACTGACTCATCTTACTGTCTATGTTTTGAACCATTCCTGTGACACTACTTATAGATTCCGATGCTTCATTCCAGGTTTACTGTATAACTTGGACCTTCTTATGGACGATGAAACACAGAAATTGTATCGGAATGAAATACAAAAGCACAATGCCGACTTAAGTACAAGAAGACTGACTCTTCTTAGTGACTATGTTTTGAACCATTCCTGTGACACTAGTGATAGATTACGATGCTTCACATCAGGTTTACTGTATCCCTCTGATCTTCTTATTGATGATGAAACACAGAAATCGCTTCAGAATTAAATAGAAAATGCACAATGATGACTTAAGTACAAGAAGACTGACTCTTCTTACTGACTATGTTTTGAACCATTCCTGTGACACTAGTTATAGATTCCGATGCTTCACTTCAGATATACTGTACCCCTCTGACCTTCTTATTGACAATGAAACACAGAAATTGCATCGGAATTAAATTGAAAAGGCACAATGCCGACTTAAGTACAAGAAGACTGACTCTTCCTAATGTCTATGCTTTGAACCATTCGTGTGACACTAGTTATAGATTCCGATGCTTCACTTCAGGTTTACTGTATCCCTTGGACCTTCTTATTGACGACGAAACACACAAATTGCATCGGAATTAAATACAAAAGGCACACTGCCGACTTAAGTACAAGAAGACTGACTCTTCTTACTGACGATGCTTTGAACCATTCCTGTGACACTAGTCATAGATACCGATGCTTCACTTCAGGATTACTGTATCCCACTGACCTTCTTAGTGACGATGAAACACAGAAATTGCATCGGAATTAAATACAAAAGGCACAATGCCGACTTAAGTACAACAAGACTGACACTTCTTGCTATGTATGCTTTGAACCATTCCTGTGACACTAGTTATAGATTCCGATGCTTCACTTCAGGTTTACTGTATCCCTCTGACCTTCTTATTGATGACGAAACAAAGAAATAGCATCGGAATTAAATAGATAAGGCACAATGCCGACTTAAGTACAAGAAGACTGACTCTTCTTACTGTCTATGTTTTGAACATTTTCGCTGATACTAGTTACAGATTACGATGCTTCACTTCAGGTTTACTGTATCCCTTGGACCCTCTTATTGACGACGAAACAAAGAAATAGCATCGGAATTAAATAGAAGAGGCACAATGCCGACTTCAGTACAAGAAGACTGACTCTTCCGTGTCTATGTTTAGAACCATTCCTGTGACACTTGATATAGATTCCGATGCTTGACTTCAGGTTTACGGTATCCCTTGGACCTTCTTATTGACGACGAAACACAGAAATTGCATCGGGATAAAATACAAAAGGCACAATGCCGACTTAAGTACAAGAAGACTGACTCTTCCTACTGTCTATGTTTTAACCATTCCTGTGATACAAGTTATAGATTCCGATGCTTACTTCAGGTTTACTGTATCCCTATGACCTTCTTATTGACGATGAAACACAGAAATTGCATCGGAATTAATTACAAAAGGCACAATGTTGACTGAAATACAAGATGACTGGCTCTTCTTACTCTCTATGTTTTGAACCTTTCCTGTGAGACCGGTTTTAGATTCCGATGCTTCACTTCAGGTTTACTGTATCCCTTGGCCCATCTTATTGACGATGAAACACCGAAATTGCATCGGAATTAACTAGAAAAGGCACAATGAAGACATAAGTACAAGAAGACTGACTCTTCTTACTGACGATGATTTGAACATATCCTGTGAGACCAGTTTTAGATTCCGACGCTACACTATATGTTTACTGTATCCCTTGGACCTTCTTTTTGACGATGAAACTCAGAAATTGCATCGGAATTAAATACAAAAGGCACAATGCCGACTTAAGTACAAGAAGACTGACTCTTCTTACTGACTATGTTTTGAACCATTCCTGTGACACTAGTTATAGTTTCCGATGCTACACTTTAGGTTTACTGTATCCCTCTGACCTTCTTATTGACGATGAAACACAGTAACTGCATCGGAATTAAATACAAAACGCACAATGCCGACTCATGTACAAGAAGACTGACTCTTCCTACTGTCTATGTTTTGAGCAACTCCATTGACACTAGTTATAGATTCCGATGCGTCACTTCAGGTTTACTGTATCCTTTGGACCTTCTTGTCGACCATGAAACACAGAAATAGCATCGGAATTAAATACAAAATGCACAATGCCGACTTAAGTACAAGAAGACTGACTCTTCTTACTTTCTATGTTTTGAACCATTCCTGTGTCACTAGTTATAGATTCCGATGCTTCACTTCAGGTTTACTGTATCCCTTGGACCTTCGTATTGACGACGAAACACAGAAATTGAATCGGGATTAAATACAAAAGGCACAATGCCGACTTAAGTACAAGAAGGCTGACTCTTCCTACTGTCTATGTATTAACCATTCCTGTGACACTAGTTATAGATTCCGACGCTTCACTTCATGTTTACTGTATACCTGTCACCTTATTGTTGACGATGAAACACAGAAATTGCATCGGAATTAAATACAAACGGCACAGTGCCGACTTAAGTACAAGAAGACTGACTCTTCTTACTGACTATGCTGTAAACATTTCCTGTGAGACCAGTTTTAGATTCCGATTCTTCACTAAATGTTTACTGTATCCCTTGGACCTACTTATTGATGATGAAACACAGAAAGTGCATCGGAATTAAATACAAAAGGCACAATGCCGACATAAGTATAAGAAGACTGACTCTTCTTACTGACTATGATTTGAAAATTTCCTGTGAGACCAGTTTTAGATTCCGATCTTTCACTATATGTTTACTGTATCCCTTGGACCTTCTTATTGACGAAGATACACAAAAATTGCATCGGAATTAAATACAAGAGGTACAATGCAGACTTAGGTACAAGAAGCCTGACTCTTCTAACTGTCTATGTTTGAACCATTTCTGTGACACTAGTTATAGATTATAATGCTTCTCTTCAGGTTTACTGTATCCCTTGGACCTTGTTATTGACGATGAAACATAGAAATTGCCTCGGAATTAAATACAAAAGGCACAATGCCGCCTTAAGTACAACAAGACTGACTCTTCCCACTGTCTATGTTTTGAACCATTCTTGTGACACTAGTTATGGATTCCGATGCATCATTTCAGGTTTACTGTATCCTTTGGACCTTCTTATTGACGATGAAACACTGAAATTGCATCGGAATTATATACAAAAGGCACGATGCCGACTTAAGTACAACAAGACTGACTCGTCTTGCTGTGTATGCTTTGAACCATTCCTGTGACACTAGTTATAGATTCCGATGCTTCATTTCAGGTTTACTGTATTCCTCTGACCTTCTTAATGACGACGAAACACAGAAATTGCATCGGAATAAAATAGAAAAGGCACAATGCAGACTTAAGTACAGGAAGACTGACTCTTCCTACTGTCATGTTTTGAACCATTCCTGTGTCTCTAGTTATAGATTCCGATGCTTCACTTCAGGTTTACTGTATCCCTTGGACCTTCTTATTGACGATGAAACACAGAAATTGCATCGGAATTAAATACAAAAGGCACAATGCCGACTTAAGTACAAGAAGACTGACTCTTCTTACTGTCTATGTTTTGAACCTTTTCTCTGATACTAGTTACAGATTCCGATGCTTCACTTCAGGTTTACTGTATCCCTTGGACCTTCTTATTGACGACGAAACAAAGAAATAGCATCGGAATTAAATAGAAAAGGCACAATGCCGACTTAAGTACAAGAAGACTGACTCTTCCGTGTCTATGTTTAGAACCATTCCTGTGACATTTGATATAGATTACGATGCTTCACTTCAGGTTTACTGTATCCCTTGGACCTTCTTATTGATGACGAAACACAGATATGGCATCGGGATTAAGTACAAATGGCACAATGCCGTCTTAAGTACAAGAATACTGACTCTTCCAACTGTCTATGCTTTGAACCATTCCTGTGACACTAGTTATAGATTCCGATGCTTCACTTCAGGTTTTCTGTATCCCTCTGACACTCTTATAGACGATGAAACACAGAAATTGCATCGGAATTAAATACAAAAGGCACAATGCCGACTTAAGTACAAGAAGACTCACTCTTCTTACTGTCTATGTTTTGAACCATTCCTGTGACACTAGTTATTGATTACGAAGCTTCACTTCAGGTTTACTGTATCCTTTGGACCTTCTTATTGACGATGAAACACAGAATTTGCATCGGAATTAAATACAAAAGGTACAATGCCGACTTAAGTACAAGAAGACAGGCTCAACCTACTGTCTATGTTTTGAGCAATTCCATTGACACTAGTTATAGATTCCGATGCTTCACTTCAGGTTTACTGTATCCTTTGGACCTTCTTATCGACGATGGAACACAGAAATAGCATCGCAATTTAATACAAAAGGCACAATGCCGACTTAAGTACGAGAAGACTGACTCTTCTCACTGTCTATGATTTGAACCATTCCTGTGACACTAGTAATGGATTCCGATGCTTCACTTCAGGTTTACTGTATCGCTCGGACCTTCTTATTGACGACGAAACACAGAAATTGAATCGGGATTAAATACAAAAGGCACAATGCCGACTTAAGTTCAAGAAGACTGACTCTTCCTACTGTCTATGTTTTAACCATTCCTGTGACACTAGTTACAGATTCCGATGCTTCACTTCAGGTTTACTGTATCCCTCTGACCTTCTAATTGACGATGAAACACAGAAATTGCATCGGAATTAAATAGAAAAGCACAATGCCGACATAAGTACAAGAAGACTGACTCTTCTTACTCTCTATGTTTTGAACCTTTCTGTGAGGCCGGTTTTAGATTCCGATGCTTCACTTCAGGATTACTGTATCCCTTGGACCTCCTTATTGACGACGAAACACAGAAAATGCATCGGAATTAAATAGAAAAGGCACACTGCCGACATAAGTACAAGAAGACTGACTCTTCTTACTGACTATGATTTGAACATTTTTTGTGAGACCAGTTTTAGATTCCGATGCTTCACTATATGTTTACTGTATCCCTTGGACCTTCTTGTTGACGATGAAACACAGAAACTGCATCGGAATTACATACAAAAGGCACAATGAAGCCTTAAGTACAAGAAGACTGACTCTTCTTGCTGTGTATGTTTTGAACCATTCCTGTGACACTAGGTATAGATTCCGATGCTTCACTTCATGTTTGCTGTATTCCTCTGACCTTCTTATTGACGGTGAAACACAGTAATGGCATCGGAATTAAATACAAAATGCACAATGCGGACTCATGTAGATGAAGACTGACTCTTCTTACTGTCTATGATTTGAACCTTTCCTGTGACAGTAGATACAGATTCCGATGCTTCGCTTCAGGGTTACTGTATCCCTTGGACCTTCTTATTGTTGACGAAACACAGAAATTTCATCGGAAATAAATAGAAAAGGCACAATGCCGACTTAAGTAAAAGAAGATTGACTCTTCCTACTGTCTATGCTTTGAGCAATTCCTGTGACACTAGTTATAGATTCCGATGCTTCCCTTCAGGTTTACTGTATCCCTCTGACATTCTTATTGACGATGAAACACAGAAATTGCATCGGAATTAAATACAAACGGCACAGTGCCGACTTAAGTACAAGAAGACTGACTCTTCCTACTGTCTATGTTTTGAGCAATTCCATTGACACTAGTAATGGATTCCGATGCTTCACGTCAGGTTTACTGTATCCCTTGGACCTTGTTATTGACGATGAAACACAGAAATTGCATCGGAATTAAATACAAAAGGCACAATGCCGACTTAAGTAGAAGAAGACTGACTCTTCTTACTGTCTATGTTTTGAACCTTTTCTCAGATACTAGTTACAGATTCCGATGCTTCACTTCAGGTTTACTGTATCCCTTGGACCTTCTTATTGACTACGAAACAAAGAAATAGCATCGGAATGAAATAGAAAAGGCACAATGCCGACTTAAGTACAAGAAGACTGACTCTTCCGTGTCTATGTTTAGAATCATTCCTGTGACATTTGATATAGATTACGATGCTTCACTTCAGGTTTACTGTATCCCTTGGACCTTCTTATTGACGACGAAACACAGATATTGCATCGGGATTAAATGCAAAAGGCACAATGCCGACTTAAGTACAAGAATACTGACTCTTCCAACTGTCTATGTTTTGAACCATTCCTGTGACACTAGTTATAGATTCCGATGCTTCACTTCAGGTTTTCTGTATCCCTCTGACACTCGTATAGACGATGAAACACAGAAATTGCGTCGGAATTAAATACAAAAAGCACATTGCCGACTTAAGTACAAGAGGACTCATTCTTCTTACTGTCTATGTTTTGAACCATTCCTGTGACACTAGTTATTGATTCCGAAGCTTCACTTCAGGTTTACTGTATCCTTTGGACCTTCTTATTGACGATGAAACACAGAATTTGCATCAGAATTAAATACAAAAGGTACAATGCCGACCTAAGTACAAGAAGACTGACTCTTCCTACTGTCTATGTTTTGAGCAATTCCATTGACACTAGTTATAGATTCCGATGCTTCACTTCAGGTTTACTGTATCCTTTGGACCTTCTTATCGACGATGAAACACAGAAATAGCATCGCAATTAAATACAAAAGGCACAATGCCGACTTAAGTACGAGAAGACTGACTCTTCTTACTCTCTATGTTTTGAAACTTTCTGTGAGGCCGCTTTTAGATTCCGATGCTTCACTTCAGGATTACTGTATCCCTTGGACCTCCTTATTGACGACGAAACACAGAAAATGCATCGGAATTAAATAGAAAAGGCACAATGCCGACATAAGTACAAGAAGACTGACTCTTCTTACTGACTATGATTTGAACATTTCCTGTGAGACCAGTTTTAGATTCCGATGCTTCACTATGTGTTTACTGTATCCCTTGGAACTTCTTGTTGACGATGAAACACAGAAATTGCATCGGAATTACATACAAAAGGCACAATGAAGCCTTAAGTACAAGAAGACTGACTCTTCTTGCTGTGTATGTTTTGAACCATTCCTGTGACACTAGTTATAGATTCCGATGCTTCACTTCAGGTTTGCTGTATTCCTCTGACCTTCTTATTGACGGTGAAACACAGTAATGGCATCGGAATTAAATACAAAATGCACAATGTGGACTCATGTACAGGAAGACTGACTCTTCTTACTGTCTATGTTTTGAACCTTTCCTGTGACACTAGATACAGATTCCGATGCTTCACTTCAGGTTTACTGTATCCCTTGGACCTTCTTATTGTCGACGAAACACAGAAATTTCATCGGAAATAAATAGAAAAGGCACAATGCCGACTTAAGTACAAGAAGATTGAGTCTTCCTACTGTCTATGTTTTGAGCAAATCCTGTGACACTAGTTATAGATTCCGATGCTTCCCTTCAGGTTTACTGCATCCCTCTGATATTCTTATTGACGATGAAACACAGAAATTGCATCGGAAGTAAATACAAACGGCACAGTGCCGACTTAAGTGCAAGAAGACTGACTCTTCTTACTGACTATGTTGTGAACATTTCCTATGAGACCAGTTTTAGATTCCGATTCTTCACTATATGTTTACTATAACCCTTGGTCCTTCTTATTGATGATGAAACACAGAAGGTGCATCGGAATTAAATACAAAAGGCACAATGCCGACTTAAGTAAAAGAAGACTGACTCTTCTTACTGACTATGATTTGAACATTTCCTGTGAGACCAGTTTTAGATTCCGATGCTTCACTATATGTTTACTGTATCCCTTGGACCTTCTTGTTGACGATGAAACACAGAGACTGCATCGGAATTACATACAAAAGGCACAATGAAGCCTTAAGTACAAGAAGACTGACTCTTCTTGCTGTGTATGTTTTGAACCATTCCTGTGACACTAGGTATAGATTCCGATGCTTCACTTCATGTTTGCTGTATTCCTCTGACCTTCTTATTGACGGTGAAAAACAGTAATGGCATCGGAATTAAATACAAAATGCACAATGCGGACTCATGTAGATGAAGACTGACTCTTCTTACTGTCTATGATTTGAACCTTTCCTGTGACAGTAGATACAGATTCCGATGCTTCGCTTCAGGTTTACTGTATCCCTTGGACCTTCTTATTGTTGACGAAACACAGAAATTTCATCGGAAATAAATAGAAAAGGCACAATGCCGACTTAAGTAAAAGAAGATTGACTCTTCCTACTGTTTATGTTTTGAGCAATTCCTGTGACACTAGTTATAGATTCCGATGCTTCCCTTCAGGTTTACTGTATCCCTCTGACATTCTTATTGACGATGAAACACAGAAATTGCATCGGAATTAAATACAGACGGCACAGTGCCGACTTAGGTACAAGAAGACTGACTCTTCCTACTGTCTATGTTTTGAGCAATTCCATTGACACTAGTAATGGATTCCGATGCTTCCCGTCAGGTTTACTGTATCCCTTGGACCTTGTTATTGACGATGAAACACAGAAATTGCATCGGAATTAAATACAAAAGGCACAATGCCGACTTAAGTAGAAGAAGACTGACTCTTCTTACTGTCTATGTTTTGAACCTTTTCTCAGATACTAGTTACAGATTCCGATGCTTCACTTCAGGTTTACTGTATCCCTTGGACCTTCTTATTGACTACGAAACAAAGAAATAGCATCGGAATGAAATAGAAAAGGCACAATGCCGACTTAAGTACAAGAAGACTGACTCTTCCGTGTCTATGTTTAGAATCATTCCTGTGACATTTGATATAGATTACGATGCTTCACTTCAGGTTTACTGTATCCCTTGGACCTTCTTATTGACGACGAAACACAGATATTGCATCGGGATTAAATACAAAAGGCACAATGCCGACTTAAGTACAAGAATACTGACTCTTCCAACTGTCTATGTTTTGAACCATTCCTGTGACACTAGTTATAGATTCCGATGCTTCACTTCAGGTTTTCTGTATCCCTCTGACACTCGTATAGACGATGAAACACAGAAATTGCGTCGGAATTAAATACAAAAAGCACATTGCCGACTTAAGTACAAGAAGACTCATTCTTCTTACTGTCTATGTTTTGAACCATTCCTGTGACACTAGTTATTGATTCCGAAGCTTCACTTCAGGTTTACTGTATCCTTTGGACCTTCTTATCGACGATGAAACACAGAAATAGCATCGCAATTAAATACAAAAGGCACAATGCCGACTTAAGTACGAGAAGACTGACTCTTCTTACTCTCTATGTTTTGAACCTTTCTGTGAGGCCGCTTTTAGATTCCGATGCTTCACTTCAGGATTACTGTATCCCTTGGACCTCCTTATTGACGACGAAACACAGAAAATGCATCGGAATTAAATAGAAAAGGCACAATGCCGACATAAGTACAAGAAGACTGACTCTTCTTACTGACTATGATTTGAACATTTCCTGTGAGACCAGTTTTAGATTCCGATGCTTCACTATGTGTTTACTGTATCCCTTGGACCTTCTTGTTGACGATGAAACACAGAAATTGCATCGGAATTACATACAAAAGGCACAATGAAGCCTTAAGTACAAGAAGACTGACTTTTCTTGCTGTGTATGTTTTGAACCATTCCTGTGACACTAGTTATAGATTCCGATGCTTCACTTCAGGTTTGCTGTATTCCTCTGACCTTCTTATTGACGGTGAAACACAGTAATGGCATCGGAATTAAATACAAAATGCACAATGTGGACTCATGTACAGGAAGACTGACTCTTCTTACTGTCTATGTTTTGAACCTTTCCAGTGACACTAGATACAGATTCCGATGCTTCACTTCAGGTTTACTGTATCCCTTGGACCTTCTTATTGTCGACGAAACACAGAAATTTCATCGGAAATAAATAGAAAAGGCACAATGCCGACTTAAGTACAAGAAGATTGAGTCTTCCTACTGTCTATGTTTTGAGCAAATCCTGTGACACTAGTTATAGATTCCGATGCTTCCCTTCAGGTTTACTGCATCCCTCTGATATTCTTATTGACGATGAAACACAGAAATTGCATCGGAATTAAATACAAACGGCACAGTGCCGACTTAAGTGCAAGAAGACTGACTCTTCTTACTGACTATGTTGTGAACATTTCCTATGAGACCAGTTTTAGATTCCGATTCTTCACTATATGTTTACTATAACCCTTGGTCCTTCTTATTGATGATGAAACACAGAAGGTGCATCGGAATTAAATACAAAAGGCACAATGCCGACTTAAGTAAAAGAAGACTGACTCTTCTTACTGACTATGATTTGAACATTTCCTGTGAGACCAGTTTTAGATTACGATGCTTCACTATATGTTTTCTGTATCCCTTGGACCTTCTTATTGACGAAGAAACACAGAAATTGCATCGGAATTAAATACAAAAGGCACAATGCCGACTTAAGTACAGGAATACTGACTCTTCTTACTGTCTATGTTTTGAACCTCTTCTCTGATACTAGTTACAGATTCCGATGCTTCACTTCAGGTTTACTGTATCCCTTGGACCTTCTTATTGACGACGAAGCAAAGAAATAGCATCAGAATTATATAGAAATTGCACAATGGTGACTTAAGAACAAGAAGACTGACTCTTCCGTGTTTATGTTTAGAACCATTCCTGTGACACTTGATATAGATTCCGATGCTTCACTTCAGGTTTACTGTATCCCTTGGACCTTATTATTGACGACGAAACACAGAAATTGCATCGGAATTAAGTACAAAAGGCACAATGCAGACTTAAGTACAAGAAGACTGACTCTTCTTACTGTCTATGTTTTGAACCATTCTTGTGACACTAGTTATGGATTCCGATGCATCTCTTCAGGTTTACTGTATCCCTTGGACCTTCATATTGACGACGAAACACAGAAATTGCATCGGAATTAAATACAAAAGGCACAATGCCGACTTAAGTACAACAAGACTGACTCTTCTTGCTGTGTATTATTTGAACCATTCCTGTGACACTAGTGATAGATTCCGATGCTTCACTTCAGGTTTACTGTATCCCTCTGACCTTCTTATTGACGACGAAACACAGAAATTGCATCGGAATAAAATAGAAAAGGCACAATGCCGACTTAAGTACAGGAAGACTGACTCTTCCTACTGTCATGTTTTGAACCATTCCTGTGACTCTAGTTATAGATTCCGATGCTTCACTTCAGGTTTACTGTATCCCTTGGACCTTCTTATTGACGATGAAACACAGAAATTGCATCGGAATTAAATACAAAAGGCACAATGCCGACTTAAGTGCAAGAAGACTGACTCTTCTTACTGTCTATGTTTTGAACCTTTTCTCTGATACTAGTTACAGATTCTTATGCTTCACTTCAGGTTTAATGTATCACTTGTACATTCTTATTGTTGCCGAAACAAAGAAATAGCATCGGAATTAAATAGAAAAGGCACAATGCCGACTTAAGTACAAGAAGACTGACTCTTCCGTGACTATGTTTGAACCATTCCTGTGACACTTGATATAGATTCCGATGCTTAACTTCAGGTTTACTGTATCCCTTGGACCTTCTCATTGACGACGAAACACAGAAATTGCATCGGGGTTAAATACAAAAGGCACAATGCCGACTTAAGTACATGAATCCTGACTCTTCCAACTGTCTATGTTTGAACCATTCCTGTGACACTAGTTATAGATTCCGATGCTTCACTTCAGGTTTACTGTATCCCTCTGACACTCGTATAGACGATGAAACACAGTAATTGCATCGGAATTAAATACAAAAGGCACAATGCCGACTTAAGTACAAGAAGACTCACTCTTCTTACAGTCTATGTTTTGAACCATTCCTGTGACACTAGTTATAGATTCCGAAGCTTCACTTCAGGTTTACTGTATCCTTTGGACCTTCTTATCGACGATGAAACACAGAAATAGCATCGCAATTAAATACAAAAGGCACAATGCCGACTTAAGTTCGAGAAGACTGACTCTTCTCACTGTCTATGTTTTGAACCTTTTCTCTGATACTAGTTACAGATTCCGATGCTTCACTTCAGGTTTACTGTATCCCTTGGACCTTCTTATTGACGACGAAACAAAGAAATAGCATCGGAATTAAATAGAAAAGGCACAATGCCGACTTAAGTACAAGATGACTGACTCTTCCGTGTCTATGTTTAGAACCATTCCTGTGACATTGGATATAGATTACGATGCTTCACTTCAGGTTTACTGTATCCCTTGGACCTTCTTATTGATGACGAAACACAGATATGGCATCGGGATTAAGTACAAATGGCACAATGCCGTCTTAAGTACAAGAATACTGACTCTTCGAACTGTCTATGCTTTGAACCATTCCTGTGACACTAGTTATAGATTCCGATGCTTCACTTCAGGTTTTCTGTATCCCTCTGACACCCTTATAGACGATGAAACACAGAAATTGCATCGGAATTAAATACAAAAGGCACAATGCCGACTTAAGTACAAGAAGACTCACTCTTCTTACTGTCTATGTTTTGAACCATTCCTGTGACACTAGTTATTGATTCCGAAGCTTCACTTCAGGTTTACTGTATCCTTTGGACCTTCTTATTGACGATGAAACACAGAATTTGCATCGGAATTAAATACAAATGGTACAATGCCGACTTAAGTACAAGAAGACAGGCTCTTCCTACTGTCTATGTTTTGAGCAATTCCATTGACACTAGTTATAGATTCCGATGCTTCACTTCAGGTTTACTGTATCCTTTGGACCTTCTTATCGACGATGGAACACAGAAATAGCATCGCAATTAAATACAAAAGGCACAATGCCGACTTAAGTACGAGAAGACTGACTCTTCTCACTGTCTATGATTTGAACCATTCCTGTGACACTAGTAATGGATTCCGATGCTTCGCTTCAGGTTTACTGTATCGCTCGGACCTTCTTATTGACGACGAAACACAGAAATTGAATCGGGATTAAATACAAAAGGCCCAATGCCGACTTAAGTTCAAGAAGACTGACTCTTCCTACTGTCTATGTTTTAACCATTCCTGTGACACTAGTTACAGATTCCGATGCTTCACTTCAGGTTTACTGTATCCCTCTGACCTTCTAATTGACGATGAAACACAGAAATTGCATCGGAATTAAATAGAAAAGCACAATGCCGACATAAGTACAAGAAGACTGACTCTTCTTACTCTCTATGTTTTGAACCTTTCTGTGAGGCCGGTTTTAGATTCCGATGCTTCACTTCAGGATTACTATATCCCTTGGACCTAATTATTGACGACGAAACACAGAAAATGCATCGGAATTAAATAGAAAAAGCACAATGCCGACATAAGTACAAGAAGACTGACTCTTCTTACTGACTATGATTTGAACATTTCCTGTGAGACCAGTTTTAGATTCCGATGCTTCACTATATGTTTACTGTATCCCTTGGACCTTCTTGTTGACGATGAAACACAGAAACTGCATCGGAATTACATACAAAAGGCACAATGAAGCCTTAAGTACAAGAAGACTGACTCTTCTTGCTGTGTATGTTTTGAACCATTCCTGTGACACTAGGTATAGATTCCGATGCTTCACTTCATGTTTGCTGTATTCCTCTGACCTTCTTATTGACGGTGAAACACAGTAATGGCATCGGAATTAAATACAAAATGCGCAATGCGGACTCATGTAGATGAAGACTGACTCTTCTTACTGTCTATGATTTGAACCTTTCCTGTGACAGTAGATACAGATTCTGATGCTTCGCTTCAGGTTTACTGTATCCCTTGGACCTTCTTATTGTCGACGAAACACAGAAATTTCATCGGAAATAAATAGAAAAGGCACAATGCCGACTTAAGTAAAAGAAGATTGACTCTTCCTACTGACTATGTTTTGAGCAATTCCTGTGACACTAGTTATAGATTCCGATGCTTCCCTTCAGGTTTACTGTATCCCTCTGACATTCTTATTGACGATGAAACACAGAAATTGCATCGGAATTAAATACAAACAGCACAGTGCCGACTTAAGTACAAGAAGACTGACTCTTCCTACTGTCTATGTTTTGAGCAATTCCATTGACACTAGTAATGGATTCCGATGCTTCACGTCAGGTTTACTGTATCCCTTGGACCTTGTTATTGACGATGAAACACAGAAATTGCATCGGAATTAAATACAAAAGGCACAATGCCGACTTAAGTAGAAGAAGACTGACTCTTCTTACTGTCTATGTTTTGAACCTTTTCTCAGATACTAGTTACAGATTCCGATGCTTCACTTCAGGTTTTCTGTATCCCTCTGACACTCGTATAGACGATGAAACACAGAAATTGCGTCGGAATTAAATACAAAAAGCACATTGCCGACTTAAGTACAAGAAGACTCATTCTTCTTACTGTCTATGTTTTGAACCATTCCTGTGACACTAGTTATTGATTCCGAAGCTTCACTTCAGGTTTACTGTATCCTTTGGACCTTCTTATCGACGATGAAACACAGAAATAGCATCGCAATTAAATACAAAAGGCACAATGCCGACTTAAGTACGAGAAGACTGACTCTTCTTACTCTCTATGTTTTGAACCTTTCTGTGAGGCCGCTTTTAGATTCCGATGCTTCACTTCAGGATTACTGTATCCCTTGGACCTCCTTATTGACGACGAAACACAGAAAATGCATCGGAATTAAATAGAAAAGGCACAATGCCGACATAAGTACAAGAAGACTGACTCTTCTTACTGACTATGATTTGAACATTTCCTGTGAGACCAGTTTTAGATTCCGATGCTTCACTATGTGTTTACTGTATCCCTTGGACCTTCTTGTTGACGATGAAACACAGAAATTGCATCGGAATTACATACAAAAGGCACAATGAAGCCTTAAGTACAAGAAGACTGACTCTTCTTGCTGTGTATGTTTTGAACCATTCCTGTGACACTAGTTATAGATTCCGATGCTTCACTTCAGGTTTGCTGTATTCCTCTGACCTTCTTATTGACGGTGAAACACAGTAATGGCATCGGAATTAAATACAAAATGCACAATGTGGACTCATGTACAGGAAGACTGACTCTTCTTACTGTCTATGTTTTGAACCTTTCCAGTGACACTAGATACAGATTCTGATGCTTCACTTCAGGTTTACTGTATCCCTTGGACCTTCTTATTGTCGACGAAACACAGAAATTTCATCGGAAATAAATAGAAAAGGCACAATGCCGACTTAAGTACAAGAAGATTGAGTCTTCCTACTGTCTATGTTTTGAGCAAATCCTGTGACACTAGTTATAGATTCCGATGCTTCCCTTCAGGTTTACTGCATCCCTCTGATATTCTTATTGACGATGAAACACAGAAATTGCATCGGAATTAAATACAAACGGCACAGTGCCGACTTAAGTGCAAGAAGACTGACTCTTCTTACTGACTATGTTGTGAACATTTCCTATGAGACCAGTTTTAGATTCCGATTCTTCACTATATGTTTACTATAACCCTTGGTCCTTCTTATGGATGATGAAACACAGAAGGTGCATCGGAATTAAATACAAAAGGCACAATGCCGACTTAAGTAAAAGAAGACTGACTCTTCTTACTGACTATGATTTGAACATTTCCTGTGAGACCAGTTTTAGATTACGATGCTTCACTATATGTTTTCTGTATCCCTTGGACCTTCTTATTGACGAAGAAACACAGAAATTGCATCGGAATTAAATACAAAAGGCACAATGCCGACTTAAGTACAGGAATACTGACTCTTCTTACTGTCTATGTTTTGAACCTCTTCTCTGATACTAGTTACAGATTCCGATGCTTCACTTCAGGTTTACTGTATCCCTTTGACCTTCTTATTGACGACGAAGCAAAGAAATAGCATCAGAATTATAAAGAAATTGCACAATGGTGACTTAAGAACAAGAAGACTGACTCTTCCGTGTTTATGTTTAGAACCATTCCTGTGACACTTGATATAGATTCCGATGCTTCACTTCAGGTTTACTGTATCCCTTGGACCTTATTATTGACGACGAAACACAGAAATTGCATCGGAATTAAGTACAAAAGGCACAATGCAGACTTAAGTACAAGAAGACTGACTCTTCTTACTGTCTATGTTTTGAACCATTCTTGTGACACTAGTTATGGATTCCGATGCATCTCTTCAGGTTTACTGTATCCCTTGGACCTTCATATTGACGACGAAACACAGAAATTGCATCGGAATTAAATACAAAAGGCACAATGCCGACTTAAGTACAACAAGACTGACTCTTCTTGCTGTGTATTATTTGAACCATTCCTGTGACACTAGTGATAGATTCCGATGCTTCACTTCAGGTTTACTGTATCCCTCTGACCTTCTTATTGACGACGAAACACAGAAATTGCATCGGAATAAAATAGAAAAGGCACAATGCCGACTTAAGTACAGGAAGACTGACTCTTCCTACTGTCATGTTTTGAACCATTCCTGTGACTCTAGTTATAGATTCCGATGCTTCACTTCAGGTTTACTGTATCCCTTGGACCTTCTTATTGACGATGAAACACAGAAATTGCATCGGAATTAAATACAAAAGGCACAATGCCGACTTAAGTGCAAGAAGACTGACTCTTCTTACTGTCTATGTTTTGAACCTTTTCTCTGATACTAGTTACAGATTCTTATGCTTCACTTCAGGTTTAATGTATCACTTGTACATTCTTATTGTTGCCGAAACAAAGAAATAGCATCGGAATTAAATAGAAAAGGCACAATGCCGACTTAAGTACAAGAAGACTGACTCTTCCGTGACTATGTTTAGAACCATTCCTGTGACACTTGATATAGATTCCGATGCTTAACTTCAGGTTTACTGTATCCCTTGGACCTTCTCATTGACGACGAAACACAGAAATTGCATCGGGATTAAATACAAATGGCACAATGCCGACTTAAGTACATGAATCCTGACTCTTCCAACTGTCTATGTTTGAACCATTCCTGTGACACTAGTTATAGATTCCGATGCTTCACTTCAGGTTTACTGTATCCCTCTGACACTCGTATAGACGATGAAACACAGAAATTGCATCGGAATTAAATACAAAAGGCACAATGCCGACTTAAGTACAAGAAGACTCACTCTTCTTACAGTCTATGTTTTGAACCATTCCTGTGACACTAGTTATAGATTCCGAAGCTTCACTTCAGGTTTACTGTATCCTTTGGACCTTCTTATCGACGATGAAACACAGAAATAGCATCGCAATTAAATACAAAAGGCACAATGCCGACTTAAGTTCGAGAAGACTGACTCTTCTCACTGTCTATGTTTTGAACCTTTTCTCTGATACTAGTTACAGATTCCGATGCTTCACTTCAGGTTTACTGTATCCCTTGGACCTTCTTATTGACGACGAAACAAAGAAATAGCATCGGAATTAAATAGAAAAGGCACAATGCCGACTTAAGTACAAGATGACTGACTCTTCCGTGTCTATGTTTAGAACCATTCCTGTGACATTTGATATAGATTACGATGCTTCACTTCAGGTTTACTGTATCCCTTGGACCTTCTTATTGATGACGAAACACAGATATGGCATCGGGATTAAGTACAAATGGCACAATGCCGTCTTAAGTACAAGAATACTGACTCTTCGAACTGTCTATGCTTTGAACCATTCCTGTGACACTAGTTATAGATTCCGATGCTTCACTTCAGGTTTTCTGTATCCCTCTGACACCCTTATAGACGATGAAACACAGAAATTGCATCGGAATTAAATACAAAAGGCACAATGCCGACTTAAGTACAAGAAGACTCACTCTTCTTACTGTCTATGTTTTGAACCATTCCTGTGACACTAGTTATTGATTCCGAAGCTTCACTTCAGGTTTACTGTATCCCTTGGACCTTCTTATTGACGATGAAACACAGAATTTGCATCGGAATTAAATACAAATGGTACAATGCCGACTGAAGTACAAGAAGACAGGCTCTTCCTACTGTCTATGTTTTGAGCAATTCCATTGACACTAGTTATAGATTCCGATGCTTCACTTCAGGTTTACTGTATCCTTTGGACCTTCTTATCGACGATGGAACACAGAAATAGCATCGCAATTAAATACAAAAGGCACAATGCCGACTTAAGTACGAGAAGACTGACTCTTCTCACTGTCTATGATTTGAACCATTCCTGTGACACTAGTAATGGATTCCGATGCTTCGCTTCAGGTTTACTGTATCGCTCGGACCTTCTTATTGACGACGAAACACAGAAATTGAATCGGGATTAAATACAAAAGGCCCAATGCCGACTTAAGTTCAAGAAGACTGACTCTTCCTACTGTCTATGTTTTAACCATTCCTGTGACACTAGTTACAGATTCCGATGCTTCACTTCAGTTTTACTGTATCCCTCTGACCTTCTAATTGACGATGAAACACAGAAATTGCATCGGAATTAAATAGAAAAGCACAATGCCGACATAAGTACAAGAAGACTGACTCTTCTTACTCTCTATGTTTTGAACCTTTCTGTGAGGCCGGTTTTAGATTCCGATGCTTCACTTCAGGATTACTATATCCCTTGGACCTAATTATTGACGACGAAACACAGAAAATGCGTCGGAATTAAATAGAAAAAGCACAATGCCGACATAAGTACAAGAAGACTGACTCTTCTTACTGACTATGATTTGAACATTTCCTGTGAGACCAGTTTTAGATTCCGATGCTTCACTATATGTTTACTGTATCCCTTGGACCTTCTTGTTGACGATGAAACACAGAAACTGCATCGGAATTACATACAAAAGGCACAATGAAGCCTTAAGTACAAGAAGACTGACTCTTCTTGCTGTGTATGTTTTGAACCATTCCTGTGACACTAGGTATAGATTCCGATGCTTCACTTCATGTTTGCTGTATTCCTCTGACCTTCTTATTGACGGTGAAACACAGTAATGGCATCGGAATTAAATACAAAATGCACAATGCGGACTCATGTAGATGAAGACTGACTCTTCTTACTGTCTATGATTTGAACCTTTCCTGTGACAGTAGATACAGATTCTGATGCTTCGCTTCAGGTTTACTGTATCCCTTGGACCTTCTTATTGTCGACGAAACACAGAAATTTCATCGGAAATAAATAGAAAAGGCACAATGCCGACTTAAGTAAAAGAAGATTGACTCTTCCTACTGACTATGCTTTGAGCAATTCCTGTGACACTAGTTATAGATTCCGATGCTTCCCTTCAGGTTTACTGTATCCCTCTGACATTCTTATTGACGATGAAACACAGAAATTGCATCGGAATTAAATACAAACAGCACAGTGCCGACTTAAGTACAAGAAGACTGACTCTTCCTACTGTCTATGTTTTGAGCAATTCCATTGACACTAGTAATAGATTCCGATGCTTCACGTCAGGTTTACTGTATCCCTTGGACCTTGTTATTGACGATGAAACACAGAAATTGCATCGGAATTAAATACAAAAGGCACAATGCCGACTTAAGTAGAAGAAGACTGACTCTTCTTACTGTCTATGTTTTGAACCTTTTCTCAGATACTAGTTACAGATTCCGATGCTTCACTTCAGGTTTTCTGTATCCCTCTGACACTCGTATAGACGATGAAACACAGAAATTGCGTCGGAATTAAATACAAAAAGCACATTGCCGACTTAAGTACAAGAAGACTCATTCTTTTACTGTCTATGTTTTGAACCATTCCTGTGACACTAGTTATTGATTCCGAAGCTTCACTTCAGGTTTACTGTATCCTTTGGACCTTCTTATCGACGATGAAACACAGAAATAGCATCGCAATTAAATACAAAAGGCACAATGCCGACTTAAGTACGAGAAGACTGACTCTTCTTACTCTCTATGTTTTGAACCTTTCTGTGAGGCCGCTTTTAGATTCCGATGCTTCACTTCAGGATTACTGTATCCCTTGGACCTCCTTATTGACGACGAAACACAGAAAATGCATCGGAATTAAATAGAAAAGGCACAATGCCGACATAAGTACAAGAAGACTGACTCTTCTTACTGACTATGATTTGAACATTTCCTGTGAGACCAGTTTTAGATTCCGATGCTTCACTATGTGTTTACTGTATCCCTTGGACCTTCTTGTTGACGATGAAACACAGAAATTGCATCGGAATTACATACAAAAGGCACAATGAAGCCTTAAGTACAAGAAGACTGACTCTTCTTGCTGTGTATGTTTTGAACCATTCCTGTGACACTAGTTATAGATTCCGATGCTTCACTTCAGGTTTGCTGTATTCCTCTGACCTTCTTATTGACGGTGAAACACAGTAATGGCATCGGAATTAAATACAAAATGCACAATGTGGACTCATGTACAGGAAGACTGACTCTTCTTACTGTCTATGTTTTGAACCTTTCCAGTGACACTAGATACAGATTCCGATGCTTCACTTCAGGTTTACTGTATCCCTTGGACCTTCTTATTGTCGACGAAACACAGAAATTTCATCGGAAATAAATAGAAAAGGCACAATGCCGACTTAAGTACAAGAAGATTGAGTCTTCCTACTGTCTATGTTTTGAGCAAATCCTGTGACACTAGTTATAGATTCCGATGCTTCCCTTCAGGTTTACTGCATCCCTCTGATATTCTTATTGACGATGAAACACAGAAATTGCATCGGAATTAAATACAAACGGCACAGTGCCGACTTAAGTGCAAGAAGACTGACTCTTCTTACTGACTATGTTGTGAACATTTCCTATGAGACCAGTTTTAGATTCCGATTCTTCACTATATGTTTACTATAACCCTTGGTCCTTCTTATTGATGATGAAACACAGAAGGTGCATCGGAATTAAATACAAAAGGCACAATGCCGACTTAAGTAAAAGAAGACTGACTCTTCTTACTGACTATGATTTGAACATTTCCTGTGAGACCAGTTTTAGATTACGATGCTTCACTATATGTTTTCTGTATCCCTTGGACCTTCTTATTGACGAAGAAACACAGAAATTGCATCGGAATTAAATACAAAAGGCACAATGCCGACTTAAGTACAGGAATACTGACTCTTCTTACTGTCTATGTTTTGAACCTCTTCTCTGATACTAGTTACAGATTCCGATGCTTCACTTCAGGTTTACTGTATCCCTTTGACCTTCTTATTGACGACGAAGCAAAGAAATAGCATCAGAATTATATAGAAATTGCACAATGGTGACTTAAGAACAAGAAGACTGACTCTTCCGTGTTTATGTTTAGAACCATTCCTGTGACACTTGATATAGATTCCGATGCTTCACTTCAGGTTTACTGTATCCCTTGGACCTTATTATTGACGACGAAACACAGAAATTGCATCGGAATTAAGTACAAAAGGCACAATGCAGACTTAAGTACAAGAAGACTGACTCTTCTTACTGTCTATGTTTTGAACCATTCTTGTGACACTAGTTATGGATTCCGATGCATCTCTTCAGGTTTACTGTATCCCTTGGACCTTCATATTGACGACGAAACACAGAAATTGCATCGGAATTAAATACAAAAGGCACAATGCCGACTTAAGTACAACAAGACTGACTCTTCTTGCTGTGTATTATTTGAACCATTCCTGTGACACTAGTGATAGATTCCGATGCTTCACTTCAGGTTTACTGTATCCCTCTGACCTTCTTATTGACGACGAAACACAGAAATTGCATCGGAATAAAATAGAAAAGGCACAATGCCGACTTAAGTACAGGAAGACTGACTCTTCCTACTGTCATGTTTTGAACCATTCCTGTGACTCTAGTTATAGATTCCGATGCTTCACTTCAGGTTTACTGTATCCCTTGGACCTTCTTATTGACGATGAAACACAGAAATTGCATCGGAATTAAATACAAAAGGCACAATGCCGACTTAAGTGCAAGAAGACTGACTCTTCTTACTGTCTATGTTTTGAACCTTTTCTCTGATACTAGTTACAGATTCTCATGCTTCACTTCAGGTTTAATGTATCACTTGTACATTCTTATTGTTGCCGAAACAAAGAAATAGCATCGGAATTAAATAGAAAAGGCACAATGCCGACTTAAGTACAAGAAGACTGACTCTTCCGTGACTATGTTTAGAACCATTCCTGTGACACTTGATATAGATTCCGATGCTTAACTTCAGGTTTACTGTATCCCTTGGACCTTCTCATTGACGACGAAACACAGAAATTGCATCGGGATTAAATACAAAAGGCACAATGCCGACTTAAGTACATGAATCCTGACTCTTCCAACTGTCTATGTTTGAACCATTCCTGTGACACTAGTTATAGATTCCGATGCTTCACTTCAGGTTTACTGTATCCCTCTGACACTCGTATAGACGATGAAACACAGAAATTGCATCGGAATTAAATACAAAAGGCACAATGCCGACTTAAGTACAAGAAGACTCACTCTTCTTACAGTCTATGTTTTGAACCATTCCTGTGACACTAGTTATAGATTCCGAAGCTTCACTTCAGGTTTACTGTATCCTTTGGACCTTCTTATCGACGATGAAACACAGAAATAGCATCGCAATTAAATACAAAAGGCACAATGCCGACTTAAGTTCGAGAAGACTGACTCTTCTCACTGTCTATGTTTTGAACCTTTTCTCTGATACTAGTTACAGATTCCGATGCTTCACTTCAGGTTTACTGTATCCCTTGGACCTTCTTATTGACGACGAAACAAAGAAATAGCATCGGAATTAAATAGAAAAGGCACAATGCCGACTTAAGTACAAGATGACTGACTCTTCCGTGTCTATGTTTAGAACCATTCCTGTGACATTTGATATAGATTACGATGCTTCACTTCAGGTTTACTGTATCCCTTGGACCTTCTTATTGATGACGAAACACAGATATGGCATCGGGATTAAGTACAAATGGCACAATGCCGTCTTAAGTACAAGAATACTGACTCTTCGAACTGTCTATGCTTTGAACCATTCCTGTGACACTAGTTATAGATTCCGATGCTTCACTTCAGGTTTTCTGTATCCCTCTGACACCCTTATAGACGATGAAACACAGAAATTGCATCGGAATTAAATACAAAAGGCACAATGCCGACTTAAGTACAAGAAGACTCACTCTTCTTACTGTCTATGTTTTGAACCATTCCTGTGACACTAGTTATTGATTCCGAAGCTTCACTTCAGGTTTACTGTATCCTTTGGACCTTCTTATTGACGATGAAACACAGAATTTGCATCGGAATTAAATACAAATGGTACAATGCCGACTGAAGTACAAGAAGACAGGCTCTTCCTACTGTCTATGTTTTGAGCAATTCCATTGACACTAGTTATAGATTCCGATGCTTCACTTCAGGTTTACTGTATCCTTTGGACCTTCTTATCGACGATGGAACACAGAAATAGCATCGCAATTAAATACAAAAGGCACAATGCCGACTTAAGTACGAGAAGACTGACTCTTCTCACTGTCTATGATTTGAACCATTCCTGTGACACTAGTAATGGATTCCGATGCTTCGCTTCAGGTTTACTGTATCGCTCGGACCTTCTTATTGACGACGAAACACAGAAATTGAATCGGGATTAAATACAAAAGGCCCAATGCCGACTTAAGTTCAAGAAGACTGACTCTTCCTACTGTCTATGTTTTAACCATTCCTGTGACACTAGTTACAGATTCCGATGCTTCACTTCAGTTTTACTGTATCCCTCTGACCTTCTAATTGACGATGAAACACAGAAATTGCATCGGAATTAAATAGAAAAGCACAATGCCGACATAAGTACAAGAAGACTGACTCTTCTTACTCTCTATGTTTTGAACCTTTCTGTGAGGCCGGTTTTAGATTCCGATGCTTCACTTCAGGATTACTATATCCCTTGGACCTAATTATTGACGACGAAACACAGAAAATGCGTCGGAATTAAATAGAAAAAGCACAATGCCGACATAAGTACAAGAAGACTGACTCTTCTTACTGACTATGATTTGAACATTTCCTGTGAGACCAGTTTTAGATTCCGATGCTTCACTATATGTTTACTGTATCCCTTGGACCTTCTTGTTGACGATGAAACACAGAAACTGCATCGGAATTACATACAAAAGGCACAATGAAGCCTTAAGTACAAGAAGACTGACTCTTCTTGCTGTGTATGTTTTGAACCATTCCTGTGACACTAGGTATAGATTCCGATGCTTCACTTCATGTTTGCTGTATTCCTCTGACCTTCTTATTGACGGTGAAACACAGTAATGGCATCGGAATTAAATACAAAATGCACAATGCGGACTCATGTAGATGAAGACTGACTCTTCTTACTGTCTATGATTTGAACCTTTCCTGTGACAGTAGATACAGATTCTGATGCTTCGCTTCAGGTTTACTGTATCCCTTGGACCTTCTTATTGTCGACGAAACACAGAAATTTCATCGGAAATAAATAGAAAAGGCACAATGCCGACTTAAGTAAAAGAAGATTGACTCTTCCTACTGACTATGCTTTGAGCAATTCCTGTGACACTAGTTATAGATTCCGATGCTTCCCTTCAGGTTTACTGTATCCCTCTGACATTCTTATTGACGATGAAACACAGAAATTGCATCGGAATTAAATACAAACAGCACAGTGCCGACTTAAGTACAAGAAGACTGACTCTTCCTACTGTCTATGTTTTGAGCAATTCCATTGACACTAGTAATAGATTCCGATGCTTCACGTCAGGTTTACTGTATCCCTTGGACCTTGTTATTGACGATGAAACACAGAAATTGCATCGGAATTAAATACAAAAGGCACAATGCCGACTTAAGTAGAAGAAGACTGACTCTTCTTACTGTCTATGTTTTGAACCTTTTCTCAGATACTAGTTACAGATTCCGATGCTTCACTTCAGGTTTTCTGTATCCCTCTGACACTCGTATAGACGATGAAACACAGAAATTGCGTCGGAATTAAATACAAAAAGCACATTGCCGACTTAAGTACAAGAAGACTCATTCTTTTACTGTCTATGTTTTGAACCATTCCTGTGACACTAGTTATTGATTCCGAAGCTTCACTTCAGGTTTACTGTATCCTTTGGACCTTCTTATCGACGATGAAACACAGAAATAGCATCGCAATTAAATACAAAAGGCACAATGCCGACTTAAGTACGAGAAGACTGACTCTTCTTACTCTCTATGTTTTGAACCTTTCTGTGAGGCCGCTTTTAGATTCCGATGCTTCACTTCAGGATTACTGTATCCCTTGGACCTCCTTATTGACGACGAAACACAGAAAATGCATCGGAATTAAATAGAAAAGGCACAATGCCGACATAAGTAAAAGAAGACTGACTCTTCTTACTGACTATGATTTGAACATTTCCTGTGAGACCAGTTTTAGATTCCGATGCTTCACTATGTGTTTACTGTATCCCTTGGACCTTCTTGTTGACGATGAAACACAGAAATTGCATCGGAATTACATACAAAAGGCACAATGAAGCCTTAAGTACAAGAAGACTGACTCTTCTTGCTGTGTATGTTTTGAACCATTCCTGTGACACTAGTTATAGATTCCGATGCTTCACTTCAGGTTTGCTGTATTCCTCTGACCTTCTTATTGACGGTGAAACACAGTAATGGCATCGGAATTAAATACAAAATGCACAATGTGGACTCATGTACAGGAAGACTGACTCTTCTTACTGTCTATGTTTTGAACCTTTCCAGTGACACTAGATACAGATTCCGATGCTTCACTTCAGGTTTACTGTATCCCTTGGACCTTCTTATTGTCGACGAAACACAGAAATTTCATCGGAAATAAATAGAAAAGGCACAATGCCGACTTAAGTACAAGAAGATTGAGTCTTCCTACTGTCTATGTTTTGAGCAAATCCTGTGACACTAGTTATAGATTCCGATGCTTCCCTTCAGGTTTACTGCATCCCTCTGATATTCTTATTGACGATGAAACACAGAAATTGCATCGGAATTAAATACAAACGGCACAGTGCCGACTTAAGTGCAAGAAGACTGACTCTTCTTACTGACTATGTTGTGAACATTTCCTATGAGACCAGTTTTAGATTCCGATTCTTCACTATATGTTTACTATAACCCTTGGTCCTTCTTATTGATGATGAAACACAGAAGGTGCATCGGAATTAAATACAAAAGGCACAATGCCGACTTAAGTAAAAGAAGACTGACTCTTCTTACTGACTATGATTTGAACATTTCCTGTGAGACCAGTTTTAGATTACGATGCTTCACTATATGTTTTCTGTATCCCTTGGACCTTCTTATTGACGAAGAAACACAGAAATTGCATCGGAATTAAATACAAAAGGCACAATGCCGACTTAAGTACAGGAATACTGACTCTTCTTACTGTCTATGTTTTGAACCTCTTCTCTGATACTAGTTACAGATTCCGATGCTTCACTTCAGGTTTACTGTATCCCTTTGACCTTCTTATTGACGACGAAGCAAAGAAATAGCATCAGAATTATATAGAAATTGCACAATGGTGACTTAAGAACAAGAAGACTGACTCTTCCGTGTTTATGTTTAGAACCATTCCTGTGACACTTGATATAGATTCCGATGCTTCACTTCAGGTTTACTGTATCCCTTGGACCTTATTATTGACGACGAAACACAGAAATTGCATCGGAATTAAGTACAAAAGGCACAATGCAGACTTAAGTACAAGAAGACTGACTCTTCTTACTGTCTATGTTTTGAACCATTCTTGTGACACTAGTTATGGATTCCGATGCATCTCTTCAGGTTTACTGTATCCCTTGGACCTTCATATTGACGACGAAACACAGAAATTGCATCGGAATTAAATACAAAAGGCACAATGCCGACTTAAGTACAACAAGACTGACTCTTCTTGCTGTGTATTATTTGAACCATTCCTGTGACACTAGTGATAGATTCCGATGCTTCACTTCAGGTTTACTGTATCCCTCTGACCTTCTTATTGACGACGAAACACAGAAATTGCATCGGAATAAAATAGAAAAGGCACAATGCCGACTTAAGTACAGGAAGACTGACTCTTCCTACTGTCATGTTTTGAACCATTCCTGTGACTCTAGTTATAGATTCCGATGCTTCACTTCAGGTTTACTGTATCCCTTGGACCTTCTTATTGACGATGAAACACAGAAATTGCATCGGAATTAAATACAAAAGGCACAATGCCGACTTAAGTGCAAGAAGACTGACTCTTCTTACTGTCTATGTTTTGAACCTTTTCTCTGATACTAGTTACAGATTCTCATGCTTCACTTCAGGTTTAATGTATCACTTGTACATTCTTATTGTTGCCGAAACAAAGAAATAGCATCGGAATTAAATAGAAAAGGCACAATGCCGACTTAAGTACAAGAAGACTGACTCTTCCGTGACTATGTTTAGAACCATTCCTGTGACACTTGATATAGATTCCGATGCTTAACTTCAGGTTTACTGTATCCCTTGGACCTTCTCATTGACGACGAAACACAGAAATTGCATCGGGATTAAATACAAAAGGCACAATGCCGACTTAAGTACATGAATCCTGACTCTTCCAACTGTCTATGTTTGAACCATTCCTGTGACACTAGTTATAGATTCCGATGCTTCACTTCAGGTTTACTGTATCCCTCTGACACTCGTATAGACGATGAAACACAGAAATTGCATCGGAATTAAATACAAAAGGCACAATGCCGACTTAAGTACAAGAAGACTCACTCTTCTTACAGTCTATGTTTTGAACCATTCCTGTGACACTAGTTATAGATTCCGAAGCTTCACTTCAGGTTTACTGTATCCTTTGGACCTTCTTATCGACGATGAAACACAGAAATAGCATCGCAATTAAATACAAAAGGCACAATGCCGACTTAAGTTCGAGAAGACTGACTCTTCTCACTGTCTATGTTTTGAACCTTTTCTCTGATACTAGTTACAGATTCCGATGCTTCACTTCAGGTTTACTGTATCCCTTGGACCTTCTTATTGACGACGAAACAAAGAAATAGCATCGGAATTAAATAGAAAAGGCACAATGCCGACTTAAGTACAAGATGACTGACTCTTCCGTGTCTATGTTTAGAACCATTCCTGTGACATTTGATATAGATTACGATGCTTCACTTCAGGTTTACTGTATCCCTTGGACCTTCTTATTGATGACGAAACACAGATATGGCATCGGGATTAAGTACAAATGGCACAATGCCGTCTTAAGTACAAGAATACTGACTCTTCGAACTGTCTATGCTTTGAACCATTCCTGTGACACTAGTTATAGATTCCGATGCTTCACTTCAGGTTTTCTGTATCCCTCTGACACCCTTATAGACGATGAAACACAGAAATTGCATCGGAATTAAATACAAAAGGCACAATGCCGACTTAAGTACAAGAAGACTCACTCTTCTTACTGTCTATGTTTTGAACCATTCCTGTGACACTAGTTATTGATTCCGAAGCTTCACTTCAGGTTTACTGTATCCTTTGGACCTTCTTATTGACGATGAAACACAGAATTTGCATCGGAATTAAATACAAATGGTACAATGCCGACTTAAGTACAAGAAGACAGGCTCTTCCTACTGTCTATGTTTTGAGCAATTCCATTGACACTAGTTATAGATTCCGATGCTTCACTTCAGGTTTACTGTATCCTTTGGACCTTCTTATCGACGATGGAACACAGAAATAGCATCGCAATTAAATACAAAAGGCACAATGCCGACTTAAGTACGAGAAGACTGACTCTTCTCACTGTCTATGATTTGAACAATTCCTGTGACACTAGTAATGGATTCCGATGCTTCGCTTCAGGTTTACTGTATCGCTCGGACCTTCTTATTGACGACGAAACACAGAAATTGAATCGGGATTAAATACAAAAGGCCCAATGCCGACTTAAGTTCAAGAAGACTGACTCTTCCTACTGTCTATGTTTTAACCATTCCTGTGACACTAGTTACAGATTCCGATGCTTCACTTCAGGTTTACTGTATCCCTCTGACCTTCTAATTGACGATGAAACACAGAAATTGCATCGGAATTAAATAGAAAAGCACAATGCCGACATAAGTACAAGAAGACTGACTCTTCTTACTCTCTATGTTTTGAACCTTTCTGTGAGGCCGGTTTTAGATTCCGATGCTTCACTTCAGGATTACTATATCCCTTGGACCTAATTATTGACGACGAAACACAGAAAATGCATCGGAATTAAATAGAAAAAGCACAATGCCGACATAAGTACAAGAAGACTGACTCTTCTTACTGACTATGATTTGAACATTTCCTGTGAGACCAGTTTTAGATTCCGATGCTTCACTATATGTTTACTGTATCCCTTGGACCTTCTTGTTGACGATGAAACACAGAAACTGCATCGGAATTACATACAAAAGGCACAATGAAGCCTTAAGTACAAGAAGACTGACTCTTCTTGCTGTGTATGTTTTGAACCATTCCTGTGACACTAGGTATAGATTCCGATGCTTCACTTCATGTTTGCTGTATTCCTCTGACCTTCTTATTGACGGTGAAACACAGTAATGGCATCGGAATTAAATACAAAATGCACAATGCGGACTCATGTAGATGAAGACTGACTCTTCTTACTGTCTATGATTTGAACCTTTCCTGTGACAGTAGATACAGATTCTGATGCTTCGCTTCAGGTTTACTGTATCCCTTGGACCTTCTTATTGTCGACGAAACACAGAAATTTCATCGGAAATAAATAGAAAAGGCACAATGCCGACTTAAGTAAAAGAAGATTGACTCTTCCTACTGACTATGTTTTGAGCAATTCCTGTGACACTAGTTATAGATTCCGATGCTTCCCTTCAGGTTTACTGTATCCCTCTGACATTCTTATTGACGATGAAACACAGAAATTGCATCGGAATTAAATACAAACAGCACAGTGCCGACTTAAGTACAAGAAGACTGACTCTTCCTACTGTCTATGTTTTGAGCAATTCCATTGACACTAGTAATGGATTCCGATGCTTCACGTCAGGTTTACTGTATCCCTTGGACCTTGTTATTGACGATGAAACACAGAAATTGCATCGGAATTAAATACAAAAGGCACAATGCCGACTTAAGTAGAAGAAGACTGACTCTTCTTACTGTCTATGTTTTGAACCTTTTCTCAGATACTAGTTACAGATTCCGATGCTTCACTTCAGGTTTACTGTATCCCTTGGACCTTCTTATTGACTACGAAACAAAGAAATATCATCGGAATGAAATAGAAAAGGCACAATGACGACTTAAGTACAAGAAGACTGACTCTTCCGTGTCTATGTTTAGAATCATTCCTGTGACATTTGATATAGATTACGATGCTTCACTTCAGGTTTACTGTATCCCTTGGAACTTCTTATTGACGACGAAACACAGATATTGCATCGTGATTAAATACAAAAGGCACAATGCCGACTTAAGTACAAGAATACTGACTCTTCCAACTGTCTATGTTTTGAACCATTCCTGTGACACTAGTTATAGATTCCGATGCTTCACTTCAGGTTTTCTGTATCCCTCTGACACTCGTATAGACGGTGAAACACAGAAATTGCGTCGGAATTAAATACAAAAAGCACATTGCCGACTTAAGTACAAGAAGACTCATTCTTCTTACTGTCTATGTTTAGAACCATTCCTGTGACACTAGTTATTGATTCCGAAGCTTCACTTCAGGTTTACTGTATCCTTTGGACCTTCTTATTGACGATGAAACACAGAATTTGCATCGTAATTAAATACAAAAGGTACAATGCCGACCTAAGTACAAGAAGACTGACTCTTCCTACTGTCTATGTTTTGAGCAATTCCATTGACACTAGTTATAGATTCCGATGCTTCACTTCAGGTTTACTGTATCCTTTGGACCTTCTTATCGACGATGAAACACAGAAATAGCATCGCAATTAAATACAAAAGGCACAATGCCGACTTAAGTACGAGAAGACTGACTCTTCTCACTGTCTATGATTTGAACCATTCCTGTGACACTAGTAATGGATTCCGATGCTTCACTTCAGGTTTACTGTTCGCTCGAACATTCTTATTGACGACGAAACACAGAAATTGAATCGGGATTAAATACAAAAGGCACAATGCCGACTTAAGTTCGAGAAGACTGACTCTTCCTACTGCCTATGTTTTAACCATTCCTGTGACACTAGTTATAGATTCTGATGCTTCACTTCAGGTTTACTGTATCCCTCAGACCTTCTAATTGACGATGAAAGACAGAAATTGCATCGGAATTAAAAAGAAAATGCACAATGCCGACATAAGTACAAGAAGACTGACTCTTCTTACTCTCTATGTTTTGAACCTTTCTGTGAGGCCGCTTTTAGATTCCGATGCTTCACTTCAGGATTACTGTATCCCTTGGACCTCCTTATTGACGACGAAACACAGAAAATGCATCGGAATTAAATAGAAAAGGCACAATGCCGACATAAGTACAGGAAGACTGACTCATCTTACTGACTATGATTTGAACATTTCCTGTGAGACCAGTTTTAGATTCCGATGCTTCACTATGTGTTTACTGTATCCCTTGGACCTTCGTGTTGACGATGAAACACAGAAATTGCATCGGAATTACATACAAAAGGCACAATGAAGCCTTAAGTACAAGATGACTGACTCTTCTTGCTGTGTATGTTTTGAACCATTCCTGTGACACTAGTTATAGATTCCGATGCTTCACTTCAGGTTTGCTGTATTCCTCTGACCTTCTTATTGACGGTGAAACACAGTAATGGCATCGGAATTAAATACAAAATGCACAATGTGGACTCATGTACAGGAAGACTGACTCTTCTTACTGTCTATGTTTTGAACCTTTCCTGTGACACTAGATACAGATTCCGATGCTTCACTTCAGGTTTACTGTATCCCTTGGACCTTCTTATTGTCGACGAAACACAGAAATTTCATCGGAAATAAATAGAAAAGGCACAATGCCGACTTAAGTACAAGAAGAGTGAGTCTTCCTACTGTCTATGTTTTGAGCAAATCCTGTGACACTAGTTATAGATTCCGATGCTTCCCTTCAGGTTTACTGTATCCCTCTGATATTCTTATTGACGATGAAACACAGAAATTGCATCGGAATTAAATACAAACGGCACAGTGCCGACTTAAGTGCGTGAAGACTGACTCTTCTTACTGACTATGTTGTGAACATTTCCTATGAGACCAGTTTTAGATTCCGATTCTTCACTATATGTTTACTATAACCCTTGGACCTTCTTATTGATGATGAAACACAGAAGGTGCATCGGAATTAAATACAAAAGGCACAATGCCGACTTAAGTAAAAGAAGACTGACTCTTCTTACTGAATATGATTTGAACATTTCCTGTGAGACCAGTTTTAGATTCCGATGCTTCACTATATGTTTTCTGTATCCCTTGGACCTTCTTATTGACGAAGAAACACAGAAATTGCATCGGAATTAAATACAAAAGGCACAATGCCGACTTAAGTACAGGAATACTGACTCTTCTTACTGTCTATGTTTTGAACCTTTTCTCTGATACTAGTTACAGATTCTTATGCTTCACTTCAGGTTTACTGTATCCCTTGTACATTCTTATTGTTGCCGAAACAAAGAAATAGCATCGGAATTAAATAGAAAAGGCACAATGCCGACTTAAGTACAAGAAGACTGACTCTTCCGTGTCTATGTTTAGAACCATTCCTGTGACACTTGATATAGATTCCGATGCTTAACTTCAGGTTTACTGTATCCCTTGGACCTTCTCATTGACGACGAAACACAGAAATTGCATCGGGATTAAATACAAAAGGCACAATGCCGACTTAAGTACATGAATCCTGACTCTTCCAACTGTCTATGTTTGAACCATTCCTGTGACACTAGTTATAGATTCCGATGCTTCACTTCAGGTTTACTGTATCCCTCTGACACTCGTATAGACGATGAAACACAAAAATTGCATCGGAATTAAATACAAAAGGCACAATGCCGACTTAAGTACAAGAAGACTCACTCTTCTTACAGTCTATGATTTGAACCATTCCTGTGACACTAGTTATAGATTCCGAAGCTTCACTTCAGGTTTACTGTATCCTTTGGACCTTCTTATCGACGATGAAACACAGAAATAGCATCGCAATTAAATACAAAAGGCACAATGCCGACTTAAGTACGAGAAGACTGACTCTTCTCACTGTCTATGATTTGATCGATTCCTGTGACACTAGTTATAGATTCCGATGCTTCACTTCAGGTTTACTGTATCCCTCTGACACTCTTATAGACGATGAAACACAGAAATTGCATCGGAATTAAATACAAAATGCACAATGCCGACTCAAATACAAGATGACTGGCTCTTCTTACTCTCTATGTTTTGAACCTTTCCTGCGAGACCGGTTTTAGATTCCGATGCTTCACTTCAGGATTACTGTATCCCTTGGACCTCCTTATTGGCGGCGAAACACAAAAAATGCGTCGGAATTAAATAGAAAAAGCACAATGCCGACATAAGTACAAGAAGACTGACTCTTCTTACTGACTATGATTTGAACATTTCCTGTGAGACCACTTTTAGATTCCGATGCTTCACTATATTTTTACTGTATCCCTTGGACCTTCTTGTTGACGATGAAACACAGAAATTGCATCGGGATCAATTACAAAAGGCACAATGCCGACTTAAGTACAAGAAGACTGACTCTTCCTACTGTCTATGTTTTAACCATTCCTGTGATACAAGTTATAGATTCCGATGCCTCACTTCAGGTTTACTGTATCCCTTGGACCTTCTTATTGACGACAAAACACAGTAATTGCATCGGGATTAATTACAAAAGGCACAATGCCGACTTAAGTACAAGAAGACTGACTCTTCCTACTGTCTATGTTTTAACCATTCCTGTGATACAAGTTATAGTTTCCGATGCTTCACTTCAGGTTTACTATATCCCTCTGACCTTCTTATTGACGATGAAACACAGAAATTGCATCGGAATTAAACACAAAAGGCACAATGCTGACTCAAATACAAGATGACTGGCTCTTCTTACTTGCTATGTTTTGAACCCTTCCTGTGAGATCGGTTTTAGATTCCGATGCTTCACTTCAGGTTTACTGTATCCCTTGGACCTTCGTATTGACGACGAAACAAAGATATTGCATCGGAATTAAATGGAAAAGGCACAATGCCGATATGTACAAGAAGACTGACTCTTCTTACTGACTATGATTTGAACTTATCCTGTGAGACCAGTTTTAGATTCCGATACTTCACTATATGTTTACTGTATCCCTTGGACCTTCTTTTTCACGATGAAACGCAGATATTGCATCGGAATTAAATACAAAAACCACAATGCCGACTTAAGTACAAGAATACTGACTCTTCTTGCTGTGTATGCTTTGAACCATTCCTGTGACATTATTTATAGATTCCGATGCTTCACATCAGGTTTACTGTATCCCTCTTACCTTCTTATTGACGACGAAACACTGAAATAGCATCGGAATTAAATAGATAAGGCACAATGCCTACTTAAGTACAAGAAGACTGACTCTTCCAACTGTCTATGTTTGAACCACTCCTGTGGCACTAGTAAGAGATTCCGATACTTCACTTCAGGTTTACTGTATCACTCTGACACTCTTATTGACGATGAAACACAGAAATTGCATCGGAATTAAATACAAAAGGCACAATGCCGACTTAAGTACAAGAAGACTCACTCTTCTTACTGTCTATGTTTTGAACCATTCCTGTGACACTAGTTATAGATTCCGAAGCTTCACTTCAGGTTTACTGTATCCTTTGGACCTCCTTATTGACGATGAAACACAGAATTTGCATCGGAATTAAATGCAAAAGGTACAAAGCCGACTAAAGTACAAGAAGACTGACTCTTCCTACTGTCTATGGTTTGAGCAATTCCATTGACACTAGTTATAGTTTCCGATGCTTCACTTCACGTTTACTGTATACTTTGGACCTGCTTATCGACGATGAAATACAGATATAGCATATCAATTAAATACAAAAGGCACAATGCCGACTTAAGTACAAGAAGACTGACTCTTCTTACTGTCTGTGTTTTGAACCATTCCTGTGTCACTAGTTATAGATACCGATGCTTCACTTCAGATTTACTGTATCCCTAGGATCTTCTTATTGACGACGAAACACAGAAATTGAATCGGGATTAAATACAAAAGGCACAATGCCGACTTAAGTACAAGAAGACTGACTCTTCCTACTGTCTATGTTTTGAACCATTCCTGTGACACTAGTTACGGATTCCGATGCATCACTTCAGGTTTACTGCATCCCTTGGACCTTCTTATTGACGATGTAACACAGAAATTGCATCGGAATTAAATACAAAAGGCACAATGCCGACTTAAGTACAACAGGACTGACTCTTCTTGCTGTGTATGCTTTGAACCATTCCTGTGACACTAGTTATAGATTTCGATGTTTTAACTTCAGGTTTACTGTATTCCTCTGACACTCTTATAGACGATGAAACACAGAAATTGCATCGGAATTAAATACAAAAGGCACAATGCCGACTTAAGTACAAGAAGACTCCCTCTTGTTACTGTCTATGTTTTGAACCATTCCTGTGACACTAGTTATAGATTCCGAAGCTTCACTTCAGGTTTACTGTATCCTTTGGACCTTCTTATTGACTATGAAACACATAATTTGCATCGGAATTAAATACAAAAGGAACAATGCCGACTTAAGTACAAGAAGACTGACTCCTCCTACTGTCTATGTTTTGAGCAATTCCATTGACGCTAGTTATAGATTCCGATGCTTCACTTCAGGTTTACTGTATCCATTGGACCTTCTTTTCGACGATGAAACACAGAAATAGCATCGCAATTACATACAAAAGGCACAATGCCGACTTCAGTACAAGAAGACTGACTCTTGTCACTGTCTATGTTTTGAACCATTCCTGTGACACTAGGTATAGATTCCGATGCTACACTTGTGGTTTACTGTATCGCTTGGACCTTCTTATTGACGACGGAACACAGAAATTTAATCGGGATTAAATACAAAAGGCACAATGCCGACTTAAGTACAAGAAGACTGACTTTTCCTACTGTCTATGTTTTAACCATTCCTGTGACACTAGTTATAGATTCCGATGCTTCACTTCAGGTTTACTGTATCCCTCCGACCTTCTTATTGACGATGAATAACAGAAATTGCATCGGAATTAAATACAAAATGCACAATGCCGACTCAAATACAAGGTGACTGGCTCTTATTACTCTCTATGTTTTGAACCTTTCCTGTGAGACCGGTTTTAGATTCCGATGCTTCACTTCAGGATTACTGTATCCCTTGGACCTCCTTATTGACGACGAAACACAGAAATTGCATCGGAATTAAATAGAAAAGGCACAATGCCGACATAAGTACAAGAAGACTGACCCTTCTTACTGACTATGATTTGAACATTTCCTGTGAGACCAGTTTTAGATTCCGATGATTCACTATATGTTTACTGTATCCCTTGGACCTTCTTGTTGACGATGAAACTCAGAAATTGCATCGGAATTACATACAAAAGGCACAATGAGGCCTTAAGTACAAGAAGACTGACTCTTCTTGCTGTGTATGTTTGGAACCATTCCTGTGACACTAGTTATAGATTCCGATGCTTCACTTCAGGTTTACTGTATTCCTCTGAGCTTCTTTTTGACGATGAAACACAGTAATGGCATCGGAATTAAATACAAATTGCACAATGCGGACTCATGTACAAGAAGACTGACTCTTCTTACTGTCAATGTTTTGAAATTTTCCTGTGACACTAGATACAGATTCCGATGCTTCACTTCTGGTTTACTGTATCCCTTGGACCTTCTTATTGACGACGAAACACAGAAATTGCATCGGAATTAAATACAAACATCACAGTGCCGACTTAAGTACAAGTAGACTGACTCTTCTTACTGACTATGTTGTGAACATTTCCTATGAGACCAGTTTTAGATTACGATGCTTCACTATATGTATACTTTATCCGTTGGACCTTCTTATTGATGATGAAACATAGAAAGTGCATCGGATTTAAATACAAAAGGCACAATGCCGACTTAAGTAGAAGGAGACTGACACTTCTTACTGACTATGATTTGAACATTTCCTGTGAGACCAGTTTTAGATTCCGATGCTTCACTATATGTTTACTGTATCCCTTGGACCTTCTTATTGGCGAAGAAACACAGAAATCGCATCGGAATTAAATACAAAAGGCACAATGCCGACTTAAGTTCAAGAAGACTGAACCTTCTTACTGTCTATGTTTTGAACCATTACTGTGACACTAGTTATAGATACCGATCCTTCACTTCAGGTTAACTGTATCGCTTGGACCTTGTTATTGACGATGAAACACAGAAATTGCATCGGAATTAAATATGAAAGGCACAATGCCGACTTAAGTACAACAAGACTGACTCTTCTTGTTGTGTATGTATTGAACCATTCCTGTGACACTAGTTTTAGATTCCGATGCTTCACTTCAGGTTTACTGTTTCCCTCTGACCTTCTTATTGACGACGAAACACAGAAATTGCATCGTAATTAAATAGAAAAGGCACAATGCCAACATAAGTACAAGTTGACTGACTCTTCTTACTGACTATGATTTGAACATTTCCTGTGAGACCAGTTTTAGATTCTGATGCTTCACTATATGTTTACTGTATCCCTTGGACCTTCTTGTTGACGATGAAACACAGAAATTGCATCGGAATTACATACAAAAGGCACAATGAAGCCTTAAGTACAAGAAGACTGACTCTTCTTGCTGTGTATGTTTTGAACCATTCCTGTGACACTAGTTATAGATTCCGATGCTACACTTCAGGTTTGCTGTATTCCTCTGACCTTCTTATTGACGGTGAAACACAGTAATGGCATCGGAATTAAATACAAAATGCACAATGCGGACTCATGTACAAGAAGATTGATTCTTCTTACTGTCTATGTTTTGAACCTTTCTTGTGACACTAGATACAGATTCCGATGCTTCACTTCAGGTTTACTGTATCCCTTGGACCTTCTTATTGTCGATGAAACACAGAAATTTCATCGGAAATAAATAGAAAAGGCACAATGCCGACTTAAGTACAAGAAGAGTGACTCTTCCTACTGTCTATGTTTTGAGCAATTCCTGTGACACTAGTTATAGATTCCGATGCTTCCCTTCAGGTTTACTGTATCCCTCTGACACTTGTATAGACGATGAAACACAGAAATTGCATCGGAATTAAATACAAAAGGCACAATGCCGACTTAAGTACAAGAAGACTGACTCTTCTTACTGTCTATGTTTTGAACCTTTTCTCTGATACTAGTTACAGATTCTTATGCTTCACTTCAGGTTTACTGTATCCCTTGTACCTTCTTATTGTTGCCGAAACAAAGAAATAGCATCGGAATTAAATAGAAAAGGCACATGCCGCCTTCAGCACAAGAAGACTGACTCTTCCGTGTCTATGTTTAGAACCATTCCTGTGACACTAGTTACGGATTCCGATGCATCACTTCAGGTTTACTGCATCCCTTGGACCTTCTTATTGACGATGAAACACAGAAATTGCATCGGAATTAAATACAAAAGGCACAATGCCGACTTAAGTACAACAAGACTGACTCTTCTTGCTGTGTATGTTTTGAACCATTCCTGTGACACTAGTTATAGATTCCGATGCTTCACTTCAGGTTTACTGTATCCCTTGGACCTTCTTATTGACGATGAAACACAGAATTTGCATCGGAATTAAATACAAAAGGAACAATGCCGACTTAAGTACAAGAAGACTGACTCCTCCTACTGTCTATGATTTGAGCAATTCCATTGACACTAGTTATAGATTCCGATGCTTCACTTCAGGTTTACTGTATCCATTGGACCTTCTTTTCGACGATGAAACACAGAAATAGCATCGCAATTACATACAAAAGGCACAATGCCGACTTAAGTACAAGAAGACTGACTCTTCTCACTGTCTATGTTTTGAACCATTCCTGTGACACTAGATATAGATTCCGATGCTACACTTGTGGTTTACTGTATCGCTTGGACCTTCTTATTGACGACGGAACACAGAAATTTAATCGGGATTAAATACAAAAGGCACAATGCCGACTTAAGTACAAGAAGACTGACTTTTCCTACTGTCTATGTTTTAACCATTCCTGTGACACTAGTTATAGATTCTGATGCTTCACTTCAGGTTTACTGTATCCCTCTGACCTTCTTATTGACGATGAATAACAGAAATTGCATCGGAATTAAATACAAAATGCACAATGCCGACTCAAATACAAGGTGACTGGCTCTTCTTACTCTCTATGTTTTGAACCTTTCCTGTGAGACCGGTTTTAGATTCCGATGCTTCACTTCAGGATTACTGTATCCCTTGGACCTCCTTATTGACGACGAAACACAGATATTGCATCGGAATTAAATAGAAAAGGCACAATGCCGACATAAGTACAAGAAGACTGACTCTTCTTACTGACTATGATTTGAATATTTCCTGTGAGACCAGTTTTAGATTCCGATGCTTCACTATATGTTTACTGTATCCCTTGGACCTTCTTGTTGACGATGAAACACAGAAACTGCATCGGAATTACATACAAAAGGCACAATGAAGCCTTAAGTACAAGAAGACTGACTCTTCTTGCTGTGTATGTTTTGAACCATTCCTGTGACACTAGGTATAGATTCCGATGCTTCACTTCATGTTTGCTGTATTCCTCTGACCTTCTTATTGACGGTGAAACACAGTAATGGCATCGGAATTAAATACAAAATGCACAATGCGGACTCATGTAGATGAAGACTGACTCTTCTTACTGTCTATGATTTGAACCTTTCCTGTGACAGTAGATACAGATTCTGATGCTTCGCTTCAGGTTTACTGTATCCCTTGGACCTTCTTATTGTCGACGAAACACAGAAATTTCATCGGAAATAAATAGAAAAGGCACAATGCCGACTTAAGTAAAAGAAGATTGACTCTTCCTACTGACTATGTTTTGAGCAATTCCTGTGACACTAGTTATAGATTCCGATGCTTCCCTTCAGGTTTACTGTATCCCTCTGACATTCTTATTGACGATGAAACACAGAAATTGCATCGGAATTAAATACAAACAGCACAGTGCCGACTTAAGTACAAGAAGACTGACTCTTCCTACTGTCTATGTTTTGAGCAATTCCATTGACACTAGTAATGGATTCCGATGCTTCACGTCAGGTTTACTGTATCCCTTGGACCTTGTTATTGACGATGAAACACAGAAATTGCATCGGAATTAAATACAAAAGGCACAATGCCGACTTAAGTAGAAGAAGACTGACTCTTCTTACTGTCTATGTTTTGAACCTTTTCTCAGATACTAGTTACAGATTCCGATGCTTCACTTCAGGTTTACTGTATCCCTTGGACCTTCTTATTGACTACGAAACAAAGAAATAGCATCGGAATGAAATAGAAAAGGCACAATGACGACTTAAGTACAAGAAGACTGACTCTTCCGTGTCTATGTTTAGAATCATTCCTGTGACATTTGATATAGATTACGATGCTTCACTTCAGGTTTACTGTATCCCTTGGAACTTCTTATTGACGACGAAACACAGATATTGCATCGTGATTAAATACAAAAGGCACAATGCCGACTTAAGTACAAGAATACTGACTCTTCCAACTGTCTATGTTTTGAACCATTCCTGTGACACTAGTTATAGATTCCGATGCTTCACTTCAGGTTTTCTGTATCCCTCTGACACTCGTATAGACGGTGAAACACAGAAATTGCGTCGGAATTAAATACAAAAAGCACATTGCCGACTTAAGTACAAGAAGACTCATTCTTCTTACTGTCTATGTTTAGAACCATTCCTGTGACACTAGTTATTGATTCCGAAGCTTCACTTCAGGTTTACTGTATCCTTTGGACCTTCTTATTGACGATGAAACACAGAATTTGCATCGTAATTAAATACAAAAGGTACAATGCCGACCTAAGTACAAGAAGACTGACTCTTCCTACTGTCTATGTTTTGAGCAATTCCATTGACACTAGTTATAGATTCCGATGCTTCACTTCAGGTTTACTGTATCCTTTGGACCTTCTTATCGACGATGAAACACAGAAATAGCATCGCAATTAAATACAAAAGGCACAATGCCGACTTAAGTACGAGAAGACTGACTCTTCTCACTGTCTATGATTTGAACCATTCCTGTGACACTAGTAATGGATTCCGATGCTTCACTTCAGGTTTACTGTTCGCTCGAACATTCTTATTGACGACGAAACACAGAAATTGAATCGGGATTAAATACAAAAGGCACAATGCCGACTTAAGTTCGAGAAGACTGACTCTTCCTACTGCCTATGTTTTAACCATTCCTGTGACACTAGTTATAGATTCTGATGCTTCACTTCAGGTTTACTGTATCCCTCAGACCTTCTAATTGACGATGAAAGACAGAAATTGCATCGGAATTAAAAAGAAAATGCACAATGCCGACATAAGTACAAGAAGACTGACTCTTCTTACTCTCTATGTTTTGAACCTTTCTGTGAGGCCGCTTTTAGATTCCGATGCTTCACTTCAGGATTACTGTATCCCTTGGACCTCCTTATTGACGACGAAACACAGAAAATGCATCGGAATTAAATAGAAAAGGCACAATGCCGACATAAGTACAGGAAGACTGACTCTTCTTACTGACTATGATTTGAACATTTCCTGTGAGACCAGTTTTAGATTCCGATGCTTCACTATGTGTTTACTGTATCCCTTGGACCTTCGTGTTGACGATGAAACACAGAAATTGCATCGGAATTACATACAAAAGGCACAATGAAGCCTTAAGTACAAGATGACTGACTCTTCTTGCTGTGTATGTTTTGAACCATTCCTGTGACACTAGTTATAGATTCCGATGCTTCACTTCAGGTTTGCTGTATTCCTCTGACCTTCTTATTGACGGTGAAACACAGTAATGGCATCGGAATTAAATACAAAATGCACAATGTGGACTCATGTACAGGAAGACTGACTCTTCTTACTGTCTATGTTTTGAACCTTTCCTGTGACACTAGATACAGATTCCGATGCTTCACTTCAGGTTTACTGTATCCCTTGGACCTTCTTATTGTCGACGAAACACAGAAATTTCATCGGAAATAAATAGAAAAGGCACAATGCCGACTTAAGTACAAGAAGAGTGAGTCTTCCTACTGTCTATGTTTTGAGCAAATCCTGTGACACTAGTTATAGATTCCGATGCTTCCCTTCAGGTTTACTGTATCCCTCTGATATTCTTATTGACGATGAAACACAGAAATTGCATCGGAATTAAATACAAACGGCACAGTGCCGACTTAAGTGCGTGAAGACTGACTCTTCTTACTGACTATGTTGTGAACATTTCCTATGAGACCAGTTTTAGATTCCGATTCTTCACTATATGTTTACTATAACCCTTGGACCTTCTTATTGATGATGAAACACAGAAGGTGCATCGGAATTAAATACAAAAGGCACAATGCCGACTTAAGTAAAAGAAGACTGACTCTTCTTACTGAATATGATTTGAACATTTCCTGTGAGACCAGTTTTAGATTCCGATGCTTCACTATATGTTTTCTGTATCCCTTGGACCTTCTTATTGACGAAGAAACACAGAAATTGCATCGGAATTAAATACAAAAGGCACAATGCCGACTTAAGTACAGGAATACTGACTCTTCTTACTGTCTATGTTTTGAACCTTTTCTCTGATACTAGTTACAGATTCTTATGCTTCACTTCAGGTTTACTGTATCCCTTGTACATTCTTATTGTTGCCGAAACAAAGAAATAGCATCGGAATTAAATAGAAAAGGCACAATGCCGACTTAAGTACAAGAAGACTGACTCTTCCGTGTCTATGTTTAGAACCATTCCTGTGACACTTGATATAGATTCCGATGCTTAACTTCAGGTTTACTGTATCCCTTGGACCTTCTCATTGACGACGAAACACAGAAATTGCATCGGGATTAAATACAAAAGGCACAATGCCGACTTAAGTACATGAATCCTGACTCTTCCAACTGTCTATGTTTGAACCATTCCTGTGACACTAGTTATAGATTCCGATGCTTCACTTCAGGTTTACTGTATCCCTCTGACACTCGTATAGACGATGAAACACAAAAATTGCATCGGAATTAAATACAAAAGGCACAATGCCGACTTAAGTACAAGAAGACTCACTCTTCTTACAGTCTATGATTTGAACCATTCCTGTGACACTAGTTATAGATTCCGAAGCTTCACTTCAGGTTTACTGTATCCTTTGGACCTTCTTATCGACGATGAAACACAGAAATAGCATCGCAATTAAATACAAAAGGCACAATGCCGACTTAAGTACGAGAAGACTGACTCTTCTCACTGTCTATGATTTGATCGATTCCTGTGACACTAGTTATAGATTCCGATGCTTCACTTCAGGTTTACTGTATCCCTCTGACACTCTTATAGACGATGAAACACAGAAATTGCATCGGAATTAAATACAAAATGCACAATGCCGACTCAAATACAAGATGACTGGCTCTTCTTACTCTCTATGTTTTGAACCTTTCCTGCGAGACCGGTTTTAGATTCCGATGCTTCACTTCAGGATTACTGTATCCCTTGGACCTCCTTATTGGCGGCGAAACACAAAAAATGCGTCGGAATTAAATAGAAAAAGCACAATGCCGACATAAGTACAAGAAGACTGACTCTTCTTACTGACTATGATTTGAACATTTCCTGTGAGACCACTTTTAGATTCCGATGCTTCACTATATTTTTACTGTATCCCTTGGACCTTCTTGTTGACGATGAAACACAGAAATTGCATCGGGATCAATTACAAAAGGCACAATGCCGACTTAAGTACAAGAAGACTGACTCTTCCTACTGTCTATGTTTTAACCATTCCTGTGATACAAGTTATAGATTCCGATGCCTCACTTCAGGTTTACTGTATCCCTTGGACCTTCTTATTGACGACAAAACACAGAAATTGCATCGGGATTAATTACAAAAGGCACAATGCCGACTTAAGTACAAGAAGACTGACTCTTCCTACTGTCTATGTTTTAACCATTCCTGTGATACAAGTTATAGTTTCCGATGCTTCACTTCAGGTTTACTATATCCCTCTGACCTTCTTATTGACGATGAAACACAGAAATTGCATCGGAATTAAACACAAAAGGCACAATGCTGACTCAAATACAAGATGACTGGCTCTTCTTACTTGCTATGTTTTGAACCCTTCCTGTGAGATCGGTTTTAGATTCCGATGCTTCACTTCAGGTTTACTGTATCCCTTGGACCTTCGTATTGACGACGAAACAAAGATATTGCATCGGAATTAAATGGAAAAGGCACAATGCCGATATGTACAAGAAGACTGACTCTTCTTACTGACTATGATTTGAACTTATCCTGTGAGACCAGTTTTAGATTCCGATACTTCACTATATGTTTACTGTATCCCTTGGACCTTCTTTTTCACGATGAAACGCAGATATTGCATCGGAATTAAATACAAAAACCACAATGCCGACTTAAGTACAAGAATACTGACTCTTCTTGCTGTGTATGCTTTGAACCATTCCTGTGACATTATTTATAGATTCCGATGCTTCACATCAGGTTTACTGTATCCCTCTTACCTTCTTATTGACGACGAAACACTGAAATAGCATCGGAATTAAATAGATAAGGCACAATGCCTACTTAAGTACAAGAAGACTGACTCTTCCAACTGTCTATGTTTGAACCACTCCTGTGGCACTAGTAAGAGATTCCGATACTTCACTTCAGGTTTACTGTATCACTCTGACACTCTTATTGACGATGAAACACAGAAATTGCATCGGAATTAAATACAAAAGGCACAATGCCGACTTAAGTACAAGAAGACTCACTCTTCTTACTCTCTATGTTTTGAACCATTCCTGTGACACTAGTTATAGATTCCGAAGCTTCACTTCAGGTTTACTGTATCCTTTGGACCTCCTTATTGACGATGAAACACAGAATTTGCATCGGAATTAAATGCAAAAGGTACAAAGCCGACTAAAGTACAAGAAGACTGACTCTTCCTACTGTCTATGGTTTGAGCAATTCCATTGACACTAGTTATAGTTTCCGATGCTTCACTTCACGTTTACTGTATACTTTGGACCTGCTTATCGACGATGAAATACAGATATAGCATATCAATTAAATACAAAAGGCACAATGCCGACTTAAGTACAAGAAGACTGACTCTTCTTACTGTCTGTGTTTTGAACCATTCCTGTGTCACTAGTTATAGATACCGATGCTTCACTTCAGATTTACTGTATCCCTAGGATCTTCTTATTGACGACGAAACACAGAAATTGAATCGGGATTAAATACAAAAGGCACAATGCCGACTTAAGTACAAGAAGACTGACTCTTCCTACTGTCTATGTTTTGAACCATTCCTGTGACACTAGTTACGGATTCCGATGCATCACTTCAGGTTTACTGCATCCCTTGGACCTTCTTATTGACGATGTAACACAGAAATTGCATCGGAATTAAATACAAAAGGCACAATGCCGACTTAAGTACAACAGGACTGACTCTTCTTGCTGTGTATGCTTTGAACCATTCCTGTGACACTAGTTATAGATTTCGATGTTTTAACTTCAGGTTTACTGTATTCCTCTGACACTCTTATAGACGATGAAACACAGAAATTGCATCGGAATTAAATACAAAAGGCACAATGCCGACTTAAGTACAAGAAGACTCCCTCTTGTTACTGTCTATGTTTTGAACCATTCCTGTGACACTAGTTATAGATTCCGAAGCTTCACTTCAGGTTTACTGTATCCTTTGGACCTTCTTATTGACTATGAAACACATAATTTGCATCGGAATTAAATACAAAAGGAACAATGCCGACTTAAGTACAAGAAGACTGACTCCTCCTACTGTCTATGTTTTGAGCAATTCCATTGACACTAGTTATAGATTCCGATGCTTCACTTCAGGTTTACTGTATCCATTGGACCTTCTTTTCGACGATGAAACACAGAAATAGCATCGCAATTACATACAAAAGGCACAATGCCGACTTCAGTACAAGAAGACTGACTCTTGTCACTGTCTATGTTTTGAACCATTCCTGTGACACTAGGTATAGATTCCGATGCTACACTTGTGGTTTACTGTATCGCTTGGACCTTCTTATTGACGACGGAACACAGAAATTTAATCGGGATTAAATACAAAAGGCACAATGCCGACTTAAGTACAAGAAGACTGACTTTTCCTACTGTCTATGTTTTAACCATTCCTGTGACACTAGTTATAGATTCCGATGCTTCACTTCAGGTTTACTGTATCCCTCCGACCTTCTTATTGACGATGAATAACAGAAATTGCATCGGAATTAAATACAAAATGCACAATGCCGACTCAAATACAAGGTGACTGGCTCTTATTACTCTCTATGTTTTGAACCTTTCCTGTGAGACCGGTTTTAGATTCCGATGCTTCACTTCAGGATTACTGTATCCCTTGGACCTCCTTATTGACGACGAAACACAGAAATTGCATCGGAATTAAATAGAAAAGGCACAATGCCGACATAAGTACAAGAAGACTGACCCTTCTTACTGACTATGATTTGAACATTTCCTGTGAGACCAGTTTTAGATTCCGATGATTCACTATATGTTTACTGTATCCCTTGGACCTTCTTGTTGACGATGAAACTCAGAAATTGCATCGGAATTACATACAAAAGGCACAATGAGGCCTTAAGTACAAGAAGACTGACTCTTCTTGCTGTGTATGTTTGGAACCATTCCTGTGACACTAGTTATAGATTCCGATGCTTCACTTCAGGTTTACTGTATTCCTCTGAGCTTCTTTTTGACGATGAAACACAGTAATGGCATCGGAATTAAATACAAATTGCACAATGCGGACTCATGTACAAGAAGACTGACTCTTCTTACTGTCAATGTTTTGAAATTTTCCTGTGACACTAGATACAGATTCCGATGCTTCACTTCAGGTTTACTGTATCCCTTGGACCTTCTTATTGACGACGAAACACAGAAATTGCATCGGAATTAAATACAAACATCACAGTGCCGACTTAAGTACAAGTAGACTGACTCTTCTTACTGACTATGTTGTGAACATTTCCTATGAGACCAGTTTTAGATTACGATGCTTCACTATATGTATACTTTATCCGTTGGACCTTCTTATTGATGATGAAACATAGAAAGTGCATCGGATTTAAATACAAAAGGCACAATGCCGACTTAAGTAGAAGGAGACTGACACTTCTTACTGACTATGATTTGAACATTTCCTGTGAGACCAGTTTTAGATTCCGATGCTTCACTATATGTTTACTGTATCCCTTGGACCTTCTTATTGGCGAAGAAACACAGAAATCGCATCGGAATTAAATACAAAAGGCACAATGCCGACTTAAGTACAAGAAGACTGAACCTTCTTACTGTCTATGTTTTGAACCATTACTGTGACACTAGTTATAGATACCGATCCTTCACTTCAGGTTAACTGTATCGCTTGGACCTTGTTATTGACGATGAAACACAGAAATTGCATCGGAATTAAATATGAAAGGCACAATGCCGACTTAAGTACAACAAGACTGACTCTTCTTGTTGTGTATGTATTGAACCATTCCTGTGACACTAGTTTTAGATTCCGATGCTTCACTTCAGGTTTACTGTTTCCCTCTGACCTTCTTATTGACGACGAAACACAGAAATTGCATCGTAATTAAATAGAAAAGGCACAATGCCAACATAAGTACAAGTTGACTGACTCTTCTTACTGACTATGATTTGAACATTTCCTGTGAGACCAGTTTTAGATTCTGATGCTTCACTATATGTTTACTGTATCCCTTGGACCTTCTTGTTGACGATGAAACACAGAAATTGCATCGGAATTACATACAAAAGGCACAATGAAGCCTTAAGTACAAGAAGACTGACTCTTCTTGCTGTGTATGTTTTGAACCATTCCTGTGACACTAGTTATAGATTCCGATGCTACACTTCAGGTTTGCTGTATTCCTCTGACCTTCTTATTGACGGTGAAACACAGTAATGGCATCGGAATTAAATACAAAATGCACAATGCGGACTCATGTACAAGAAGATTGATTCTTCTTACTGTCTATGTTTTGAACCTTTCTTGTGACACTAGATACAGATTCCGATGCTTCACTTCAGGTTTACTGTATCCCTTGGACCTTCTTATTGTCGATGAAACACAGAAATTTCATCGGAAATAAATAGAAAAGGCACAATGCCGACTTAAGTACAAGAAGAGTGACTCTTCCTACTGTCTATGTTTTGAGCAATTCCTGTGACACTAGTTATAGATTCCGATGCTTCCCTTCAGGTTTACTGTATCCCTCTGACACTTGTATAGACGATGAAACACAGAAATTGCATCGGAATTAAATACAAAAGGCACAATGCCGACTTAAGTACAAGAAGACTGACTCTTCTTACTGTCTATGTTTTGAACCTTTTCTCTGATACTAGTTACAGATTCTTATGCTTCACTTCAGGTTTACTGTATCCCTTGTACCTTCTTATTGTTGCCGAAACAAAGAAATAGCATCGGAATTAAATAGAAAAGGCACATGCCGACTTCAGCACAAGAAGACTGACTCTTCCGTGTCTATGTTTAGAACCATTCCTGTGACACTAGTTACAGATTCCGATGCATCACTTCAGGTTTACTGCATCCCTTGGACCTTCTTATTGACGATGAAACACAGAAATTGCATCGGAATTAAATACAAAAGGCACAATGCCGACTTAAGTACAACAAGACTGACTCTTCTTGCTGTGTATGTTTTGAACCATTCCTGTGACACTAGTTATAGATTCCGATGCTTCACTTCAGGTTTACTGTATCCCTTGGACCTTCTTATTGACGATGAAACACAGAATTTGCATCGGCATTAAATACAAAAGGAACAATGCCGACTTAAGTACAAGAAGACTGACTCCTCCTACTGTCTATGATTTGAGCAATTCCATTGACACTAGTTATAGATTCCGATGCTTCACTTCAGGTTTACTGTATCCATTGGACCTTCTTTTCGACGATGAAACACAGAAATAGCATCGCAATTACATACAAAAGGCACAATGCCGACTTAAGTACAAGAAGACTGACTCTTCTCACTGTCTATGTTTTGAACCATTCCTGTGACACTAGATATAGATTCCGATGCTACACTTGTGGTTTACTGTATCGCTTGGACCTTCTTATTGACGACGGAACACAGATATTTAATCGGGATTAAATACAAAAGGCACAATGCCGAGTTAAGTACAAGAAGACTGACTTTTCCTACTGTCTATGTTTTAACCATTCCTGTGACACTAGTTATAGATTCTGATGCTTCACTTCAGGTTTACTGTATCCCTCTGACCTTCTTATTGACGATGAATAACAGAAATTGCATCGGAATTAAATACAAAATGCACAATGCCGACTCAAATACAAGGTGACTGGCTCTTCTTAATCTCTATGTTTTGAACCTTTCCTGTGAGACCGGTTTTAGATTCCGATGCTTCACTTCAGGATTACTGTATCCCTTGGACCTCCTTATTGACGACGAAACACAGATATTGCATCGGAATTAAATAGAAAAGGCACAATGCCGACATAAGTACAAGAAGACTGACTCTTCTTACTGACTATGATTTGAATATTTCCTGTGAGACCAGTTTTAGATTCCGATGATTCACTATATGTTTACTGTATCCCTTGGACCTTCTTGTTGACGATGAAACACAGAAATTGCATCGGAATTACATACAAAAGGCACAATGAGGCCTTAAGTACAAGAAGACTGACTCTTCTTGCTGTGTATGTTTGGAACCATTCCTGTGACACTAGTTATAGATTCCGATGCTTCACGTCAGGTTTACTGTATTCCTCTGAGCTTCTTTTTGACGATGAAACACAGTAATGGCATCGGAATTAAATACAAATTGCACAATGCGGACTGATGTACAAGAAGACTGACTCTTCTTACTGTCAATGTTTTGAAATTTTCCTGTGACACTAGATACAGATTCCGATGCTTCACTTCAGGTTTACTGTATCCCTTGGACCTTCTTATTGACGACGAAACACAGAAATTGCATCGGAATTAAATACAAACATCACAGTGCCGACTTAAGTACAAGTAGACTGACTCTTCTTACTGACTATGTTGTGAACATTTCCTATGAGACCAGTTTTAGATTACGATGCTTCACTATATGTTTACTATATCCGTTGGACCTTCTTATTGATGATGAAACATAGAAAGTGCATCGGATTTAAATACAAAAGGCACAATGCCGACTTAAGTATAAGGAGACTGACACTTCTTACTGACTATGATTTGAACATTTCCTGTGGGACCAGTTTTAGATTCCGATGCTTCACTATATGTTTACTGTATCCCTTGGACCTTCTTATTGGCGAAGAAACACGGAAATCGCATCGGAATGAAATACAAAAGGCACAATGCCGACTTAAGTACAAGAAAACTGAACCTTCTTACTGTCTATGTTTTGAACCATTACTGTGACACTAGTTATAGATTCCGATCCTACACTTCAGGTTAACTGTACCCCTTGGACCTTGTTATTGACGATGAAACACAGAAATTGCTTCGGAATTAAATATGAAAGGCACAATGCCGACTTAAGTACAACAAGACTGACTCTTCTTGTTGTGTATGTATTGAACGATTCCTGTGACACTAGTTTTAGATTCCGATGCTTCACTTCAGGCTTACTGTTTCCCTCTGACCTTCTTGTTGACGACGAAACACAGAAATTGCATCGTAATTAAGTAGAAAAGGCACAATGCCGACATAAGTACAAGATGACTGACTCTTCTTACTGACTATGATTTGAACATTTCCTGTGAGACCAGTTTTAGATTCCCATGCTTCACTATATGTTTCCTGTATCCATTGGACCTTCTTGTTGACGATGAGACACAGAAATTGCATCGGAATTACATACAAAAGGCACAATGAAGCCTTAAGTACAAGAAGACTGACTCTTCTTGCTGTGTATGTTTTGAACCATTAATGTGACACTAGTTATAGATTCCGATGCTACACTTCAGGTTTGCTGTATTCCTCTGACCTTCTAATTGACGGTGAAACACAGTAATGGCATCGGAATTAAATACAAAATGCACAATGCGGACTCATGTACAAGAAAATTGATTCTTCTTACTGTCTATGTTTTGAACCTTTCCTGTGACACTAGATACAGATTCCGAAGCTTCACTTCAGGTTTACTGTATCCCTTGGACCTTCTTATTGTCGACGAAACACAGAAATTTCATCGGAAATAAATAGAAAAGGCACAATGCCGACTTAAGTACATGAAGAGTGACTCTTCCTACTGTCTATGTTTTGAGCAATTCCTGTGACACTAGTTATAGATTCCGATGCTTCCCTTCAGGTTTACTGTATCGCTCTGACATTCTTATTGACGACGAAACAAAGAAATTGCATCGGAATTAAATAGAATAGGCACAATGCCGACTTAAGTACAAGAAGACTGACTCTTCCTTGTCTATGTTTAGACCATTCCTGTGGCACTTGATATAGATTCCGATGCTTAACGTCAGGTTTACTGTATCCCTTGGACCTTCTCATTGACGACGAAACACAGAAATTGCATCGGGATTAAATACAAAAGGCACAATGCCGATTTAAGTACAAGAATCCTGACTCTTCCAACTGTCTATGTTTGAACCATTCCTGTGACTCTAGTTATAGATTCCGATGCTTCACTTCAGGTTTACTGTATCCCTCTGACCCTCATATAGACGATGAAACACAGAAATTGCATCGGAATTAAATACAAAAGGCACAATGCCGACTTAAGTACAAGAAGACTCAATCTTCTTACAGTCTATGTTTTGAACCATTCCTGTGACACTAGTTATAGATTCCGAAGCTTCACTTCAGGTTTACTGTATCCTTTGGACCTTCATATCGACGATGAAACACAGAAATAGCATCGCAATTAAATACAAAAGGCACAATGCCGACTTAAGTACGAGAAGACTGACTCTTCTCACTGTCTATGATTTGAACGATTCCTGTGACACTAGTTATAGATTCCGATGCTTCACTTCAGGTTTACTGTATCCCTCTGACACTCTTATAGACGATGAAACACAGAAATTGCATCGGAATTAAATACAAAATGCACAATGCCGACTCAAATACAAGATGACTGGCTCTTCTTACTCTCTATGTTTTGAACCTTTCCTGCGAGACCGGTTTTAGATTCCGATGCTTCACTTCAGGATTACTGTATCCCTTGGACCTCCTTATTGGCGACGAAACACAAAAAATGCGTCGGAATTAAATAGAAAAAGCACAATGCCGACATAAGTACAAGAAGACTGACTCTTCTTACTGACTATGATTTGAACATTTCCTGTGAGACCACTTTTAGATTCCGATGCTTTACTATATGTTTGCTGTATCCCTTGGACCTTCTTGTTGACGATGAAACACAGAAATTGCATCGGGATTAATTACAAAAGGCACAATGCCGACTTAAGTACAAGAAGACTGACTCTTCCTACTGTCTATGTTTTAACCATTCCTGTGATACAAGTTATAGATTCCGATGCTTCACTTCAAGTTTACTGTATCCCTTGGACCTTCTTATTGACGACAAAACACAGAAATTGCATCGGGATTAATTACAAAAGGCACAATGCCGACTTAAGTACAAGAAGACTGACTCTTCCTACTGTCTATGTTTTAACCATTCCTGTGATACAAGTTATAGATTCCGATGCTTCACTTCAGGTTTACTATATCCCTCTGACCGTCTTATTGACGATGAACACAGAAATTGCATCGGAATTAAACACAAAAGGCACAATATTGACTCAAATACAAGATGACTGGCTCTTCTTACTTGCTATGTTTTGAACCTTTCCTGTGAGATCGGTTTTAGATTCCGATGCTTCACTTCAGGTTTACTGTATCCCTTGGACCTTCGTATTGACGACGAAACAAAGAAATTGCATCGGAATTAAATTGAAAAGGCACAATGCCGATATGTACAAGAAGACTGACTCTTCTTACTGACTATGATTTGAACTTATCCTGTGAGACCAGTTTTAGATTCCGATACTTCACTATATGTTTACTGTATCCCTTGAACCTTCTTTTTGACGATGAAACGCAGATATTGCATCGGAATTAAATACAAAAACCACAATGCCGACTTAAGTACAAGAATACTGACTCTTCTTGCTGTGTATGTTTTGAACCATTTCTGTGACACTATTTATAGATTCCGATGCTTCACATCAGGTTTACTGTATCCCTCTTACCTTCTTATTGACGACGAAACACTGAAATAGCATCGGAATTAAATAGATAAGGCACAATGCCTACTTAAGTACAAGAAGACTGACTCTTCCAACTGTCTATGTTTTGAACCACTCCTGTGGCACTAGTAAGAGATTCCGATACTTCACTTCAGGTTTACTGTATCCCTCTGACACTCTTGTTGACGATGAAACACAGAAATTGCATCGGAATTAAATACAAAAGGCACAATGCCGACTTAAGTACAAGAAGACTCACTCTTCTTACTGTCTATGTTTTGAACCATTCCTGTGACACTAGTTATAGATTCCGAAGCTTCACTTCAGGTTTACTGTATCCTTTGGACCTTCTTATTGACGATGAAACACAGAATTTGCATCGGAATTAAATGCAAAAGGTACAAAGCCAACTAAAGTACAAGAAGACTGACTCTTCCTACTGTCTATGGTTTGAGCAATTCCATTGACACTAGTTATAGTTTCCGATGCTTCACTTCACGTTTACTGTATACTTTGGACCTGCTTATCGACGATGAAATACAGATATAGCATATCAATTAAATACAAAAGGCACAATGCCGACTTAAGTACAAGAAGACTGACTCTTCTTACTGTCTGTGTTTTGAACCATTCCTGTGTCACTAGTTATAGATACCGATGCTTCACTTCAGGTTTACTGTATCCCTAGGACCTTCTCATTGACGACGAAACACAGAAATTGAATCGGGATTAAATACAAAAGACACAATGCCGACTTAAGTACAGCAAGACTGATTCTTCTTGCTGTGTATGTTTTGAACCATTCCTGTGACACTAGTTATAGATTCCGATGCTTCACTTCAGGTTCACTGTATCCCTTGGACCTTCGTATTGACGACGAAACAAAGAAATAGCATCGGAATTAAATAGAAAAGGCACAATGTCGACTTAAGTACAAGAAGACTGACTCTTCCAACTGTCTATGTTTTGAACCATTCCTGTGACACTAGTTATAGATTTCGATGTTTCACTTCAGGTTTACTGTATTCCTCTGACACTCTTATAGACGATGAAACACAGAAATTACATCGGAATTAAATACAAAAGGCACAATGCCGTCTTAAGTACAAGAAGAGTCCAACTTGTTACTGTCTATGTTTTGAACCATTCCTGTGACACTAGTTATAGATTCCGAAGCTTCACTTCAGGTTTACTGTATCCTTTGGACATTCTTATTGACGATGAAACACAGAATTTGCATCGGAATTAAATACAAAAGGAACAATGCCGACTTAAGTACAAGAAGACTGACTCCTCCTACTGTCTATGATTTGAGCAATTCCATTGACACTAGTTATAGATTCCGATGCTTCACTTCAGGTTTACTGTATCCATTGGACCTTCTTTTCGACGATGAAACACAGAAATAGCATCGCAATTACATACAAAAGGCACAATGCCGACTTAAGTACAAGAAGATTGACTCTTCACACTGTCTATGTTTTGAACCATTCCTGTGACACTAGGTATAGATTCCGATGCTACACTTGTGGTTTACTGTATCGCTTGGACCTTCTGATTGACGACGGAACACAGAAATTTAATCGGGATTAAATACAAAAGGCACAATGCCGACTTAAGTACAAGAAGACTGACTTTTCCTACTGTCTATGTTTTAACCATTCCTGTGACACTAGTTATAGATTCCGATGCTTCACTTCAGGTTTACTGTATCCCTCCGACCTTCTTATTGACGATGAATAACAGAAATTGCATCGGAATTAAATACAAAATGCACAATGCCGACTCAAATACAAGAAGACTGACTCTTCTTACTGACTATGATTTGAACATTTCCTGTGAGACCAGTTTTAGATTCCGATGATTCACTATATGTTTACTGTATCCCTTGGACCTTCTTGTTGACGATGAAACACAGAAATTGCATCGGAATTACATACAAAAGGCACAATGAGGCCTTAAGTACAAGAAGACTGACTCTTCTTGCTGTGTATGTTTGGAACTATTCCTGTGACACTAGTTATAGATTCCGATGCTTCACTTCAGGTTTACTGTATTCCTCTGAGCTTCTTTTTGACGATGAAAAACAGTAATGGCATCGGAATTAAATACAAATTGCACAATGCTGACTCATGTACAAGAAGACTGACTCTTCTTACTGTCAATGTTTTGAAATTTTCCTGTGACACTAGATACAGATTCCGATTCTTCACTTCAGGTTTACTGTATCCCTTGGACCTTCTTATAGACGACGAAACACAGAAATTGCATCGGAATTAAATACAAACATCACAGTGCCGACTTAAGTACAAGTAGACTGACTCTTCTTACTGACTATGTTGTGAACATTTCTATTGAGACCAGTTTTAGATTACGATGCTTCACTATATGTTTACTATATCTGTTGGACCTTCTTATTGATGATGAAACATAGAAAGTGCATCGGATTTAAATACAAAAGGCACAATGCCGACTTAAGTATAAGGAGACTGACACTTCTTACTGACTATGATTTGAACATTTCCTGTGAGACCAGTTTTAGATTCCGATGCTTCACTATATGTTTACTGTATCCCTTGGACCTTCTTATTGGCGAAGAAACACGGAAATCGCATCGGAATTAAATACAAAAGGCACAATGCCGACTTAAGTACAAGAAGACTGAACCTTCTTACTGTCTATGTTTTGAACCATTACTGTGACACTAGTTATAGATTCTGATCCTTCACTTCAGGTTAACTGTATCGATTGGACCTTGTTATTGACGATGAAACACAGAAATTGCATCGGAATTAAATATGAAAGGCACAATGCCGACTTAAGTACAACAACACTGACTCTTATTGTTGTGTATGCATTGAACCATTCCTGTGACACTAGTTTTAGATTCCGATGCTTCACTTCAGGCTTACTGTTTCCCTCTGACCTTCTTATTGGCGACGAAACACAGAAATAGCATCGTAACTAAGTAGAAAAGGCACAATGCCGACATAAGTACAAGATGACTGACTCTTGTTACTGACTATGATTTGAACATTTCCTGTGAGACCAGTTTTAGATTCCGATGCTTCACTATATGTTTACTGTATCCCTTGGACCTTCTTGTTGACGATGAAACACAGAAATTGCATCGGAATTACATACAAAAGGCACAATGAAGCCTTAAGTACAAGAAGACTGACTCTTCTTGCTGTGTATGTTTTGAACCATTCCTGTGACACTAGTTATAGATTCCGATGCTACACTTCAGGTTTGCTGTATTCCTCTGACCTTCTTATTGACGGTGAAACACAGTAATGGCATCGGAATTAAATAGAATATGCACAATGCGGACTCATGTACAAGAAGATTGATTCTTCTTACTGTCTATGTTTTGAACCATTCCTGTGACACTAGATACAGATTCCGATGCTTCACTTCAGGTTTACTGTATCCCTTGGACCTTCTTATTGTCGACGAAACACAGAAATTTCATCGGAAATAAATAGAAAAGGCACAATGCCGACTTAAGTACAAGAAGAGTGACTCTTCCTACTGTCTATGTTTTGAGCAATTCCTGTGACACTACTTATAGATTCCGATGCTTCCCCTCAGGTTTACTGTATCCCTCTGACATTCTTATTGACGATGAAACACAGAAATTGCATCGGAATTAAATACAAACGGCACAGTGCCGACTTAAGTGCAAGAAGACTGACTCTTCTTACTGACTATGTTGTGAACAATTCCTATGAGACCAGTTTTATATTCCGATTCTTCACTATATGTTCACTATAACCCTTGGACCTTCTTATTGATGATGAAACACAGAAAGTGCATCGGAATTAAATACAAAAGGCACAATGCCGACTTAAGTAAAAGAAGACTGACTCTTCTTACTGACTATGATTTGAACATTTCCTGTGAGTCCAGTTTTAGATTACGATGCTTCACTATATGTTTTCTGTATCCCTTGGACTTTCTTATTGACGAAGAAACACAGAAAATGCATCGGAATTAAATACAAAAGGCACAATGCCGACTTAAGTACAAGAAGACTGACTCTTCTTACTGTCTATGTTTTGAACCATTACTGTGACAATAGTTATAGATTCCGATGCTTCACCTCAGGTTTACTGCATTCCTTGGACCATGTTATTGACGATGAAACACAGAAATTGCATCGGAATTAAACACAAAAGGCACAATGCCGACCTAACTACAACAAGACTGACTCTTCTTGCTGTGTATGTTTTGAACCATTCCTGTGACACAAGTTTTAGATTCCGATGCTTCTCTTCAGGTTTACTGTATCCCTCTGACCTTCATATTGACGACGAAACACAGAAGTTGCATCGGAAGTAAATAGAATATGCACAATGCCGACATTAGTACAAGAAGACTGACTTTTCTTACTGACTATGTTGTAAACATTTCCTGTGAGACCAGTTTAGATTAAGATGCTTCACTATATGTTTTCTGTATCCCTTGGACCTTCTTATTGACGAAGAAACACAGAAATTGCATCGGAATTAAATACAAAAGGCACAATGCCGACTTAAGTACAGGAAGACTGACTCTCCCTACTGTCTATGTTTTGAACCTTTTCTCTGATACTAGTTACGGATTCCGATGCTTCACTTCAGGTTTAATGTATCCCTTGGACCTTCCTATTGACGACGAAGCAAAGAAATAGCATCGGAATTATATAGAAAGGGCACAATGGTGACTTAAGTACAAGAAGACTGACTCTTCCGTGTTTATGTTTAGAACCATTCCTGTGACACTTGATATAGATTCCGATGCTTCACTTCAGGTTTACTGTATCCCTTGGACCTTATTATTGACGACGAAACACAGAAATTGCATCGGAATTAAGTACAAAAGGCACAATGCAGACTTAAGTACAAGAAGACTGACTCTTCTTACTGTCTATGTTTTGAACCATTCTTGTGACACTAGTTATGGATTCCGATGCATCACTTCAGGTTTACTGTATCCCTTGGACCTTCTTATTGACGAAGAAACACAGAAATTGCATCGGAATTAAATACAAAGGCACAATGCCAACTTAAGTACAACAAGACTGACTCTTCCTGCTGTGTATTATTTGAACCATTCCTGTGACACTAGTTATAGATTCCGATGCTTCACTTCAGGTTTACTGTATCCCTCTGACCTTCTTATTGACGACGAAACACAGAAATTGCATCGGAATAAAATAGAAAAGGCACAATGCCGACTTAAGTACAGGAGGACTGACTCTTCCTACTGTCATGTTTTGAACCATTCCTGTGACTCTAGTTATAGATTCCGATGCTTCACTTCAGGTTTACTGTATCCCTTGGACCTTCTTATTGACGATGAAACACAGAAATTGCATCGGAATTAAATACAAAAGGCACAATGCCGACTGAAGTACCAGAAGACTGACTCTTCTTACTGTCTATGTTTTGAACCTTTTCTCTGATACTAGTTACAGATTCTTACGCTTCACTTCAGGTTTACTGTATCCCTTGTACCTTCTTATTGTTGACGAAACAAAGAAATAGCATCGGAATTAAATAGAAAAGGCACAATGCCGACTTAAGTACAAGAAGACTGACTCTTCCGTGTCTATGTTTAGAACCATTTATGTGACACATGATATAGACTCCGATGCTTAACTTCAGGTTTACTGTATCCCTTGGACCTTGTTATTGGCGACGAAACACAGATATTGCATCGGGATTAAATACAAAAGGCACAATGCCGACTTAAGTACAAGAATACTGACTCTTCCAACTGTCTATGTTTGAACCATTCCTGTGACACTAGTTATAGATTCCGATGCTTCACTTCAGGTTTACTGTATCCCTCTGACAGTCGTATAGACGATGAAACACAGAAATTGCATTGGAATTAAATACAAAAGGCACAATGCCTCTATGTTTTGAACCATTCCTGTGACACTAGTTATAGATTCCGAAGCTCCACTTCAGGTTTACTGTATCCTTTGGACCTTCTTATCGACGATGAAACACAGAAATAACATCGCAATTAAATACAAAAGGCACAATGCCGACTTAAGTACGAGAAGACTGACTCTTCTTACTGTCTATGATTTGAACCATTCCTGTGACACTAGTTATAGATTCCGATGCTTCACTTCAGGTTTACTGTATCCCTCTGACACTCTTATAGACGATGAAACACAGAAATTGCATCGGAATTACATACAAAAAACACAATGAAGCCTTAAGTACAAGAAGACTGACACTTCTTGCTGTGTATGATTTGAACCATTCCTCTGACACTAGTTATAGATTCCAATGCTTCACTTCAGGTTTACTGTATTCCTCTGACCTTCTTATTGACGATGAAACACAGTAATGGCATCGGAATTAAATACAAAATGCACAATGCGGACTCATGTACAAGAAGACTGACTCTTCTTACTGTTTATGTTTTGAACCTTTCCTGTGACACTAGATACAGATTCCGAAGCTTCACTTCAGGTTTACTGTATCCCTTGGACCTTCTTATTGACGACGAAACACAGAAATTGCATCGGGATTAATTACAAAAGGCACAATGCCGACTTAAGGACAAGAAGACTGACTCTTCCTACTGTCTATGTTTTAACCATTCCTGTGATACAAGTTATAGATTCCGATGCTTCACTTCAGGTTTACTATATCCCTCTGACCTTCTTATTGACGATGAAACACAGAAATTGCATCGGAATTAAATGCAAAAGGCACAATGCTGACTCAAATACAAGATGACTGGCTCTTCTTACTTGCTATGTTTTGAACCTTTCCTGTGAGACCGGTGTTAGATTCCGATGCTTCACTTCAGGTTTACTGTATCCCTTGGACCTTCGTATTGACGACGAAACAAAGAAATTGCATCGGAATTAAATCGAAAAGGCACAATGCCGATATGTACAAGAAGACTGACTCTTCTTACTGACTATGATTTGAACTTATCCTGTGAGACCAGTTTTAGATTCCGATACTTCACTATATGTTTACTGTATCTCTTGGATCTTCTTTTTGACGATGAAACACAGATATTGCATCGGAATTAAATACAAAAAGCACAATGCCGACTTAAGTACAAGAATACTGACTCTTCTTGCTGTTTATGTTTTGAACCATTCCTGTGACACTATTTATAGATTCCGATGCTTCACATCAGGTTTACTGTATCCCTCTTACCTTCTTATTGACGCCAAAACACTGAAATAGCATCGGAATTAAATAGATAAGGCACAATGCCGACTTAAGTACAAGAAGACTGACTCTTCCAACTGTCTATGGTTTGAACCACTCCTGTGGCACTAGTTAGAGATTCCGATACTTCACTTCAGGTTTACTGTATCCCTCTGACACTCTTATTGACGATGAAACACAGAAATAGCATCGCAATTACATACAAAAGGCACAATGCCGACTTAAGTACAAGAAGACTGACTCTTCTCACTGTCTATGTTTTGAACCATTCCTGTGACACTAGGTATAGATTCCGATGCTACACTTGTGGTTTACTGTATCGCTTGGACCTTCTTATTGACGACGGAACACAGAAATTTAATCGGGATTAAATACAAAAGGCACAATGCCGACTTAAGTACAAGAAGACTGACTTTTCCTACTGTCTATGTTTTAACCATTCCTGTGACACTAGTTATAGATTCCGATGCTTCACTTCAGGTTTACTGTATCCCTCCGACCTTCTTATTGACGATGAATAACAGAAATTGCATCGGAATTAAATACAAAGTGCACAATGCCGACTCAAATACAAGAAGACTGACTCTTCTTACTGACTATGATTTGAACATTTCCTGTGAGAGCAGTTTTAGATTCCGATGATTCACTATATGTTTACTGTATCCCTTGGACCTTCTTGTTGACGATGAAACACAGAAATTGCATCGGAATTACATACAAAAGGCACAATGAGGCCTTAAGTACAAGAAGACTGACTCTTCTTGCTGTGTATGTTTGGAACCATTCCTGTGACACTAGTTATAGATTCCGATGCTTCACTTCAGGTTTACTGTATTCCTCTGAGCTTCTTTTTGACGATGAAACACAGTAATGGCATCGGAATTAAATACAAATTGCACAATGCAGACTCATGTACAAGAAGACTGACTCTTCTTACTGTCAATGTTATGAAATTTTCCTGTGACACTAGATACAGATTCCGATGCTGCACTTCAGGTTTACTGTATCCCTTGGACCTTCTTATTGACGACGAAACACAGAAATTGCATCGGAATTAAATACAAACATCACAGTGAAGACTTAAGTACAAGTAGACTGACTCTTCTTACTGACTATGTTGTGAACATTTCCTATGAGACCCGTTTTAGATTACGATGCTTCACTATATGTTTACTATATCCGTTGGACCTTCTTATTGATGATGAAACATAGAAAGTGCATCGGATTTAAATACAAAAGGCACAATGCCGACTTAAGTATAAGGAGACTGACACTTCTTACTGACTATGATTTGAACATTTCCTGTGAGACCAGTTTTAGATTCCGATGCTTCACTATATGTTTACTGTATCCCTTGGACCTTCTTATTGGCGAAGAAACACGGAAATCGCATCGGAATTAAATACAAAAGGCACAATGCCGACTTAAGTACAAGAAGACTGAACCTTCTTACTGTCTATGTTTTGAACCATTACTGTGACACTAGTTATAGATTCCGATCCTTCACTTCAGGTTAACTGTATCGCTTGGACCTTGTTATTGACGATGAAACACAGAAATTGCATCGGAATTAAATATGAAAAGCACAATGCCGACTTAAGTACAACAAGACTGACTCTTCTTACTGACTATGATTTGAACATTTCCTGTGAGACCAGTTTTAGATTACGATGCTTCACTATATGTTTTCTGTATCCCTTGGACCTTCTTATTGACGAAGAAACACAGAAAATGCATCGGAATTAAATACAAAAGGCACAATGCCGACTTAAGTACAAGAAGACTGACTCTTCTTACTGTCTATGTTTTGAACCATTACTGTGACACTAGTTATAGATTCCGATGCTTCAACTCAGGTTTACTGTATTCCTTGGACCATGTTATTGACGATGAAACACAGAAATTGCATCAGAATTAAACACAAAAGGCACAATGCCGACCTAACTACAACAAGACTGACTCTTCTTGCTGTGTATGATTTGAACCATTCCTGTGACACAAGTTTTAGATTCCGATGCTTCTCTTCAGGTTTACTGTATCCCTCTGACCTTCTTATTGACGACGAAACACAGAAGTTGCATCGGAAGTAAATAGAATATGCACAATGCCGACATTAGTACAAGAAGACTGACTTTTCTTACTGACTATGTTGTAAACATTTCCTGTGAGACCAGTTTTAGATTAAGATGCTTCACTATATGTTTTCTGTATCCCTTGGACCTTCTTATTGACGAAGAAACACAGAAATTGCATCGGAATTAAACACAAAAGGCACAATGCCGACTTAAGTACAGGAAGACTGACTCTCCCTACTGTCTATGTTTTGAACCTTTTCTCTGATACTAGTTACAGATTCCGATGCTTCACTTCAGGTTTACTGTATCCCTTGGACCTTCTTATTGACGACGAAGCAAATAAATAGCATCGGAATTATATAGAAAGGGCACAATGGTGACTTAAGTACAAGAAGACTGACTCTTCCGTGTTTATGTTTAGAACCATTCCTGTGACACTTGATATAGATTCCGATGCTTCACTTCAGGTTTACTGTATCCCTTGGACCTTATTATTGACGACGAAACACAGAAATTGCATCGGAATTAAGTACAAAAGGCACAATGCAGACTTAAGTACAAGAAGACTGACTCTTCTTACTGTCTATGTTTTGAACCATTCTTGTGACACTAGTTATGGATTCCGATACATCACTTCAGGTTTACTGTATCCCTTGGACCTTCTTATTGACGAAGAAACACAGAAATTGCATCGGAATAAAATAGAAAAGGCACAATGCCGACTTAAGTACAGGAAGACTGACTCTTCCTACTGTCATGTTTTGAACCATTCCTGTGACTCTAGTTATAGATTCCGATGCTTCTCTTCAGGTTTACTGTATCCCTTGGACCTTCTTATTGACGATGAAGCAAAGAAATTGCATCGGAATTAAATACAAAAGGCACAATGCCGACTGAAGTACAAGAAGACTGACTCTTCTTACTGTCTATGTTTTGAACCTTTTCTCTGATACTAGTTACAGATTCTTATGTTTCACTTCAGGTTTACTGTATCCCTTGTACCTTCTTATTGTTGACGAAACAAAGAAATAGCATCGGAATTAAATAGAAAAGGCACAATGCCGACTTAAGTACAAGAAGACTGACTCTTCTGTGTCTATGTTTAGAACCATTCCTGTGACACTTGATATAGATTCCGATGCTTAACTTCAGGTTTACTGTATCCCTTGGACCTTCTTATTGGCGACGAAACACAGAAATTGCATCGGGATTAAATACAAAAGGCACAATGCCGACTTAAGTACAAGAATACTGACTCTTCGAACTGTCTATGTTTGAACCATTCCTGTTACACTAGTTATAGATTCCGATGTTTCACTTCAGGTTTACTGTATCCCTCTGACACTCGTATTGACGATGAAACACAGAAATTGCATTGGAATTAAATACAAAAGGCACAATGCCTCTATGTTTTGAACCATTCCTGTGACACTAGTTATAGATTCCGAAGCTCCACTTCAGGTTTACTGTATCCTTTGGACCTTCTTATCGACGATGAAACACAGAAATAACATCGCAATTAAATACAAAAGGCACAATGCCGACTTAAGTACGAGAAGACTGACTCTTCTTACTGTCTATGATTTGAACCATTCCTGTGACACTAGTTATAGATTCCGATGCTTCACTTCAGGTTTACTGTATCCCTCTGACACTCTTATAGACGATGAAACACAGAAATTGCATCGGAATTACATTCAAAAAGCACAATGAAGCCTTAAGTACAAGAAGACTGACACTTCTTGCTGTGTATGATTTGAACAATTCCTCTGACACTAGTTATAGATTCCGATGCTTCACTTCAGGTTTACTGTATCCCTTGGACCTTCTTATTGACGACGAAACACAGAAATTTCATCGGAAATAAATAGAAAAGGCACAATGGTTACTTAAGTACAAGAAGACTGACTCTTCCGTGTTTTTGTTTAGAACCATTCCTGTGACACTTGATATAGATTCCGATGCTTCACTTCAGGTTTACTGTATCCCTTGGACCTTCTTATTGACGACGAAACACAGAAATTGCATCGGGATTAATTACAAAAGGCACAATGCCGACTTAAGTACAAGAAGACTGACTCTTCCTACTGTCTATGTTTAAACCATTCCTGTGATACAAGTTATAGATTCCGATGCTTCACTTCAGGTTTACTATATCCCTCTGATCTTCTTATTGACGATGAAACACAGAAATTGCATCGGAATTAAATGCAAAAGGCACAATGCTGACTCAAATACAAGATGACTGGCTCTTCTTACTTGCTATGTTTTGAACCTTTCCTGTGAGACCGGTGTTAGATTCCGATGCTTCACTTCAGGTTTACTGTATCCCTTGGACCTTCGTATTGACGACGATACAAAGAAATTGCATCGGAGTTAAATCGAAAAGGCACAATGCCGATATGTACAAGAAGACTGACTCTTCTTACTGACTATGATTTGAACTTATCCTGTGAGACCAGTTTTAGATTCCGATACTTCACTATATGTTTACTGTATCTCTTGGATCTTCTTTTTGACGATGAAACACAGATATTGCATCGGAATTAAATACAAAAAGCACAATGCCGACTTAAGTACAAGAATACTGACTCTTCTTGCTGTGTATGTTTTGAACCATTCCTGTGACACTATTTATAGATTCCGATGCTTCACATCAGGTTTACTGTATCCCTCTTACCTTCCTATTGACGCCGAAACACTGAAATAGCATCGGAATTAAATAGATAAGGCACAATGCCGACTTAAGTACAAGAAGACTGACTCTTCCAACTGTCTATGGTTTGAACCACTCCTGTGGCACTAGTTAGAGATTCCGATACTTCACTTCAGATTTACTGTATCCCTCTGACACTCTTATTGACGATGAAACACAGAAATTGCATCGGAATTGAATACAAAAGGCAGAATGCCGACTCAAATACAAGGTGACTGGCTCTTCTTACTCTCTATGTTTTGAACCTTTCCTGTGAGACCGGTTTTAGATTCCGATGCTTCACTTCAGGATTACTGTATCCCTTGGACCTGCTTATTGACGACGAAACACAGAAATTGCATCGGAATTAAATAGAAAAGGCACAATGCCGACATAAGTACAAGAAGACTGACTCTTCTTACTGACTATAATTTGAACATTTCCTGTGAGACCAGTTTTAGATTCCGATGCTTCACTATATGTTTACTGTATCCCTTGGACCTTCTTGTTGACGATGGAACACAGAAATTGCATCGGAATTACATACAAAAGGCACAATGAATCCTTAAGTACAAGAAGACTGACTCTTCTTACTGTCTATGTTTTGAACCATTCTTGTGACACTAGTTATGGATTCCGATACATCACTTCAGGTTTACTGTATCCCTTGGACCTTCTTATTGACGAAGAAACACAGAAATTGCATCGGAATAAAATAGAAAAGGCACAATGCCGACTTAAGTACAGGAAGACTGACTCTTCCTACTGTCATGTTTTGAACCATTCCTGTGACTCTAGTTATAGATTCCGATGCTTCTCTTCAGGTTTACTGTATCCCTTGGACCTTCTTATTGACGATGAAGCAAAGAAATTGCATCGGAATTAAATACAAAAGGCACAATGCCGACTGAAGTACAAGAAGACTGACTCTTCTTACTGTCTATGTTTTGAACCTTTTCTCTGATACTAGTTACAGATTCTTATGTTTCACTTCAGGTTTACTGTATCCCTTGTACCTTCTTATTGTTGACGAAACAAAGAAATAGCATCGGAATTAAATAGAAAAGGCACAATGCCGACTTAAGTACAAGAAGACTGACTCTTCTGTGTCTATGTTTAGAACCATTCCTGTGACACTTGATATAGATTCCGATGCTTAACTTCAGGTTTACTGTATCCCTTGGACCTTCTTATTGGCGACGAAACACAGAAATTGCATCGGGATTAAATACAAAAGGCACAATGCCGACTTAAGTACAAGAATACTGACTCTTCGAACTGTCTATGTTTGAACCATTCCTGTTACACTAGTTATAGATTCCGATGTTTCACTTCAGGTTTACTGTATCCCTCTGACACTCGTATTGACGATGAAACACAGAAATTGCATTGGAATTAAATACAAAAGGCACAATGCCTCTATGTTTTGAACCATTCCTGTGACACTAGTTATAGATTCCGAAGCTCCACTTCAGGTTTACTGTATCCTTTGGACCTTCTTATCGACGATGAAACACAGAAATAACATCGCAATTAAATACAAAAGGCACAATGCCGACTTAAGTACGAGAAGACTGACTCTTCTTACTGTCTATGATTTGAACCATTCCTGTGACACTAGTTATAGATTCCGATGCTTCACTTCAGGTTTACTGTATCCCTCTGACACTCTTATAGACGATGAAACACAGAAATTGCATCGGAATTACATTCAAAAAGCACAATGAAGCCTTAAGTACAAGAAGACTGACACTTCTTGCTGTGTATGATTTGAACAATTCCTCTGACACTAGTTATAGATTCCGATGCTTCACTTCAGGTTTACTGTATCCCTTGGACCTTCTTATTGACGACGAAACACAGAAATTTCATCGGAAATAAATAGAAAAGGCACAATGGTTACTTAAGTACAAGAAGACTGACTCTTCCGTGTTTTTGTTTAGAACCATTCCTGTGACACTTGATATAGATTCCGATGCTTCACTTCAGGTTTACTGTATCCCTTGGACCTTCTTATTGACGACGAAACACAGAAATTGCATCGGGATTAATTACAAAAGGCACAATGCCGACTTAAGTACAAGAAGACTGACTCTTCCTACTGTCTATGTTTAAACCATTCCTGTGATACAAGTTATAGATTCCGATGCTTCACTTCAGGTTTACTATATCCCTCTGATCTTCTTATTGACGATGAAACACAGAAATTGCATCGGAATTAAATGCAAAAGGCACAATGCTGACTCAAATACAAGATGACTGGCTCTTCTTACTTGCTATGTTTTGAACCTTTCCTGTGAGACCGGTGTTAGATTCCGATGCTTCACTTCAGGTTTACTGTATCCCTTGGACCTTCGTATTGACGACGATACAAAGAAATTGCATCGGAGTTAAATCGAAAAGGCACAATGCCGATATGTACAAGAAGACTGACTCTTCTTACTGACTATGATTTGAACTTATCCTGTGAGACCAGTTTTAGATTCCGATACTTCACTATATGTTTACTGTATCTCTTGGATCTTCTTTTTGACGATGAAACACAGATATTGCATCGGAATTAAATACAAAAAGCACAATGCCGACTTAAGTACAAGAATACTGACTCTTCTTGCTGTGTATGTTTTGAACCATTCCTGTGACACTATTTATAGATTCCGATGCTTCACATCAGGTTTACTGTATCCCTCTTACCTTCCTATTGACGCCGAAACACTGAAATAGCATCGGAATTAAATAGATAAGGCACAATGCCGACTTAAGTACAAGAAGACTGACTCTTCCAACTGTCTATGGTTTGAACCACTCCTGTGGCACTAGTTAGAGATTCCGATACTTCACTTCAGATTTACTGTATCCCTCTGACACTCTTATTGACGATGAAACACAGAAATTGCATCGGAATTGAATACAAAAGGCAGAATGCCGACTCAAATACAAGGTGACTGGCTCTTCTTACTCTCTATGTTTTGAACCTTTCCTGTGAGACCGGTTTTAGATTCCGATGCTTCACTTCAGGATTACTGTATCCCTTGGACCTGCTTATTGACGACGAAACACAGAAATTGCATCGGAATTAAATAGAAAAGGCACAATGCCGACATAAGTACAAGAAGACTGACTCTTCTTACTGACTATAATTTGAACATTTCCTGTGAGACCAGTTTTAGATTCCGATGCTTCACTATATGTTTACTGTATCCCTTGGACCTTCTTGTTGACGATGGAACACAGAAATTGCATCGGAATTACATACAAAAGGCACAATGAATCCTTAAGTACAAGAAGACTGACTCTTCTTGCTGTGTATGTTTGGAACCATTCCTGTGACACTAGTTATAGATTCCGATGCTTCACTTCAGGTTTACTGTATTCCTCTGAGCTTCTTTTTGACGATGAAACACAGTAATGGCATCGGAATTAAATACAAATTGCACAATGCGGACTCATGTACAAGAAGACTGACTCTTCTTACTGTCTATGGTTTGAAATTTTCCTGTGACACTAGATACAGATTCCGATGCTTCACTTTAGGTTTACTGTATGCCTTGGACCTTCTTATTGACGTCGAAACACAGAAATTGCATCGGAATTAAATACAAACGGCACATTGCCGACTTAAGTGCAAGAAGACTGACTCTTCTTACTGTCTATGTTGTGAACATTTCCTATGAGACCAGTTTTAGATTACGATGCTTCACTATATGTTTACTATATCCCTTGGACCTTCTTAGTGATGATGAAAAACAGAAAGTGCATCGGATTTAAATACAAAAGGCACAATGCCGACTTAAGTATAAGAAGACTGACTCTTCTTACTGACTATGATTTGAACATTTCCTGTGAGACCAGTTTTAGATTCCGATGCTTCACTATATGTTTACCCTATCCCTTGGACCTTCTTATTGGCGAAGAAACACAGAAATTGCATCGGAATTAAATACAAAAGGCACAAAGCCGACTTAAGTACACGAAGACTGACCCTTCTTACTGTCTATGTTTTGAACCATTACTGTGACACTAGTTATAGATTCCGATCCTTCACTTCAAGTTTATCGCTTGGACCTTGTTATTGACGATGAAACACAGATATTGCATCGGAATTAAATATGAAAGGCACAATGCCGACTTAAGTACAACAAGACTGACTCTTCTTGCTGTGTATGTATTGAACCATTCCTGTGACACTAGTTTTAGATTCCGATGCTTCACTTCAGGTTTACTGTATCCCTCTGACCTTCTTATTGACGACGAAACACAGGAATTGCATCGTAATTAAATAGAAAAGGCACAATGCCGACTTAAGTACAGGAAGACTGATTCTTCCTACTGTCTATGCTTTGAGCCTTTTCTCTGATACTAGTTACAGATTCCGATGCTTCACTTCAGGTTTACTGTATCCTTTGGACCTTCTTACTGACGATGAAACAAAGAAATAGCATCGGAATTAAATAGAAAAGGCACAATGGTGACTTAAGTACAAGAAGACTGACTCTTCCGTGTTTATGTTTAGAACCATTCCTGTGACACTTGATTTAGATTCCGATACTTCACTTCAGGTATACTGTATCCCTCTGACCATCTTTTTGACGATGAAACACAGAAATTGCATCGGAATTAAATACAAAAGGCACAATGCTGACTCAAATACAAGATGACTGGCTCTTCTTACTTGCTATGTTTTGAACCTTTCCTGTGTGACCGGTTTTAGATTCCGATGCTTCACTTCAGGTTTTCTGTATCCCTTAGACCTTCTTTTTGACGATGAAACACAGTAATTGCATCGGAATTAAATACTAAAGGCACAATGCCGAATAAAGTACAAGAAGACTGACTCTTCCTACTGTCTATGTTTTAGCCATTCCTGTGACACTAGTTATAGATTCCGATGCTTCACTTCAGGTTTACTGTATCCCTCTGACCTTCTTGTTGACGATGAAACACAGAAATTGCATCGGAATTAAATACAAAAGGCACAATGCCGTCTCAAATACAAGATGACCGGCTCTTCTTACTGTTTATGTTTTGAACCTTTCCTGTGAGACCGGTTTTAGACTCCGATGCTTCACTTCAGGATTACTGTATCCCTTGGACCTCCTTATTGACGACGAAACACAGAAATTGCATCGGAAGTAAATACAAAAGGCACAATGCAGACTTAAGTACAAGAGGACTGACCCTTCTTACTGTCTATGATTTGAACCATTTCTGTGACACTTGTTATAGATTCCGATGCTTCACTTCAGGTTTACTGTATCCCTTGGACCTTGTTATTGACGATGAAACACAGAAATTGCATCGGAATTATATACAAAAGGCACAATGCCGACTTAAGTACAAGAGGACTGACTCTTCCTACTGTCTATGTTTTGAACCATTCCTGTGACACTAGTTACGGATTCCGATGCATCACTTCAGGTTTACGGTGTCCCTTGGGCCTTCTTTTTGACGATGAAACACAGAAATTGCATCGGAATTAAATACAATAGGCACAATGCCGGCTTAAGTACAACAAGACTGACTCTTCTTGCTGTGTATGTTTTGAACCATTCCTGAGACACTAGTTATAGATTCCGATGCTTCACTTCAGGTTTACTGTATCCCTCTGACTTTCTTATTGACGTGAAACAAAGAAACTGCATCGGAATAAAAATAGAAAAGGCACAATGCCGACTTAAGTACAGGAAGACTGACTCTTCCTACTGTCATGTTTTGAACAATTCCTGTGAATCTAGTTATAGATTCCGATGCTTCACTTCAGGTTTACTGTATCCCTTGGACCTTCTTATTGACGATGAAACACAGATATGGCATCGGAATTAAATACAAAAGGCACAATGCCGACTTAAGTACAAGAAGACTGACTCTTCTTACTGTCTATGTTTTGAACATTTCGCTGATACTAGTTACAGATTCCGATGCTTCACTTCAGGTTTACTGTATCCCTTGGACCTTCTTATTGACGACGAAACAAAGAAATAGCATCGGAATTAAATAGAAAAGGCACAATGTCGACTTAAGTACAAGAAGACTGACTCCTCCTACTGTCTATGTTTTGAGCAATTCCATTGACACTAGTTATAGATTCCGATGCTGCACTTCACGTTAACTGTATCCATTGGACCTTCTTTTCGACGATGAAACACAGAAATAGCATCACAATTACATACAAAAGGCACAATGCCGACTTAAGTACAAGAAGACTGACTCTTCTCACTGTCTATGTTTTGAACCAGTCCTGTGACACTAGGTATAGATTTTGATGCTCCACTTGTGCTTTCTGTATCGCTTGGACCTTCTTATTGACGACGGAACACAGAAATTGAATCGGGATTAAATAGAAAAGGCTCAATGCCGACTTAAGTACAAGAAGACTGACTCATCCCACTGTCTATGTTTTAACCATTCCTGTGACACTAGTTATAGATTCCGATGCTTCACTTCAGGTTTACTGTATCCCTCTGACTTTCTTATTGACGTGAAACAAAGAAACTGCATCGGAATTAAATACAAAAGGCACAATGCCGACTTAAGTACAACAAGACTGACTCTTCTTGCTGTGTATGTTTTGAACCATTCCTGAGACACTAGTTATAGATTCCGATGCTTCACTTCAGGTTTACTGTATCCCTCTGACTTTCTTATTGACGTGAAACAAAGAAACTGCATCGGAATAAAAATAGAAAAGGCACAATGCCGACTTAAGTACAGGAAGACTGACTCTTCCTACTGTCATGTTTTGAACAATTCCTGTGAATCTAGTTATAGATTCCGATGCTTCACTTCAGGTTTACTGTATCCCTTGGACCTTCTTATTGACGATGAAACACAGATATGGCATCTGAATTAAATACAAAAGGCACAATGCCGACTTAAGTACAAGAAGACTGACTCTTCTTACTGTCTATGTTTTGAACATTTCGCTGATACTAGTTACAGATTCCGATGCTTCACTTCAGGTTTACTGTATCCCTTGGACCTTCTTATTGACGACGAAACAAAGAAATAGCATCGGAATTAAATAGAAAAGGCACAATGTCGACTTAAGTACAAGAAGACTGACTCTTCCAACTGTCTATGTTTTGAACCATTCCTGTGACACTACTTATAGATTTCGATGTTTCACTTCAGGTTTACTGTATCCCTCTGACACTCTTATAGACGATGAAACACAGAAATTGCATCGGAATTAAATACAAAAGGCACAATGCCGACTTAAGTACAAGAAGACTCCCTCTTGTTACTGTCTATGCTTTGAACCATTCCTTGACACTAGTTATAGATTCCGAAGCTTAACTTCAGGTTTACTGTATCCTTTGGACCTTCTTATTGACGATGAAACACGGAATTTGCATCGGAATTAAATACAAAATGCACAATGCCGACTCAAATACAAGGTGACTGGCTCTTCTTACTCTCTATGCTTTGAACCTTTCCTGTGAGACCGGTTTTATTTTCCGATGCTTCACTTCAGGATTACTGTATCCCTTGGACCTCCTTATTGACGACGAAACACAGAAATTGCATCGGAATTAAATAGAAAAGGCACAATGCCGACATAAGTACAAGAAGACTGACTCTTCTTACTGACTATGATTTGAACATTTCCTGTGAGACCAGTTTTAGATTCCGATGCTTCACTATATGTTTACTGTATCCCTTGGACCTTCTTGTTGACGATGGAACACAGAAATTGCATCGAAATTACATACAAAAGGCACAATGGGGGCTTAAGTACAAGAAGACTGACTCTTCATGCTGTGTATGTTTGGAACCATTCCTGTGACACTAGTTACAGATTCCGATGCTTCACTTCAGGTTTACTGTACTCCTCTGAGCTTCTTTTTGACGATGAAACACAGTAATGGCATCGGAATTAAATACAAATTGCACAATGCGGACTCATGTACAAGAAGACTGACTCTTCTTACTGTCTATGGTTTGAAATTTTCCTGTGACACTAGATACAGATTCCGATGCTTCACTTCAGGTTTACTGTATCCCTCTGACCATCTTTTTGACGATGAAACACAGAAATTGCATCGGAATTAAATACAAAAGGCACAATGCCGACTCATGTATAAGAAGACTGACTCTTCTTACTATCTATGTTTTGAACCATTCCTGTGACACTATATATAGATTCCGTTGCTTCACTTCAGGTTTATTGTATCCCTCTTACCTTCTTATTGACGACGAAACACTGAAATAGCATCGGAATTAAATAGAAAAGGCACAATGCCGACTTAAGTACAAGAAGACTGACTCTTCCAACTGTCTATGTTTTGAACCATTCCTGTGGCACTAGTTAGAGATTCCGATGCTTCACTTCAGGTTTACTGTATCCCTCTGACACTCTTATTGACGATGAAACACAGAAATTGCATCGGAATTAAATACAAAAGGCACAATGCCGACTTAAGTACACGATGACTCACTCTTCTTACTGTCTATGTTTTGAACCATTCCTGCGACACTAGTTATAGATGCCGAAGCTTCACTTCAGGTTTACTCTATCCTTTGGACCTTTTTCTTGACGATGAAACACAGAATTTGCATCGGAATTATATACAAAAGGTACAATGCCGACTAAAGTAAAAGAAGACTGACTCTTCGTACTGTCTATGTTTTGAGCAATTCCATTGACACTAGTTATAGATTCCGATGCTTCATTTCAGGTTTACTGTATCCTTTGGACGTTCTTATCGACGATGAAACACAGATATAGCATCGCAATTAAATACAAAAGACACAATGCCGACTTAAGTACAAGAAGAATGACTCTTCTTACTGTCTATGTTTTGAACCATTCCTGTGACACTACTTATAGATTACGATGCTTCACTTCAGGTTTACTGTATCCCTTGGACCTTCCTATTGACGACGAAACACAGATATTGAATCAGGATTAAATACAAAAGGCACAATGCCGAATAAAGTACAAGAAGACTGACTCTTCCTACTGTCTATGTTTTAACCATTCCTGTGACACTAGTTATAGATTCCGATGTTTCACTTCAGGTTTACTGTATCCCTCTGACCTTCTTGTTGACGATGAAACACAGAAATTGCATCGGAATTAAATACAAAAGGCACATTGCCGACTCAAATACAAGATGACCGGCTCTTCTTACTCTTTATGTTTTGAACCTTTCCTGTGATACCGGTTTTAGATTCCGATGCTTCACTTCAGGATTACTGTATCCCTTGGACCTCCTTATTGACGACGAAACACAGAAATTGCATCGGAAGTAAATAGAAAAGCCACAATGTCGACTTAAGTACAAGAAGACTGACTCTACCAACTGTCTATGTTTTGAACCATTCCTGTGACACTTGTTATAGATTTCTATGTTTCACCTCAGGTTTACTGTATCCCTCTGACACTCTTATAGACGATGAAACACAGAAATTGCATCGGAATTAAATACAAAAGGCACAATGCCGACTTAAGTACAAGAAGACTCCCTCTTGTTACTGTCTATGTTTTGAACCATTCCTGTGACACTAGTTATAGACTCCGATGCTTAATTTCAAGTTTACTGTAACCCTCTGACCTTCTTATTGACGATAAAACACAGAAATTGCATCGGAATTAAATACAAACGGCACAGTGCCGACTTAAGTACTAGAAGACTGACTCTTCTTACTGACTATGTTGTAAACATTTCCCGTGAGACCAATTTTAGATTCCGATGCTTCACTAAATGTTTACTGTATCCCTTGGACCTTCTTATTGATGATGAAACACAGAAAGTGCATCGGAATTAAATACAAAAGGCACAATGCAGACTTAAGTACAAGAAGACTGACCCTTCTTACTGTCTATGTTTTGAACCATTTCTGTGACACAAGTTATAGATTCCGATGCTTCACTTCAGGTTTACTGTATACCTTGGACCTTGTTATTGACGATGAAACACAGAAATTGCATCGGAATTAAATACAAAAGGCAGAATGCCGACCTAAGTACAAGAGGACTGACTCTTCCTACTGTCTATGTTTTGAACCATTCCTGTGACACTAGTTACGGATTCCGATGCATCACTTCAGGTTTTGGACCTTCTTATTGACGATGAAACACAGAAATTGCATCGGAATTAAATACAAAAGGCACAATGCCGACTTAAGTACAAGAAGACTGACTCCTCCCACTGTCTATGTTTTCAGCAATTCCATTGACACTAGTTATAGATTCCGATGCTTCACTTCAGGTTTACTGTATACCTTGGACCTTGTTATTGCCGATGAAACACAGAAATTGCATCGGAATTAAATACAAAAGGCAGAATGCCGACCTAAGTACAAGAGGACTGACTCTTCCTACTGTCTATGTTTTGAACCATTCCTGTGACACTAGTTATAGATTCCGATGCTTCACTTCAGGTTTACTGTATCCCTCTGACTTTCTTATTGACGACGAAACAAAGAAATTGCATCGGAATAAAAATAGAAAAGGCACAATGCCGAATTAAGTACAGGAAGACTGGCTCTTCCACTGTCATGTTTTGAACAATTCCTGTGAATCGAGTTATAGATTCCGATGCTTCACTTCAGGTTTACTGTATCCCTTGGACCTTCTTATTGACGACGAAACACAGATATTGCATCGGAATTAAGTAGAAAAGGCACAATGTCGACTTAAGTACAAGAAGACTGACTCTTCCAACTGTCTATGTTTTGAACCATTCCTGTGACATTAGTTATAGATTTCTATGTTTCACCTCAGGTTTACTGTATCCCTCTGACACTCTTATAGACGATGAAACACAGAAATTGCATCGGAATTAAATACAAAAGGCACAATGCCGACTTAAGTACAAGAAGACTCCCTCTTGTTACTGTCTATGTTTTGAACCATTCCTGTGACACTAGTTATAGATTCCGAAGCTTCACTTCAGGTTTACTGTATCCTTTGGACCTACTTATTGACGATGAAACACAGAATTTGCATCGGAATTAAATACAAAAGGAACAATGCCGACTTAAGTACAAGAAGACTGACTCCTCCTACTGTCTATGTTTTCAGCAATTCCATTGACACTAGTTATAGATTCCGATGCTTCACTTCAGGTTTACTGTATCCATTGGACCTTCTTTTCGACGATGAAACACAGAAATAGCATCGCAATTACATACAAAAGGCACAATGCCGACTTAAGTACAAGAAGACTGCCTCTTCTCACTGTCTATGTTCTGAACCATTCCTGTGATACTAGATATAGATTCCGATGCTACACTTGTGGTTAACTGTATCGCTTGGACCTTCTTATTGACGACGGAGCACAGAAATTGAATCGGGATTAAATACAAAAGGCACAATGCCGACTTAAGTACAAGAAGACTGACTCATCCTACTGTCTATGTTTTAACCATTCCTGTGACACTAGTTATAGATTCCGATGCTTCACTTCAGGTTTACTGTATCCCTCCGACCCTCTTATTGACGATGAAACACAGAAATTGCATCGGAATTAAATACAAAATGCACAATGCCGACTCAAATACAAGGTGACTGGCTCTTCTTACTCTCTATGTTTTGAACCTTTCCTGTGAGACCCGTTTTAGATTCCGATGCTTCCCTTTAGGATTACTGTATCCCTTGGACCTCCTTATTGACGACGAAACACAGAAATTGCATCGGAATTAAATAGAAAAGGCACAATGCCGACATAAGTACAAGAAGACTGACTCTTCTTACTGACTATGATTTGAACATTCCCTGTGAGACCAGTTTTAGATTCCGATGCTTCACTATATGTTTACTGTATCCCTTGGACCTTCTTGTTGACGATGAAACACAGAAATTGCATCGGAATTACATACAAAAGGCACAATGAGGCCCTAAGTACAAGAAGACTGACTCTTCTTGCTGTGTATGTTTGGAACCATTCCTGTGACACTAGTTATAGATTCCGATGCTTCACTTCAGGTTTACTGTATTCCTCTGAGCTTCTTTTTGACGATGAAACACAGTAATGGCATCGGAACTAAATACAAATTGCACAATGGGGACTCATGTACAAGAAGACTGACTCTTCTTACTGTCTATGTTTTGAAATTTTCCTGTGGCACTAGATACAGATTCCGATGCTTCACTTCAGGTTTACTGTATCCCTTGGACCTTCTTATTGACGACGAAACACAGAAATTGCATCGGAATTAAATACAATCGGCACAGTGCCGACTTAAGTACAAGAAGACTGACTCTTCTTACTGACTATGATTTGAACATTTCCTGTGAGACCAGTTTTAGATTACGATGCTTCACTATATGTTTACTATATCCCTTGGACCTTCTTAGTGATGATGAAACACAGAAAGTGCATCGGATTTAAATACAAAAGGCACAATGCCGACTTAAGTATAAGAAGACTGACTCTTCTTACTGACTATGATTTGAACATTTCCTGTGAGACCAGTTTTAGATTCCGATGTTTCACTATATGTTTACTGTATCCCTTGGACCTTCTTATTGGCGAAGAAACACAGAAATTGCATCGGAATTAAATACAAAAGGCACAATGCCGACTTAAGTACAGGAAGACTGATTCTTCCTACTGTCTATGCTTTGAGCCTTTTCTCTGATCCTAGTTACAGATTCCGATGCTTCACTTCAGGTTTACTGTATCCCTTGGACCTTCTTACTGACGACGAAACAAAGAAATAGCATCGGAATTAAATAGAAAAGGCACAATGGTGACTTAAGTACAAGAAGACTGACTCTTCCGTGTTTATGTTTAGAACCATTCCTGGGACACTTGATTTAGATTCCGATGATTCACTTCAGGTTTACTGTATCCCTCTGACCATCTTTTTGACGATGAAACACAGAAATTGCATCGGAATTAAATACAAAAGGCACAATGCTGACTCAAATACAAGATGACTGGCTCTTCTTACTTGCTATGTTTTGAACCTTTCCTGTGAGACCGGTTTTAGATTCCGATGCTTCACTTCAGGTTTTCTGTATCCCTTAGACCTTCTTTTTGACGATGAAACACAGTAATTGCATCGGAATTAAATACAAAAATCACAATGCCGACTTAAGTACAAGAAGACTGGCTCTTCTTGCTGTGTATGTTTGGAACCATTCCTGTGACACTATTTATAGATTCCGATGCTTCACATCAGGTTTACTGTATCCCTCTGACCTTCTTATTGACGATGAAACACAGTAATTGCATCGGAATTAAATACAAAAGGCACAATGCATACTCATGTACAAGAAGACTGACTCTTCTTACTGTCTATGTTTTGAACCATTCCTGTGACACTATATATAGATTCCGTTGCTTCACTTCAGGTTTATTGTATCCCTCTTACCTTCTTATTGACGACGAAACACTGAAATAGCATCGGAATTAAATAGAAAAGGCATAATGCCGACTTAAGTACAAGAAGACTGACTCTTCCAACTGTCTATGTTTTGAACCATTCCTTTGGCACTAGTTAGAGATTCCGATGCTTTACTTCAGGTTTACTGTATCCCTCTGACACTCTTATTGACGATGAAACACAGAAATTGCATCGGAATTAAATACAAAATGCACAATGCCGACTTAAGTACAAGAAGACTGACTCTTCTTACTGACTATGATTTGAACATTTCCTGTGAGACCAGTTTTAGACTCCGATGCTTCACTATATGTTTACTGAATCCCTTGGACCTTCTTGTTGACGATGAAACACAGAAATTGCATCGGAATTACATACAAAAGGCACATGCCGACTTAAGTACAAGAAGACTGACTCTTCTTGCTGTGTATGATTTGAACCATTCCTGTGACACTAGTTATAGATTCCGATGCTTCTCTTCAGGTTTACTATATTCCTCTGACCTTCTTATTGACGATGAAACACAGTAATTGCATCGGAGTTAAATGCAAAATGCACAATGCCGACTTATGTACAAGAAGACTGACTCTTCTTACTGTCTATGTTTTGAACCTTTCCTGTGACACTAGATACAGATTCCGATGCTTCACTTCAGGTTTACTGTATCCCTTGGAACTTCTTATTGACGACGAAACACAGAAATTGCTTCGGAATTAAATAGAAAAGGCACAATGCCGACTTAAGTACAAGAAGACTGACTCTTCCTACTGTCTATGTTTTGAACCATTCCTGTGACTCTAGTTATAGATTCCGATGCTTCCCTTCAGGTTTACTGTATCCCTCTGACATTCTTATTGACGATGAATTACAGAAAATGCATCGGAATTAAATACAAACGGCACAGTGCCGACTTAGGTACAAGAAGACTGACTCTTCTTACTGACTAGTATGTGAACATTTCCTACGAGACCAGTTTTAGATTCCGATGCTTCACTATATGTTTACTATATACTTTGGACCTTCTTGTTGATGATGAAACACAGAAAGTGCATCGGAATTAAATACAAAAGGCACAATGCCGGCTTAAGTACAAGAAGACTGACTCTTCTTACTGACTATGATTTGAACATTTCCTGTGAGACCAGTTTTAGATTCCGATGCTTCACTATATGTTTACTATATCCCTTGGACCTTCTTAATGACGAAGAAACACAGAAACTGCATCGGAATTAAATACAAAAGGCACAATGCCGACTTAAGTACATGAAGAATGACTCTTCTTACTGTCTATGCTTTGAACCATTACTGTGACACTAGTTATAGATTCCGATGCTTCACTTCAGGTTTACTGTATCCCTTGGACCTTGTTATTGACGGTGAAACACAGAAATTGCATCGGAATTAAATACAAAGGGCACAATGCCGACTTAAGTACAACAAGTTTGTCTCTTCTTGCTGTGTATGTTTTGAACCATTGCTGTGACACTAGTTTTAGATTCCAATGCTTCACTTCAGGTTTACTGTATCCCTCTGACCTTCTTATTGACGACGAAACACAGAAATTGCATCGTAATTAAATAGAAAAGGCACAATGCCGCTTTAAGTACAGGAAGACTGACTCTTCCTACTGTCTATGTTTTGAACCATTCCTGTGACTATAGTTACAGATTCCGATGCTTCACTTCAGGTTTACTGTATCCCTTGGACCTTCTTATTGACGACGAATCACAGAATTTGAATCGGGATTAAATAAAAAAGGCACAATGCCGACTTAAGTACAAGAAGACTGACTCTTCCTACTGTCTATGTTTTGAACCATTCCTGTAACACTTGATATAGATTCCGATGCTTCACTTCAGGTTTACTGTATCCCTTGGACCTTCTTATTGACGACGAATCACACAAATTGAATCGGGATTAAATAAAAAACGCACAATGCCGACTTAAGTACAAGAAGACTGACTCTTCCTACTGTCTATGTTTTGAACCATTCCAGTTACACTAGTTATAGATTCCGATGCTTCCCTTCAGGTTTACTGTATCCCTCTGACACCCTTATTGACGATGAAACACAGAAAATGCATCGGAATGAAATACAAAAAGCACAATGCCGACTTAAGTACAAGAAGACTCACTCTTCTTACTGTCTATGGTTTCAACCATTCCTGTGACACTAGTTATAGATTCCGAAGCTTCACTTCAGGTTTACTGTATCCTTTGGACCTTCTTATTGACGATGAAACACAGAATTTGCATCGGAATTAAATACAAAAGGTACAATGCCGACTTAAGTACAAGAAGACTGACTCTTCCTACTGTCTATGTTTTGAGCAATTCCATTGACACTAGTTATAGATTCCGATGCTTAACTTCAGGTTTACTGTATCCCTTGGGCCATCTTATTGACTACGAAACACAGAAATTGCATCGGAATTACATACAAAAGGCGCAATGCCGACTCAAATACAAGATGACTGGCTTTTCTTACTCTCTATGTTTTGAACCTTTCCTGTGAGACCGGTTTTAGATTCCGATGCTTCACTTCAGGATTACTGTATCCCTTGGACCTCCTTATTGACGATGAAACACAGAAATTGCATCGGAATTAAACAGAAAAGGCACAATTCCGACATAAGTACAAGAAGATTGACTCTTCTTACTGACTATGATTTGAACATTTCCTGTGAGACCAGTTTTAGATTCCGATGCTTCACTATACGTTTACTGTATCCCTTGGTCCTTCTTGTTGACGATGAAACACAGAAATTGCATCGGAATTACATACAAAAGGCACAATGTGTATGTTTTGAACCATTCCTGTGACACTAGTTATAGATTCCGATGCTTCACTTCAGGTTTACTGTATTCCTCCGACCTTCTTATTGACGATGAAACACAGTAATTGCATAGAGTTTAAATACAAAATGCACAATGCCGACCCATGTACAAGAAGACTGACTCTTCTTACTGTCTATGTTTTGAACCTTCCCTGTGACACTAGTTATAGATTCCGATGCTTCCCTTCAGGTTTACTGCATCCCTCTGACACTCGTATTTACGATGAAACACTGAAATTGCATCGGAATTAAATACAAATGGCACAGTGCCGACTTAAGTACAGGAAGACTGACTCTTCTTACTGACTATGTTGTGAACATTTCCTATGAGACCGGTTTTAGATTCCGATGCTTCACTATATGTTTATTGTATCCCTTGGACCTTCTAATTGACGAAGTAACACAGAAATTGCATCGGAATTAAATACAAAAGGCACAATGCCAACTTGAGTCAAGAAGACTAACTCTTCTTACTGTCTATGTTTTGAACCATAACTGTGATACTAGTTATAGATTCTGATGCTTCACTTCAGGTTTACTGTATCCCTTGGACCTTGTTATTGACGATGAAACACAGAAATTGCATCGGAATTAAATACAAAAGGCACAATGCCGACTTAAGTACAAGAAAACTGACTCTTCTTGCTGTGTATGCTTTGAAATCTTCCTGTGACACTAGTTTTAGAATCCGATGCTTCACTTCAGGTTTACTGTTTCCCTCAGACCTTCTTATTGACGACGAAACACAGAAATTGCATCGGAATTATATAGAAAAGGCACAATGCCGACTTCAGTACAAGAGACTCACTCTTCTCACTGTCTATGATTTAAACCATTCCTGTGACACTAGTTATAGATTCCGAAGCTTCACTTCAGGTTTACTGTATCCCTCTGACCTTCTTATTGACGATGAAACACAGAAATTGCATCGGAATTAAATACAAAAGGCACAACGCCGACTTAAGTACAAGAAGACTGACTCTTCTTACTGTCTATGTTTTGAACCTTTTCTGTGACACTAGTTATAGATTCCGATGCTTCACTTCAGGTTTACTGTATCCCTTGGACCATCTTATTGACTACGAAACACAGAAATTGCATCGGAATTAAATAGAAGAGGCACAAGCCGTCTTAAGTACAAGAAGACTGACTCTTCTTGCTGTGTATGCTTTGAAATTTTCCTGTGACACTAGTTTTAGAATCCGATGCTTCACTTCAGGTTTTGAACCATTCCTGTGACACTAGTTATACATTACGATGCTTCACTTCAGGTTTACTGTATCCCTCTGACACTCTTATTGACGATGAAACTCAGAAATTGCATCGGAATTAAATACAAAAGGCACAATGCCGACTCAAGTACAAGAAGACTGACTCTTCCAAATGTCCATGTTTTGAGCCATTCCTGAGACACCAGTTATAGATTCCGATGCTTCACTTCAGGTATACTGTATCCCTCTGACACTCTTATTGACGATGAATCACAGAAATTGCATCGGAATTAAATACAAAAGGCACAATGCCGACATAAGTACAAGAAGACTGACTCTTCCTACTGTCTATGTTTTGAACCATTCCTGTGACACTAGTTATAAATTCCGATGCTTCGCTTCAGGTTTACTGTATTCCTCTGACACTCTTAATGACGGCGAAACACAGAAATTGCATCGGAATTAAATACAAAAGGCACAATGCCGACTTAAGTACAAGAAAACTGACTCTTCTTACTGCCTTTGTTTTGAGCCTTTCCTGTGACACTAGTTATAGATTCCGAAGCTTCACATCAGGTTTACTGTATCCTTTGGACCTTCTTGTTGACGATGAAACACAGAATTTGCATCGGAATTAAATAGAAAAGGTACAATGCCGACTTAAGTACAAGAAGACTGACTCTTCTTACTGTCTATGTTTTGAGCAATTCCATTGACACTAGTTATAGATTCCGATGCTTCACGTCAGGTTTACTGTATCCCTTGGACCTTCTTATCGACGATGAAACACAGAAATAGTATCGGAATTAAATACAAAAGGCACAATGCCGACTTCAGTACAAGTAGACTGACTCTGCTTACTGTCCATGTTTTGAACCATTCCTGTGACACTAGTTATAGATTCCGATGCCTCACTTTGCTTTTACTGTATCCCTTGGACCTTCTTATTTACGACGAAACACAGATATTGAATCAGGATTAAATACAAAAGGCAAAATGCCGACTTAAGTACAAGTAGACTGACTCATCCTATTATCTATGTATTAACCATTCCTGTGACACAAGTTATAGATTCCGATGCCTCACTTCAGGTTTACTGTATCCCTCTGACCTTCTTATTGACGATGAAACACAGAAATTGCATCGGTATTAAATACAAAAGGTACATTGCCGACTCAAATACAAGATGAATGGCTCATATTACTCTCTATGATTTCAACCTTTCCTGTGAGACCGGTTTTAGATGCCGATGCCTCACTTCAGGATTACTGTATCCCTTGGACCTCCTTTTTGACGACGATACACAAAAAATTGCATCGGAAGTAAATAGAAAAGGCACAATGCCGACATAAGTACAAGAAGACTGACTCTTCTTACTGACTATGATTTGAACATTTCCTGTGAGACCAGTTTTAGATTCCGATGCTTCACTATATGTTTACGGTATCCCTTGGACCTTCTTGTTGACGATGAAACACAGAAATTGCATCGGAGCTAAATAGAGAAGGCACAATGCCGATTTAAGAACAAGAAGACTGACTCATCCTACTGTCTATGAATTAACCATTCCTGTGACACTAGTTATAGATTCCGATGCTTCACTTCAGGTTTACTGTACCCCTCTGACCTTCTTATTGACGATGAGACACAGAAATTGCATCGGAATTAAATACAAAAGGCACAATGCCGACATAAGTACAAGAGGATTGACTCTTCTTACTGACAATGATTTGAACATTTCCTGTGAGACCAGTCTTAGATTCCGATGCTTCACTATATGTTTACTGTATCCCATGGACCTTCGTATTGATCATGAAACACAGAAAGTGCATCGGAATTAAATACAAAAGGCACAATGCCGACTTAAGTATAAGAAGTCTGACTCTTCTTACTGACTATGATTTGAACATTTCCTGTGAGACCAGTTTTTGATTCCGATGTTTCACTATATGTTTACTGTATCCCTTGGACCTTCTTATCGACGATGAAACACAGAAATAGCATCGCAATTAAATACAAAAAGCACAATGCCGACTTAAGTACAAGAAGACTGACTCTTCCTACTGTCTATGTTTTAACCATTCCAGTGACACTAGTTATAGGTTCCGATGCTTCACTTCAGGTTTACTGTATCCCTCTGACCTTGTTATTGACGATGAAACACAGAAGTTGCATCGGAATTAAATACAAAAGGCACAATGCCGACATAAGTACAAGAAGATTGACTCTTCTTACTGACTATGATTTGAACATTTCCTGTGAGACCAGTTTTAGATTCCGATGCTTCACTATATGTTTACAGTATCCCTTGGACCTTCTTTTTGACGATGAAACACAGAAATTGCATCGGAATTAAATACAAAAGGCACAATGCCGACTTAAGTACAAGAAGACTGACTCTTCTTGCTGTGTATGTTTCGAACAATTCCTGTGACACTAGTTATTGATTCCGAAGCTTCACTTCAGGTTTACTGTACCCCTCTGACCTTCTTATTGACGATGAAACACAGTAATTGCATTGGAATTAAATACAAAAGGCACAATGCCGACTCATGTACAAGAAGACTGACTCTTCTTACTGTCTATGTTTTGAACCTTTCCTGTGACACTAGATATTGATTCCGATGCTTCACTTTAGGTTTAGTGTATCCCTTGGACCTCCTTATTGACGACGAAACACAGAAATTGCATCGGAATTAAATAGAAAAGGCACAATGCCGACGTAAGTACAAGAAGACTGACTCTTCTTACTGTCTATGTTTAGAACATTTCCTGTGACACTAGATATAGATTCCGATGCTTCACTTCAGGTTTACTGAATCCCATGGACCTTCTTATTGACGACGAAACACAGAAATTGCATCGGAATTAAATAGAAAAGGCACAATGCCGACGTAAGTACAAGCAGACTGACTCTTCATACTGACTATGTTGTGAACATTTCCTATGAGACCAGTTTTAGATTCCGATGCTTCACTATATGTTTACTATATCCCTTGGACCTTCTTATTGATGATGAATCACAGAAAGTGCATCGGAGTTAAATAGAGAAGGCACAATGCCGACTTAAGTACAAGAAGACTGACTCTTCCGTGTCTATGCATAGAACCATTCCTGTGACGCTTGAAATAGATTCCGATGCTTCACTTCAGGTTTACTGTATCCCTTCGACCTTCTTATTGACGACGATACACAGAAATTGAATCGGGATTAAATACAAAAAGCACAATGCCGACTTAAGTACAAGATAACTCACTCTTTTTACTGTCTATGTTTTAAACCATTCCTGTGACACTAGTTATAGATTCCGAAGCTTCACTTCAGGTTTACTCTATCCCTCTGACCTTCTTATTGACGATGAAACACAGAAATTGCATCGGAATTAAATACAAAAGGCACAATGCCGACTTAAGTACAAGAAGACTGACTCTTCTTACAGTGTATGTTTTGAACCTTTTCTGTGACACTAGTTATAGATTCCGATGCTTCACTTCAGGTTTGCTGTATCCCTTGGACCATCGTATTGACGACGAAACACAGAAATTGCATCGGAATAAAATAGAAGAGGCACAATGCCGACTTAAGTACAAGAAGACTGACTCGTCCGTGTCTATGTATTGAACCATTCCTGTGACACTAGTTATAGATTCCGATGCTTCACTTCGGATTTACTGTATCCCTCTGTCACTCTTATTGACGATGAAACACAGAAATTGCATCGGAATTAAATACAAAAGGCACAATGCCGACTTATGTACAAGAAGACTGACTCTTCCTACTGTCTATGTTTTGAACCATTGCTGTGACACTAGTTATAGTTTCCGATGCTTCACTTCAGGTTTACTGTATCCGTGTGACACTCTTATTTAAGATGAAACACAGAAATTGCATCGTAATTAAATACAAAAGGCACAATGCCGACTTAAGTACAAGAGGACTGACTCTTCCAAATGTCTATGTTATGAACCATTCCTGTGACACTAGTTATAGATTCCGATGCTTCACTTCAGTTTTACTGTATCCCTCTGACACTCCTATTGACGATGAAACACAGAAATTGCATCGTAATTAAATACAAAATGCACAATGCCGACTTAAGTACAAGAAGACTGACTCTTCTTACTGTCTACGTTTTGAACCATTCCTGTGACACTAGTTATAGATTCCGATGCTTCACTTCAGGTTTACTGTATCCCTTGTACCTTCTTATTGACGATGAAACACAGAAATTGCATCGGAATTAAATACAAAAGGCACCATGCCGACTTAAGTACAAGAAGACTGACTCTTCTTACTGTCTATGTTTTGAACCTTTTGTCTGATACTAGTTACAGATTCCGATGCTTTACTTCAGGTTTACTGTATCCCTTGGACCTTCTTATTGACGACGAAACACAGAAATTTCATCGGAATTGAATAGGAAAGGCACAATGCCGACTTAAGTACAAGAAGACTGACTCTTCCGTGTCTATGTTTAGAATAATTCCTGTGACACTTGATATAGATTGCGATGCTTCACTTCAGGTTTACTGTATCCCTTGGACCTTCTCATTAACGACGAGACACAGAAATTGCATCGGGATGAAATACAAAAGGCACATACCGACTTACGTACAAGAAGACTGACTCTTCCTTCTGTCTATGGTTTAACCATTCCTGTGACACTCGTTATAGATTCCGATGCTTCACTTCAGGTTTACTGTATCCCTCTGACCTTCTTATTGACGATGAAACACAGAAATTGCATCGGAATTAAATACAAAAGTCACAATGCTGACTCAAATACAAGATGACTGGCTCTTCTTACTCTCTATGTTTTGAACCTTTCCTGTGAGATCGGTTTTAGATTCCGATGCTTCACTTCAGGTTTACTGTATTCCTTGTACCTTCTTATTGACGACGAAACACAGAAATTGCATCGGAATTAAATAGAAAAGTCACAATGCCGACATAAGTGCAAGAAGACTGACTCTTCTTACTGACTATGATTTGAACATTTCCTTTGAGACCAGTTTTAGATTCCGATGCTTCACTATATGTTTACTGTATCCCTTGGACCTTCTCTTTGACGATGAAACACAGAAATTGGATCGGAATTAAATACAAAAGGCACAATGCCGACTTAAGTACAAGAAGACTAACTCTTCATGCTGTGTATGTTTTGAACCATTCCTGTGACACTATTTATAGATTCCGATGCTTCACTTCAGGTTTACTGTATTCCTCTGACCTTCTTATTGACGATGAAACACAGTAATTGCATCGGAATTAAATACAAAAGGCACAATGCTGTCTCATGTACAAGATGACTGACTCTTCTTACTGTCTATGTTTTGAACCTTTCCTGTGACACTAGATATAGATTCCGATGCTCCACTTCAGGTTTATTGTATCTCTCTTACCTTCTTATTGACGACGAAACACTGAAATAGCATCGGAATTAAATGGAAAAGGCACAATGCCGACTTAAGTACAAGCAGACTGACTCTTCAACTGTCTATGTTTTGAACCATTCCTGTGACACTAGTTATAGATTCGGATGCTTCACTTCAGGTTTACTGTATCTCTATGACACTCTTATTGACGATGAAACACAGAAATTGCATCGGAATTAAATACAAAAGGCACAATGCCGAATTAAGTACAAGAAGACTGTCTCTTCTTACTGTGTATGTTTTGAACCACTCCTGTGACACTAGTTATATATTCCGATGCTTCACTTCAGGTTTACTGTATCACTTGGACCTTCTTATTGACGACGAAACACAGAAATTGAATCAAGATTTAATACTAAAGGCACAATGCCGACTTAAGTACTAGAAGACTGACTCTTCCTACTGTCTATGTTTTAACCATTCCTGTGACACTAGTTATAGATTCCGATGTTTCACTTCAGGTTTACTGTATCCCTCTGACCATCTTATTGACGATGAAACACAGAAATTACATCGGAATTAAATACTAAAGGCTCAGTGCCGACTCAAATACAAGATGACTGGCTCTTCTTACTCTCTATGTTTTGAACCTTTCCTGTGAGACCGGTTTAGATTCCGATGCTTCACTTCAGGATTACCGTATCCCTTGGACCTCCTTATTGACGACGAAACACAGAAATGGCATCGGAATTAAATAGAAAAGGCACAATGCCGACATAAGTACAAGAAGTCTGACTCTTCTTACTGACTATGATTTGAACATTTCCTGTGAGACCAGTTTTAGATTTCGTTGCTTCACTATATGTTTTCTGTATCCCTTGGACCTTCTTGTTGACGATGAAACACAGAAACTGCATCGGAATTACATACAAAAAGCACAATGCCGACTTAAGTACAAGAAGACTGTCTCTTCTTACTGTGTATGTTTTGAACCATTCCTGTGGCACAAGTTATAGATTCCGATGCTTCACTTCAGGTTTACTGTATCCCTCTGACATTCGTATTGACGATGAAACACAGAAATTGCATCGGAATTAAATACAAACGGCACAGTGCCGACTTAAGTACAAGAAGACTGACGCTTCTTATGGACTATGTTGTGAACATTTCCTGTGAGACCAGTTTTAGATTCCGATGCTTCACTATATGTTTACTGTATCCCTTGGACCTTCTTATTGCTGATGAAACACAGAAAGTGCATCGGAATTAAATACAAAAGGCACAATGCCGACTTAAGTAGAGACGACTGACTCTTCTTACTGACTATGATTTGAACATTTCCTGTGAGACCAGTTTTATATTCCGAAGCTTCACTATATGTTTACTGTATCCCTTGCACCTTCTTATTGACGAAGAAACGCAGAAATTGCATTGGAATTAAACACAAAAGGCACAATGCCGACTTAAGGACAAGAAGACTGAGTCTTCTTACTGTCTATGTTTTGAACCATTACTGCGACACTAGTTACAGATTCCGATGCTTCACATCAGGTTTACTGTATCGCTTGGACCTTCTTATTGACGACGAAACACAGAAATTGCATCGGAATTAAATAGAAAAGGCACAATGCCGACTAAGTACAAGAAGACTGAATCTTCTGTGTCTATGTTTCGAACCACTCCTGTGACACTTGATATAGATTCCGATGCTTCACTTTAAGTTTACTGTATCCATCTAACCTTCTTATTAACGACGAAACACAGAAATTGAATCGGGATTAAATACAAACCGCTCAATGCCGACTTATGTACAAGAAGACTCACTCTTCTTACTGTCTATGTTTTAAACCATTCCTGTGACACTAGTTATAGATTCCGAAGCTTCACTTCAGGTTTACTGTATCCCTTGGACCTTGTAATTGACGATGAAACACACTAATTGCATCGGAATTAAATACAAAAGGCACAATGCCGACTCATGTACATGAAGACTGACTCTTCTTACTGTCTATGTTTTGATCCTTTCCTGTGACACTAGATATAGATTCCGATGCTTCACGTTAGGTTTATTGTATCCCTTTTACCTTCTTATTGACGACGAAACACAGAAATAGCATCGGAATTAAATAGAAAAGGCACAATGCCGACTTAAGTACAAGAAGACTGACTCTACTTACTGTCTATGTTTTGAGCAATTCCTGTGCACTAGTTATAGATTCCGATGCTTCACTTCAGGTTTACTGTATCTCTCTGACACTCTTATTGACGATGAAACACAGAAATTGCATCGGAATTGAATACATAAGGCACAATGCCGACATAAGTACAAGAAGACTCACTCTTGTTACTGTCTTTGTTTTAAACCATTCCTGTGACACTAGTTATAGATTCCGAAGCTTCACTTCAGGTTTACTGTATCCTTTGGACCTTCTTATTGACGATGAAACACAGAATTTGCATCGGAAATAAATACTAAAGGCACAATGCAAACTTAAGTACAGGAAGACTGACTCGACTTACTGTCTATGTTTTGGGCAATTCCTGTGACACTAGTTATAGATTCCGATGCTTCACTTCAGGTTTACTGTATCCCTTGGACCTTCGTATCAACGATGAAACACAGAAATAGCATCGGAATTAAATACAAAAGGCACAAGGCCGACTTAAGTACAAGAAGACTGACTCTTCTTACTGTCTATGTCTTGAACCATTCCTGTGACACTACTTATAGATTCCGATGCTTCACTTCAGGTTTACTGTATACCTTGGACCTTCTTATTGACGACGAAACACAGAAATTGAATCGGGATTAAATACAAAAGGCACAATGCCGACTTAAGTACAAGAAGACTGACTCTTCGTACTGACTATGTTTTAACCATTCCTGTGACACTAGCTATCGATACCGAAGCTTCACTTCAGGTTAACTGTGTCCCTCTGACCTTCTTATTGACGATGAATCACAGAAATAGCATCGGAATTAAATACAAAAGGCACAATGCTGACTCAAATACAAGATGACTGGCTCTTCTTACTCACTATGTTTTGAACCTTTCCTGTGAAACCGGTTTTAGATTCCGATGCTTCACTTCAGGATTACTGTATCCCTTGGACCTTCTTATTGTCGACGAAACACAGAAATTGCATCGGAATTAAATAGAAAAGGCACAATGCCGACATAAGTACAAGAAGATTGACTCTTCTTACTGACTATGTTTTGTATATTTCCTGTGAGACCAGTTTTTGATTCGGATGCTTCACTATTTGTTTACTGTCTCCCTTGGACCTTCTTGTTGACGATGAAACACAGAAATTGCATCGGAATTACATACAAAAGGCACAATGCCGACTTAAGTACAAGAAGACTGACTCTTCTTGCTGTGTATGATTTGAACCGTTCCTGTGACACTAGTTATAGATTCCGATGCTTCACTTCAGGTTTACTGTATCCCTCTGACATTCTTATTGACGATGAAACACAGTAATTGCATCGGAATTAAATAAAAAATGCACAATGCCGACTCATGTACAAGAAGACTGACTCTTCTTACTGTCTATGTTTTGAACCATTCCTGTGACACTAGATATAGATTCCGATGCTTACTGTATCCCTTGGACCTTCTTATTGACGATGAAACACAGAAATTGCATCGGAATTAAATACAAAAGGCACAATTCCGATTTAAGTACAACAAGATTGACTCTTCTTGCTGTGTATGTTTTGAACCAATCCTGGGACGCAAGTTAAAGATTCCGATGCTTCACTTCAGGTTTACTGTATCCCTTGTACCTTCTTACTCACGATGAAACACAGAAATTGCATCGGAATTAAATACAAAAGGCACCATGCCGACTTAAGTACAAGAAGACTGACTCTTCTTACTGTCTATGTTTTGAACCTTTTGTCTGATACTAGTTACAGATTCCGATGCTTTACTTCAGGTTTACTGTATCCCTTGGACCTTCTTATTGACGACGAAACACAGAAATTTCATCGGAATTGAATACAAAAGGCACATACCGACTTACGTACAAGAAGACTGACTCCTCCTTCTGTCTATGGCTTAACCATTCCTGTGACACTCGTTATAGATTCCGATGCTTCACTTCAGGTTTACTGTATCCCTCTGACCTTCTTATTGACGATGAAACACAGAAATTGCATCGGAATTAAATACAAAAGTCACAATGCTGACTCAAATACAAGATGAGTGGCTCTTCTTACTCTCTATGTTTTGAACCTTTCCTGTGAGATCGGTTTTAGATTCCGATGCTTCACTTCAGGTTTACTGTATCCCTTGTACCTTCTTATTGACGACGAAACACAGAAATTGCATCGGAATTAAATAGAAAAGGCACAATGCCGACATAAGTGCAAGAAGACTGACTCTTCTTACTGACTATGATTTGAACATTTCCTTTGAGACCAGTTTTAGATTCCGATGCTTCACTATATGTTTACTGTATCCCTTGGACCTTCTCTTTGACGATGAAACACAGAAATTGCATCGGAATTAAATACAAAAGGCACAATGCCGACTTAAGTACAAGAAGACTAACTCTTCATGCTGTGTATGTTTTGAACCATTCCTGTGACACTATTTATAGATTCCGATGCTTCACTTCAGGTTTACTGTATTCCTCTGACCTTCTTATTGACGATGAAACACAGTAATTGCATCGGAATTAAATACAAAAGGCACAATGCCGTCTCATGTACAAGATGACTGACTCTTCTTTCTGTCTATGTTTTGAACCTTTCCTGTGACACTAGATATAGATTCCGATGCTCCACTTCAGGTTTATTGTATCTCTCTTACCTTCTTATTGACGACGAAACACTGAAATAGCATCGGAATTAAATGGAAAAGGCACAATGCCGACTTAAGTACAAGCAGACTGACTCTTCCAACTGTCTATGTTTTGAACCATTCCTGTGACACTAGTTATAGATTCGGATGCTTCACTTCAGGTTTACTGTATCCCTATGACACTCTTATTGACGATGAAACACAGAAATTTCATCGGAATTAAATACAATAGGCACAATGCCGACTTAAGTACAAGAAGACTCACTCTTCTTACTGTCTATGTTTTGAACCATTCCTGTGACACTAGTTATAGATTCCGAAGCTTCATTTCAGGTTTACTGTATCCTTTGGACCTTCTTATTGACGATGAAACACAGAATTTGCATCGGAATTAAATTCAAACGTACAATGCAGACTTAAGTACAAGAAGACTGACTCTTCTTACTGTCTATGTTTTGAGCAATTCCATTGACACTAGTTATGGATTCCGATGCTTCACTTCGTGTTTACTGTATCCCTTATACCTGCTTATTGACGATGAAACACAGAAATAGCATCGCAATTAAATACAAAAGTCACAATGCCGACTTAAGTACAAGAAGACTGACTCTTCTTACTGTCTATGTTTTGAACCACTCCTGTGACACTAGTTATATATTCCGATGCTTCACTTCAGGTTTACTGTATCACTTGGACCTTCTTATTGACGACGAAACACAGAACTTGAATCAAGATTTAATACTAAAGGCACAATGCCGACTTAAGTACTAGAAGACTGACTCTTCCTACTGTCTATGTTTTAACCATTCCTGTGACACTAGTTATAGATTCCGATGTTTCACTTCAGGTATACTGTATCCCTCTGTTGACGATGAAACACAGAAATTACATCGGAATTAAATACTAAAGGCTCAGTGCCGACTCAAATACAAGATGACTGGCTCTTCTTACTCTCTATGTTTTGAACCTTTCCTGTGAGACCGGTTTTAGATTCCGATGCTTCATTTCAGGATTACCGTATCCCTTGGACCTCCTTATTGACGACGAAACACAGAAATGGCATCGGAATTAAATAGAAAAGGCACAATGCCGACGTAAGTACAAGAAGTCTGTCTCTTCTTACTGTGTATGTTTTGAAACATTCCTGTGGCACAAGTTATAGATTCCGATGCTTCACATCAGGTTTACTGTATCCCTCTGACATTCGTATTGACGATGAAATACAGAAATTGCATCGGAATTAAATACAAACGGCACAGTGCCGACTTAAGTACAAGAAGACTGACGCTTCTTACGGACTATGTTGTGAACATTTCCTGTGAGACCAGTTTTAGATTCCGATGCTTCACTATATGTTTACTGTATCCCTTGGACCTTCTTATTGCTGATGAAACACAGAAAGTGCATCGGAATTAAATACAAAAGGCACAATGTCGACTTAAGTATAAGACGACTGACTCTTCTTACTGACTATGATTTGAACATTTCCTGTGAGACCAGTTTTATATTCCGATGCTTCACTATATGTTTACTGTATCCCTTTCACCTTCTTATTGACGAAGAAACACAGTAATTGCATTGGAATTAAACACAAAAGGCACAATGCCGACTTAAGTACAAGAAGACTGAGTCTTCTTACTGTCTATGTTTTGAACCATTACTGTGACACTAGTTACAGATTCCGATGCTTCACATCAGGTTTACTGTATCGCTTCGACCTTCTTATTGACGACGAAACACAGAAATTGCATCGGAATTAAATAGAAAAGGCACAATGCCGACTAAGTACAAGAAGACTGAATCTTCTGTGTCTATGTTTCGAACCACTCCTGTGACACTTGATATAGATTCCGATGCTTCACTTTAAGTTTACTGTATCCATCTAACCTTCTTATTAACGACGAAACACAGAAATTGAATCGGGATTAAATACAAACCGCTCAATGCCGACTTAAGTACAAGAAAACTCACTCTTCTTACTGTCTATGTTTTAAACCATTCCTGTGACACTAGTTATAGATTCCGAAGCTTCACTTCAGGTTTACTGTATCCCTTGGACCTTGTTATTGACGATGAAACACACTAATTGCATCGGAATTAAATACAAAAGGCACAATGCCGACTCATGTACATGAAGACTGACTCTTCTTACTGTCTATGTTTTGATCCTTTCCTGTGACACTAGATATAGATTCCGATGCTTCACGTCAGGTTTATTGTATCCCTTTTACCTTCTTATTGACGACGAAACACAGAAATAGCATCGGAATTAAATAGAAAAGGCACAATGCCGACTTAAGTTCAAGAGGACTGACTCTACTTACTGTCTATGTTTTGAGCAATTCCTGTGACACTAGTTATAGATTCCGAAGCTTCACTTCAGGTTTACTGTATCCTTTGGACCTTCTTATTGACGATGAAACACAGATATTGCATCGGAATTAAATACAAACGGCACAGTGCCGACTTAAGTACAAGAAGACTGACTCCTCTTACTGACTATGCTGTGAACATTTCCTGTGAGACCAGTTTTAGATTCCGATGCTTCCCTATATGTTTATTGTATCCCTTGGGCCTTCTTATTGATGATGAAACACAGAAATTGCTTCGGAATTAAGTACAAAAGGCACAATGCCGACTGAAGTATAAGAGGACTGACTCTTCTTGCTGACTATGATTTAAACATTACTGTGAGCCCAGTTTTAGATTCCGATGCTTCACTATATGTTTACAGTATCCCTTGGACCTTCTTATTGACGATGAAACACAGAAATTGCATCGGAATTAAATGCTTATGGCACAATTCCGACTTAAGTACAAGAAGACTGACACTTCTTTCTGTCTATTTTTGAACCATTCCTGTGACACTAGTTACAGATTCCGATGCCCCACTTCTGGTTTATTGTATCCCTTGGACCTTCTCGAGACGATGAAGCACAGAAATTGCATCGGAATTAAATACAAAAGGCACAATGGCGACTTAAGTACAAGAAGACTCACTCTTTTTGCTGTTTAAGGTTTGAACCCCTCCTGTGACACTAATTATAGATTCCCATGCCTCACTTCAGGTTTACTGTATCCCGCTGACCTTCTTATTGACGACAAAACACAGAAATTTCATCGGAATTAAATAGAAAATGCACAATGCTGACTGAAGTACAAGAAGACTGACTCTTCCTACTGTCTATGTTTTGAATCATTCCTGTGACTTTAGTTATAGATTCCGATGCTTCACTTCAGGTTTACTGTATCCCTTGGACCTTCTTATTGACGATGAAACACAGAAATAGCATCGGAATTAAATACAAAAGGCACAATGCCGACTTAAGTACAAGAAGACTGACTCTTCTTACTGTCTGTGTTTTGAACCATTTCTGTGACGCTAGTTATAGATTCCGATGCTTCACTTCAGGTTTACTGTATTCCTTGGACATTCTTATTGACGACGAAAGACAGATATTGCATCGGAATTAAATAGAAAAGGCAAAATTCCGACTTAAGTACAAGAAGACTGACTCTTCTGTGTCTAAGTTTTGAACCATTCCTGTGACACTAGATTTAGATTCCGATGCTTCACTTCAGGTTTACTGTATCCCTTGGACCTTCTTATTGACGACGAAACACAGAAATTGCATCGGGATTAAATACAAAAGGCACAATGGCGACTTAAATACAAGAAGACTGACAGTTCTTACTGTCTATGTTTTGAACCTTTTCTCTGACACTAGTTACAGGTTCCGATGCTTCACTACAGGTTTACTGTATCGCTTGGACCTTCTTATTGACGACGAAACACAGAAATTGCATCGGAATTAAATAGAAAAGGTACAATGCCGACTTAAGTACAAGAAGACACCCTCTTCTTACTGTCTATGTTTTAAACCATTCCTGTGACACTAGTTATAGATTCCGAAGCTTCACTTCAGGTTTACTGTATGCCTTGGACCTTGTTATTGAAGATGAAACACAGTAATTGCATCCGAATTAAATACAAAAGGCACAATGCCGACTCATATACAAGAAGACTGACTCTTCTTACTATCTATGATTTGAACCTTTCCTGTGACACTAGATGTAGATTCCGATGCTTCAGTTCAGGTTTATTGTATCCCTTTTACATTCTTATTGACGACGAAACACAGAAATAGCATCGGAATTAAATAGAAAAGGCACAATGCCGACTTAAGTACAAGAAAACTGACTCTCCCAACTGTCTATGATTTGAACCATTCCTGTGACACTAGTTATAGATTCCGATGCTTCACTTCAGGTTTACTGTATCCCTCTGACACTCTTATTGACGATGAAACACAGAAATTGCATCGGAATTAAATACAATAGGCGCAATGCCGACTTAAGTACAAGAAGACTCTCTCTTCTTACTGCCTATGTTTAAACCATTCCTGTGACACTAGTTATAGATTCCGAAGCTTCACTTCAGGTTTACTGTATCCTTTGGACCATCTTATTGACGATGAAACACAGAATTTGCATCGGTAATAAATACAAAAGGCACAACGTCGACTTAAGAACAAGAAGACTGACTCTACTTACTGTCTATGTTTTGAGCAATTCCTGTGACACTAGTTATAGATTCCGATTCTTCACTTCAGGTTTACTGTATCCCTTGGACCTTCTTATCGACGATGAAACACAGAAATAGCATCGGAATTAAATAAAAAAGGCACAAGGCCGACTTAAGTACAAGAAGACTGAATCATCCTACTGTCTATGTTTTCAACCATTCCTGTGACACTAGTTATAGATTCCGATGCTTCACTTCAGGTTTACTGTATCCCTGTGACATTTTTATTGACGATGAAACACAGAAATTGCATTGGAATTAAATACAAACGGCACAATGCCGACTTAAGTACAAGAAGACTGACTCTTCTTACTGTCTGTGTTTTGAACCATTTCTGTGACGCTAGTTATAGATTCCGATGCTTCACTTCAGGTTTACTGTATTCCTTGGACCTTCTTATTGACGACGAAAGACAGATATTGCATCGGAATTAAATAGAAAAGGCAAAATTCCGACTTAAGTACAAGAAGACTGACTCTTCTGTGTCTAAGATTTGAACCATTCCTGTGACACTAGATTTAGATTCCGATGCTTCACTTCAGGTTTACTGTATCCCTTGGACCTTCTTATTGACGACGAAACACAGAAATTGCATCGGAATTAAATAGAAAAGGTACAATGCCGACATAAGTACAAGAAGACTGAATCTTCCGTGTCTATGTTTAGAACCACTCCTATGACATTTGCTATAGATTCCGATGCTTCACTTTAGGTTTACTGTATCCCTTGATCCTTCTTATTGACGACGAAACACAGAAATTGAATCGGGATTAAATACAAAAGGCACATTGCCGACTTAAGTACAAGAAGACACCCTCTTCTTACTGTCTATGTTTTAAACCATTCCTGTGACACTAGTTATAGATTCCGAAGCTTCACTTCAGGTTTACTGTATGCCTTGGACCTTGTTACTGAAGATGATACACAGTAATTGCATCCGAATTAAATACAAAAGGCACAATGCCGACTCATATACAAGAAGACTGACTCTTCTTACTGTCTATGATTTGAACCTTTCCTGTGACACTAGATGTAGATTCCGATGCTTCACTTCAGGTTTATTGTATCCCTTTTACATTCTTATTGACGACGAAACACAGAAATAGCATCGGAATTAAATAGAAAAGGCACAATGCCGACTTAAGTACAAGAAAACTGACTCTTCCAACTGTCTATGTTTTCAACCATTCCTGTGACACTAGTTATAGATTCCGATGCTTCACTTCAGGTTTACTGTATCCCTGTGACATTTTTATTGACGATGAAACACAGAAATTGCATTGGAATTAAATACAAACGGCACAATGCCGACTTAAGTACAAGAAGACCGACTCTTCTTACAGACTATGTTTTGAACATTCCCTGTGAGACCAGTTTTAGATTTAGATGCTTCACTATATGTTTACTGTTTCCCTTGGACCTTCATACTGACGATGAAACACAGAAATTGCATCGGAATTAATTACAAAAGGCACAATGCCGACTTGAGTAGAAGAAAACTGACTCTTCTTACTGCCTATGTTTTGAACCATTCTTGTGACACTAGTTATAATTTCCGATGCTACACTTCAGGTTTACTATATCCCGCTGACCTTCTTATTGACGATGAAACACAGAAATTGCATCCGAATTAAATACAAAAGGCACAATGTCGTCTTAAGTGCAAGAAGACCGACTCTTCTTACAGTCTATGTTTTGAACTTTTCCTGTTACACTAGTTATAGATTCCGATGCTTCAATTCAGTTTTCCTGCTTTTCTTGGACCTTCTTATTGACGACGAAACACAGAAATTGCATCGGAATTAAATAGAAAAGGCACAATGCCGACTTAAGTACAGGTAGACTAAATCTTCTTACTGTCTATATTTTGAACCATTCCTGTGACACGAGTTATAGATTCCGATGCTTCACTTCAGGTTCACTGTATCCCCTGGACCCTTGATTGACGTCGAAACACAGAAATTGCATCGGAATTAAATAGAAAAGGCACAATGCCGACTTAAGTACAAGAAGACTCTCTCTTCTTACTGTCTATGTTTTGAACCATTCCTGTGACACTAGTTAAAGATTCCGATGCATCACTTCAGGTTTACTGGATCCCTTGGACCTTCTCAAGACGATGAAACACAGAAATTGCATCGGAATTAAATACAAAAGGCACAATGACAACTTAAGTACAAGAAGACTGACTCTCCTTGCTGCGTATAGTTTGAACCATTCCTGTGACACTAATTATAGATTCCGATGCTTCACTACAGGTTTACTGTATCCCTTGGACCTTCTTAACGACGATGAAACACAGAAATTGCATCGGAATTAAATAGAAAAGGCATAATGCCGACTTAAGTAAAGAAGACTGACTCTTCCTACTGTAAATGATTTGAACCATTCCTGAGACACTAGTTATAGATTCCGATGTTTCACTTCAGGTTTACTGTATCCCTTGGACCTTCTCAAGACGATGAAACACAGAAATTGCATCGGAATTAAATACAAAAGGCACAATGACAACTTAAGTACAAGAAGGCTGACTCTTCTTGCTATGTATGTTTTAACCATTCCTGTGACACTAATTATAGATTCCGATGCTTCACTTCAGGTTTACTGTATCCCTCTGACCTTCTTATTGACGATGAAGCACAGTAATTGCATCGGAATTAGATACAAATGGCACAATGCCGACATATGTCCAAGAAGACTGACTCTTCTTACTGTCTATGTTTTGAACCTTTCCTGTGACACTAGATATAGTTTCCGATGCTTCACTTCTGGTTTTTCTGTATCCCTCTGACATTCTTATTGACGACGAAACACAGAAATGGTATTAAAATGCCGTCTTAAGTACAAGAAGACTGAAGCTTCCTACTGTCTATGTTTTGAACCATTCCTGTAACACTAGTTATAGATTCCGATGCTTCACTTCAGGTTTACTGTATCCCTCTGACATTCTTATTGACGATGAAACACAGAAATTGCATCGGAATAAAATACAAAAGGCACAATGCCGACTTCAGTACAAGAGGACTGACTCTTCTTACTGCCTATGCTTTGAACCACTCCTGTGACACTAGTTATAGATTTAGATGCATCACATCAGGTTTACTGTATCCCTCTGACCTTCTTATTGACGACGAAACACAGAAATTGTAACGGAATTAAATAGAAAAGGCACAATGCCGACTTAAGTACAAGAAAACTGACTCTTCCAACTGTCTATGATTTGAACCATTCCTGTGACACTAGTTATAGATTCCGATGCTTCACGTCAGGTTTACTGTATCCCTCTGACACTCTTATTGACGATGAAACACAGAAATTGCATCGGAATTAAATACATAAGTCACAATGCCGACTTAAGTACAAGAAGACTCTCTCTTCTTACTGTCTATGCTTTAAACCATTCCTGTGACACTAGTTATAGGTTCCGAAGCATCACTTCAGGTTTACTGTATCCTTTGGACCATCTTAGTGACGATGAAACACAGAATTTGCATCGGAATAAAATACAAAAGGCACAATGCCGACTTAAGTTCAAGAAGACTGACTCATCTTGCTGTCTATGTTTTGAACCTTTCCTGTGACACTAGATATAGATTCCGATGCTTCACTTTAGGTTTATTGTATCCCTCTTACCTTCTTATTGACGACGAAACACAGAAACAGCATCGGAATTAAATAGAAAAGGCACAATGCCGACCTAAGTACAAGAAAACTGACTCTTCCTACTGTCTATGTTTTGAATCATTCCTGTGACACTAGTTATAGATTCCGATGCTTCACTTCAGGTTTACTGTATGCCTCTGACATTTTTATTGACGATGAAACACAGAAATTGCATTGGAATTAAATACAAACGGCACAATGCCGACTTAAGTACAAGAAGACCGACTCTTCTTACTGACTATGTTTTGAACATTCCCTGTGAGACCACTTTTAGATTTAGATGCTTCACTATATGTTTACTGTTTCCCTCTTACCTTCTTATTGACGACGAAACACAGAAACAGCATCGGAATTAAATAGAAAAGGCACAATGCCGACTTAAGGACAAGAAAACTGACTCTTCCAACTGTCTATGATTTGGACCATTCCTGTGACACTAGTTATAGATTTCGATGCTTCACTTTAGGTTTACTGAATCCCACTGACCTTCTTATTGACGACGAAACACAGAAATTGTAACGGAATTAAATAGAAAAGGCACAATGCCGAATTAAGTACAATAAGACTGACTCTTCCTACTGTCTATGTTTTGAACCATTCCTGTGACACTAGTTATAAATTCCGATGCTACACTTCAGGTTTACTATATCCCTCGGACCTTCTTATTGACGATGAAACACAGGAATTGCATCCGAATTAAATACAAAAGGCACAATGCCGACTTAAGTAAAGAAGACTGACTCTTCCTACTGTATATGATTTGAACCATTCCTCAGACACTAGTTATAGAATCCGTATCTTCACTTCAGGTTTACTGTATCCCTCTGACATTCTTATTGACGATGAGACACAGATATTGCATCGGAATTAAATAGATATGGCACAATGCCGACTTAAGTACAAGTAGACTAAATCTTCTTACTGTCTATAATTTGAACCATTTTTGTGACACTAGTTATAGATTCCGATGCTTCACTTCAGGTTCACTGTATCCCCTGGACCCGCTTTTTGACGTCGAACAACTGAAATTGCATCATAATTAAATAGAAAAGGCACAATGCCGACTTAAGTTCAAGAAGACTAACTCTTCCTACTCTCTATGTTTTCAACCATTCCTGTGCCACTAGTTATAGATTCTGATGCTTCACTTCAGGTTTACTGTATCCCTTGGTCCTTCTTATTGACGACGAAACACAGAAATTGCAACGGAATTAAATAAAAAGGCACAATGCCAACTTAAGTACAAGAAGTCTGACTCTTCTTACTGACTTCGTTATGAACATTTTCTGTGAGACCAGTTTTAGATTCCGATGCTTCACTGTATGTTTACTGTATCCCTTGAACCTTCTTATTGACGACGAAACACAGAAATTGCATCGGATTTAAATAGAAGAGGCACAATCCTTACTTAAGTTCAAGAAGACTGACTCTTCCAACTGCTATGGTTTGAAAGATTCCTTTGACACTAGTTATAGATTCCGATGCTTCACTTCTGGTTTACAGTATCCCTTGGACCTTCTTAATGACGATGAAACACAGAAATTGGATCGGAATTAAATAGAAAAGGCACAATGCCGACTTAAGTACAAGAAGACTGCCTCTTCCTACTGTCTATGTTTTGAACAATTCCTGTGACACTAGTTAAATATTCCGATGCATCACTTCAGGTTTACTGTATCCCTTGGACCTTCTCAAGACGATTAAACACAGAAATTGCATCGGAATTAAATACAAAAGGCACAATGCCGACTTAAGTACCAGAAGACTGACTCTTCTTGCTGTGTGTGGTTTGAACCATTCCTGTGACACTAATTATAGATTCCGATGCTTCACTTCAGGTTTACTGTATCCCGCTGACCTTCGTATTGACGACGAAACACAGAAATTGCATCGGAATTAAATAGTAAATGCACAATGCCGACTTAAGTACAAGAAGACTGACTCTTCCTACTGTCTATGTTTTGAATCATTCCTGTGACTTTAGTTATTGATTCCGATGCTTCACTTCAGGTTTACTGTATCCCTTGGACCTTCTTATTGACGATGAAACATGGAAATTGCATCGGAATTAAATACAAAAGCACAATGCCGACTTAAGTACAAGAAGACTGACTCTTCTTACTGTCTATGTTTTGAACCTTTTCTGTGACACTAGTTATAGATTCCGATGCTTCACTTCAGGTTTACTGTATCCCTTGGACCTTCTCATTGACGACGAAACACAGATATTGCATCGGAATTAAATAGAAACGGCAAAATGCTACTTATGTACAAGAAGACTGACTCTTCCGTGTCTAAGTTTTGAACCATTCCTGCTGTGGCACTAGATATAGATTCCGATGCTTCACTACAGGTTTACTGTATCCCTTGGCCCTTTTTATTGACAACGAAACACAGAAATTGCATCGGGATTAAATACAAAAGGCACAATGAGGACTTAAGTACAAGAAGACTGAATCTTCCTACTGTCTATGTTTTAACCATTCCTGTGACACTAGTAATAGATTCCGATGCTTCACTTCAGGTTTACTGTATCCCTCTGACCTTCTTATTGACGATGAATCACAGTAATTGCATCGGAATTAAATACAAAATGCACAATGCCGACTCAAGTACAAGAAGACTGACTTTTCTTGCTGTGTATGTTTTGAATCATTCCTGTGACACTAGTTATAGATTCCGATGCTTCACTTCAGGTTTACTGTATCCCTCTGACCTTCTTATTGACGATGAAGCACAGTAATTGCATCGGAACTAGATACAAATGGCACAATGCCGACTCATGTCCAAGAAGACTGACTCTTCTTACAGTCTATGTTTTGAACCTTTCCTGTGACACTAGATATAGATTCCGATGCTTCACTTCAGGTTTTTCTGTATCCCTCTGACCTTCTTATTGACGACGAAACACAGAAATTGCATTAACATTAAATAGAAATAGCACAATGCCTACTTAAGTACAAGAAGACTGAATCTTCCTACTGTCTATGTTTTGAACCATTCCTGTGACACTAGATATAGATTCCGATGCTTCACTTCAGGTTTACAGTATCCCTCTGACATTCTTGTTGACGATGAAACACAGAAATTGCATCGGAATTAAATACAAACGGCACAATGCCGACTTAAGTACAAGAAGACCGACTCTTCTTACTGACTATGCTTTGAAGACTCCCTGTGAGACCAGTTTTAGATTCCGATGCTTCTCTATTTGTGTACTGTTTCCCGTGGACATTCTTATTGACGATGAAACACAGAAATTGCATCGGAATTAAATACAAAAGGCACAATGCCGACTTCAGTACAAGAAGACTGACTCTTCTTACTGCCTATGTTTTGAACGATTCCTGTGAAACTAGTTATAGATTTCGATGCTTCACTTCAGGTTTACTGTGTCCTGTGACCTTCTTATTGACGACGAAACACAGAAATTATAACGGAATTAAATAGAAAAAGCACAATGCCGACTTAATTACAAGAAAACTGACTCTTCCAACTGTCTATGATTTAAACAATTCCTGTTACACTAGTTATAGATTCCGATGCTTCAATTCAGTTTTCCTGCTTTTCTTGGACCTTCTTATTGACGACGAAACACAGAAATTGCATCGGAATTAAATAGAAAAAGCACAATGCCGACTTAAGTAAAGAAGACTGACTCTTCCTACTGTATATGATTTGAACCATTCCTGAGACACTAGTTATAGATTCCGATGCTTCACTTCAGGTTTACAGTATCCCTTGGACCTTCTTAATGACGATGAAACACAGAAATTGCATCGGAATTAAATAGAAAAGGCACAATGCCGACTTAAGGACAAGAAGACTGAATCTTCCTACTGTCTATGATTTGAACAATTCCTGTGACACTAGTTAAAGATTCCGATGCATCACTTCAGGTTTACTGTATCCCTTGGACCTTCTCAAGACGATGAAACACAGAAATTGCATCGGAATTAAATACAAAAGGCACAATGCCGACTTAAGTACAAGAAGACTGACTCTTCTTGCTGTGTATGGTGTGAACCATTCATGTGACACTAATTATAGATTCCGATGCTTCACTTCAGGTTTACTGTATCCCGCTGACCTTCGTATTGACGACGAAACACAGAAATTGCATCGGAATTAAATAGAAAATGCACATTGCCGACTTAAGTACAAGAAGACTGACTCTTCCTACTGTCTATGTCTTGAATCATTCCTGTGACTTTAGTTATAGATTCCGATGCTTCACTTCAGGTTTACTGTATCCCTTGGACCTTCTTATTGACGATGAAACACAGAAATAGCATCGGAATTAAATACAAAAGGCACAAGGCCGACTTAAGTACAAGAAGACTGAATCTTCCTACTGTCTATGTTTTGAATCATTCCTGTGACACTAGTTATAGATTCCGATGCTTCACTTCAGGTTTACTGTATGCCTCTGACATTTTTATTGACGATGAAACACAGAAATTGCATTGGAATTAAATACAAACGGCACAATGCCGACTTAAGTACAAGAAGACCGACTCTTCTTACTGACTATGTTTTGAACATTCCCTGTGAGACCACTTTTAGATTTAGATGCTTCACTATATGTTTACTGTTTCCCTCTTACCTTCTTATTGACGACGAAACACAGAAACAGCATCGGAATTAAATAGAAAAGGCACAATGCCGACTTAAGTACAAGAAAACTGACTCTTCCAACTGTCTATGATTTGAACCATTCCTGTGACACTAGTTATAGATTTCGATGCTTCACTTTAGGTTTACTGTATCCCACTGACCTTCCTATTGACGACGAAACACAGAAATTGTAACGGAATTAAAATAGAAAAGGCACAATGCCGAATTAAGTACAATAAGACTGACTCTTCCTACTGTCTATGTTTTGAACCATTCCTGTGACACTAGTTATAAATTCCGATGCTACACTTCAGGTTTACTATATCCCTCTGACATTCTTATTGACGATGAAACACAGATATTGCATCGGAATTAAATAGAAAAGGCACAATGCCGACTTAAGTAAAGAAGACTGACTCTTCCTACTGTATATGATTTGAACCATTCCTCAGACACTAGTTATAGATTCCGATGCTTCACTTCAGGTTTTCTGTATCCCTCTGACATTCTTATTGACGATGAAACACAGATATTGCATCGGAATTAAATAGAAATGGCACAATGCCGACTTAAGTACAAGTAGACTAAATCTTCTTACTGTCTATATATTGAACCATTCCTTTGACACGAGTTATAGATACCGATGCTTCACTTCAGGTTCACTGTATCCCCTGGACCCTCTTATTGACGTCGAAACACTGAAATTGCATCATAATTAAATAGAAAAGGCACAATGCCGACTTAAGTACAAGAAGACTGACTCTTCTTACTGACTATGTTTTGAACATTTCCTGTGAGACCAGTTTTAGGTTCCGATGCTTCACTATATGTTTACTGTATCCCTTGGACCTTCTTATTGCCGGCGAAACACAGAAATTGCATCGGAATTAAATAGAAAAGGCACAATGCCGACTTAAGTTCAAGAAGACTAACTCTTCCTACTCTCTATGTTTTCAACCATTCCTGTGTCACTAGTTATAGATTCTGATGCTTCACTTCAGGTTTACTGTATCCCTTGGTCCTTCTTATTGACGTCGAAACACAGAAATTGCAGCGGAATTAAATAAAAAGGCACAATGCCAACTTAAGTACAAGAAGACTGACTCTTCTTACAGACTTCGTTTTGAACATTTTCTGTGAGACCAGTTTTAGATTCCGATGCTTCACTGTATGTTTACTGTATCCCTTGGACCTTCTTATTGACGACGAAACACAGAAATTGCATCGGATTTAAATAGAAGAGGCACAATGCCGACTTACGTTCAAGAAAACTGACTCTTCCAACTGCTATGGTTTGAAAGATTCCTTTGACACTAGTTATAGATTCCGATGCTTCACTTCAGGTTTACAGTATCCCTTGGACCTTCTTAATGACGATGAAACACAGAAATTGCATCGGAATTAAATAGAAAAGGCACAATGCCGACTTAAGTACAAGAAGACTGACTCTTATTACTGTCTATGATTTGAACAATTCCTGTGACACTAGTTAAAGATTCCGATGCATCACTTCAGGTTTATTGTATGCCTCAGACATTTTTATTGACGATGAAACAGAGAAATTGCATTGGAATTAAATACAAACGGCACAATGCCGACTGAAGTACAAGAATACCGACTCTTCTTACTGACTATGTTTTGAACATTCCCTGTGAGACCACTTTTAGATTTAGATGCTTCACTATATGTTTACTGTTTCCCTCTTACCTTCTTATTGACGACGAAACACAGAAACAGTATCGGAATTAAATACAAAAGGCACAATGCCGACTTAAGTACAATAAGACTGACTCTTCCTACTGTCTATGTTTTGAACCATTCCTGTGACACTAGTTATAAATTCCGATGCTACACTTCAGGTTTACTATATCCCTCTGACCTTCTTATTGACGATGAAACACAGAAATTGCATCCGAATTAAATACAAAAGGCACAATGCCGACTTAAGTGCAAGAAGACTGACTCTTCTTACTGTCTATGTTTTGAACTTTTCCTGTTACACTAGTTATAGATTCCGATGCTTCAATTCAGTTTTCCTGCTTTTCTTGGACCTTCTTATTGACGACGAAATACAGAAATTGCATGGAATTAAATAGAAAAGGCACAATGCCGACTTAAGAAAAGAAGACTGACTCCTCCTACTGTATATGATTTGAACCATTCCGCAGACACTAGTTATAGATTCCGCAGCTTCACTTCAGTTTTACTGTATCCCTCTGACATTATTATTGACGATTAAACACAGAAATAGCATCGGAATTAAATACAAACGGCACAATGCCGACTTCAGTACAAGAAGACCGACTCTTCTTACTGACTATGTTTTGAACACTCCCTGTGAGACCAGTTTTAGATGCCGATGCTTCACTATTTGTGTACTGTTTCCCGTGGACATTCTTATTGACGATGAAACACAGAAATTGCATCGGAATTAAATACAAAAGGCACAATGCCGACTTCAGTACAAGAAGACTGACTCTTCTTACTGCCTATGTTTTGAACCATTCCTGTGAAACTAGTTATAGATTTCGATGCTTCACATAAGGTTTACTGTATCCCTCTGACCTTCTTATTGACGACGAAACACAGGAATTGTAACGGAATTAAATAGAAAACGCAATATGCCGACTTAAGTACAAGAAAACTGACTCTTCCTACTGTCTATGATTTGAACAATTCCTGTGACACTAGTTATAGATTCCGATGCTTCACTTCAGGTTTACTGTATCCCTCCAACACTCTTATTGACGATGAAACACAGAAATTGCATCGGAATTAAATACATAAGGCACAATGCCGAATTAAGTACAATAAGACTGACTCTTCCTACGGTATATGATTTGAACCATTCCTGAGACACTAGTTATAGATTCCGAAGCTTCACTTCAGGTTTACTGTATCCCTCTGACCTTCTTATTGACGATGAAACACAGATATTGCATCGGAATTAAATAGAAGAGGCACAATGCCGACTTAAGTACAAGTAGACTAAATCTTCTTACTGTCTATATTTTGAACCATTCCTGTGACTCTAGTTATAGATTCCGATGCTTCACTTCAGGTTCACTGTATCCCCTGGACCCTCTTATTGACATCGAAACACAGAAATTGCATCGCAATTAAATAGTAAAGGCACAATGCCGACTTAAGTACAAGAAAACTGACTCTTCTTACTGACTATGTTTTGAACATTTCCTGTGTGACCCGTTTTAGGTTCCGATGCTTCACTATATGTTTACTGTATCCCTTGGACCTTCTTATTGCCGATGAAACACAGAAATTGCATCGGAATTAAATAGTAAAGGCACAATGCCGACTTAAGGTCAAGAAGACTAACTCTTCCTACTTTCTATGTTTTGAACCATTCCTGTGACACTAGTTATAGATTCCGATGCTTCACTTCAGGTTTACTGTATCCCTCTGACTTCTTATTGACGATGAATCACAGTAATTGCATCGGAATTAAATATAAAATGCACAATGCCGACTTAAGTACAAGAAGACTAACTCTTCTAACTGTCTATGTTTTGAACCTTTTCTGTGACACTAGTTATAGATTCCGATGCTTCACTTCAGGTTTACTGTATCCCTTGGACCTTCTCATTGACGACGAAACACAGATATAGCATCAGAATTAAATAGAAAAGGCAAAATGCCGACTTATGTACAAGAAGACTGACTCTTCCGTGTCTAAGTTTTGAACCATTCCTGTGACACTAGATATGGATTCCGATGCTTCACTACAGGTTTACTGTAACCCTTGGACCATTTTATTGACGACGAAACACCGAAATTGAATCGGGATTAAATACAAAAGGCACAATGCCGACTTAAGTACAAGAAGTCTGACTCTTCCTACTGTCTATGTTTTAACCATTCCTGTGACACTAGTTATAGATTCCGATGCTTCACTTCAGGTTTACTGTACCCCTTGGTCCTTCTTATTGACGACGAAACACAGAAATTGCAATGGAATTAAATAGAAAAGGCACGATGCCAACTTAAGTACAAGAAGACTGGCTCTTCTTAATGACTTTGTTTTGAACATTTCCTGTGAGACCAGTTTTAGATACCGATGCTTCACTGTATGTTTACTGTATCCCTTTGACCTTCTTATTGACGACGAAACACAGAAATTGCATCGGATTTAAATAGAAGAGGCACAATGCCGACTTAAGTTCAAGAAGACTGACTCTTCCTTCTGCTATGGTTTGAAAGATTCCTTTGACACTAGTTATAGATTCCGATGCTTCACTTCAGGTTAACAGTATCCCTTGGACCTTCTTAATGACGATGAAACACAGAAATTGCATCGGAATTAAATAGAAAAGGCACAATGCCGACTTAAGTACAAGAAGACTGACTCTTCCTACTGTCTATGTTTTGAATCATTCCTGTGACTTTAGTTATAGATTCCGATGCTTCACGTCAGGTTTACTGTATCCCTTGGACCTTCTTATTGACGATGAAACACAGAAATTGCATCGGAATTAAATACAAAAGGCACAATGCCGACTTAAGTACAAGAAGACTGACTCTTCTAACTGTCTATGTTTTGAACCTTTTCTGTGACACTAGTTATAGATTCCGATGCTTCACTTCAGGTTTACTGTATCCCTTGGACCTTCTCATTGACGACGAAACACAGATATAGCATCAGAATTAAATAGAAAAGGCAAAATGCCGACTTATGTACAAGAAGACTGACTCTTCCGTGTCTAAGTTTTGAACCATTCCTGTGACACTAGATATAGATTCCGATGCTTCACTACAGGTTTACTGTAACCCTTGGACCTTTTTATTGACGACGAAACACAGAAATTGAATCGGGATTAAATACAAAAGGCACAATGCCGACTTACGTACAAGAAGACTGACTCTTCCTACTGTCTATGTTTTAACCATTCCTGTGACACTAGTTATAGATTCCGATGCTTCACTTCAGGTTTACTGTATCCCTCTGACTTCTTATTGACGATGAATCACAGTAATTGCATCGGAATTATATACAAAATGCACAATGCCGACTCATGTACAAGAAGACTGACTCTTCTTGCTGTGTATGTTTTGAACCATTCCTGTGACACTGGTTATAGATTCCGATGCTTCACTTCAGGTTTACTGTATCCCTCTGACATTCTTATTGACGATGAAACACAGAAATTGCATCGGAATTAAATACAAAGGGCACAATGCCGACTTAAGTTCAAGAAGACCGACTCTTCTTACTGACTATGTTTTGAACACTCCCTGTGAGACCAGTTTTAGATTCCGATGCTTCACTATTTGTGTACTGTTTCCCGTGGACCTTCTTATTGACGATGAAACACAGAAATTGCATCGGAATTAAATACAAAAGGCACAATGCCGACTTAAGTGCAAGAAGACTGACTCTTCTTACTGTCTATGTTTTGAACTTTTCCTGTTACACTAGTTATAGATTCCGATGCTTCAATTCAGTTTTCCTGCTTTTCTTGGACCTTCTTATTGACGACGAAACACAGAAATTGCATGGAATTAAATAGAAAAGGCACAATGCCGACTTAAGAAAAGAAGACTGACTCTTCCTACTGTATATGATTTGAACCATTCCGCAGACACTAGTTATAGATTCCGCAGCTTCACTTCAGTTTTACTGTATCCCTCTGACATTATTATTGACGATTAAACACAGAAATAGCATCGGAATTAAATACAAACGGCACAATGCCGACTTAAGTACAAGAAGACCGACTCTTCTTACTGACTATGTTTTGAACACTCCCTGTGAGACCAGTTTTAGATGCCGATGCTTCACTATTTGTGTACTGTTTCCCGTGGACATTCTTATTGACGATGAAACACAGAAATTGCATCGGTATTAAATACAAAAGGCACAATGCCGACTTCAGTACAAGAAGACTGACTCTTCTTACTGCCTATGTTTTGAACCATTCCTGTGAAACTAGTTATAGATTTCGATGCTTCACATAAGGTTTACTGTATCCCTCTGACCTTCTTATTGACGACGAAACACAGAAATTGTAACGGAATTAAATAGAAAACGCACTATGCCGACTTAAGTACAAGAAAACTGACTCTTCCAACTGTCTATGATTTGAACAATTCCTGTGACACTAGTTATAGATTCCGATGCTTCACTTCAGGTTTACTGTATCCCTCCAACACTCTTATTGACGATGAAACACAGAAATTGCATCGGAATTAAATACATAAGGCACAATGCCGAATTAAGTACAATAAGACTGACTCTTCCTACTGTCTATGTTTTGAACCATTCCTGTGACACTGGTTATAAATTCCGATGCTACACTTCAGGTTTACTATATCCCTCTGACCTTCTTATTGACGATGAAACACAGAAATTGCTTCCGAATTAAATACAAAAGGCACAATGCCGATTTAAGTACAAGAAGACTGACTCTTCTTACTGTCTATGTTTTGAACTTTTCCTCTTACACTAGTTATAGATTCCGATGCTTCAATTCAGTTTTCCTGCTGTTCTTGGACCTTCTTATTGACGACGAAACACAGAAATTGCATCGGAATTAAATAGAAAAGGCACAATGCCGACTTAAGTAAAGAAGACTGACTCTTCCTACTGTATATGATTTGAACCATTCCTGAGACACTAGTTATAGATTCAGATGCTTCACTTCAGGTTTACTGTATCCCTCTGACATTCTTATTGACGATGAAACACAGATATTGCATCGGAATTAAATAGAAGAGGCACAATGCCGACTTAAGTACAAGTAGACTAAATCTTCTTACTGTCTATATTTTGAACCATTCCTGTGACTCTAGTTATAGATTCCGATGCTTCACTTCAGGTTCACTGTATCCCCTGGACCCTCTTATTGACATCGAAACACAGAAATTGCATCGCAATTAAATAGAAAAGGCACAATGCCGACTTAAGTACAAGAAAACTGACTCTTCTTACTGACTATGTTTTGAACATTTCCTGTGTGACCCGTTTTAGGTTCCGATGCTTCACTATATGTTTACTGTATCCCTTGGACCTTCTTATTGCCGACGAAACACAGAAATTGCATCGGAATTAAATAGTAAAGGCACAATGCCGACTTAAGGTCAAGAAGACTAACTCTTCCTACTTTCTATGTTTTGAACCATTCCTGTGACACTAGTTATAGATTCCGATGCTTCACTTCAGGTTTACTGTATCCCTCTGACTTCTTATTGACGATGAATCACAGTAAATGCATCGGAATTAAATACAAAATGCACAATGCCGACTTAAGTACAAGAAGACTGACTCTTCTAACTGTCTATGTTTTGAACCTTTTCTGTGACACTAGTTATAGATTCCGATGCTTCACTTCAGGTTTACTGTATCCCTTGGACCTTCTCATTGACGACGAAACACAGATATAGCATCAGAATTGAATAGAAAAGGCAAAATGCCGACTTATGTACAAGAAGACTGACTCTTCCGTGTCTAAGTTTTGAACCATTCCTGTGACACTAGATATAGATTCCGATGCTTCACTACAGGTTTACTGTTACCCTTGGACCATTTTATTGACGACGAAACACCGAAATTGAATCGGGATTAAATACAAAAGGCACAATGCCGACTTAAGTACAAGAAGACTGACTCTTCCTACTGTCTATGTTTTAACCATTCCTGTGACACTAGTTATAGATTCCGATGCTTCACTTCAGGTTTACTGTACCCCTTGGTCCTTCTTATTGACGACGAAACACAGAAATTGCAATGGAATTAAATAGAAAAGGCACGATGCCAACTTAAGTACAAGAAGACTGGCTCTTCTTAATGACTTTGTTTTGAACATTTCCTGTGAGACCAGTTTTAGATACCGATGCTTCACTGTATGTTTACTGTATATCTTGGACCTTCTTATTGACGACGAAACACAGAAATTGCATCGGATTTAAATAGAAGAGGCACAATGCCGACTTAAGTTCAAGAAGACTGACTCTTCCTTCTGCTATGGTTTGAAAGATTCCTTTGACACTAGTTATAGATTCCGATGCTTCACTTCAGGTTTACAGTATCCCTTGGACCTTCTTAATGACGATGAAACACAGAAATTGCATCGGAATTAAATAGAAAAGGCACAATGCCGACTTAAGTACAAGAAGACTGACTCTTCCTACTGTCTATGATTTGAATCATTCCTGTGACACTAGTTATAGATTCCGACGCTTCACTTCAGGTTTACTGTATCCCTTGGACCTTCTTATTGACGATGAAACACAGAAATTGCATCGGAATTAAATACAAAAGGCACAATGCCGACTTAAGTACAAGAAGACTGACTCTTCTTGCTGTGTATGGTTTGAACCATTCCTGTGACACTAATTATAGATTCCGATGCTTCACTTCAGGTTTTTCTGTATCCCTCTGACCTTCTTATTGACGACGAAACACAGAAATTGTAACGGAATTAAATAGAAAAGGCACAATGCCGACATAAGTACAAGAAGACTGACTCTTCCTACTGTCTATGTTACGAATCATTCCTGTGACTTTAGTTATAGATTCCGATGCTTCACTTCAGGTTTACTGTATCCCTTGGACCTTCTTATTGACGATGAAACACAGAAATTGCATCGGAATTAAATACAAAAGGCACAATGCCGACTTAAGTACAAGAATACTGACTCTTCTTGCTGTGTATGGTTTGAACCATTCCTGTGACACTAATTATAGATTCCGATGCTTCACTTCATTTTTACTGTATCCCGCTGACCTTCGTATTGATGACGAAACACAGTAATTGCATCGGAATTAAATACGAAATGCACAATGCCGACTCATGTACAAGATGACTGACGCTTCTTGATGTGTATAATTTGAACCATTCCTGTGACACTAGTTATAGATTCCGATGCTTCACTTCAGGTTTACTGTATCCCGCTGACCTTCTTATTGACGATGAAGCACAGTAATTGCATCGGAATTAGATACAAATGGCACAATGCGACTCATGTCGAAGAAGACTGACTCTTCTTACTGCCTATGTTTTGAACCTTTCCTGTGACACTAGATATAGATTCCGATGCTTCACTTCAGGTTTTTCTGTATCCCTCTGACCTTCTTATTGACGACGAAACACAGAAATTGTAACGGAATTAAATAGAAAAGGCACAATGCCGACATAAGTACAAGAAAACTGACTCTTCCAACTGTCTATGATTTGAACAATTCCTGTGACACTAGTTATAGATTCCGATGCTTCACTTCAGGTTTAGTGTATCCCTCTGACACTCCTATTGACGATGAAACACAGAAATTGCATCGGAATTAAATACATAAGGAACAATGCCGAATTAAGTACAATAAGACTGACACTTCCTACTGTCTATGTTTTGAACCATTCCTGTGACACTAGTTATAGATTCCGATGCTTCACTTCAGGTTTACTGTATCCCGCTGACCTTCTTATTGACGATGATGCACAGTAATTGCATCGGAATTAGATACAAATGGCACAATGCCGACTCATGTCCAAGAAGACTGACTCTTCTTACAGTCTATGTTTTGAACCTTTCCTGTGACACTAGTTATAGATTCCGATGCTTCACTTCAGGTTTTTCTGTATCCCTCTGACCTTCTTATTGACGACGAAACACAGAAATTGCATTGAAATTAAATAGAAAAAGCACAATGCCGACTTAAGTACAAGAAGACTGAATCTTCCTACTGTCTATGTTTTGAACCATTCCTGTGACGCTAGTTATAGATTCCGATGCTTCACTTCAGGTTTACTGTATCCCTCTGACATTCTTATTGACGATGAAAGACAGAAATTGCATCGGAATTAAATACAAACGGCACAATGCCGACTCAAGTACAAGAAGACCGACTCTTCTTACCGACTATGTTTGGAACACTCCCTGTGAGAACAGTTTTAGATTCCGATGCTTCACTATTTATTTACTGTTTCCCTTGGACCTTCTTATTGACGATGAAACACAGAAATTGCATCGGAATTAAATACAAAAGGCACAATGCCGACTTAAGTACAAGAAGACTGACTCTTCTTACTGCCTATGCTTTGAACCATGCCTGTGACACTAGTTATAGATTTCGATGCTTCACTTCAGGTTTACTGTATCCCTCTGACCTTCTTATTGACGACGAAACACTGAAATTGTAACGGAATTAAATAGAAAAGGCACAATGCCGAATGAAATTCAATAAGACTGACTCTTCCTACTGTCTATGTTTTGAACCATTCCTGTGACACTAGTTATAAATTCCAATGTTACACTTCAGGTTTGCTAAATCCCTCTGACCTTCTTATTGACGATGAAACACAGAAATTGCATCCGAATTAAATACAAAAGGCACAATGCCGACTTAAGTACAAGAAGACTGACTCTTCTTGCTGTGAATGGTTTGAACCATTCCTGTGACACTAATTATAGATTCCGATGCTTCACTATATGCTTACTGTTTCCCTCTTACCTTCTTATTGATGACGAAACAGAGAAAGAGCATCGGAATTAAATAGAAAAGGCCCAATGCCGACTTAAGTACAAGAAAACTGACACTTCCAACTGTCTATGATTTGAACCATTCCTGTGACACTAGTTATAGATTTCGATGCTTCACTTTAGGTTTACTGTATTCCACTGACCTTCTTACTGACGACGAAACACAGAAATTGTAACGGAATTAAATAGAAAAGGGACAATGCCGAATTAAGTACAATAAGACTGACCCTTCCTACTGTCTATGTTTTGAACCATTCCTGTGACACTAGTTATAAATTCCGATGCTACACTTCAGGTTTACTATATCCCTCTGACCTTCTTATTGACGATGAAACACAGAAATTGCATCCGAATTAAATACAAAAGGCACAATGCCGACTTAAGTGCAAGAAGACTGACTTTTCTTACTGTCTATGTTTTGAACTTTTCCTGTGACACTAGTTATAGATTCCGATGCTTCAATTCAGTTTTCCTGCTTTTCTTGGACCTTCTTATTGACGACGAGGCACTGAAATTGCATCGGAATTAAATAGAAGTGGCACAATGCCGACTTAAGTACAAGTAGACTAAATCTTCTTACTGTCTATATTTTGAACCATTCCTGTGACACGAGTTATGGATTCCGATGCTTCACTTCAGATTCACTGTATCCCCTGGACCCTCTTATTGACGTCGAAACACTGAAATTGCATCATAATTAAATAGAAAAGGCACAATGCCGACTTAAGTACAAGAAGACTGACTCTTCTTACTGACTATGTTTTGAACATTTCCTGTGACACCCGTTTTAGGTTCCGATGCTTCACTATATGTTTACTGTATCCCTTGGACCTTCTTATTGCCGACGAAACACAGAAATTGCATCGGATTTAAATAGAAAAGGCACAATGCCGACTTAAGTTCAAGAAAACTGACTCTTCCAACTGCTATGGTTTGAAAGATTCCTTTGACACTAGGTATAGATTCCGATGCTTCACTTCAGGTTTACAGTATCCCTTGGACCTTCTTAATGACGATGAAACACAGAAATTGCATCGGAATTAAATAGAAAAGGCACAATGCCGAGTTAAGCACAAGAAGACAGACTCTTCCTACTGTCTATGTTTTGAACGTTTTCTGTGACACTAGTTATAGATTCCGATGCTTCACTTCAGGTTTACTGTATCCCTTGGACCTTCTCATTGACGACGAAACACAGATATTGCATCGGAATTAAATAGAAATGGCAAAATGCCGACTTATGTACAAGAAGACTGACTCTTCCGTGTCTAAGTATTGAACCATTCCTGTGGCACTAGATATAGATTCCGATGCTTCACTACAGGTTTGCTGTATCCCTTGGACCTTTTTATTGACGACGAAACACAGAAATTGCATCGGGATTAAATACAAAAGGCACAATGCCGACTTAAGTACAAGAAGACTGACTCTTCCTACTGTCTATGTTTTAACCATTCCTGTGACACTAGTTATAGATTCCGATGCTTCACTTCCGGATTACTGTATCCCTCTGACCTTCTTATTGACGATGAATCACAGTAATTGCATCGGAATTAAATACAAAATGCACAATGCCGACTCATGTACAAGAAGACTGACTCTTCTTGCTGTGTATGCTTTAACCATTCCTGTGTCACTAGACATAGATTCCGATGCTTCACTTCAGGTTTTTCTGTATCCCTCTGACCTTCTTATTGATGACGAAACACAGAAATTGCATTGAAATTAAATAGAAAAGGCAAAATGCCGACTTATGTACAAGAAGACTGACTCTTCCGTGTCTAAGATTTGAACCATTCCTGTGACACTAGATATAGATTCCGATGCTTCACTTCAGGTTTACTGTATCCCTCTGACCTTCTTATTGACGACGAAACACAGAAATTGTAACGGAATTAATTAGAAAAGGCACAATGCCGACTTAAGTACAAGAAAACTGACTCTTCCAACTGTCTACGATTTGAACAATTCCTGTGACACTAGTTATAGATTGCGATGCTTCACTTCAGGTTTAGTGTATCCCTCTGACACTCTTATTGACGATGAAACACATAAATTGCATCGGAATTAAATACATAAGGCACAATGCCGAATTAAGTACAATAAGACTTACTCTTCCTACTGTCTATGTTTTGAACCATTCCTGTGACACTGGTTATAAATTCCGATGCTACACTTCAGGTTTACTATATCCCTCTGACCTTCTTATTGACGATGAAACACAGAAATAGCATCCGAATTAAATACAAAAGCACAATGCCGACTTAAGTACAAGAAGACTGACTCTTCTTACTGTCTATGTTTTGAACTTTTCCTGTTACACTAGTTATAGATCCCGATGCTTCACTTCAGGTTTACTGTATCCCTTGGACCTTCTCATTGACGACGAAACACAGATATTGCATCGGAATTAAATAGAAAAGGCAAAATGCCGACTTATGTACAAGAAGACTGACTCTTCCGTGTCTAAGTTTTGAACCATTCCTGTGACACTAGATATAGATTCCGATGCTTCACTTCAGGTTTACTGTATCCCTCTGACCTTCTTATTGACGATGAAACACAGTAATTGCATCGGAATTAAATACAAAATGCACAATGCCGACTCATGTACAAGATGACTGACTCTTCTTACTGTCTATGTTTTGAACCTTTCCTGTGACACTAGATATAGATTCCGATGCTTCACTTCAGGTTTTTCTGTATCCCTCTGACCTTCTTATTGACGACGAAACACAGAAACTGCATTAAAATTAAATAGAAAAAGCACAATGCCGACTTAAGTACAAGAAGACTGAATCTTCCCACTGTCTATGTTTTGAACCATTTCTGTGACACTAGTTATAGATTCCGATGCTTTACTTCAGGTTTACTGTATCCCTCTGACATTCTTATTGACGATGAAACACAGAAATTGCATCGGAATTAAATACAAACGGCACTATGCCGACTTAAGTACAAGAAGACCGACTCTTCTTACCGACTATGTTTGGAACACTCCCTGTGAGACCAGTTCTAGATTCCGATGCTTCACTATTTGTTTACTGTTTCCCTTGGACCTTCTTATTGACGATGAAACACAGAAATTGCATCGGAATTAAATACAAAAGGCACAATGCCGACTTAAGTACAAGAAGACTGACTCTTCTTACTGCCTATGTTTTGAACCATGCCTGTGACACTAGTTATAGATTTCGATGCTTCACTTCAGGTTTACTGTATCCCTCTGACCTTCTTATTGACGACGAAACACAGAAATTGTAACAGAATTAAATAGAAAAGGCACAATGCCGAATGAAATTCAATAAGACTGACTCTTCCTACTGTCTATGTTTTGAACCATTCCTGTGACACTAGTTATAAATTGCAATGCTACACTTCAGGTTTGCTATATCCCTCTGACCTTCTTATTGACGATAAACCACAGAAATTGCATCCGAATTAAATACAAAAGGCACAATGCCGACTTAAGTACAAGAAGACTGACTCTTTTTACTGTCTATGTTTTGAACTTTTCCTGTTACACTAGTTATAGATTCCGATGCTTCAATTCAGTTTTCCTGCTTTTCTTGGACCTTCTTATTGACGATGAAACACAGAAATTGCATCGGAATTAAATAGAAATGGCACAATGCCGTCTTAAGTACAAGTAGACTAAATCTTCTTACTGTCTATATTTTGAACCATTCCTGTGACACTAGTTATAGATTACGATGCTTCACTGTATGTTTACTGTATCCCTTGGACCTTCCTATTGACGACGAAACACAGAAATTGCATCGGATTTAAATAGAAGGGGCACAATGCCGACATAAGTTCAAGAAGACTGACTCTTCCAACTGCTATGGTTTGAAAGATTCCTTTGACACTAGTTACAGATTCCGATGATTCCCTTCAGGTTCACAGTATCCCTTGGACCTTCTTAATGACGATGAAACACAGAAATTGCATCGGAATTAAATAGAAAAGGCACAATGTCGACTTAAGTGCAAGAAGACTGACTCTTCCTACTGTCTATGTTTTGAACAATTCCTGTGACACTAGTTAAAGATTCCGATGCATCACTTCAGGTTTACTGTATCCCTTGGACTTTCTCAAGACGATGAAACACAGAAATTGCATCGGAATTAAATACAAAAGGCACAATGCCGACTTAAGTACAAGAAGACTGACTCTTCTTGCTGTGTATGGTTTGAACCATTCCTGTGACACTAATTATAGATTCCGATGCTTCACTCTATGTTTACTGTTTCCCTCTTACCTTCTTAATGACGACAAAACACAGAAAGAGCATCGGAATTAAATAGAAAAGGCACAATGCCGACTTAAGTACAAGAAAACTGACACTTCCAACTGTCTATGATTTGAACCATTCCTGTGACACTAGTTATAGATTTCGATGCCTCACTTTAGGTTTACTGTATTCCACTGACCTTCTTATTGACGACGAAACACAGAAATTGTAACGGAATTAAATAGAAAAGGCACAATGCCGAATTAAGTACAATAAGACTGACTCTTCCTACTGTCTATGCTTTGAACCATTCCTGTGACACTAGTTATACATTCCGATGGTACACTTCAGGTTTACTATATCCCTCTGACCTTCTTATTGACGATGAAGCACAGAAATTGCATCCGAATTAAATACAAAAGGCACAATGCCGACATAAGTGCAAGAAGACTGACTCTTCTTACTGTCTATGTTTTGAACTTTTCCTGTTACACTAGTTATAGATTCCGATGCTTCAATTCAGTTTTCCTGCTTTTCTTGGACCTTCTTATTGACGACGAAACACTGAAATTGCATCGGAATTAAATAAAAATGGCACAATGCCGACTTAAGTACAAGTAGACTAATTCTTCTTACTGTCTATATTTTGAACCATTCCTGTGACACGAGTTGTAGATTCCGATGCTTCACTTCAGGTTCACTGTATCCCCTGGACCCTCTTATTGACGTCGAAACACTGAAATTGCATCATAATTAAATAGAAAGTCACAACGCCGACTTAAGTACAAGAAGACTGACTCTTCTTACTGACTATGTTTTGAACATTTCCTGTGAGACCCGTTTTAGGTTCCGATGCTTCACTCTATGTTTACTGTATCCCTTGGACCTTCTTATTGCCGACGAAACACAGAAATTGCATCGGATTTAAATAGAAACGGCACAATGCCGACTTAAGTTCAAGAAGACTGATTCTTCCAACTGCTATGGTTTGAAAGATTCCTTTGACACTAGTTATAGATTCCGATGCTTCACTTCAGGTTTACAGTATCCCTTGGACCTTCTTAATGACGATGAAACACAGAAATTGCATCGGAATTAAATAGAAAAGGCACAATGCCGACTTAAGTACAAGAAGACAGACTCTTCCTACTGTTTATGTTTTGAACAATTCCTGTGACACTAGTTAAAGATTCCGATGCATCACTTCAGGTTTACTGTATCACTTGGACCTTCTCAAGACGATGAAGCACAGAAATTGCATCGGAATTAATTACAAAAGGCACAATGCCGACTTAAGTACAAGAAGACTGACTCTTCTTGCTGTGTATGGTTTGAACCATTCCTGTGACACTAATTATAGATTCCGATGCTTCACTTCAGGTTTACTGTATCCCGCTGACCTTCGTATTGACGGCGAAACACAGAAATTTCATCGGAATTATATAGAAAATGCACAATGCCGACATAAGTACAAGAAGACTGACTCATCCTACTGCCTATGTTTTGAATCATTCCTGTGACTTTAGTTATAGATTCCGATGCTTCACTTCAGGTTTACTGTATCCCTTGTACCTTCTTATTGACGATGAAACACAGAAATTGCATCGGAATTAAATACAAAAGGCACAATGCCGACTTAAGTACAAGAAGACTGACTCTTCTTACTGTCTATGTTTTGAACTTTTCCTGTTACACTAGTTATAGATTCCGATGCTTCAATTCAGTTTTCCTGCTTTTCTTGGACCTTCTTATTGACGACGAAACACAGAAATTGCATCGGAATTAAATAGAAAGGCACAATGCCGACTTAAGTAAAGAACACTGATTCTTCCTACTGTATATGATTTGAACTATTCCTGAGACACTAGTTATAGATTCCGATGCTTCACTTCAGGTTTACTGTATCCCTCTGACATTCTTATTGACGATGAAACACAGAAATTGCATCGGAATTAAATACAAAAATCAGAATGCCGACTCAAGTACAAGAAGTCTGGCTCTTCCTACTGTCTATGTTTTGAACCATTCCTGTGACACTGGTTATAAATTCCGATGCTACACTTCAGGTTTACTATATCCCTCTGACCGTCTTATTGACGATGAAACACAGAAATAGCATCCGAATTAAATACAAAAGGCACAATGCCGACTTAAGTACAAGAAGACTGACTCTTCTTACTGTCTATGTTTTGAACTTTTCCTGTTACACTAGTTATAGATCCCGATGCTTCACTTCAGGTTTACTGTATCCCTTGGACCTTCTCATTGACGACGAAACACAGATATTGCATCGGAATTAAATAGAAAAGGCAAAATGCCGACTTATGTACAAGAAGACTGACTCTTCCATGTCTAAGTTTTGAACCATTCCTGTGACACTAGATATAGATTCCGATGCTTCACTTCAGGTTTACTGTATCCCTCTGACCTTCTTATTGACGATGAAACACAGTAATTGCATCGGAATTAAATACAAAATGCACAATGCCGACTCATGTACAAGATGACTGACTCTTCTTACTGTCTATGTTTTGAACCTTTCCTGTGACACTAGATATAGATTCCGATGCTTCACTTCAGGTTTTTCTGTATCCCTCTGACCTTCTTATTGACGACGAAACACAGAAACTGCATTAAAATTAAATAGAAAAAGCACAATGCCGACTTAAGTACAAGAAGACTGAATCTTACTACTGTCTATGTTTTGAACCATTTCTGTGACACTAGTTATAGATTCCGATGCTTTACTTCAGGTTTACTGTATCCCTCTGACATTCTTATTGACGATGAAACACAGAAATTGCATCGGAATTAAATACAAACGGCACTATGCCGACTTAAGTACAAGAAGACCGACTCTTCTTACCGACTATGTTTGGAACACTCCCTGTGAGACCAGTTTTAGATTCCGATGCTTCACTATTTGTTTACTGTTTCCCTTGGACCTTCTTATTGACGATGAAACACAGAAATTGCATCGGAATTAAATACAAAAGGCACAATGCCGACTTAAGTACAAGAAGACTGACTCTTCTTACTGCCTATGTTTTGAACCATGCCTGTGACACTAGTTATAGATTTCGATGCTTCACTTCAGGTTTACTGTATCCCTCTGACCATCTTATTGACGACGAAACACAGAAATTGTAACGGAATTAAATAGAAAAGGCACAATGCCGAATGAAATTCAATAAGACTGACTCTTCCTACTGTCTATGTTTTGAACCATTCCTGTGACACTAGTTATAAATTGCAATGCTACACTTCAGGTTTGCTATATCCCTCTGACCTTCTTATTGACGATAAAGCACAGAAATTGCATCCGAATTAAATACAAAAGGCACAATGCCGACTTAAGTACAAGAAGACTGACTCTTTTTACTGTCTATGTTTTGAACTTTTCCTGTTACACTAGTTATAGATTCCGATGCTTCAATTCAGTTTTCCTGCTTTTCTTGGACCTTCTTATTGACGACGAAACACAGAAATTGCATCGGAATTAAATAGAAAGGCACAATGCCGACTTAATTAAAGAACACTGATTCTTCCTACTGTATATGATTTGAACTATTCCTGAGACACTAGTTATAGATTCCGATGCTTCACTTCAGGTTTACTGTATCCCTCTGACATTCTTATTGACGATGAAACACAGAAATTGCATCGGAATTAAATAGAAATGGCACAATGCCGTATTAAGTACAAGTAGACTAAATCTTCTTACTGTCTATATTTTGAACCATTCCTGTGACACTAGTTATAGATTACGATGCTTCACTGTATGTTTACTGTATCCCTTGGACCTTCCTATTGACGACGAAACACAGAAATTGCATCGGATTTAAATAGAAGGGGCACAATGCCGACATAAGTTCAAGAAGACTGACTCTTACAACTGCTATGGTTTGAAAGATTCCTTTGACACTAGTTACAGATTCCGATGATTCCCTTCAGGTTCACAGTATCCCTTGGACCTTCTTAATGACGATGAAACACAGAAATTGCATCGGAATTAAATAGAAAAGGCACAATGTCGACTTAAGTACAATAAGACTGACTCTTCCTACTGTCTATGTTTTGAACAATTCCTGTGACACTAGTTAAAGATTCCGATGCATCACTTCAGGTTTACTGTATCCCTTGGACCTTCTCAAGACGATGAAACACAGAAATTGCATCGGAATTAAATACAAAAGGCACAATGCCGACTTAAGTACAAGAAGACTGACTCTTCTTGCTGTGTATGGTTTGAACCATTCCTGTGACACTAATTATAGATTCCGATGCTTCACTCTATGTTTACTGTTTCCCTCTTACCTTCTTATTGACGACAAAACACAGAAAGAGCATCGGAATTAAATAGAAAAGGCACAATGCCGACTTAAGTACAAGAAAACTGACACTTCCAACTGTCTATGATTTGAACCATTCCTGTGACACTAGTTATAGATTTCGATGCTTCACTTTAGGTTTACTGTATTCCACTGACCTTCTTATTGACGACGAAACACAGAAATTGTAACGGAATTAAATAGAAAAGGCACAATGCCGAATTAAGTACAATAAGACTGACTCTTCCTACTGTCTATGTTTTGAACCATTCCTGTGACACTAGTTATAAATTCCGATGGTACACTTCAGGTTTACTATATCCCTCTGACCTTCTTATTGACGATGAAGCAACAGAAATTGCATCCGAATTAAATACAAAAGGCACAATGCCGACTTAAGTGCAAGAAGACTGACTCTTCTTACTGTCTATGTTTTGAACTTTTCCTGTTACACTAGTTATAGATTCCGATGCTTCAATTCAGTTTTCCTGCTTTTCTTGGACCTTCTTATTGACGACGAAACACTGAAATTGCATCGGAATTAAATAGAAATGGCACAATGCCGACTTAATTACAAGTAGACTAAATCTTCTTACTGTCTATATTTTGAACCATTCCTGTGACACGAGTTGTAGATTCCGATGCTTCACTTCAGGTTCACTGTATCCCCTGGACCCTCTTATTGACGTCGAAACACTGAAATTGCATCATAATTAAATAGAAAGTCACAACGCCGACTTAAGTACAAGAAGACTGACTCTTCTTACTGACTATGTTTTGAACATTTCCTGTGAGACCCGTTTTAGGTTCCGATGCTTCACTATATGTTTACTGTATCCCTTGGACCTTCTTATTGCCGACGAAACACAGAAATTGCATCGGATTTAAATAGAAACGGCACAATGCCGACTTAAGTTCAAGAAGACTGATTCTTCCAACTGCTATGGTTTGAAAGATTCCTTTGACACTAGTTATAGATTCCGATGCTTCACTTCAGGTTTAGAGTATCCCTTGGACCTTCTTAATGACGATGAAACACAGAAATTGCATCGGAATTAAATAGAAAAGGCACAATGCCGACTTAAGTACAAGAAGACAGACTCTTCCTACTGTTTATGTTTTGAACAATTCCTGTGACACTAGTTAAAGATTCCGATGCATCACTTCAGGTTTACTGTATCACTTGGACCTTCTCAAGACGATGAAGCACAGAAATTGCATCGGAATTAATTACAAAAGGCACAATGCCGACTTAAGTACAAGAAGACTGACTCTTCTTGCTGTGTATGGTTTGAACCATTCCTGTGACACTAATTATAGATTCCGATGCTTCACTTCAGGTTTACTGTATCCCGCTGACCTTCGTATTGACGGCGAAACACAGAAATTTCACCGGAATTATATAGAAAATGCACAATGCCGACATAAGTACAAGAAGACTGACTCATCCTACTGCCTATGTTTTGAATCATTCCTGTGACTTTAGTTATAGATTCCGATGCTTCACTTCAGGTTTACTGTATCCATTGTACCTTCTTATTGACGATGAAACACAGAAATGGCATCGGAATTAAATACAAAAGGCACAATGCCGACTTTAGTACAAGAAGACTGACTCTTCTTACTGTCTATGTTTTGAACCTTTTCTGTGACACTAGTTATAGATTCCGATGCTTCACTTCAGGTTTACTGTATCCCTTGGACCTTCTCATTGACGACGAAACACAGATATTGGATCGGAATTAAATAGAAAAGGCAAAACGCCGACTTATGTACAAGAAGACTGACTCTTCCGTGTCTAAGTTTTGAACCATTCCTGTGGCACTAGATATAGATTCCGATGCTTCACTACAGGTTTACTGTATCCATTGGACCTTTTTATTGACGACGAAACACAGAAATTGCATCGGGATTAAATACAAAAGGCACAATGCCGACTTAAGTACAAGAAGACTGACTCTTCCTACTGTCTATGTTTAAACCATTCCTGTGACACTAGTTATAGATTCGGATGCTTCACTTCCGGTTTACTGTATCCCTCTGACCTTCTTATTGACGATGAATCACAGTAATTGCATCGGAATTAAATACAAAATGCACAATGCCGACTCATGTACAAGAAGATTGACTCTTCTTGCTGTGTATGTTTTGAACCATTCCTGTGACACTAGTTATAGATTCCGATGCTTCACTTCAGGTTTACTGTATCCCTCTGACCTTCGTATTGACGATGAAGCACTGTAATTGCATCGGAATTAGATACAGATGGCACAATGCCGACTCATGTCCAAGAAGACTGACTCTTCTTACTGACTATGTTTTGAACACTCCCTGTGAGACCAGTTTTAGATTCCGATGCTTCACTATTTGTGTACTGATTCCCGTGGACCTTCTTATTGACGATGAGACACAGAAATTGCATCGGAATTAAATACAAAAGGCACAATGCCGACTTCAGTACAAGAAGACTGACTCTTCTTACGGCCTATGTTTTGAACCATTCCTGTGACACTAGTTATAGATTTCGATGCTTCACATCAGGTTTACTGTATCCCTCTGACCTTCTTACTGATGACGAAACACAGAAATTGTAACGGAATTAAATAGAATGGGCACAATGCAGAATTAAGTACAATAAGACTGACTCTTCCTACTGTCTGTGTTTTGAACCATTCCTGTGACACTGGTTATAAATTCCGATGCTACACTTCAGGTTTACTATATCCCTCTGACCTTGTTATTGACGATGAAACACAGATATTGCATCCGAATTAAATACAAAAGGCACAATGCAGACTTAAGTACAAGATGACTGACTCTTCTTACTGTCTATGTTTTGAACTTTTCCTGTTACACTAGTTATAGATCCCGATGCTTTAAATCAGTTTTCCTGCTTCTCTTGGACCTTCTTATGGACGACAAAACACAGAAATTGCATCGGAATTAAATAGAAAAGGCACAATGCCGACTTAAGTAAAGAAGACTGACTCTTCCTACTGTTATGATTTGAACCATTCCTGAGACACTAGTTATAGATTCCGATGCTTCACTTCAGGTTTACTGTATCCCTCTGACATTCTTATTGACGATGAAACACAGATATTGCATCGGAATTAAATAGAAAAGGCACAATGCCGACTTAAGTACAAGTAGACTAAATCTTCTTACTGTCCATATTTTGAACCATTCCTGTGACTCTAGTTATAGATTCCGATGCTTCACTTCAGGTTCACTGTATCCCCTGGACCCTCTTATTGACGTCGAAACACAGAAATTGCATCGCAATGAAATAGATAAGGCACAATGCCGAGTTAAGTACAAGAAAACTGACTCTTCTTACTGACTATGTTTTGAACTTTTCCTGTGTGACCCGTTTTAGGTTCCGATGCTTCACTATATGTTTACTGTATCCCTTGGATCCTCTTATTGCCTACGAAACACAGAAATTGCATCGGAATTAAATAGTAAAGGCACAATGCCGACTTAAGTTCAAGAAGACTAACTCTTCCTACTTTCTATGTTTTGAACCATTCCTGTGTCACTAGTTATAGATTCCGATGCTTCACTTCAGGTTTACTGTATCCCTTGGTCCTTCTTGTTGACGACGAAACACAGAATTTGCAACGGAATTAAATAGAAATGGCACAATGCCAACTTAAGTACAAGAAGACTGGCTCTTCTTACTGACTTTGTTTTAAACATTTCCTGTGAGACCAGAAATTGCATCGGATTTCAATAGAAGAGGCACAATGCCGACTTAAGTTCAAGAAGACAGACTCTTCCTTCTGCTATGGTTTGAAAGATTCCTTTGACACTAGTTATAGATTCCGATGCTTCACTTCAGGTTTACAGCATCCCTTGGACCGTCTTAATGACGATGAAACACAGAAATAGCATCGGAATTAAATAGAAAAGGCACAATGCCGACTTAAGTACAAGAAGACTGACTCTTCCTACTGTCTACGTTTCGAATCATTCCTGTGACTTTAGTTATAGATTCCGATGCTTCACTTCAGGTTTACTGTATCCCTTCGACCTTCTTATTGACGATGAAACACAGAAATTGCATCGGAATTAAATACAAAAGGCACAATGCCGACTTAAGTACAAGAAGACTGACTCTTCTTACTGTCTATGTTTTGAACCTATTCTGTGACACTAGTTATAGATTCCGATGCTTCACTTCAGGTTTACTGTATCACTTGGACCTTCTCATTGACGACGAAACACAGATATTGCATCGGAATTAAATAGAAAGGCAAAATGCCGACTTATGTACAAGAAGACTGACTCTTCCGTGTCTAAGTTTTAACCATTCCTGTGACACTAGATATAGATTCCGATGCTTCACTACAGGTTTACTGTATCCCTTGGACCATTGTATTGACGACGAAACACAGAAATTGCATCGGGATTAAATACAAAAGGCACAATGCCGACTTAAGTACAAGAAGACTGACTCTTCCTACTGTCTATGTTTTAACCATTCCTGTGACACTAGTTATAGAATCCGATGCTTCACTTCAGGTTTACTGTATCCTTCTGACCTTCTTATTGACGATGAAGCACAGTAATTGCATCGGAATTAGAAACAAATGGCACAATGCCGACTCATGTCCAAGAAGACTGACTCTTCTTACAGTCTATGTTTTGAACCTTTCCTGTGACTCTAGATATAGATTCCGATGCTTCACTTCAGGTTTTTCTGTATCCCCCTGACCTTCTTATTGACGACGAAACACAGAAATTGCATTAAAATTAAATAGAAATAGCACAATGCCTACTTAAGTACAAGTAGACTGAATCTTCCTACTGTCTATGTTATGAACCATTCCTGTGACACTAGTTATAGATTCCGATGCTTCACTTCAGGTTTACTGTATCCCTCTGACATACTTAAGGACGATGAAACACAGAAATTGCATCGGAATTAAATACAAACGGCACAATGCCGACTTAAGTACAAGAAGACCGACTCTTCTTACTGACTATGTTTTGAACACTCCCTGTGAGACCAGTTTTAGATTCCGATGCTTCACTATTTGTGTACTGTTTCCCATGGACCTTCTTATTGACGATGAAACACAGACATTGCATCGGAATTAAATACAAAATTCACAATGCCGACTTCAGTACAAGATGACTGACTCTTCTTACTGCCTATGTTTGAACCATTCCTGTGACACTAGTTATAGATTTCGATGCTGCACATCAGGTTTACTGTATCCCTCTGACCTTCTTATTGACGACGAAACACAGAAATTGTAACGGAATTAAATAGAAAAGGCACAATGCCGACTTCAGTACAAGAAAACTGACTCTTCCAACTGTCTATGATTTGAACAATTCCTGTGACACTAGTTATAGATTCCGATGCTTCACTTCAGGTTTACTGTATCCCTCGGACACTCTTATTGACGATGAAACACAGAAATTGCATCGGAATTATATACATAAGGCACAATGCCGAATTAAGTACAATAAAACTGACTCTTCCTACTGTCTATGTTTTGAACCATTCCTGTGACACTGGTTATAAATTCCGATGCTACACTTCAGGTTTACTAAATCCGTCTGACCTTCTTGTTGACGATGAAACACAGAAATTGCATCCGAATTAAATACAAAAGGCACAATGCCGACTTAAGTACAAGAAGACTGACTCTTCTTACTGTCTATGTTTTGAACATTTCCTGTTATACTAGTTATAGATTCCGATGCTTCAATTCAGTTTTCCTGCTTTTCTTGGACCTTCTTATTGACGACGAAACACAGAAATTGCATCGGAATTAAATAGAATAGGCACAATGCCGACTTAAGTAAAGAAGACTGACTCTTCCTACTGTATATGATTTGAACCATTCCTGAGACACTAGTTATAGATTCCGATGCTTCACTTCAGGTTTTCTGTATCCCTCAGACATTCTTATTGACGATGAAACACAGATATTGCATCGGAATTAAATACAAAAGGCACAATGCCGACTTAAGTACAAGTAGACTAAATCTTCTTACTGTCTATATTTTGAACCATACCTGTGACTCTAGTTATAGATTCCGATGCTTCACTTCAGGTTCACTGTATCCCCTGGACCCTCTTATTGACGTCGAAACACAGAAATTGCATCGCAATTAAATAGAAAAGGCACAATGCCGACTTAAGTATAAGAAGACTGGCTCCTCTTACTGACTTTGTTTTAAACATTTCCTGTGAGACCAGAAATTGCATCGGATTTCAATAGAAGAGGCACAATGCCGACTTAAGTTCAAGAAGACTGACTCTTCCTTCTGCTATGGTTTGAAAGATTCCTTTGACACTAGTTATAGATTTCGATGCTTCACTTCAGGTTTACAGTATGCCTTGGACCTTCTTAATGACGATGAAACACAGAAATTGCATCGGAATTGAATAGTAAAGGCACAATGCCGACTTAAGTACAAGAAGACTGACTCTTCCTACTGTTTATGTTTTGAATCATACCTGTGACTTTAGTTATAGATTGCGATGCTTCACTTCTGGTTTACTGTATCCCTTGGCCCTTCTTATTGACGATGAAACACAGAGATTGCATCGGAAACAAAATACAAAAGGCACAATGCCGACTTAAATACAAGAAGACTGACTCTTCTTGCAGTGTATGGTTTGAACCATTCCTGTGACACTAATTATAGATTCCGATGCTTCACTTCAGGTTTACTGTATCCCTTGGACCCTCTCATTGACGACGAATCACAGTTATTGCATGGGAATTAAATACAAACGGCACAATGCCGACTTAAGTACAAGGAGACTGACTCTTCCTACTGTCTATGTTTTAACCATTCCTGTGACGCAAGTTATAACCTCCGATGCTTCACTTCAGGTTTACTGTATCCCTGTGACCTTCTTATTGACGATGAAACACAGATATTGCATCGGAATTCAATACAAAAGGCACAATGCCGACTCAAATACAAGATGACTGGCTCTTCTTACTCTCTATGATTTGAGCCTTTCCTGTGAGACCGGTTTTAGATTCCGTTGCTTCACTTCTGGTTTACTGTATCCCATGGACCTTGTTATTGACAACGAAACACAGAAATTGCATCGGAATTTAATAGAAAAAGCTCATTGCCTACCTAAGTACAATAACACTGACTCTTCTTACTGACTATGTTTTTAACATTCCCTGTGAGACCAGTTTTAGATTCCTATGCTTCACTATATGTTTACTGTTTCCCTTGGACCTTCTAATTGACGATGAAACACAGAATTTGCATCGGAATTAAATACAAAAGGCACAATGCCGACTTAAGTACAAGAAGACTGACTCTTCTTGCTGCCTATGTTTTGAACCATTCCTGTGACACTAGTTACAGATTTCGATGCTTCACTTCAGGTTTACTGTATCCCTCTGACCTTCTTACTGACGACGAAACACAGAAATTGTAACCGAATTAAATAGAAAAGGCACAATGCCGAATGAAGTACAATAAGACTGACTCTACCTACTCTCTATGTTTTGAACCATTCCTGTGACACTAGTTATAAATTCAAATGCTACACTCGAGGTTTACTATATCCCTCTGACCTTCTTATTGATGATGACACACAGAAATTGCATCCGAATTAATTACAAAAGGCACAATGCCGACTTAAGTACAAGAAGACTGACTCTTCTGGCTGTGTATGGTTTGAACCATTCCTGTGACACTAATTACAGATTCCGATGCTTCACTTCAGGTTAACTGTATCACGCTGACCTTCGTATTGACGACGAAACACAGAAATTGCATCGGAATTAAATAAAAAATGCACAATGCCGACTTAAGTACAAGAAGACTGACTCTTCCTACTGTCTATGTTTTGAACATTCCCTGTGACACTAGTTATAGATTCCGATTCAGGTTTACTGTATCCCATGGACCTTCTTATTGACTATGAAACACAGAAATTGCATCGGAATTATATACATAAGTCACAATGCCGAATTAAGTACAATAAAACTGACTTTTCCTACTGTCTATGTTTTGAACCATTCCTGTGACACTGGTTATAAATTCCGATGCTACACTTCAGGTATACTATATCCGTCTGACATTCTTGTTGACGATGAAACACAGAAATTGCATCCGAATTAAATACAAAAGGCACAATGCCGACTTAAGTACAAGAAGACTGACACTTCTTAATGTCTATGTATTGAACATTTCCTGTTACACTAGTTATAGATTCCGATGCTTCAATTCAGTTTTCCTGCTTTTCTTGGACCTTCTTATTGACGACGAAACACAGAAATTGCATCGGAATTAAATAGAATAGGCACAATGCCGACATAAGTAAAGAAGACTGACTCTTCCTACTGTATATGATTTGAACCATTCCTGAGACACTAGTTATAGATTCCGATGCTTCACTTCAGGTTTTCTGTATCCCTCAGACATTCTTATTGACGATGAAACACAGATATTGCATCGGAATTGAATACAAAAGGCACAATGCCGACTTAAGTACAAGTAGACTAAATCTTCTTACTGTCTATATTTTGAACCATACCTGTGACTCTAGTTATAGATTCCGATGCTTCACTTCAGGTTCACTGTATCCCCTGGACCCCCTTATTGACGTCGAAACACAGAAATTGCATCGCAATTAAATAGAAAAGGCACAATGCCGATTTAAGTACAAGAAGACTGACTCTTCTTACTGACTATGTTTTGAACATTAGCTGTGTGACCCGTTTTAGGTTCCGATGCTTCACTATATGTTTACTGTATCCCTTGGACCTTCTTATTGCCGACGAAACACAGAAATTGCATCGGATTTAAATAGAAGAGGCACAATGCCGACTTAAATTCAAGAAGACTGACTCTTCCTTCTGCTATGGTTTGAAAGATTCCTTTGACACTAGTTATAGATTTCGATGCTTCACTTCAGGTTTACAGTATGCCTTGGACCTTCTTAATGACGATGAAACACAGAAATTGCATCGGAATTGAATAGAAAAGGCACAATGCCGACTTAAGTACAAGAAGACTGACTCTTCCTACTGTCTATGTTTTGAATCATACCTGTGACTTTAGTTATAGATTGCGATGCTTCACTTCTGGTTTACTGTATCCCTTGGCCCTTCTTATTGACGATGAAACACAGAAATTGCATCGGAAACAAAATACAAAAGGCACAATGCCGACTTAAGTACAAGAAGACTGACTCTTCTTGCAGTGTATGGTTTGAACCATTCCTGTGACACTAATTATAGATTCCGATGCTTCACTTCAGGTTTACTGTATCCCTTGGACCTTCTCATTGACGACGAATCACAGTTATTGCATGGGAATTAAATACAAACGGCACAATGCCGACTTAAGTACAAGAAGACTGAATCTTCTTACGGACTATGTTTTGAACATTTCCTGTGAGACCCGTTTTAGGTTCCCATACTTCACTATATGTTTACTGTATCCCTTGGACCTTCTTATTGACGACGAAACACAGAAATTGCATCGGAATTAAATAGAAAATCCCAATGCCGACTTAAGTTCAAGAAGACTAACTCTTCCTACTCTCTATGTTTTGAACCATTCCTGTGACACTAGTTATGGATTCCGATGCTTCACTTCAGGTTTACTGTATCCCTTGGACCTTCTTATAGACGACGAAACACAGAAATTGCATCGGAATTAAATAGAAAAAGCACAATGCCGACTTAAGTACATGAAGACTGACTCATCTTACAGACTGTGTTTTGGACCATTCCTGTGACACTAGTTATAGATTCCGATGCTTCACTTTAGGTTTACTGTATCTCTCTGACCTTCTTATTGACGATGTAACGCAGAAATTGCATCGGAATTAAATACAAAAGCACAATGGCGACTGAAGTACAAGAAGACTGACTCTTCTTACTGTCTATGTTTTGAACCTTTCCTGTGACACTAGTTACATATTAATATGTTTCTCTTCAGGTTTGCTGTATCCCTTGGACCTTTTTATTGACGACGAAACACAGAAATTGCATCGGAATTAAATAGAAAATGCACAATGCCAACTTATGTACAAGAAGACTTACTCTTCTTACTTACTATGTTTTGAACATTTCCTGTGAGACCAGTTTACATTCCGATGCTTCACTGTATGTTTACTGTATCCCTTGGACCTTCTTATAGACGACGAAGCAAAGAAATTGCATCGGAATTAAATATAAAATGCACAATGCCGACTTAAGTACAAGAAAACTGATTCTTCTTACTGTCTATGCTTTGAACCATTCCTGCGACACTAGTTATAGATTCTGATGCTTCACCTCAGGTTTTCTGTATCCCTCTGACCTTCTTATTGACGATGAAAGACAGAAATTGCATCGGAATTAAATACAAAAGGCAAAACGCCGACTTAAGTACAAGAAAAGTGACTCTTCTTACTGTCTATGATTTCAACCATTCCTGTGACACTAGTTATACATTCCGAAGCTTCACTTCAAGTATACTGTATCTGTGTGACCCTCGTATTGACGATGGAACACAGAAATTGCATCGGAATTAACTACAAAAGGCACAATGCCGACTTAAGTACAAGAAGACTGACTCTTCTTACTGACTATGTTTTGAACATTTCCTGTGAGACCAGTTTTAGATTCCGATGCTTCACTATATGTTTACTGTATCCCTTGGACCTTCTTATTGACGATGAAACACAGAAATTGCATCGGAATTAAATACAAAACGCACAATGCCGACTTAAGTACAAGAAGACTGACTCTTCTTACTGACTATGTCTTGAACATTTCCTTTGTGAGACTAATTTTAGATTCCGATGCTTGACTATATGTTTACTGTATCCCTTGGACCTTCTTATTGACGATGAAACACAGAAATTGCATTAGAATTAAATACAAAAGGCACAAAGCCGACTTAAGTACATTAGGACTGACTCTTCCCACTGACTATGATTTCAACATTTCCTGTGAGACCAGTTTTAGATTCCGATGCTTCACTAAATGTTTACTGTATGCCTTGGACCTTCTTATCGACGATGAAACACAGAAAATGCATCGGAATTAAATACAAAAGGCACAATGCCGACTTAAATACAAGACGATTGACTCTTCTTACTGACTATGTTTTGAACCATTCCTGTGACACTAGTTATAGATTCCGATGCTTCACTCCAGGTTTACTGTATCCCTCTGACCTTCTTATTGACGATGAAACACAGAAATTGCATCGGAATTAAATACAAAAGGCACAATGCCATTTCAAGTACAAGAAGACTGACTCTCCTTGCTGTCTATGATTTGGACCGTTCCTGTGACACTAGATATACATTCCGATGCTTCACTTCAGGTATACTGTATCCCTCTGACCTTCTTATTGACGACGACACACAGAAATTGCATTTGAATTAAATAGAAAAGCACAATGCCGACTTAAGTACAAGAAGACTGAATCTTCCTACTGTCTATGTTTCGAACCATTCCTGTGACACTGGTTATAGATTCCGATGCTTCACTACAGGTTTACTGTATCCCTCTGACTTTCTTATTGACGATGAAACACAGAAATTGCATCGGAATTAAATACAAACGGCACAATGCCGACTTAAGTACAAGAAGACTGACTCTTCTTACTGACTATGTTGTGAACATTTCCTGTGAGACCAGTTCTAGATTCCGATGCTTCACTATATGTTTACTGTATCCCTTGGACCTTCTTATTGACGATGAAACACAGAAATTGCATCTGAATTAAATACAAAAGGCACAATGCCGACTTATGTGCAAGAAGACTGACTCTTCCTACTGTCTATGTTTTAACCAATCCTGTGACACTAGTTATAGACTCCGATGCTTCACTTCAGGTTTACTGTATCCCTGTGACCTTCTTATTGACGATGAAACACAGAAAATGCATCGGAATTAAATAAAAAAGGCACAATGCCGACTCAAGTACAAGTAGACTGGCTCTTCTTACTGTCTATGTTATGAAGATTTCCTGTGAGACCGGTTTCAGATTCCGATGCTTCACTTTAGGTTTACTGTATCCCTTGGACCAGCTTACTGACGACGACACACAGAAATTGAATCAGAATTAAATAGTAAAGGCAAGATGCTGACTTAAGTACAAGATAACTAACTCTTCTTACTGTCTATGTTTTGAATTCTTTCCTGTAAGCCAAGTTTTAGATTCCGATGCTTCACTTCAGTTTTACTGTATCCCTTGGATATTCCATATTGACGATGAAAGACAAAAATTGCATCGGAATTAAATACAAAAGGCACAATGCCGACTTAAGTACAAGAAGACTGACTCTTCTTACTGACTCTGTTTTGAACATTTCCTGTGAGACCAGTTTTGGTTTCTGATGCTTCACTATATGTTTACCGTATCCCTTGGATCTTCTTATTGACGATGAAACACAGAAATTGCATCGGAATTAAATACAAAAGGAACAATGCCGACTTAAGTACAAGAAGACTGACTCTTCCTACTGACTATCGTTTGAACACTTCATGTGAGACAAGTTTTAGGTTCCGATGCTTCACTATATGTTTACTGTATCCCTTGGACCTTCTTATCGACGATGAAACAGAAATTGCATCGGAATTAAATAGAAAAGGCACAATGCCGACTTAAGTACAAGAAAACTGACTCTTCTTACTGTCTATGTTTTTAGCCATTCCTGTGACACTAGTTATAGATTCCGATGCTTTTCTTCAGGTATACTGTATATCTCTCACCTTCGTATTGACGATGAAACACAGAAATTGCATCGGAATGAAATACAACAGGCAAAACGCCGACTTAAGTACAAGAAAACTGACTCTTCTCACTGTCTTTGTTTTGAACCATTCCTGTGACACTAGTTATGGATTTCGATGCTTCACTTAATTTTTACTGTGTTCCTCTGACCGTCCTATTGACGATTAAACACAGAAATTGCATCAAAATTAATATTAAAAGGCACAATGTCGACTTAAGTACAAGAAATCTAACTGTTCTTAGAGTGTGTGTTTTGAACCATTCCTGTGGCATTAGTTATCGATTCCGATGCTTCACTTCAGGTTTACTGTATCGCTCTGACCTTCTTATTGACGATGAAACACAGAAATTGCATCGGAATTAAATACAAAAAGCACAATGGCGAATTAAGTACGAGAAAACTGACTCTTCGTACTGTCAATGTTTTGAACCATTCCTGTGACACTAGTTATAGATTCCGATGCTTCCCTTCAGGTTTACTGTATCTCTCTGCCCTTCTTATTGACGATGAAACAAAGAAATTGCATCGGAAGTAAATACAAAAGGCACAATGCCGACTTAAGTACAAGAAGACTGACTCTTCTTACTGACTATATTTTGAAAATTTCCTGTGAGACCAGTTTTAGATTCCGATGCTTCACTATATGTTTACTGTATCCCTTGGACCTTCTTATTGACGATGAAACACAGAAAATGCATCGGAATTAAATACAAAACGCACAAAGCCGACTTAAGTACATGAGGACTGACTCTTCTTGCTGCCTATGTTTTCAACCATTCCTGTGACACTAGTTATAGATTCCGATGCTTCACTTCAGGTTTACTGTATCCCTCTGACCTTCTTATTGACGATGAAGCACAGTAATTGCATCGGAATTAATTACAAATGGCACAATGCCGACTCATGTCCAAAAAGACTGACTCTTCTTGCTGTCTATGATTTGGACCTTTCCTGTGACACTAGATATAGATTCCGAAGCTTCACTTCAGGTTTACCGTATCCCTCTGACCTTCTTATTGACGACGAAACACAGAAATTGCATTTGAATTAAATAAAAAGGCACAATGCCGACTTGAGTACAAGAAGACTGAATCTTCCTACTGTCTATGTTTCGAACCATCGCTGTGACACTGGTTATAGATTCCGATGCTTCACTACAGGTTTACTGTATCCCTCTGACTTTCTTATTGACGATGAAACACAGAAATTGCATCGGAATTAAACACAAACGGCACAATGCCGACTTAAGTACAAGAAGACTGGCTCTTCTTACTGACTATGTTGTGAACATTTCCTGTGAGTACAGTTCTAGATTCCGATGATTCACTATATGTTTCCTGTATCCCTTGGACCTTCTTATTGACGATGAAACACAGAAATTGCATCGGAATTAAACACAAACGGCACAATGCCGACATAAGTACAAGAAGACTGACTCTTCTTACTGCCTATGTTTTGAACCATTCCTGTGACACTAGTTATAGATTTCGATGCTTCACTTCAGGTTTACTGTATCCCTCTGACCCTCTTATTGACGACGAAACACAGAAATTGCATCGGAATTAAATAGAAAAGCCACAATGCAAATTAAGTACAATAAGACTGACTCTTCCTGCTGTCTATGTTTTGAACCATTCCTGTGACACTAGTTATAAATTCCGATGCTACACTTCAGGTTTACTGTATCCCTCTGACCTTCTTATTGACGATCAAACACAGATATTGCATCGGAATGAAATACAATAGGCACAATGCCGACTTAAGTACAAGAAGACTGACTCTTCTTACTGTCTGTGCTTTGAACTTTTCCTGTGACACTAGCTATAGATTCCGATGCTTCAATTCACATTTACTGCATCCCTTGGACCTTCTTATTGACGACGAAACACAGAAATTGCATCGGAATTAAAAAGAAAAAGCACAATGCCGACTTATGTACAAAAAGACTGACTCTTCTTAGTGTCTATATTTTGAACCATTCCTGTGACACTAGTTATAGATTCCGATGCTTCACTTCTGGTATACTGTATCCCCTGGACCTTCTTATTGACGTCGAAACACAGAATTTGCATCGGAATTAAATAGAAAAGGCACAATGCCGACTTAAGTACAAGAAGACTCAATCTCCTTACTGACTATGATTTGAACATTTCCTGTGAGACCCGTTTTAGGTTCCCATACTTCACTATATGTTTACTGTATCCCTTGGACCTTCTTATTGACGACGAAACACAGAAATTGCATCGGAATTAAATAGAAAATCACAATGCCGACTTAAGTTCAAGAAGACTAACTCTTCCTACTCTCTATGTTTTGAACCATTCCTGTGACACTAGTTATAGATTCCGATGCTTCACTTCAGGTTTACTGTATCCCTTGGACCTTCTTATAGACGACGAAACACAGAAATTGCATCGGAATTAAATATAAAAAGCACAATGCCGACTTAAGTACATGAAGACTGACTCATCTTACAGAGTGAGTTTTGAACCATTCCTGTGACACTAGTTATAGATTCCGATGCTTCACTTTAGGTTTACTGTATCCCTCTGACCTTCTTATTGACGATGTGACGCAGAAATTGCATCGGAATTAAATACAAAAGGCACAATGGCGACTTAAGTACAAGAAGACTTACTCTTCTTACTGACTATGTTTTGAACATTTCCTGTGAGACCAGTTTTAGATTCCAATGCTTCACTGTATGTTTACTGTATCCCTTGGACCTTCTTATTGACGACGAAACACAGAAATTGCATCGGAATTAAGTAGAAAAGACACAATGCCGACTTATGTACACGAAGACTGCCTCTTCTTACTGTCTATGTTTTGAACCTTTCCTGTGACACTAGTTATGGATTCCGATGCTTCACTTCAGGTTTACTGTATCCCTGGGACCTCCTTATTGACGACGAAACACAGAAATTGCATCGGAATTAAATAGAAAAGGCACAATGTCGACTTAAGTACAAGAAGACTGACTCTTCCTACTGTCTATGTTTTGAACCATTCCTGTGACACTAGTTATAGAGTCTGATGCTTCACTTCAGGTTTACTGTATCCCTCTGACATTATTATTGAAGATGAAACACAGAAATTGCATCGGAATTAAATAGAAAAGGCACAATGCCGGCTTAAGTACAAGAAGACTAACTCTTACTACTCTCTATGTTTTGAACCATTCCTGTGACACTAGTTATAGATTCCGATGCTTCACTTTAGGTTTACTGTATCGCTCTGACTTTCTTATTGACGATGAAACACAGAAATTGCATCGGAATTAAATACAAAAAGGTCAATGGCGAATTAAGTACGAGAAAACTGACTCTTCGTACTGTCTATGTTTTGAACCATTCCTGTGACACTAGTTATAGATTCCGATGCTTCCCTTCAGGTTTACTGTATCTCTCTGCCCTTCTTATTGACGATGAAACAAAGGAATTGCATCGGAAGTAAATACAAAAGGCACAATGCCGACTGAAGTACAAGAAGACTGACTCCTCTTACTGACTATATTTTGAACATTTCCTGTGAGACCAGTTTTAGATTGCGATGCTTCACTATATGTTTACTGTATCCCTTGGACCTTCTTATTGACGATGAAACACAGAAAATGCATCGGAATTAAATACAAAACGCACAAAGCCGACTTAAGTACATGAGGACTGACTCTTCTTGCTGACTATGTTTTGAACCATTCCTGTGACACTAGTTATAGATTCCGATGCTTCACTTCAGGTTTACTGTATCCCTCTGACCTTCTTATTGACGATGAAGCACAGTAATTGCATCGGAATTAATTACAAATGGCACAATGCCGACTCATGTCCAAAAAGACTGACTCTTCTTGCTGTCTATGATTTGGACCTTTCCTGTGACACTAGATATAGATTCCGATGCTTCACTTCAGGTTTACCGTATCCCTCTGACCTTCTTATTGACGACGAAACACAGAAATTGCATTTGAATTAAATAAAAAGGCACAATGCCGACTTGAGTACAAGAAGACTGAATCTTCCTACTGTCTATGTTCGAACCATTCCTGTGACACTGGTTATAGACTCCTATGCTTCACTACAGGTTTACTGTATCCCTCTGACTTTCTTATTGACGATGAAACACAGAAATTGGATCGGAATTAAACACAAACGGCACAATGCCGACTTAAGTACAAGAAGACTGGCTCTTCTTACTGACTATGTTGTGAACATTTCCTGTGAGTACAGTTCTAGATTCCGATGATTCACTATATGTTTCCTGTATCCCTTGGACCTTCTTATTGACGATGAAACACAGAAATTGCATCGGAATTAAACACAAACGGCACAATGCCGACATAAGTACAAGAAGACTGACTCTTCTTACTGCCTATGTTTTGAACCATTCCTGTGACACTAGTTATAGATTTCGATGCTTCACTTCAGGTTTACTGTATCCCTCTGACCCTCTTATTGACGACGAAACACAGAAATTGCATCGGAATTAAATAGAAAAGCCACAATGCAAATTAAGTACAATAAGACTGACTCTTCCTGCTGTCTATGTTTTGAACCATTCCTGTGACACTAGTTATAAATTCCGATGCTACACTTCAGGTTTACTGTATCCCTCTGACCTTCTTATTGACGATCAAACACAGATATTGCATCGGAATGAAATACAATAGGCACAATGCCGACTTAAGTACAAGAAGACTGACTCTTCTTACTGTCTGTGCTTTGAACTTTTCCTGTGACACTAGCTATAGATTCCGATGCTTCAATTCACATTTACTGCATCCCTTGGACCTTCTTATTGACGACGAAACACAGAAATTGCATCGGAATTAAATAGAAAAGGCACAATGCCGACTTATGTACAAAAAGACTGACTCTTCTTAGTGTCTATATTTTGAACCATTCCTGTGACACTAGTTATAGATTCCGATGCTTCACTTCTGGTATACTGTATCCCCTGGACCTTCTTATTGACGTCGAAACACAGAATTTGCATCGGAATTAAATAGAAAAGGCACAATGCCGGCTTAAGTACAAGAAGACTGAATCTCCTTACTGACTATGATTTGAACATTTCCTGTGAGACCCGTTTTAGGTTCCCATACTTCACTATATGTTTACTGTATCCCTTGGACCTTCTTATTGACGACGAAACACAGAAATTGCATCGGAATTAAATAGAAAATCACAATGCCGACTTAAGTTCAAGAAGACTAACTCTTCCTACTCTCTATGTTTTGAACCATTCCTGTGACACTAGTTATAGATTCCGATGCTTCACTTCAGGTTTACTGTATCCCTTGGACCTTCTTATAGACGACGAAACACAGAAATTGCATCGGAATTAAATATAAAAAGCACAATGCCGACTTAAGTACATGTTGACTGACTCATCTTACTGAGTGTGTTTTGAACCATTCCTGTGACACTAGTTATAGATTCCGATGCTTCACTTTAGGTTTACTGTATCCCTCTGACCTTCTTATTGACGATGTAACGCAGAAATTGCATCGGAATTAAATACAAAAGGCACAATGGCGACTTAAGTACAAGAAGACGGACTCTTCTTACTGTCTATGTTTTGAACCTTTCCTGTGACACTAGTTATATATTCCTATGTTTCACTTCAGGTTTGCTGTATCCCTTGGACCTTCTGATTGACGACGAAACACAGAAATTGAATCGGAATTAAATAGAAAAGGCACAATGCCAACTTAAGTACAAGAAGACTTACTCTTCTTACTGACTATGTTTTGAACATTTCCTGTGAGACCAGTTTTAGATTCCAATGCTTCACTGTATGTTTACTGTATCCCTTGGACCTTCTTATTGACGACGAAACACAGAAATTGCATCGGAATTAAGTAGAAAAGACACAATGCCGACTTATGTACACGAAGACTGCCTCTTCTTACTGTCTATGTTTTGAACCTTTCCTGTGACACTAGTTATGGATTCCGATGCTTCACTTTAGGTTTACTGTATCCCTGGGACCTCCTTATTGACGACGAAACACAGAAATTGCATCGGAATTAAATAGAAAAGGCACAATGTCGACTTAAGTACAAGAAAAACTGACTCTTCCTACTGTCTATGTTTTGAACCATTCCTGTGACACTAGTTATAGAGTCTGATGCTTCACTTCAGGTTTACTGTATCCCTCTGACATTATTATTGAAGATGAAACACAGAAATTGCATCGGAATTAAATAGAAAAGGCACAATGCCGGCTTAAGTACAAGAAGACTAACTCTTACTACTCTCTATGTTTTGAACCATTCCTGTGACACTAGTTATAGATTCCGATGCTTCACTTGAGGTTTACTGTATCGCTCTGACCTTCTTATTGACGATGAAACACAGAAATTGCATCGGAATTAAATACAAAAAGCACAATGGCGAATTAAGTACGAGAAAACTGACTCTTCGTACTGTCTATGTTTTGAACCATTCCTGTGACACTAGTTATAGATTCCGATGCTTCCCTTCAGGTTTACTGTATCTCTCTGCCCTTCTTATTGACGATGAAACAAAGAAATTGCATCGGAAGTAAATACAAAAGGCACAATGCCGACATAAGTACAAGAATACTGGCTCTTCTTACTGACTATGTTGTGAACATTTCCTGTGAGTACAGTTCTAGATTCCGATGCTTCACTATATGTTTCCTGTATCCCTTGGACCTTCTTATTGACGATGAAACACAGAAATTGCATCGGAATTAAACACAAACGGCACAATGCCGACATAAGTACAAGAAGACTGACTCTTCTTACTGCCTATGTTTTGAACCATTCCTGTGACACTAGTTATAGATTTCGATGCTTCACTTCAGGTTTACTGTATCCCTCTGAAACTCTTATTGACGACGAAACACAGAAATTGCATCGGAATTAAATAGAAAAGCCACAATGCAAATTAAGTACAATAAGACTGACTCTTCCTGCTGTCTATCTTTTGAACCATTCCTGTGACACTAGTTATAAATTCCGATGCTACACTTCAGGTTTACTGTATCCCTCTGACCTTCTTATTGACGATCAAACACAGATATTGCATCGGAATGAAATACAATAGGCACAATGCCGACTTAAGTACAAGAAGACTGACTCTTCTTACTGTCTGTGCTTTGAACTTTTCCTGTGACACTAGCTATAGATTCCGATGCTTCAATTCACATTTACTGCATCCCTTGGACCTTCTTATTGACGACGAAACACAGAAATTGCATCGGAATTAAATAGAAAAGGCACAATGCCGACTTATGTACAAAAAGACTGACTCTTCTTAGTGTCTATATTTTGAACCATTCCTGTGACACTAGTTATAGATTCCGATGCTTCACTTCTGGTATACTGTATCCCCTGGACCTTCGTATTGACGTCGAAACACAGAATTTGCATCGGAATTAAATAGAAAAATCACAATGCCGGCTTAAGTACAAGAAGACTGAATCTCCTTACTGACTATGATTTGAACATTTCCTGTGAGACCCGTTTTAGGTTCCCATACTTCACTATATGTTTACTGTATCCCTTGGACCTTCTTATTGACGACGAAACACAGAAATTGCATCGGAATTAAATAGAAAATCACAATGCCGACTTAAGTTCAAGAAGACTAACTCTTCCTACTCTCTATGTTTTGAACCATTCCTGTGACACTAGTTATAGATTCCGATGCTTCACTTCAGGTTTACTGTATCCCTTGGACCTTCTTATAGACGACGAAACACAGAAATTGCATCGGAATTAAATATAAAAAGCACAATGCCGACTTAAGTACATGTAGACTGACTCATCTTACTGAGTGTGTTTTGAACCATTCCTGTGACACTAGTTATAGATTCCGATGCTTCACTTTAGGTTTACTGTATCCCTCTGACCTTCTTATTGACGATGTAACGCAGAAATTGCATCGGAATTAAATACAAAAGGCACAATGGCGACTTAAGTACAAGAAGACGGACTCTTCTTACTATTTTGTTTTGAACCTTTCCTGTGACACTAGTTATATATTCCTATGTTTCACTTCAGGTTTGCTGTATCCCTTGGACCTTCTGATTGACGACGAAACACAGAAATTGAATCGGAATTAAATAGAAAAGGCACAATGCCAACTTAAGTACAAGAAGACTTACTCTTCTTACTGACTATGTTTTGAACATTTCCTGTGAGACCAGTTTTAGATTCCAATGCTTCACTGTATGTTTACTGTATCCCTTGGACCTTCTTATTGACGACGAAACACAGAAATTGCATCGGAATTAAGTAGAAAAGACACAATGCCGACTTATGTACACGAAGACTGCCTCTTCTTACTGTCTATGTCTTGAACCTTTCCTGTGACACTAGTTATGGATTCCGATGCTTCACTTTAGGTTTACTGTATCCCTGGGACCTCCTTATTGACGACGAAACACAGAAATTGCATCGGAATTAAATAGAAAAGGCACAATGTCGACTTAAGTACAAGAAAAACTGACTCTTCCTACTGTCTATGTTTTGAACCATTCCTGTGACACTAGTTATAGAGTCTGATGCTTCACTTCAGGTTTACTGTATCCCTCTGACATTATTATTGAAGATGAAACACAGAAATTGCATCGGAATTAAATAGAAAAGGCACAATGCCGGCTTAAGTACAAGAAGACTAACTCTTACTACTCTCTATGTTTTGAACCATTCCTGTGACACTAGTTATAGATTCCGATGCTTCACTTGAGGTTTACTGTATCGCTCTGACCTTCTTATTGACGATGAAACACAGAAATTGCATCGGAATTAAATACAAAAAGCACAATGGCGAATTAAGTACGAGAAAACTGACTCTTCGTACTGTCTATGTTTTGAACCATTCCTGTGACACTAGTTATAGATTCCGATGCTTCCCTTCAGGTTTACTGTATCTCTCTGCCCTTCTTATTGACGATGAAACAAAGAAATTGCATCGGAAGTAAATACAAAAGGCACAATGCCGACTTAAGTACAAGAAGACTGACTCTTCTTACTGACTATATTTTGAACATTTCCTGTGAGACCAGTTTTAGATTCCGATGCTTCACTATATGTTTACTGTATCCCTTGGACCTTCTTATAGACGACGAAACACAGAAATTGCATCGGAATTAAATATAAAAAGCACAATGCCGACTTAAGTACATGTAGACTGACTCATCTTACTGAGTGTGTTTTGAACCATTCCTGTGACACTAGTTATAGATTCCGATGCTTCACTTTAGGTTTACTGTATCCCTCTGACCTTCTTATTGACGACGAAACACAGAAATTGCATCGGAATTAAATATAAAAAGCACAATGCCGACTTAAGTACATGTAGACTGACTCATCTTACTGAGTGTGTTTTGAACCATTCCTGTGACACTAGTTATAGATTCCGATGCTTCACTTTAGGTTTACTGTATCCCTCTGACCTTCTTATTGACGATGTAACGCAGAAATTGCATCGGAATTAAATACAAAAGGCACAATGGCGACTTAAGTACAAGAAGACGGACTCTTCTTACTATTTTGTTTTGAACCTTTCCTGTGACACTAGTTATATATTCTTATGTTTCACTTCAGGTTTGCTGTATCCCTTGGACCTTCTGATTGACGACGAAACACAGAAATTGAATCGGAATTAAATAGAAAAGGCACAATGCCAACTTAAGTACAAGAAGACTTACTCTTCTTACTGACTATGTTTTGAACATTTCCTGTGAGACCAGTTTTAGATTCCAATGCTTCACTGTATGTTTACTGTATCCCTTGGACCTTCTTATTGACGACGAAACACAGAAATTGCATCGGAATTAAGTAGAAAAGACACAATGCCGACTTATGTACACGAAGACTGCCTCTTCTTACTGTCTATGTTTTGAACCTTTCCTGTGACACTAGTTATGGATTCCGATGCTTCACTTTAGGTTTACTGTATCCCTGGGACCTCCTTATTGACGACGAAACACAGAAATTGCATCGGAATTAAATAGAAAAGGCACAATGTCGACTTAAGTACAAGAAAAACTGACTCTTCCTACTGTCTATGTTTTGAACCATTCCTGTGACACTAGTTATAGAGTCTGATGCTTCACTTCAGGTTTACTGTATCCCTCTGACATTATTATTGAAGATGAAACACAGAAATTGCATCGGAATTAAATAGAAAAGGCACAATGCCGGCTTAAGTACAAGAAGACTAACTCTTACTACTCTCTATGTTTTGAACCATTCCTGTGACACTAGTTATAGATTCCGATGCTTCACTTGAGGTTTACTGTATCGCTCTGACCTTCTTATTGACGATGAAACACAGAAATTGCATCGGAATTAAATACAAAAAGCACAATGGCGAATTAAGTACGAGAAAACTGACTCTTCGTACTGTCTATGTTTTGAACCATTCCTGTGACACTAGTTATAGATTCCGATGCTTCCCTTCAGGTTTACTGTATCTCTCTGCCCTTCTTATTGACGATGAAACAAAGAAATTGCATCGGAAGTAAATACAAAAGGCACAATGCCGACTTAAGTACAAGAAGACTGACTCTTCTTACTGACTATATTTTGAACATTTCCTGTGAGACCAGTTTTAGATTCCGATGCTTCACTATATGTTTACTGTATCCCTTGGACCTTCTTATTGACGATGAAACACAGAAAATGCATCGGAATTAAATACAAAACGCACAAAGCCGACTTAAGTACATGAGGACTGACTCCTCTTGCTGACTATGTTTTGAACCATTCCTGTGACACTAGTTATAGATTCCGATGCTTCACTTCAGGTTTACTGTATCCCTCTGACCTTCTTATTGACGATGAAGCACAGTAATTGCATCGGAATTAATTACAAATGGCACAATGCCGACTCATGTCCAAAAAGACTGACTCTTCTTGCTGTCTATGATTTGGACCTTTCCTGTGACACTAGATATAGATTCCGATGCTTCACTTCAGGTTTACCGTATCCCTCTGACCTTCTTATTGACGACGAAACACAGAAATTGCATCTGAATTAAATAAAAAGGCACAATGCCGACTTGAGTACAAGAAGACTGAATCTTCCTACTGTCTATGTTTCGAACCATTCCTGTGACACTGGTTATAGATTCCGATGCTTCACTACAGGTTTACTGTATCCCTCTGACTTTCTTATTGACGATGAAACACAAAAATTGCATCGGAATTAAACACAAACGGCACAATGCCGACTTAAGTACAAGAATACTGGCTCTTCTTACTGACTATGTTGTGAACATTTCCTGTGAGTACAGTTCTAGATTCCGATGCTTCACTATATGTTTCCTGTATCCCTTGGACCTTCTTATTGACGATGAAACACAGAAATTGCATCGGAATTAAACACAAACGGCACAATGCCGACATAAGTACAAGAAGACTGACTCTTCTTACTGCCTATGTTTTGAACCATTCCTGTGACACTAGTTATAGATTTCGATGCTTCACTTCAGGTTTACTGTATCCCTCTGACCCTCTTATTGACGACGAAACACAGAAATTGCATCGGAATTAAATAGAAAAGCCACAATGCAAATTAAGTACAATAAGACTGACTCTTCCTGCTGTCTATGTTTTGAACCATTCCTGTGACACTAGTTATAAATTCCGATGCTACACTTCAGGTTTACTGTATCCCTCTGACCTTCTTATTGACGTTCAAACACAGATATTGCATCGGAATGAAATACAATAGGCACAATGCCGACTTAAGTACAAGAAGACTGACTCTTCTTACTGTCTGTGCTTTGAACTTTTCCTGTGACACTAGCTATAGATTCCGATGCTTCAATTCACATTTACTGCATCCCTTGGACCTTCTTATTGACGACGAAACACAGAAATTGCATCGGAATTAAATAGAAAAGGCACAATGCCGACTTATGTACAAAAAGACTGACTCTTCTTAGTGTCTATATTTTGAACCATTTCTGTGACACTAGTTATAGATTCCGATGCTTCACTTCTGCTATACTGTATCCCCTGGACCTTCTTATTGACGTCGAAACACAGAATTTGCATCGGAATTAAATAGAAAAGGCACAATGCCGACTTAAGTACAAGAAGACTGAATCTCCTTACTGACTATGATTTGAACATTTCCTGTGAGACCCGTTTTAGGTTCCCATACTTCACTATATGTTTACTGTATCCCTTGGACCTTCTTATTGACGACGAAAGACAGAAATTGCATCGGAATTAAATATAAAAAGCACAATGCCGACTTAAGTACATGAAGACTGACTCATCTTACAGAGTGTGTTTTGAACCATTCCTGTGACACTAGTTATAGATTCCGATGCTTCACTTTAGGTTTACTGTATCCCTCTGACCTTCTTATTGACGATGTAACGCAGAAATTGCATCGGAATTAAATACAAAAGGCACAATGGCGACTTAAGTACAAGAAGACGGACTCTTCTTACTGTCTATGTTTTGAACCTTTCCTGTGACACTAGTTATATATTCCTATGTTTCACTTCAGGTTTGCTGTATCCCTTGGACCTTCTTATTGACGACGAAACACAGAAATTGAATCGGAATTAAATAGAAAAGGCACAATGCCAACTTAAGTACAAGAAGACTTACTCTTCTTACTGACTATGTTTTGAACATTTCCTGTGAGACCAGTTTTAGATTCCAATCCTTCACTGTATGTTTACTGTATCCCTTGGACCTTCTTATTGACGACGAAACACAGAAATTGCATCGGAATTAAGTAGAAAAGACACAATGCCGACTTATGTACACGAGGACTGCCTCTTCTTACTGTCTATGTTTTGAACCTTTCCTGTGACACTAGTTATGGATTCCGATGCTTCACTTCAGGTTTACTGTATCCCTGGGACCTCCTTATTGACGACGAAACACAGAAATTGCATCGGAATTAAATAGAAAAGGCACAATGTCGACTTAAGTACAAGAAGACTGACTCTTCCTACTGTCTATGTTTTGAACCATTCCTGTGACACTAGTTATAGAGTCTGATGCTTCACTTCAGGTTTACTGTATCCCTCTGACATTATTATTGAAGATGAAACACAGATATTGCATCGGAATTAAATAGAAAAGGCACAATGCCGGCTTAAGTACAAGAAGACTAACTCTTACTACTCTCTATGTTTTGAACCATTCCTGTGACACTAGTTATAGATTCCGATGCTTCACTTCAGGTTTACTGTATCCCTTGGACCTTCTATTGACGACGAAACACAGAAATTGCATAGGAATTAAATAGAAAAGGCACAATGCCGACTCATGTCCAAGAAGACTAACACTTCTTACTGTCTATGCTTTGAACCTTTCCTGTGGCACTAGATATAGATTCCGATGCTTCACTTCAGGTTTGCTGTATCCCTCTGACCTTCGTATTGACGACGAAACACAGAAATTGCATTTGAATTCAATAGAAAAGGCACAATGCCGACTTAAGTACAAGAAGACTGACTCCTCCCACTGCCTATGTTTTGAAACATTCCTGTGACACTAGTTATAGATTTCGATGCTTCACTTCAGGTTTACTGTATCCCTCTGACCTTCTCATTGACGACGAAACACAGAAATTGCATCGGAATTAAATAGAAAAGGCACAAAGCCGAATTAAGTACAATAAGACTGACTCTTCCTACGGTCTATGTTTTGAACCATTCCTGTGACACTAGTTATAAATTCCGATGCTACACTTCAGGTTTACTGTATCCCTCTGACCTTCATATTGACGATGAAACACAAAAATTGCATCCTAATTAAATACAACAGGCACAATGCCGACTTAAGTACAAGAAGACTGACTCTTCTTACTGTCTATGTTTTGAACATTTCCTGTGACACTAATTATAGATTCCGATGCTTCAATTCAGTTTTACTGCATCCCTTAGACCTTCTTATTGACGACGAAACACTGAAATTGCATCGGAATTAAATAGAAAAGGCACAATGCCGACTTAAGTAAAGAAGACTTACTCTTCCTACTGTATATGTTTGAACCATTCCTGAGACACTAGTTATTGATTCCGATGCTTCACTTCAGGTTTACTGTATCCCTCTGACATTCTTATTGACGATGAAACACAGAAATTGCATGGGAATTAAATAGAAAAGGCACAATGCCGACTTAAGTACTAGATGACTGACTCTTCTTACTGTCTATATTTTGAACCATTCCTGTGACACTAGTTAGAGATTCCGATGCTTCACTTCAGGTTTACTGTATCCCCTGGACCTTCTTATTCACGTCGAAACACAGAAATTGCATCGGAATTAAATAGAAAAGGCACAATGCCGGCTTAAGTACAACAAGACTAACTCTTACTACTCTCTATGTTTTGAACCATTCCTGTGACACTAGTTATAGATTCCGATGCTTCACTTCAGGTTTACTGTATCCCTTGGACCTTCTATTGACGACGAAACACAGAAATTACATAGGAATTAAATAGAAAAGGCACAATGCCGACTTAAGTTCAAGTAGACTAATTCTTCCTACTCTTTATGTTTTGAATCATTCCTGTGACACTAGTTATAGATTCCGATGCTTCACTTCAGGTTTACTGTATCCCTTGGCCCTTCTTATTGACGGCGAAACACAGAAATTGCATCGGAATTAAATAGAAAAAGCACAATGCCGACATAAGTACAAGAAGACTGACTCATCTTACAGACTGTGTATTGAACCATTCCTCTGACACTAGTTATAGATTTCGATGCTTCAATTTAGGTTTACTGTATCCCTCTGACTTCTTATTGACGATGTAACACAGAAATTGCATCGGAATTAAATACAATAGGCACAATGGCGACTTAAGTTCAAGAAGACTGACTCTTCCTTCTGTCTATTCTTTGAACCTTTCCTGTGACACAAGTTATAGATTCCGATACTTCACTTCATATTTAATGTATCCCTTGGACCTTCTTATTGACGACGAAACACAGAAATTGCATCGGAATTAAATAGAAAAAGCACAATGCCGACTTAAGTACAAGAAGATTGACTCATCCTACTGTCTATGTTTTGAACCATTTCTGTGACACTAGTTATAGATGCCGACGCTTCACATCAGGTTTACTGTATCCCTCTGACATTCTAATTGACGATGAAACACAGAAATCGCATCGGCATTAAAAAAGAAAGGCACAATGCCGACTTATGTACAAAAAACTGACTCCTCTTGCTGTCTATATTTTGAACCATTCCTGTGACACTAGTTATCGATTCCGATGCTTGACTTCAGGTTTACTGTATCCCCTGGACCTTCTTATTGTCGAGGAAACACATAAATTGCATCGGAATTAAATAGAAAAGCCACAATGCCGACTTAAGTACAAGAAGACTGACTCTTCTTACTGACTATGTTTGAAACTTTCCTGTGAGACCGGTTTTAAATTCTGATGCTTCACTTCAGGTTTACTGTACCCCATGGACCTTCTTATTGACGTCGAAACAAAGAAATTGCATCGGAATTAAATAGAAAAGGCACAATGCCGACTTAAGTTCAAGAAAACTGACACTTCTTACTGTCTATGTTTTGGACCATTCCTGTGACACTAGTTATAGTTTCCGATGCTTCACCTCAGGTTTTCTGTATCCCTCTGACCTTCTTATTGACGATGAAAGACAGAAATTGCATCGGAATAAAATAGAAAAGGCACAATGCCGACTCAAGTACAAGTAGACTGGCTCTTCTTACTGTCTATGTTATGAAGATTTCCTGTGAGACCGGTTTCAGATTCCGATGCTTCCCTTTAGGTTTACTGTATCCCTTGGACCAGCTTACTGACGACGACACACAGAAATTGAATCAGAATTAAATAGTAAAGGCACAATGCTGACTTAAGTACAAGATAACTAACTCTTCTTACTGTCTATGTTTTGAACCTTTCCTGTAAGCCAAGTTTTAGATTCCGATACTTCACTTCAGTTTTACTGTATCCTTTGGATATTCCATATTGACGATGAAACACAGAAATTGCATCGGAAATAAATACAAAAGGCACAATGCCGACTTAAGTACAAGAAGACTGACTCTTCATACTGACTCTGTTTTGAATATTTCCTGTGAGACCAGTTTTAGTTTCTGATGCTTCACTATATGTTTACTGTATCCCTTGGATCTTCTTATTGACGATGAAACACAGAAATTGCATTGGAATTAATTACAAAAGGAACAATGCCGACTTAAGTACAAGAAGACTGACTCTTCTTACTGACTATCGTTTGAACACTTCATGTGAGACCAGTTTTAGATTCCGATGCTTCACTATATGTTTACTGTATCCCTTGGAGCTTCTTATTGACGATGAAACACAGAAATTGCATGGGAATTAAATGCAAAACGCACAACGCCGACTTAAGTACAAGAAGACTGAGTCTTCTTACTGACTATGTTTTGAACATTTCCTGTGAGACCAGTTTTAGATTCCGATGCTTCACTATATGTTTACTATATTCCTTGGACCTTCTTATTGACGATGAAACATAGAAATTCCATCAGAATTAAATACAAAAGGCACAATGCCGACTTAAGTACATGAAGACTGACTCTTCCTACTGACTATGATTTCAACATTTCCTGTGAGACCAGTTTTAGATTCCGATGCTTCACTATATGTTTACTCTATCCCTTGGACCTTCTTATCGAAGATGAAACACAGAAATTGCATCGAAATTAAATTGAAAAGGCACAATGCCGACTTAAGTACAAGAAAACTGACTCTTCTTATTCTCTATGTTTTAGCCACTCCTGTGACACTAGTTATAGATTCCGATGCTTTACTTCAGGTATACTGTATATCTCTCACCTTCGTATTGACGAGGAAACACAGAAATTGCATCGGAATTAAATACAAAAGGCAAAACGCTGACTTAAGTACAAGAAAACTGACTCTTCTCACTGTCTTTGTTTTGAACCATTCCTGTGACTCTAATTATGGATTTCGATGCTTCACTTAAGGTTTACTGTGTCCCTCTGACCATCTTATTGACGATGAAACACAGAAATTGCATCAAAATTAAATACAAAAGGCACAATGTCGACTTAAGTAAAAGAAATCTAACTGTTCTTAGAGTCTGTGTTTTGAACCATTCCTGTGACATTAGTTATCGATTCCGATGCTTCACTTCAGGTTTACTGTATCGCTCTGACCTTCTTATTGACGATGAAACACAGAAATTGAGTCGGAATTAAATACAAAAAGCACAATGGCGAATTAAGTACGAGAAAACTGACTCTTCATACTGTCTATGTTTTTAACCATTCCTGTGACACTAGTTTTAGATTCCGCTGCCTCCCTTCAGGTTTACTGTATGTCTCTGCCCTTCTTATTGACGATGAAACAAAGAAATTGCATCGGAAGTAAATAGAATAGGCACAATGCCGACTTAAGTACAAGAAAGCTGACTCTTCTTAATGTCTATGCTTTCAACCATTCCTGTGACACTAGTTATACATTCCGAAGCTTCAATTCAAGTGTACTGTATCTGTCTTACCCTCGTATTGACGATGAAACACAGAAATTGCATCGGAATTAAATACAAAAGGCACAATGCCGACTTAAGTACAAGAAGACTGACTCTTCTTACTGACTATCTTTTGAACATTTCCTGTGAGACCAGTTTTAGATTGCGATGCTTCACTATATGTTTACTGTATCCCTTGGACCTTCTTATTGACGTTGAAAAACAGAAATTCCATCCGAATTAAATACAAAACGCACAATGCCAACTTAAGTACAAGAAGACTGACTCTTCTTACTGACTATGTTTTGAACATTTCCTTTGTGAGCCTTATTTTAGATTCCGATGCTTCACTATATGTTAACTGTATCCCTTGGACCTTCTTATCGACGATGAAACACAGAAATTGCATCGGAATTCAATACAAAAGGCACAATGCCGACTCAAGTAGCAGAAGGCTGGCTCTCCTTACTGTCTATGTTTTGAAACGTTCCTGTGAGACCGGTTTTAGATTCCGATGCTTCACTTCAGGTTTACTGTATCCCTTGGACCTTCTTATTGACGATGAAACACAGAAATTGCATCGGAATTAAATAGAAAAGGCACTATGCCGACCTAAGTACAAGAAAACTGACTCTTCTTACTGTCTATGTTTTGAACCATTCCTGTGACACTAGTTACACATTATGATGCTTCACTTCAGGTTTACTGTATCGCTCTGACCTTCTTATTGACGATGAAACACAGAAATTGCATCGGAATTAAATACAAAAGGCACAATGGCGAATTAAGTACGAGAAAACTGACTCTTCGTACTGTCTATGTTTTGAACCATTCCTGTGACACTAGTTATAGATTCCGATGCTTCCCTTCAGGTTTACTGTATTTCTCTGCCCTTCTTATTGACGATGAAACAAAGAATTTGCATCGGAAGTAAATAGAATAGGCACATTGCCGACTTAAGTACAAGAAAACTGACTCTTCCTACTGTCTATGCTTTCAACCATTCCTGTGACACTAGTTATACATTCCGAAGCTTCACTTCAAGTATACTGTATCTGTCTGACACTCGTATTGACGATGAAACACAGAAATTGCATCGAATTAAATACAAATGGCACAATGCCGACTTAAGTACAAGAAGACTGACTCTTCTTACTGACCATCTTTTGAACATTTCCTGTGAGACCAGTTTTAGATTCCAATGCTTCACTATATGTTTACTGTATTCCTCGGACCTTCTTATTGACGATGAAACACAGAAATTGCATCGGAATTAAAGACAAATCGCACAATGCCGACTTAAGTACAAGAAGACTGACTCTTCTTAGTGACTATGTTTTGAACATTTCCTTTGTGAGACTAAGTTTAGATTCCGATGCTTGACTATATGTTTACTGTATCCCTTGGACCTTCTTATTGACGATGAAACACAGAAATTGCAATAGAATTAAATACAAAAGGCACAAAGCCGACTTAAGTACGTAAGGACTGACTCTTCCTACTGACTATGATTTCAACATTTCCTGTGAGACCAGTTTTAGATTCCGATGCTTCACTAAATGTTTACTGTATGCCTTGGACCTTCTTATCGACGATGAAACAAAGTAAATGCATCGGAATTAAATACAAAAGGCACAATGCCGACTTAAGTACAAGAAGACTGACTCTTCTTACTGACTATGATTTGAACCATTCCTGTGGCACTAGTTATAGATTCCGATGCTTCACTTCAGGTTTACTGTATCCCTCTGACCTTCTTATTGACGATGAAACACAGAAATTGCATCGGAATTAAATACAAAAGGCACAATGCCATTTCAAGTACAAGAAGACTGGCTCTTCCTACTGTCTATGTTTTGAACCATTCCATTGACACTAGTTATAGATTCCGATGCTTCACTTCAGGTTTACTGTATCCCTCTGACCTTCTTATTGACGATGTAACACAGAAATTGCATAGGTATTAAATACATAGGCACAATGCCGACTCAAGTACAAGAAGACTGGCTCTTCTTGCTGTCTATGATTTGAAAGATTCCTGTGAGACTAGTTATAGATTCCGATGCTTCACTTCAGGTTTACTGTATCTCTCTGACCTTCTTATTGACGATGAAACACAGAAATTGCATCGGAATTAAATACAAAAGTCACAATGCCGACTTAAGTACAAGAAAACTGACTCTTCTTAATGTCTATGTTTTGAAGCAATCCCATGACACTAGCTATAGATTCCGATGTTTCACTTCAGGTTTACTGTATCTCTCTGACCTTCTTATTGACGATGAAACAGAGAAATTGCATCGGAATCAAATACAAAAGCACAATACTGAATTAAGTACAAGAGAACTACTCTTTCTACTGTCTACGTTTAGAACCATTCCTGTGACACTAGTTATAGATTCCGATGCTTCACTTCAGGTTTACTGTATCGCTCTGACCTTCTTATTGACGACGAAACACAGAAATTGCATCGGAATTAAGTAGAAAAGGCACAATGCCGACTTATCTACAAGAAGACTGCCTCTTCTCACTGTCTATGTTTTGAACCTTTCCTGTGACACTAGTTATGGATTCCGATGCTTCACTTCAGGTTTACTGTACCCTCTGACCTTCTTATTGACGATGAAACACAGAAATTGCATCGGAATTAAATACAATAGGCACAATGGCGACTTAAGTTCAAGAAGACTGACTCTTCCTTCTGTCTATTCTTTGAACCTTTCCTGTGACACAAGTTATAGATTCCGATACTTCACTTCATATTTAATGTATCCCTTGGACCTTCTTATTGACGACGAAACACAGAAATTGCATCGGAATTAAATAGGATAGGCACAATGCCGACTTAAGTACAAGAAGATTGACTCATCCTACTGTCTATGTTTTGAACCATTCCTGTGACACTAGTTATTGATTCCGATGCTTCACTTCAGGTTTACTGTATCCCTCTGACCTTCATATTGACGATGAAACACAAAAATTGCATCCTAATTAAATACAACAGGCACAATGCCGACTTAAGTACAAGAAGACTGACTCTTCTTACTGTCTATGTTTTGAACATTTCCTGTGACACTAATTATAGATTCCGATGCTTCAATTCAGTTTTACTGCATCCCTTAGACCTTCTTATTGACGACGAAACACTGAAATTGCATCGGAATTAAATAGAAAAGGCACAATGCCGACTTAAGTAAAGAAGACTTACTCTTCCTACTGTATATGTTTGAACCACTCCTGAGACACTAGTTATTGATTCCGATGCTTCACTTCAGGTTTACTGTATCCCTCTGACATTCTTATTGACGATGAAACACAGAAATTGCATGGGAATTAAATAGAAAAGGCACAATGCCGACTTAAGTACTAGATGACTGACTCTTCTTACTGTCTATATTTTGAACCATTCCTGTGACACTAGTTAGAGATTCCGATGCTTCACTTCAGGTTTACTGTATCCCCTGGACCTTCTTATTCACGTCGAAACACAGAAATTGCATCGGAATTAAATAGAAAAGGCACAATGCCGGCTTAAGTACAACAAGACTAACTCTTACTACTCTCTGTGTTTTGAACCATTCCTGTGACACTAGTTATAGATTCCGATGCTTCACTTCAGGTTTACTGTATCCCTTGGACCTTCTATTGACGACGAAACACAGAAATTACATAGGAATTAAATAGAAAAGGCACAATGCCGACTTAAGTTCAAGTAGACTAATTCTTCCTACTCTTTATGTTTTGAATCATTCCTGTGACACTAGTTATAGATTCCGATGCTTCACTTCAGGTTTACTGTATCCCTTGGCCCTTCTTATTGACGGCGAAACACAGAAATTGCATCGGAATTAAATAGAAAAAGCACAATGCCGACATAAGTACAAGAAGACTGACTCATCTTACAGACTGTGTATTGAACCATTCCTCTGACACTAGTTATAGATTTCGATGCTTCAATTTAGGTTTACTGTATCCCTCTGACTTCTTATTGACGATGTAACACAGAAATTGCATCGGAATTAAATACAATAGGCACAATGGCGACTTAAGTTCAAGAAGACTGACTCTTCCTTCTGTCTATTCTTTGAACCTTTCCTGTGACACAAGTTATAGATTCCGATACTTCACTTCATATTTAATGTATCCCTTGGACCTTCTTATTGACGACGAAACACAGAAATTGCATCGGAATTAAATAGAAAAAGCACAATGCCGACTTAAGTACAAGAAGATTGACTCATCCTACTGTCTATGTTTTGAACCATTCCTGTGACACTAGTTATAGATGCCGACGCTTCACATCAGGTTTACTGTATCCCTCTGACATTCTAATTGACGATGAAACACAGAAATCGCATCGGCATTAAAAAAGAAAGGCACAATGCCGACTTATGTACAAAAAACTGACTCCTCTTGCTGTCTATATTTTGAACCATTCCTGTGACACTAGTTATCGATTCCGATGCTTGACTTCAGGTTTACTGTATCCCCTGGACCTTCTTATTGTCGAGGAAACACATAAATTGCATCGGAATTAAATAGAAAAGCCACAATGCCGACTTAAGTACAAGAAGACTGACTCTTCTTACTGACTATGTTTGAAACTTTCCTGTGAGACCGGTTTTAAATTCTGATGCTTCACTTCAGGTTTACTGTACCCCATGGACCTTCTTATTGACGTCGAAACAAAGAAATTGCATCGGAATTAAATAGAAAAGGCACAATGCCGACTTAAGTTCAAGAAAACTGACACTTCTTACTGTCTATGTTTTGGACCATTCCTGTGACACTAGTTATAGTTTCCGATGCTTCACCTCAGGTTTTCTGTATCCCTCTGACCTTCTTATTGACGATGAAAGACAGAAATTGCATCGGAATAAAATAGAAAAGGCACAATGCCGACTCAAGTACAAGTAGACTGGCTCTTCTTACTGTCTATGTTATGAAGATTTCCTGTGAGACCGGTTTCAGATTCCGATGCTTCCCTTTAGGTTTACTGTATCCCTTGGACCAGCTTACTGACGACGACACACAGAAATTGAATCAGAATTAAATAGTAAAGGCACAATGCTGACTTAAGTACAAGATAACTAACTCTTCTTACTGTCTATGTTCTGAACCTTTCCTGTAAGCCAAGTTTTAGATTCCGATACTTCACTTCAGTTTTACTGTATCCTTTGGATATTCCATATTGACGATGAAACACAGAAATTGCATCGGAAATAAATACAAAAGGCACAATGCCGACTTAAGTACAAGAAGACTGACTCTTCATACTGACTCTGTTTTGAACATTTCCTGTGAGACCAGTTTTAGTTTCTGATGCTTCACTATATGTTTACTGTATCCCTTGGATCTTCTTATTGACGATGAAACACAGAAATTGCATCGGAATTAATTACAAAAGAAACAATGCCGACTTAAGTACAAGAAGACTGACTCTTCTTACTGACTATCGTTTGAACACTTCATGTGAGACCAGTTTTAGATTCCGATGCTTCACTATATGTTTACTGTATCCCTTGGAGCTTCTTATTGACGATGAAACACAGAAATTGCATGGGAATTAAATGCAAAACGCACAACGCCGACTTAAGTACAAGAAGACTGAGTCTTCTTACTGACTATGTTTTGAACATTTCCTGTGAGACCAGTTTTAGATTCCGATGCTTCACTATATGTTTACTATATTCCTTGGACCTTCTTATTGACGATGAAACATAGAAATTGCATCAGAATTAAATACAAAAGGCACAATGCCGACTTAAGTACATGAAGACTGACTCTTCCTACTGACTATGATTTCAACATTTCCTGTGAGACCAGTTTTAGATTCCGATGCTTCACTATATGTTTACTCTATCCCTTGGACCTTCTTATCGAAGATGAAACACAGAAATTGCATCGAAATTAAATTGAAAAGGCACAATGCCGACTTAAGTACAAGAAAACTGACTCTTCTTATTCTCTATGTTTTAGCCACTCCTGTGACACTAGTTATAGATTCCGATGCTTTACTTCAGGTATACTGTATATCTCTCTCCTTCGTATTGACGAGGAAACACAGAAATTGCATCGGAATTAAATACAAAAGGCAAAACGCTGACTTAAGTACAAGAAAACTGACTCTTCTCACTGTCTTTGTTTTGAACCATTCCTGTGACACTAATTATGGATTTCGATGCTTCACTTAAGGTTTACTGTGTCCCTCTGACCATCTTATTGACGATGAAACACAGAAATTGCATCAAAATTAAATACAAAAGGCACAATGTCGACTTAAGTAAAAGAAATCTAACTGTTCTTAGAGTCTGTGTTTTGAACCATTCCTGTGACATTAGTTATCGATTCCGATGCTTCACTTCAGGTTTACTGTATCGCTCTGACCTTCTTATTGACGATGAAACACAGAAATTGAGTCGGAATTAAATACAAAAAGCACAATGGCGAATTAAGTACGAGAAAACTGACTCTTCATACTGTCTATGTTTTTAACCATTCCTGTGACACTAGTTTTAGATTCCGCTTCCTCCCTTCAGGTTTACTGTATGTCTCTGCCCTTCTTATTGACGATGAAACAAAGAAATTGCATCGGAAGTAAATAGAATAGGCACAATGCCGACTTAAGTACAAGAAAGCTGACTCTTCTTAATGTCTATGCTTTCAACCATTCCTGTGACACTAGTTATACATTCCGAAGCTTCAATTCAAGTGTACTGTATCTGTCTTACCCTCGTATTGACGATGAAACACAGAAATTGCATCGGAATTAAATACAAAAGGCACAATGCCGACTTAAGTACAAGAAGACTGACTCTTCTTACTGACTATCTTTTGAACATTTCCTGTGAGACCAGTTTTAGATTGCGATGCTTCACTATATGTTTACTGTATCCCTTGGACCTTCTTATTGACGATGAAAAACAGAAATTCCATCCGAATTAAATACAAAACGCACAATGCCAACTTAAGTACAAGAAGACTGACTCTTCTTACTGACTATGTTTTGAACATTTCCTTTGTGAGCCTTATTTTAGGTTCCGATGCTTCACTATATGTTAACTGTATCCCTTGGACCTTCTTATCGACGATGAAACACAGAAATTGCATCGGAATTCAATACAAAAGGCACAATGCCGACTCAAGTAGCAGAAGGCTGGCTCTCCTTACTGTCTATGTTTTGAAACGTTCCTGTGAGACCGGTTTTAGATTGCGATGCTTCACTTCAGGTTTACTGTATCCCTTGGACCTTCTTATTGACGATGAAACACAGAAATTGCATCGGAATTAAATAGAAAAGGCACTATGCCGACCTAAGTACAAGAAAACTGACTCTTCTTACTGTCTATGTTTTGAACCATTCCTGTGACACTAGTTACACATTATGATGCTTCACTTCAGGTTTACTGTATCGCTCTGACCTTCTTATTGACGATGAAACACAGAAATTGCATCGGAATTAAATACAAAAGGCACAATGGCGAATTAAGTACGAGAAAACTGACTCTTCGCACTGTCTATGTTTTGAACCATTCCTGTGACACTAGTTATAGATTCCGATGCTTCCCTTCAGGTTTACTGTATTTCTCTGCCCTTCTTATTGACGATGAAACAAAGAATTTGCATCGGAAGTAAATAGAATAGGCACATTGCCGACTTAAGTACAAGAAAACTGACTCTTCCTACTGTCTATGCTTTCAACCATTCCTGTGACACTAGTTATACATTCCGAAGCTTCACTTCAAGTATACTGTATCTGTCTGACACTCGTATTGACGATGAAACACAGAAATTGCATCGAATTAAATACAAATGGCACAATGCCGACTTAAGTACAAGAAGACTGACTCTTCTTACTGACCATCTTTTGAACATTTCCTGTGAGACCAGTTTTAGATTCCAATGCTTCACTATATGTTTACTGTATTCCTCGGACCTTCTTATTGACGATGAAACACAGAAATTGCATCGGAATTAAAGACAAAACGCACAATGCCGACTTAAGTACAAGAAAACTGACTCTTCTTAGTGACTATGTTTTGAACATTTCCTTTGTGAGACTAAGTTTAGATTCCGATGCTTGACTATATGTTTACTGTATCCCTTGGACCTTCTTATTGACGATGAAACACAGAAATTGCATTAGAATTAAATACAAAAGGCACAAAGCCGACTTAAGTACGTAAGGACTGACTCTTCCTACTGACTATGATTTCAACATTTCCTGTGAGACCAGTTTTAGATTCCGATGCTTCACTAAATGTTTACTGTACGCCTTGGACCTTCTTATCGACGATGAAACACAGTAAATGCATCGGAATTAAATACAAAAGGCACAATGCCGACTTAAGTACAAGAAGACTGACTCTTCTTACTGACTATGATTTGAACCATTCCTGTGGCACTAGTTATAGATTCCGATGCTTCACTTCAGGTTTACTGTATCCCTCTGACCTTCTTATTGACGATGAAACACAGAAATTGCATCGGAATTAAATACAAAAGGCACAATGCCATTTCAAGTACAAGAAGACTGGCTCTTCCTACTGTCTATGTTTTGAACCATTCCTTTGACACTAGTTATAGATTCCGATGCTTCACTTCAGGTTTACTGTATCCCTCTGACCTTCTTATTGACGATGTAACACAGAAATTGCATAGGTATTAAATACATAGGCACAATGCCGACTCTAGTACAAGAAGACTGGCTCTTCTTGCTGTCTATGATTTGAAAGATTCCTGTGACACTAGTTATAGATTCCGATGCTTCACTTCAGGTTTACTGTATCTCTCTGACCTTCTTATTGACGATGAAACACAGAAATTGCATCGGAATTAAATACAAAAGTCACAATGCCGACTTAAGTACAAGAAAACTGACTCTTCTTACTGTCTATGTTTTGAAGCAATCCCATGACACTAGCTATAGATTCCGATGTTTCACTTCAGGTTTACTGTATCTCTCTGACCTTCTTATTGACGATGAAACAGAGAAATTGCATCGGAATCAAATACAAAAGCACAATACTGAATTAAGTACAAGAGAACTACTCTTTCTACTGTCTACGTTTAGAACCATTCCTGTGACACTAGTTATAGATTCCGATGCTTCACTTCAGGTTTACTGTATCGCTCTGACCTTCTTATTGACGATGAAACACAGAAATTGCATCGCAATTAAATACAAAAGGCACAATGCCGAATTAAGTACAAGAAAACTGACTCTTCTAACTGTCTACGTTTTGAACCATTCCTGTGACACTAGTTATAGATTCCTATTTTCACTTCAGGTTTACTGTATCCCTTGGACCTTCTTATTGACGACGAAACACAGAAATTGCATCGGAATTAAGTAGAAAAGGCACAATGCCGACTTATCTACAAGAAGACTGCCTCTTCTCACTGTCTATGTTTTGAACCTTTCCTGTGACACTAGTTATGGATTCCGATGCTTCACTTCAGGTTTACTGTATCCCTCTGACCTTCTTATTGACGATGAAACACAGAAATTGCATCGGAATTAAATACAATAGGCACAATGGCGACTTAAGTTCAAGAAGACTGACTCTTCCTTCTGTCTATTCTTTGAACCTTTCCTGTGACACAAGTTATAGATTCCGATACTTCACTTCATATTTAATGTATCCCTTGGACCTTCTTATTGACGACGAAACACAGAAATTGCATCGGAATTAAATAGGATAGGCACAATGCCGACTTAAGTACAAGAAGATTGACTCATCCTACTGTCTATGTTTTGAACCATTCCTGTGACACTAGTTATAGATGCCGACGCTTCACATCAGGTTTACTGTATCCCTCTGACATTCTAATTGACGATGAAACACAGAAATCGCATCGGCATTAAAAAAGAAAGGCACAATGCCGACTTATGTACAAAAAACTGACTCCTCTTGCTGTCTATATTTTGAACCATTCCTGTGACACTAGTTATCGATTCCGATGCTTGACTTCAGGTTTACTGTATCCCCTGGACCTTCTTATTGTCGAGGAAACACATAAATTGCATCGGAATTAAATAGAAAAGCCACAATGCCGACTTAAGTACAAGAAGACTGACTCTTCTTACTGACTATGTTTGAAACTTTCCTGTGAGACCGGTTTTAAATTCTGATGCTTCACTTCAGGTTTACTGTACCCCATGGACCTCCTTATTGACGTCGAAACAAAGAAATTGCATCGGAATTAAATAGAAAAGGCACAATGCCGACTTAAGTACAAGAAAACTGACACTTCTTACTGTCTATGTTTTGAACCATTCCTGTGACACTAGTTATAGATTCCGATGCTTCACCTCAGGTTTTCTGTATCCCTCTGACCTTCTTATTGACGATGAAAGACAGAAATTGCATCGGAATTAAATAGAAAAGGCACAATGCCGACTCAAGTACAAGTAGACTGGCTCTTCTTACTGTCTATGTTATGAAGATTTCCTGTGAGACCGGTTTCAGATTCCGATGCTTCACTTTAGGTTTACTGTACCCCTGGACCAGCTTACTGACGACGACACACAGAAATTGAATCAGAATTAAATAGTAAAGGCACAATGCTGACTTAAGTACAAGATAACTAACTCTTCTTACTGTCTATGTTTTGAACCTTTCCTGTAAGCCAAGTTTTAGATTCCGATACTTCACTTCAGTTTTACTGTATCCTTTGGATATTCCATATTGACGATAAAACACAGAAATTGCATCGGAAATAAATACAAAAGGCACAATGCCGACTTAAGTACAAGAAGACTGACTCTTCATACTGACTCTGTTTTGAACATTTCCTGTGAGACCAGTTTTAGTTTCTGATGCTTCACTATATGTTTACTGTATCCCTAGGATCTTCTTATTGACGATGAATCACAGAAATTGCATCGGAATTAAATACAAAAGGAACAATGACGACTTAAGTACAAGAAGACTGACTCTTCTTACTGACTATCGTTTGAACACTTCATGTGAGACCAGTTTTAGATTCCGATGCTTCACTATATGTTTACTGTATCCCTTGGAGCTTCTTATTGACGATGAAACACAGAAATTGCATGGGAATTAAATGCAAAACGCACAACGCCGACTTAAGTACAAGAAGACTGAGTCTTCTTACTGACTATGTTTTGAACATTTTCTGTGAGACCAGTTTTAGATTCCGATGCTTCACTATATGTTTACTATATCCCTTGGACCTTCTTATTGACGATGAAACATAGAAATTGCATCAGAATTAAATACAAAAGGCACAATGCCGACTTAAGTACATGAAGACTGACTCTTCCTACTGACTATGATTTCAACATTTCCTGTGAGACCAGTTTTAGATTCCGATGCTTCACTATATGTTTACTCTATCCCTTGGACCTTCTTATCGAAGATGAAACACAGAAATTGCATCGAAATTAAATAGAAAAAGCACAATGCCGACTTAAGTACAAGAAAACTGACTCTTCTTATTCTCTATGTTTTAGCCATTCCTGTGACACTAGTTATAGATTCCGATGCTTTACTTCAGGTATACTGTATATCTCTCACCTTCGTATTGACGAGGAAACACAGAAATTGCATCGGAATTAAATACAAAAGGCAAAACGCTGACTTAAGTACAAGAAAACTGACTCTTCTCACTGTCTTTGTTTTGAACCATTCCTGTGACACTAGTTATAGATTCCGATGCTTCACTTCAGGTTTACTGTATCCCTCAGACCTTCTTATTGACGATGAAACACAGGAATTGCATCGGAATTAAATAGAAAATGCACAATGCCTACTCAAGTACAAGTAGACTGTCTCTTCTTACTGTCTATGATATAAAGCTTTCCTGTGAGCCCGGTTTCAGATTCCGATGCTTTACTTTAGGTTTACTGTATCCCTTGGACCTTCTTACTGACGACGAAACACAGAAATTGAAACAGAATTAAATAGAAAATACACAATGCTGACTTAAGTACAAGAAACCTAACTCTTCTTACTGTCTATGGTTCAAATGGCTCTGAGCACTATGGGACTCAACTGCTGTGGTCATTAGTCCCCTAGAATTTAGAACTAGTTAAACCTAACTAACCTAAGGACATCACAAACTTCCACGCCCGAGGCAGGATTCGAACCTTCGACCGTAGCGGTCTTGCGGTTCCAGACTGCAGCGCCTTTAACCACACGGCCACTTCGGCCGGCTACTGTCTATGTTTTGAACCTTTCCTGTGAGACCAGTTTTAGATTCCGGTGTTTCATTTCAGTTTTACTGTATCCCTTGGACCTTCCATATTGACGATGAAACACAGAAATTGCATCGGAAATAAATACAAAAGGCACAATGCCGACTTAAATACAAGAAGACTGACTCTTCTTACTGACTATGTTTTGAACATTTACTGTGAGACCAGTTTTAGATTCTGATGCTTCACTATATGTTTACTGTATCCCTTGGACCTTCTTATTGACGAGGAAACACAGAAATTGCATCGGAATTAAATACAAAAGGCACAATGCCGACTTAAGTACAAGAAGACAGACTCTTCTTACTGACTATGTTTTGAACATTTCCTGTGAGACCAGTTTTAGATTCTGATGCTTCACTATATGTTTACTGTATCCCTGTGACCTTCTTATTGACGATGAAACACAGAAATTGCATCGGAATTAAATACAAAAGGCACAATGCGAACTCAAATACAAGATGACTCTCTCTTCTTACTCTCTATGTCTTGAGCCTTTCCTGTGAGACCGGTTTTAGGTTCCGTTGCTTCACTTCAGGTTTTCTGCATCCCTTGGACCTTCTTGTTGACGACGAAACACAGAAATTGCATCGGAATTAAATAGAAAAGGCACAATGCCGACTTAAGTACAAGATGACTCACTCTTCTTAATGACTATGTTTTGAACATTTCCTGTGAGCCCAGTTTTAGATTCCGATGCTTCACTATATGTTTACTGTATCCCTTGCACCTTCTTATTGACGATGAAACACAGAAATTTCATCGGAATTAAATGCAAAAGGGACAATGCCGACTTAAGTACAAGAAATCGAACTCCTCTTACAGTCTGTGGTTTGAACCATTCCTGTGACATTAGTTGTCGATTCCGATGCTTCACTACAGGTTTACTGTATCGCTCTGACCTTCTTATTGACGATGAAACACAGAAATTGCATCGGAAATAAATACAAATGGCACAATGCCGAATTAAGTACAAGAAAACTGACTCTTCTTACTGTCTTTGCTTTAAACCATTCCTGTGACACTAGTTATAGATTCGGATGCTTCACTTCAGGTTTACTGTATCTCTCTGACCTTCTTATTGACGATGAAACACAGATATTGCTTCGGAATTAAATACAAAGGCCACAATGCCGACTTAAGTACAAGAAGACTGACTCTTCTTACTGTCTATGTTTTGAACCAGTCCTGTGACACTAATTATAGATTCCGATGCTTCACTTCAGGTTTACTGTATCCCTCTGACCTTCTTCCTGACGACGAAACACAGAAATTGCATCGGAATTAAATAGAAAAGGCACAATGCCGACGTAAGTACAAGAAGACTGACTCTTCCTACTGTCTATGTTTTGAACCATTCCTGTGACTCTAGTTATAGATTCCGATGCTTCACTTCAGGTTTACTGTATCCCTTGGACCTTCTTATTGACGATGAAACACAGAAATTGGATCGGAATTAAATACAAAATGCACAATGCCGACTTAAGTACAATAAGACTGACTCTTCTTACTGTCTATGTTTTGAACCTTTTCTGTGACACTAGTTATAGATTCCGATGCTTCACTCCAGGTTTACTGTATCCCTTGGACCTTCTAATTGACGATGAAACACAGAAATTGCATCGGGATTAAATACAAAAGGCACAATGCCGACTTAAGAACAAAACGACTGACTCTTCCTACTGTCTATGTTTTAAACATTCCTGTGACACTAGTTATAGATTCCGATGCCTCACTTCAGGTTTACTGTATTCCTCTGACGTTCTTATTGACGATGAAACACAGAAATTGCATCGGAATTAAATACAAAGGGCACAATGCCGTCTCAAATACATGATGACTGACGCTTCCTACTCTCTATGTTTTGAACCATTCCTCTGAGACAGGTTTTAGATTCCGATGCTTCACTTCAGGTTTACTGTATCCCTTGGACCTTCTTATTGACGACGAAACACAGAAATTGCATCGGAATTAAATAGAAGAGGCACAATGCCGACATAAGTACAAGAAGACTTACTCTTCTTACTGACTATGATTTGAACAATTCCTGTGAGACCAGTTTTAGATTCCGATGCGTCACTATATGTTTACTGTATCCCTCTGACCTTCTTATTGACGATGAAGCACAGTAATTGCATCGGAATTAAATACAAATGGCACAATATCGACTCATGTCCAAAAAGACTGACTCTCCCTAGTGTCTATGTTATGAATCTTTCCTGTGACACTAGATATAGATTCCGATGCTTCACTTCAGGTCTTACTGTATCCCTCTGACCTTCGTATTGACGATGAAACACAGAGAATGCATCGGAATTAAATACAAAGGGCACAATGCCGACTCAAATACAAGATGACTGACTCTTCTTACTCTCTATGTTTTGAACCTTTCCTGTGAGACCGGTTTTAGATTCCGATACTTTACTTCAGGTTTACTCTCTCCCTTGTACCTTCTTATTGACGACGAAGCACAGAAAATGCATCGGAATTAAATAGAAAAGGCACAATGCCGACATAAGTACAAGAAGACTGACTCTTCTTACTGACTATGAGTTGAACATTTTCTGTGAAACCAGTTTTAGATTCCGATGCTTCACTATATGTTTTCTGTATCTCTTGGACCTTCTTGTTGACGATGAAACACAGAAATTGCATCGGAATTAAATACAAAAGGCACAATGCCGACTTAAGTACAAGAACACTGACTCTTCTTGCTGTGTATGAGTTGAACCATTCCTGTGACACTAGTTATAGATTCCGATGCTTCACTTCAGGTTTACTGTATCCCTCTGACCTTCTTATTGACGATGAAGCAAAGTAATTGCATCGGAATTAAATACAAATGGCACAATGCCGACTCATGTCCAAAAAGACTGACTCTTCTTGCTGTCTATGATTTGGACCTTTGCTGTGACACAAGATATAGATTCCGATGCTTCACTTCAGGTTTACTGTATTCCTCTGACCTTCTTATTGACGACGAAACACAGAAATTGCATTTGAATTAAATAGAAAAGGCACAATGCCGACTTAAGTACAAGAAGACTGAATCTTCCTACTGTCTATGTTTCGAACCATTCCTGTGACACTAGTTATAGATTCCGATGCTTTACTACAGGTTTACTGTATCCCTCTGACTATCTTATTGACGATGAAACACAGAAATTGCATCGGAATTAAATACAAACGGCACAATGATGACTTAAGTACAAGAAGACTGACTCTTCTTACTGACTATGATGTGAACATTTCGTGTGAGACCAGTTCTAGATTCCGATGCTTCACTATATGTTTACTGTATCCCTTGGACCTTCTTATTGACGATGAAACACAGAAATTGCATCTGAAATAAATACAAAAGGCACAATGCCGACTCAAATACAAGATGACTCTCTCTTCTTACTCTCTATGCTTTGAGCCTTTCCTGTAAGACCGGTTTTAGCTTCCGTTGATTCACTTCAGGTTTACTGTATCCCTTGGACCTTTCTTTGACGACGAAACACAGAAATTGCATCGGAATTAAATAGAAAAGGCACATTGCCGCCTTAAGTACAAGATGACTGACTCTTCTTACTGACTATGCTTTGAACATTTCCTGTGAGGCCAGTTTTAGATTCCGATGCTTCACTATATGTTTACTGTATCCCTTGGACCTTCTTATTGACGACGAAACACAGAAATTGCATCGGAATTAAATACTAAAGGCACAATGCCGACTTAAGTACAAGAAGACTGACTCTTCTTACTGCCTATGTTTTGAACCATTCCTGTGACACTAGTTATAGATTTCGATGCTTCACTTCAGGTTTACTGTATCCCTCTGACCCCCTTATTGACGACGAAACACAGAAATTGCATCGGAATTAAATAGAAAAGCCACAATGCAAATTAAGTACAATATGACTGACTCTTCCTACTGTCTATGTTTTGAACCATTCCTGTGACACTAGTTATAAATTCCGATGCTACACTTCAGGTTTACTGTATCCCTCTGACCTTCTTATTGACGATCTAACACAGATATTGCATCGGAATGAAATACAAAAGGCACAATGCCGACTTAAGTACAAGAAGACTGACTCTTCTTACTGTCTGTGTTTTGAACTTCTCCTGTGACACTAGCTATAGATTCCGATGCTTCAATTCACATTTAGTGCATCCCTTGGACCTTCTTATTGACGACGAAACACAGAAATTGCATCGGAATTAAATAGAAAAGGCACAATGCCGACTTAAGTAAAGAAGACTGACACTTCCTACTGTATATGTTTTGAACCATTCCTGAGACACTAGTTATAGATTCCGATGCTTCACTTCGGGTTCACTGTATCCCTCTAACATTCTTATTGACGATGGAACACTGAAGTTGCATCGGAATTAAATAGAAAAGGCACAATGCCGACTTATGTACAAGAAGACTGACTCTTCTTAGTGTCTATATTTTGAACCATTCCTGTGACACTAGTTATAGATTCCGATGCTTCACTTCAGGTATACTGTATCACCTGGACCTTTTTATTGACGTCGAAACACAGAATTTGCATCGGAATTAAATAGAAAAGGCACAATGCCGACTTAAGTACAAGAAGACTGAATCTTCTTGCTGACTATGCTTTGAAGATTTCCTGTCAAACCCGATTTAGGTTCCCATACTTCACTATATGTTTACTGTATCCCTTGGACCTTCTTATTGACGACGAAACACGGAAATTGCATCGGAATCAAATAGAAAAAGCACAATGCCGACTTAAGTACATGAAGACTGACTCATCTTACAGACTGTGTCTTGAACCATTCCTGTGACACTAGTTATAGATTCCGATGCTTCACTTTAGGTTTACTGTATCCCTTGGACCTTCTTATTGACGATGTAAGAAAGAAATTGCATCGGAATTAAATACAAAAGGCACAATGGCGACTTAAGTACAAGAAGACTGTCTCTTTTTACTGTCTATGTTTTGAACCTTTCCGGTGACACTAGTTATATATTCCTATGTTTCACTTCAGGTTTGCTGTATCCCTTGGACCTTCTTATTGACGACGAAACACAGAAATTGCATCGGAATTAAGTAGAAAAGGCACAATGCCGACTTATGTACAAGAAGACTGCCTCTTCTCACTGTCTATGTTTTGAACCTTTCCTGTGACACTAGTTATGGATTCCGATGCTTCACTTCAGGTTTACTGTATCCCTGGGACCTCCTTATTGACGACGAAACACAGAAATTGCATCGGAATTAAATAGAAAAGTCACAATGTCGACTTAAGTACAAGAAGACTGACTCTTCCTACTGTCTATGTTTTGAACCATTCCTGTGACGCTAGTTATAGAGTCCGATGCTTCACTTCAGGTTTACTGTATCCCTCTGACATTATTATTGAAGATGAAACACAGAAATTGCATTGGAATTAAATAGAAAAGGCATAATGCCGACTTAAGTACAAAAAGACTGACTCTTCTTACTGTCTATATTTTGAACCATTCCTGTGACACTAGTTATCGATTCCGATGCTTGACTTCAGGTTTACTGTATCCCCTGGACCTTCGTATTGACGAGGAAACACAGAAATTGCATCGGAATTAAATAGAAAAGGCACAATACCGACTTAAGTACAAGAAGACTGACTCTTCTTACTGAATCTGTTTTGAACCTTTCCTGTGAGACCGGTTTCAGATTCCGATGCTTCACTTCAGGTTTACTGTATCCATTGGACCTTCAAATTGACGACGATACCCAGAAATTGCATCGGAATTAAATACAAATTGCACAATGCCTAATCATGTCCAACAAGACTGACTCTTCTTACTGTCTATGCTTTGAACCTTTCCTGTGGCACTAGATATAGATTCCGATGCTGCACTTCAGGTTTACTGTACCCCTCTGACCTTCGTATTGACGACGAAACACAGAAATTGCATTTGAATTCAATAGAAAAGGCACAATACCGACTTAAGTACAAGAAGACTGACTCCTCCCACTGCCTATGTTTTGAACCATTCCTGTGACACTAGTTATAGATTTCGATGCTTCACTTCAGGTTTACTGTATCCCACTGACCTTCATATTAACGACGAAACACATAAATTGCATCGGAATTAAATAGAAAAGGCACAAAGCCGAATTAAGTACAATAAGACTGACTCTTCCTACGGTCTATGTTTTGAACCATTCCTGTGACACTAGTTATAAATTCCGATGCTACACTTCAGGTTTTACTGTATCCCTCTGACCTTCATATTGACGATGAAACACAGAAATTGCATCGGAATTATATACAACAGGCACAATGCCGACTTAAGTACAAGAAGACTGACTCTTCTTACTGTCTATGTTTTGAACATTTCCTGTGACACTAGTTATAGATTCCGATGCTTCACTTCAGGTTTACTGTATCCCTCTGACCTTCTTATTGACGATGAAACACAGAAATTGCATCGGAATTAAATACAATAGGCACAATGGCGACTTAAGTTCAAGAAGACTGACTCTTCCTTCTGTCTATTCTTTGAACCTTTCCTGTGACACAAGTTATAGATTCCGATACTTCACTTCATATTTAATGTATCCCTTGGACCTTCTTATTGACGACGAAACACAGAAATTGCATCGGAATTAAATAGGAAAGGCACAATGCCGACTTAAGTACAAGAAGATTGACTCATCCTACTGTCTATGTTTTGAACCATTCCTGTGACACTAGTTATAGATGCCGACGCTTCACATCAGGTTTACTGTATCCCTCTGACATTCTAATTGACGATGAAACACAGAAATCGCATCGGCATTAAAAAAGAAAGGCACAATGCCGACTTATGTACAAAAAACTGACTCCTCTTGCTGTCTATATTTTGAACCATTCCTGTGACACTAGTTATCGATTCCGATGCTTGACTTCAGGTTTACTGTATCCCCTGGACCTTCTTATTGTCGAGGAAACACATAAATTGCATCGGAATTAAATAGAAAAGCCACAATGCCGACTTAAGTACAAGAAGACTGAGTCTTCTTACTGACTATGTTTGAAACTTTCCTGTGAGACCGGTTTTAAATTCTGATGCTTCACTTCAGGTTTACTGTACCCCATGGACCTTCTTATTGACGTCGAAACAAAGAAATTGCATCGGAATTAAATAGAAAAGGCACAATGCCGACTTAAGTACAAGAAAACTGACACTTCTTACTGTCTATGTTTTGAACCATTCCTGTGACACTAGTTATAGATTCCGATGCTTCACCTCAGGTTTTCTGTATCCCTCTGACCTTCTTATTGACGATGAAAGACAGAAATTGCATCGGAATTAAATAGAAAAGGCACAATGCCGACTCAAGTACAAGTAGACTGGCTCTTCTTACTGTCTATGTTATGAAGATTTCCTGTGAGACCGGTTTCAGATTCCGATGCTTCACTTTAGGTTTACTGTATCCCTTGGACCAGCTTACTGACGACGACACACAGAAATTGAATCAGAATTAAATAGTAAAGGCACAATGCTGACTTAAGTACAAGATAACTAACTCTTCTTACTGTCTATGTTTTGAACCTTTCCTGTAAGCCAAGTTTTAGATTCCGATACTTCACTTCAGTTTTACTGTATCCTTTGGATATTCCATATTGACGATGAAACACAGAAATTGCATCGGAAATAAATACAAAAGGCACAATGCCGACTTAAGTACAAGAAGACTGACTCTTCATACTGACTCTGTTTTGAACATTTCCTGTGAGACCAGTTTTAGTTTCTGATGCTTCACTATATGTTTACTGTATCCCTTGGATCTTCTTATTGACGATGAATCACAGAAATTGCATCGGAATTAAATACAAAAGGAACAATGACGACTTAAGTACAAGAAGACTGACTCTTCTTACTGACTATCGTTTGAACACTTCATGTGAGACCAGTTTTAGATTCCGATGCTTCACTATATGTTTACTGTATCCCTTGGAGCTTCTTATTGACGATGAAACACAGAAATTGCATGGGAATTAAATGCAAAACGCACAACGCCGACTTAAGTACAAGAAGACTGAGTCTTCTTACTGATTATGTTTTGAACATTTTCTGTGAGACCAGTTTTAGATTCCGATGCTTCACTATATGTTTACTATATCCCTTGGACCTTCTTATTGACGATGAAACATAGAAATTGCATCAGAATTAAATACAAAAGGCACAATGCCGACTTAAGTACATGAAGACTGACTCTTCCTACTGACTATGATTTCAACATTTCCTGTGAGACCAGTTTTAGATTCAATGCTTCACTATATGTTTACTCTATCCCTTGGACCTTATTATCGAAGATGAAACACAGAAATTGCATCGAAATTAAATAGAAAAGGCACAATGCCGACTTAAGTACAAGAAAACTGACTCTTCTTATTCTCTATGTTTTAGCCACTCCTGTGACACTAGTGATAGATTCCGATGCTTTACTTCAGGTATACTGTATATCTCTCACCTTCGTATTGACGAGGAAACACAGAAATTGCATCGGAATTAAATACAAAAGGCAAAACGCTGACTTAAGTACAAGAAAACTGACTCTTCATACTGTCTATGTTTTGAACCATTCCTGTGACACTAGTTTTAGATTCCGCTGCCTCCCTTCAGGTTTACTGTATGTCTCTGCCCTTCTTATTGACGATGAAACAAAGAAATTGCATCGGAAGTAAATAGAATAGGCACAATGCCGACTTAAGTACAAGAAAGCTGACTCTTCTTAATGTCTATGCTTTCAACCATTCCTGTGACACTAGTTATACATTCCGAAGCTTCAATTCAAGTGTACTGTATCTGTCTGACCCTCGTATTGACGATGAAACACAGAAATTGCATCGGAATTAAATACAAATGGCACAATGCCGACTTAAGTACAAGAAGACTGACTCTTCTTACTGACTATCTTTTGAACATTTCCTGTGAGACCAGTTTTAGATTGCGATGCTTCACTAAATGTTTACTGTATGCCTTGGACCTTCTTATCGACGATGAAACACAGAAATTGCGTCGGAATTAAATACAAAAGGCACAATGCCATTTGAAGTACAAGAAGACTGGCTCTTCCTACTGTCTGTGTTTTGAACCATTCCTTTGACACTAGTTATAGATTCCGATGCTTCACTTCAGGTTTACTGTATCCCTCTGACCTTCTTATTGACGATGAAACACAGAAATTGCATAGGTATTAAATACATAGGCACAATGCCGACTCAAGTACAAGAATACTGGCTCTTCTTACTGTCTATGATTTGAATGATTCCTGTGACACTAGTTATAGATTCCGATGCTTCACTTCAGGTTTAATGTATCTCTCTGACCATCTTATTGACGATGAAACACAGAAATTGCATCGGAACTAAATACAAAAGGCACAATGCCGACTTCAGTACAAGAGAACTGACTCTTCTTACTGCCGATGTTTTGAACCATTCCTCTGACACTAGTTATAGATTCCGATGCTTCCCTTCAGGTTTACTGTATTACTCTGCCCTTCTTATTGACGATGAAACAAAGAATTTGCATCGGAAGTAAATAGAATAGGCACATTGCCGACTTAAGTACAAGAAAACTGACTCTTCTTACTGTCTATGCTTTCAACCATTCCTGTGACACTAGTTATACATTCCGAAGCTTCACTTCAAGTATACTGTATCTGTCTGACACTCGTATTGACGATGAAACACAGAAATTGCATCGAATTAAATACAAAAGGCACAATGCCGACTTAAGTACAAGAAGACTGACTCTTCTTACTGACCATCTTTTGAACATTTCCTGTGAGACCAGTGTTAGATTCCAATGCTTCACTATATGTTTACTGTATTCCTTGGACCTTCTTATTGACGATGAAACAAAGAATTTGCATCGGAATTAAATACAAAAGGCACAATGACGACTCAAGTAGAAGAAGGCTGGCTCTCCTTACTGTCTATGTTTTGAAACGTTCCTGTGAGACCGGTTTTAGATTCTGATGCTTCACTTCAGGTTTACTGTATCCCTTGGACCTTCTTATTGACGACGAAACACAGAAATTGCATCGGAATTAAATAGAAAAGGCACTATGCCGACCTAAGTACAAGAAAACTGACTCTTCTTACTGTCTATGTTTTGAACCATTCCTGTGACACTAGTTATACATTATGATGCTTCACTTCAGGTTTACTGTATCGCTCTGACCTTCTTATTGACGATGAAACACAGAAATTGCATCGGAATTAAATACAAAAGGCACAATGGCGAATTAAGTACGAGAAAACTGACTCTTCGTTCTGTCTATGTTTTGAACCATTCCTGTGACACTAGTTATAGATTCCGATGCTTCCCTTCAGGTTTACTGTATTACTCTGCCCTTCTTATTGACGATGAAACAAAGAATTTGCATCGGAAGTAAATAGAATAGGCACATTGCCGACTTAAGTACAAGAAAACTGACTCTTCTTACTGTCTATGCTTTCAACCATTCCTGTGACACTAGTTATACATTCCGAAGCTTCACTTCAAGTATACTGTATCTGTCTGACACTCGTATTGACGATGAAACACAGAAATTGCATCGAATTAAATACAAAAGGCACAATGCCGACTTAAGTACAAGAACACTGACTCTTCTTGCTGTGTATGAGTTGAACCATTCCTGTGACACTAGTTATAGATTCCGATGCTTCACTTCAGGTTTACTGTATCCCTCTGACCTTCTTATTGACGATGAAGCAAAGTAATTGCATCGGAATTAAATACAAATGGCACAATGCCGACTCATGTCCAAAAAGACTGACTCTTCTTGCTGTCTATGATTTGGACCTTTGCTGTGACACAAGATATAGATTCCGATGCTTCACTTCAGGTTTACTGTATTCCTCTGACCTTCTTATTGACGACGAAACACAGAAATTGCATTTGAATTAAATAGAAAAGGCACAATGCCGACTTAAGTACAAGAAGACTGAATCTTCCTACTGTCTATGTTTCGAACCATTCCTGTGACACTAGTTATAGATTCCGATGCTTTACTACAGGTTTACTGTATCCCTCTGACTATCTTATTGACGATGAAACACAGAAATTGCATCGGAATTAAATACAAACGGCACAATGATGACTTAAGTACAAGAAGACTGACTCTTCTTACTGACTATGATGTGAACATTTCGTGTGAGACCAGTTCTAGATTCCGATGCTTCACTATATGTTTACTGTATCCCTTGGACCTTCTTATTGACGATGAAACACAGAAATTGCATCTGAAATAAATACAAAAGGCACAATGCCGACTCAAATACAAGATGACTCTCTCTTCTTACTCTCTATGCTTTGAGCCTTTCCTGTAAGACCGGTTTTAGCTTCCGTTGATTCACTTCAGGTTTACTGTATCCCTTGGACCTTTCTTTGACGACGAAACACAGAAATTGCATCGGAATTAAATAGAAAAGGCACATTGCCGCCTTAAGTACAAGATGACTGACTCTTCTTACTGACTATGCTTTGAACATTTCCTGTGAGGCCAGTTTTAGATTCCGATGCTTCACTATATGTTTACTGTATCCCTTGGACCTTCTTATTGACGACGAAACACAGAAATTGCATCGGAATTAAATACTAAAGGCACAATGCCGACTTAAGTACAAGAAGACTGACTCTTCTTACTGCCTATGTTTTGAACCATTCCTGTGACACTAGTTATAGATTTCGATGCTTCACTTCAGGTTTACTGTATCCCTCTGACCCCCTTATTGACGACGAAACACAGAAATTGCATCGGAATTAAATAGAAAAGCCACAATGCAAATTAAGTACAATATGACTGACTCTTCCTACTGTCTATGTTTTGAACCATTCCTGTGACACTAGTTATAAATTCCGATGCTACACTTCAGGTTTACTGTATCCCTCTGACCTTCTTATTGACGATCTAACACAGATATTGCATCGGAATGAAATACAAAAGGCACAATGCCGACTTAAGTACAAGAAGACTGACTCTTCTTACTGTCTGTGTTTTGAACTTCTCCTGTGACACTAGCTATAGATTCCGATGCTTCAATTCACATTTAGTGCATCCCTTGGACCTTCTTATTGACGACGAAACACAGAAATTGCATCGGAATTAAATAGAAAAGGCACAATGCCGACTTAAGTAAAGAAGACTGACACTTCCTACTGTATATGTTTTGAACCATTCCTGAGACACTAGTTATAGATTCCGATGCTTCACTTCGGGTTCACTGTATCCCTCTAACATTCTTATTGACGATGGAACACTGAAGTTGCATCGGAATTAAATAGAAAAGGCACAATGCCGACTTATGTACAAGAAGACTGACTCTTCTTAGTGTCTATATTTTGAACCATTCCTGTGACACTAGTTATAGATTCCGATGCTTCACTTCAGGTATACTGTATCACCTGGACCTTTTTATTGACGTCGAAACACAGAATTTGCATCGGAATTAAATAGAAAAGGCACAATGCCGACTTAAGTACAAGAAGACTGAATCTTCTTGCTGACTATGCTTTGAAGATTTCCTGTCAAACCCGATTTAGGTTCCCATACTTCACTATATGTTTACTGTATCCCTTGGACCTTCTTATTGACGACGAAACACGGAAATTGCATCGGAATCAAATAGAAAAAGCACAATGCCGACTTAAGTACATGAAGACTGACTCATCTTACAGACTGTGTCTTGAACCATTCCTGTGACACTAGTTATAGATTCCGATGCTTCACTTTAGGTTTACTGTATCCCTTGGACCTTCTTATTGACGATGTAAGAAAGAAATTGCATCGGAATTAAATACAAAAGGCACAATGGCGACTTAAGTACAAGAAGACTGTCTCTTTTTACTGTCTATGTTTTGAACCTTTCCGGTGACACTAGTTATATATTCCTATGTTTCACTTCAGGTTTGCTGTATCCCTTGGACCTTCTTATTGACGACGAAACACAGAAATTGCATCGGAATTAAGTAGAAAAGGCACAATGCCGACTTATGTACAAGAAGACTGCCTCTTCTCACTGTCTATGTTTTGAACCTTTCCTGTGACACTAGTTATGGATTCCGATGCTTCACTTCAGGTTTACTGTATCCCTGGGACCTCCTTATTGACGACGAAACACAGAAATTGCATCGGAATTAAATAGAAAAGTCACAATGTCGACTTAAGTACAAGAAGACTGACTCTTCCTACTGTCTATGTTTTGAACCATTCCTGTGACGCTAGTTATAGAGTCCGATGCTTCACTTCAGGTTTACTGTATCCCTCTGACATTATTATTGAAGATGAAACACAGAAATTGCATTGGAATTAAATAGAAAAGGCATAATGCCGACTTAAGTACAAAAAGACTGACTCTTCTTACTGTCTATATTTTGAACCATTCCTGTGACACTAGTTATCGATTCCGATGCTTGACTTCAGGTTTACTGTATCCCCTGGACCTTCGTATTGACGAGGAAACACAGAAATTGCATCGGAATTAAATAGAAAAGGCACAATACCGACTTAAGTACAAGAAGACTGACTCTTCTTACTGAATCTGTTTTGAACCTTTCCTGTGAGACCGGTTTCAGATTCCGATGCTTCACTTCAGGTTTACTGTATCCATTGGACCTTCAAATTGACGACGATACCCAGAAATTGCATCGGAATTAAATACAAATTGCACAATGCCTAATCATGTCCAACAAGACTGACTCTTCTTACTGTCTATGCTTTGAACCTTTCCTGTGGCACTAGATATAGATTCCGATGCTGCACTTCAGGTTTACTGTACCCCTCTGACCTTCGTATTGACGACGAAACACAGAAATTGCATTTGAATTCAATAGAAAAGGCACAATACCGACTTAAGTACAAGAAGACTGACTCCTCCCACTGCCTATGTTTTGAACCATTCCTGTGACACTAGTTATAGATTTCGATGCTTCACTTCAGGTTTACTGTATCCCACTGACCTTCATATTAACGACGAAACACATAAATTGCATCGGAATTAAATAGAAAAGGCACAAAGCCGAATTAAGTACAATAAGACTGACTCTTCCTACGGTCTATGTTTTGAACCATTCCTGTGACACTAGTTATAAATTCCGATGCTACACTTCAGGTTTTACTGTATCCCTCTGACCTTCATATTGACGATGAAACACAGAAATTGCATCGGAATTATATACAACAGGCACAATGCCGACTTAAGTACAAGAAGACTGACTCTTCTTACTGTCTATGTTTTGAACATTTCCTGTGACACTAGTTATAGATTCCGATGCTTCACTTCAGGTTTACTGTATCCCTCTGACCTTCTTATTGACGATGAAACACAGAAATTGCATCGGAATTAAATACAATAGGCACAATGGCGACTTAAGTTCAAGAAGACTGACTCTTCCTTCTGTCTATTCTTTGAACCTTTCCTGTGACACAAGTTATAGATTCCGATACTTCACTTCATATTTAATGTATCCCTTGGACCTTCTTATTGACGACGAAACACAGAAATTGCATCGGAATTAAATAGGAAAGGCACAATGCCGACTTAAGTACAAGAAGATTGACTCATCCTACTGTCTATGTTTTGAACCATTCCTGTGACACTAGTTATAGATGCCGACGCTTCACATCAGGTTTACTGTATCCCTCTGACATTCTAATTGACGATGAAACACAGAAATCGCATCGGCATTAAAAAAGAAAGGCACAATGCCGACTTATGTACAAAAAACTGACTCCTCTTGCTGTCTATATTTTGAACCATTCCTGTGACACTAGTTATCGATTCCGATGCTTGACTTCAGGTTTACTGTATCCCCTGGACCTTCTTATTGTCGAGGAAACACATAAATTGCATCGGAATTAAATAGAAAAGCCACAATGCCGACTTAAGTACAAGAAGACTGAGTCTTCTTACTGACTATGTTTGAAACTTTCCTGTGAGACCGGTTTTAAATTCTGATGCTTCACTTCAGGTTTACTGTACCCCATGGACCTTCTTATTGACGTCGAAACAAAGAAATTGCATCGGAATTAAATAGAAAAGGCACAATGCCGACTTAAGTACAAGAAAACTGACACTTCTTACTGTCTATGTTTTGAACCATTCCTGTGACACTAGTTATAGATTCCGATGCTTCACCTCAGGTTTTCTGTATCCCTCTGACCTTCTTATTGACGATGAAAGACAGAAATTGCATCGGAATTAAATAGAAAAGGCACAATGCCGACTCAAGTACAAGTAGACTGGCTCTTCTTACTGTCTATGTTATGAAGATTTCCTGTGAGACCGGTTTCAGATTCCGATGCTTCACTTTAGGTTTACTGTATCCCTTGGACCAGCTTACTGACGACGACACACAGAAATTGAATCAGAATTAAATAGTAAAGGCACAATGCTGACTTAAGTACAAGATAACTAACTCTTCTTACTGTCTATGTTTTGAACCTTTCCTGTAAGCCAAGTTTTAGATTCCGATACTTCACTTCAGTTTTACTGTATCCTTTGGATATTCCATATTGACGATGAAACACAGAAATTGCATCGGAAATAAATACAAAAGGCACAATGCCGACTTAAGTACAAGAAGACTGACTCTTCATACTGACTCTGTTTTGAACATTTCCTGTGAGACCAGTTTTAGTTTCTGATGCTTCACTATATGTTTACTGTATCCCTTGGATCTTCTTATTGACGATGAATCACAGAAATTGCATCGGAATTAAATACAAAAGGAACAATGACGACTTAAGTACAAGAAGACTGACTCTTCTTACTGACTATCGTTTGAACACTTCATGTGAGACCAGTTTTAGATTCCGATGCTTCACTATATGTTTACTGTATCCCTTGGAGCTTCTTATTGACGATGAAACACAGAAATTGCATGGGAATTAAATGCAAAACGCACAACGCCGACTTAAGTACAAGAAGACTGAGTCTTCTTACTGATTATGTTTTGAACATTTTCTGTGAGACCAGTTTTAGATTCCGATGCTTCACTATATGTTTACTATATCCCTTGGACCTTCTTATTGACGATGAAACATAGAAATTGCATCAGAATTAAATACAAAAGGCACAATGCCGACTTAAGTACATGAAGACTGACTCTTCCTACTGACTATGATTTCAACATTTCCTGTGAGACCAGTTTTAGATTCAATGCTTCACTATATGTTTACTCTATCCCTTGGACCTTATTATCGAAGATGAAACACAGAAATTGCATCGAAATTAAATAGAAAAGGCACAATGCCGACTTAAGTACAAGAAAACTGACTCTTCTTATTCTCTATGTTTTAGCCACTCCTGTGACACTAGTGATAGATTCCGATGCTTTACTTCAGGTATACTGTATATCTCTCACCTTCGTATTGACGAGGAAACACAGAAATTGCATCGGAATTAAATACAAAAGGCAAAACGCTGACTTAAGTACAAGAAAACTGACTCTTCATACTGTCTATGTTTTGAACCATTCCTGTGACACTAGTTTTAGATTCCGCTGCCTCCCTTCAGGTTTACTGTATGTCTCTGCCCTTCTTATTGACGATGAAACAAAGAAATTGCATCGGAAGTAAATAGAATAGGCACAATGCCGACTTAAGTACAAGAAAGCTGACTCTTCTTAATGTCTATGCTTTCAACCATTCCTGTGACACTAGTTATACATTCCGAAGCTTCAATTCAAGTGTACTGTATCTGTCTGACCCTCGTATTGACGATGAAACACAGAAATTGCATCGGAATTAAATACAAATGGCACAATGCCGACTTAAGTACAAGAAGACTGACTCTTCTTACTGACTATCTTTTGAACATTTCCTGTGAGACCAGTTTTAGATTGCGATGCTTCACTAAATGTTTACTGTATGCCTTGGACCTTCTTATCGACGATGAAACACAGAAATTGCGTCGGAATTAAATACAAAAGGCACAATGCCATTTGAAGTACAAGAAGACTGGCTCTTCCTACTGTCTGTGTTTTGAACCATTCCTTTGACACTAGTTATAGATTCCGATGCTTCACTTCAGGTTTACTGTATCCCTCTGACCTTCTTATTGACGATGAAACACAGAAATTGCATAGGTATTAAATACATAGGCACAATGCCGACTCAAGTACAAGAATACTGGCTCTTCTTACTGTCTATGATTTGAATGATTCCTGTGACACTAGTTATAGATTCCGATGCTTCACTTCAGGTTTAATGTATCTCTCTGACCATCTTATTGACGATGAAACACAGAAATTGCATCGGAACTAAATACAAAAGGCACAATGCCGACTTCAGTACAAGAGAACTGACTCTTCTTACTGCCGATGTTTTGAACCATTCCTCTGACACTAGTTATAGATTCCGATGCTTCCCTTCAGGTTTACTGTATTACTCTGCCCTTCTTATTGACGATGAAACAAAGAATTTGCATCGGAAGTAAATAGAATAGGCACATTGCCGACTTAAGTACAAGAAAACTGACTCTTCTTACTGTCTATGCTTTCAACCATTCCTGTGACACTAGTTATACATTCCGAAGCTTCACTTCAAGTATACTGTATCTGTCTGACACTCGTATTGACGATGAAACACAGAAATTGCATCGAATTAAATACAAAAGGCACAATGCCGACTTAAGTACAAGAAGACTGACTCTTCTTACTGACCATCTTTTGAACATTTCCTGTGAGACCAGTGTTAGATTCCAATGCTTCACTATATGTTTACTGTATTCCTTGGACCTTCTTATTGACGATGAAACAAAGAATTTGCATCGGAATTAAATACAAAAGGCACAATGACGACTCAAGTAGAAGAAGGCTGGCTCTCCTTACTGTCTATGTTTTGAAACGTTCCTGTGAGACCGGTTTTAGATTCTGATGCTTCACTTCAGGTTTACTGTATCCCTTGGACCTTCTTATTGACGACGAAACACAGAAATTGCATCGGAATTAAATAGAAAAGGCACTATGCCGACCTAAGTACAAGAAAACTGACTCTTCTTACTGTCTATGTTTTGAACCATTCCTGTGACACTAGTTATACATTATGATGCTTCACTTCAGGTTTACTGTATCGCTCTGACCTTCTTATTGACGATGAAACACAGAAATTGCATCGGAATTAAATACAAAAGGCACAATGGCGAATTAAGTACGAGAAAACTGACTCTTCGTTCTGTCTATGTTTTGAACCATTCCTGTGACACTAGTTATAGATTCCGATGCTTCCCTTCAGGTTTACTGTATTACTCTGCCCTTCTTATTGACGATGAAACAAAGAATTTGCATCGGAAGTAAATAGAATAGGCACATTGCCGACTTAAGTACAAGAAAACTGACTCTTCTTACTGTCTATGCTTTCAACCATTCCTGTGACACTAGTTATACATTCCGAAGCTTCACTTCAAGTATACTGTATCTGTCTGACACTCGTATTGACGATGAAACACAGAAATTGCATCGAATTAAATACAAAAGGCACAATGCCGACTTAAGTACAAGAAGACTGACTCTTCTTACTGACCATCTTTTGAACATTTCCTGTGAGACCAGTGTTAGATTCCAATGCTTCACTATATGTTTACTGTATTCCTTGGACCTTCTTATTGACGATGAAACACAGAAATTGCATCGGAATTAAAGACAAAACGCACAATGCCGACTTAAGTACAAGAAGACTGACTCTTCTTAGTGACTATGTTTTGAACATTTCCTTTGTGAGACTAAGTTTAGATTCCGATGCTTCACTATATGTTTACTGTATCCCTTGGACCTTCTTATTGACGATGAAACACAGAAATTGCATTAGAATTAAATACAAAAGGCACAAAGCCGACTTAAGTACGTGAGGACTGACTCTTCCTACTGACTATGATTTCAACATTTCCTGTGAGACCAGTTTTAGATTCCGATGCTTCACTAAATGTTTACTGTATGCCTTGGACCTTCTTATCGACGATGAAACACAGTAAATGCATCGGAATTAAATACAAAAGGCACAATGCCGACTTAAGTACAAGAAAACTGACTCTTCTAACTGTCTATGTTTTGAACCATTCCTGTGACACTAGTTATAGATTCCGATGCTTCACTTCAGGTTTACTGTATCCCTCAGACCTTCTTATTGACGATGAAACACAGAAATTGCATCGGAATTAAATAGAAAAGGCACAATGCCTACTCAAGTACAAGTAGACTGTCTCTTCTTACTGTCTATGATATAAAGCTTTCCTGTGAGACCGGTTTCAGATTCCGATGCTTTACTTTAGGTTTACTGTATCCCTTGGACCTTCTTACTGACGACGAAACACAGAAATTGAAACAGAATTAAATAGAAAATACACAATGCTGACTTATGTACAAGAAACCTAACTCTTCTTACTGTCTATGGTTCAAATGGCTCTGAGCACTATGGGACTCAACTGCTGTGGTCATTAGTCCCCTAGAATTTAGAACTAGTTAAACCTAACTAACCTAAGGACATCACAAACATCCACGCCCGAGGCAGGATTCGAACCTGCGACCGTAGCGGTCTTGCGGTTCCAGACTGCAGCGCCTTTAACCGCACGGCCACTTCGGCCGGCTACTGTCTATGTTTTGAACCTTTCCTGTGAGACCAGTTTTAGATTCCGGTGTTTCATTTCAGTTTTACTGTATCCCTTGGACCTTCCATATTGACGATGAAACACAGAAATTGAATCGGAAATAAATACAAAAGGCACAATGCCGACTTAAATACAAGAAGACTGACTCTTCTTACTGACTATGTTTTGAACATTTACTGTGAGACCAGTTTTAGATTCTGATGCTTCACTATATGTTTACTGTATCCCTTGGACCTTCTTATTGACGAGGAAACACAGAAATTGCATCGGAATTAAATACAAAAGGCACAATGCCGACTTAAGTACAAGAAGACTGACTCTTCTTACTGACTATGTTTTGAACATTTCCTGTGAGACCAGTTTTAGATTCTGATGCTTCACTATATGTTTACTGTATCCCTGTGACCTTCTTATTGACGATGAAACACAGAAATTGCATCGGAATTAAATACAAAAGGCACAATGCCGACTCAAATACAAGATGACTCTCTCTTCTTACTCTCTATGTCTTGAGCCTTTCCTGTGAGACCGGTTTTAGGTTCCGTTGCTTCACTTCAGGTTTACAGCATCCCTTGGACCTTCTTGTTGACGACGAAACACAGAAATTGCATCGGAATTAAATAGAAAAGGCACAATGCCGACTTAAGTACAAGATGACTCACTCTTCTTAATGACTATGTTTTGAACATTTCCTGTGAGCCCAGTTTTAGATTCCGATGCTTCACTATATGTTTACTGTATCCCTTGCACCTTCTTATTGACGATGAAACACAGAAATTTCATCGGAATTACATGCAAAAGGGACAATGCCGACTTAAGTACAAGAAATCGAACTCTTCTTACAGTCTGTGGTTTGAACCATTCCTGTGACATTAGTTATCGATTCCGATGCTTCACTACAGGTTTACTGTATCGCTCTGACCTTCTTATTGACGATGAAACACAGAAATTGCATCGGAAATAAATACAAATGGCACAATGCCGAATTAAGTACAAGAAAACTGACTCTTCTTACTGTCTTTGCTTTAAACCATTCCTGTGACACTAGTTATAGATTCCGATGCTTCACTTCAGGTTTACTGTATCTCTCTGACCTTCTTATTGACGATGAAACACAGATATTGCTTCGGAATTAAATACAAAGGGCACAATGCCGACTTAAGTACAAGAGGACTGACTCTTCTTACTGTCTATGTTTGAACCAGTCCTGTGACACTAATTATAGATTCCGATGCTTCACTTCAGGTTTACTGTATCCCTCTGACCTTCTTCCTGACGACGAAACACAGAAATTGCATCGGAATTAAATAGAAAAGGCACAATGCCGACGTAAATACAAGAAGACTGACTCTTCCTACTGTCTATGTTTTGAACCATTCCTGTGACTCTAGTTATAGATTCCGATGCTTCACTTCAGGTTTACTGTATCCCTTGGACCTTCTTATTGACGATGAAACACAGAAATTGGATCGGAATTAAATACAAAATGCACAATGCCGACTTAAGTACAATAAGACTGACTCTTCTTACTGTCTATGTTTTGAACCTTTTCTGTGACACTAATTATAGATTCCGATGCTTCACTCCAGGTTTACTGTATCCCTTGGACCTTCTAATTGACGATGAAACACAGAAATTGCATCGGGATTAAATACAAAAGGCACAATGCCGACTTAAGAACAAAACGACTGACTCTTCCTACTGTCTATGTTTTAAACATTCCTGTGACACTAGTTATAGATTCCGATGCCTCACTTCAGGTTTACTGTATCCCTCTGACGTTCTTATTGACGATGAAACACAGAAATTGCATCGGAATTAAATACAAAGGGCACAATGCCGTCTCAAATACATGATGACTGACGCTTCCTACTCTCTATGTTTTGAACCATTCCTCTGAGACCGGTTTTAGATTCCGATGCTTCACTTCAGGTTTACTGTATCCCTTGGACATTCTTATTGACGACGAAACACAGAAATTGCATCGGAATTAAATAGAAGAGGCACAATGCCGACATAAGTACAAGAAGACTTACTCTTCTTACTGACTATGATTTGAACAATTCCTGTGAGACCAGTTTTAGATTCCGATGCGTCACTATATGTTTACTGTATCCCTCTGACCTTCTTATTGACGATGAAGCACAGTAATTGCATCGGAATTAAATACAAATGGCACAATATCGACTCATGTCCAAAAAGACTGACTCTCCCTAGTGTCTATGTTATGAATCTTTCCTGTGACACTAGATATAGATTCCGATGCTTCACTTCAGGTCTTACTGTATCCCTCTGACCTTCTTATTGACGATGAAACACAGAGATTGCATCGGAATTAAATACAAAGGGCACAATGCCGACTCAAATACAAGATGACTGACTCTTCTTACTCTCTATGTTTTGAACCTTTCCTGTGAGACCAGTTTTAGATTCCGATGCTTTACTTCAGGTTTACTCTCTCCCTTGTAATTTCTTATTGACGACGAAACACAGAAAATGCATCGGAATTAAATAGAAAAGGTACAATGCCGACATAAGTACAAGAAGACTGACTCTTCTTACTGACTATGAGTTGAACATTTTCTGTGAGACCAGTTTTAGATTCCGATGCTTCACTATATGTTTTCTGTATCCCTTGGACCTTCTTGTTGACGATGAAACACAGAAATTGCATCGGAATTAAATACAAAAGATACAATGCCGACTAAAGTACAAGAACACTGACTCTTCTTGCTGTGTATGATTTGAACCATTCCTGTGACACTAGTTATAGATTCCGATGCTTCACTTCAGGTTTACTGTATCCCTCTGACCTTCTTATTGACGATGAAGCAACGTAATTGCATCGGAATTAAATACAAATGGCACAATGCCGACTCATGTCCAAAAAGACTGACTCTTCTTGCTGTCTATGATTTGGACCTTTGCTGTGACACAAGATATAGATTCCGATGCTTCACTTCAGGTTTACTGTATTCCTCTGACCTTCTTATTGACGACGAAACACAGAAATTGCATTTGAATTAAATAGAAAAGGCACAATGCCGACTTAAGTACAAGAAGACTGAATCTTCCTACTGTCTATGTTTCGAACCATTCCTGTGACACTAGTTATAGATTCCGATGCTTTACTACAGGTTTACTGTATCCCTCTGACTATCTTATTGACGATGAAACACAGAAATTGCATCGGAATTAAATACAAACGGCACAATGATGACTTAAGTACAAGAAGACTGACTCTTCTTACTGACTATGATGTGAACATTTCGTGTGAGACCAGTTCTAGATTCCGATGCTTCACTATGTGTTTACTGTATCCCTTGGACCTTCTTATTGACGATGAAACACAGAAATTGCATCGGAATTAAATAGAAAAGGCACAATGTCGACTTAAGTAAAGAAGACTGACTCTTCCTACTGTATATGTTTTGAACCATTCCTGAGACACTACTTATAGATTCCGACGCTTCACTTCAGGTTTACTGTATCCCTCTGACATTATTATTGAAGAGGAAACACAGAAATTGCATTGGAATTAAATAGAAAGGGCATAATGCCGACTTAAGTACAAAAAGACTGACTCTTCTTACTGTCTATATTTTGAACCATTCCTGTGACACTAGTTATCGATTCCGATGCTTGACTTCAGGTTTACTGTATCCCCTGGACCTTCGTATTGACGAGGAAACACAGAAATTGCATCGGAATTAAATAGAAAACGCACATTACCGACTTAAGTACAAGAAGACTGACTCTTCTTACTGAATCTGTTTTGAACCTTTCCTGTGAGACCGGTTTCAGATTCCGATGCTTCACTTCAGGTTTACTGTATCCATTGGACCTTCAAATTGACGACGATACCCAGAAATTGCATCGGAATTAAATACAAAAGGCACAATGCCGACTTAAGTACAAGAAGACTGACTCTTCTTGCTGTGTATGTTTTGAACCATTCCTGTGACACTAGTTATAGATTCCGATGCTTCACTTCAGGTTTACTGTATCCCTCTGACCATCTTATTGACGATGAAGCACAGTAATTGCATCGGAATTAAAAACAAATTGCACAATGCCGACTCATGTCCAACAAGACTGACTCTTCTTACTGTCTATGCTTTGAACCTTTCCTGTGGCACTAGATATAGATTCCGATGCTGCACTTCAGGTTCACTGTATCCCTCTGACCTTCTTGTTGACGACGAAACACAGAAATTGCATTTGAATTCAATAGAAAAGGCACAATATCGACTTAAGTACAAGAAGACTGACTCCTCCCATTGCCTATGTTTTGAACCATTCCTGTGACACTAGTTATAGATTTCGTAGCTTCACTTCAGGTTTACTGTATCCCACTGACCTTCATATTAACGACGAAACACATAAATTGCATCGGAATTAAATAGAAAAGGCACAAAGCCGAATTAAGTACAATAAGACTGACTCTTCCTACGGTCTATGTTTTGAACCATTCCTGTGACACTAGTTATAAATTCCGATGCTACACTTCAGGTTTTACTGTATCCCTCTGACCTTCATATTGACGATGAAACACAGAAATTGCATCGGAATTATATACAACAGCCACAATGCCGACTTAAGTACAAGAAGACTGACTCTTCTTACTGTCTATGTTTTGAACATTTCCTGTGACACTAGTTATAGATTCCGATGCTTCAATTCAGTTTTACTGCATCCCTTAGACCTTCTTATTGACGACGAAACACTGAAATTGCATCGGAATTAAATAGAAAAGGCACAATGCCGACTTAAGTAAAGAAGACTGACTCTTCCTACTGTATATGTTCGAACCATTCCTGAGACACTAGTTATTGATTCCGATGCTTCCCTTCAGGTTTACTGTATCGCTCTGACATTCTTATTGACGATGAAACACAGAAATTGCATGGGAATTAAATAGAAAAGGCACAATGCCGACTTAAGTACTAGATGACTGACTCTTCTTACTGTCTATGTTTTGAACCATTCCTTTGACGCTAGTTATAGATTCCGATGCTTGACTTCAGGTTTAGTGTATCCCCTGGACCTTCTTATTGTCGAGGAAACACATAAATTGCATCGGAATTAAATAGAAAAGCCACAATTCCGACTTAAGTACAAGTAGACTGACTCTTCTTACTGACTATGTTTTGAACCTTTACTGTGAGACCGGTTTTTAATTCTGATGCTTCACTTCAGGTTTACTGTACCCCATGGACCTTCTTATTGACGTCGAAACAGAGAAATTGCATCGGAATTAAATAGAAGAGGCACAATGCCGACTTAAGTCCAAGAAAACTGACTCTTCTTACTGTCTATGTTTTGAACCATTCCTATGACACTAGTTATAGATTCCGATGCTTCACTTCAGGTTTACTGTATCCCCTGGACCTGCTTACTGACGACGAAACGCAGAAATTGAATCAGAATTAAATAGTAAAGGCACAATGCTGACTTAAGTACAAGAAAACTAACTCTTCTTACTGTCTATGTTTGAACCTTTCTTGTGAGACCAGTTTTAGATTCCGATGCTTCACTTCAGTTTTACTGTATCCCTCTGACCTTCTTATTGACGATGTAACACAGAAATTGCATTGCAATTAAATACTATAGGCACAATGGCGACTTAAGTACAAGATGACTGACTCTTCTTACTGTCTATGTTTTGAACCTTTCCTTTGACACTAGTTATATATTCCTATGTTTCACTTCAGGTTTGCTGTATCCCTTGGACCTTTTTATTGACGACGAAACACAGAAATTGCATCGGAATTAAATAGAAAAGGCACAATGCCAACTTAAGTACAAGAACACTTACTCTTCTTACTGACTATGTTTTGAACATTTCCTGTGAGACCAATTTATATTCCGATGCTTCACTGTATGTTTACTGTATCCCTTGGACGTTCTTATAGACGACGAAACACAGAAATTGCATCGGAATTAAATACTATAGGCACAATGGCGACTTAAGTACAAGACGACTGACTCTTCCTACTGTCTATGTTTTGAACCATTCCTGTGACACTAGTTATAGATTGCGATGCTTCACGTCAGGTTTACTGTATCCCTCTGACATTCTTATTCACGATGAAACACAGAAATTGCATCGGAATTAAATAGAAATGGCACAATTCCGACTTAAGTACAAAAAGTCTGACGCTTCTTACTGTCTATATTTTGAGCCATTCCTGTGACACTAGTTATCGATTCCGATGCTTGACTTCAGGTTTACTGTATCCCCTGGAACTTCTTATTGACGAGTAAACACAGAAATTGCATCGGAATTTAATAGAAATGGCACAATGCCGACTTAAGTACAAGAAGACTGACTCCTCTTACTGACTATGTTTTGAACCTTTCCTGTGAGACCGTTTTTAGATTCCGATGCTTCACTTCAGGTTTACTATATCCCATGGACCTTCTTATTGACGTCGAAGCAAAGAAATTGCATCGGAATTAAATATAAAAGGCACAATGCCGACTTAAGTACAAGAAAACTGACTCTTCTTATGTCTATGTTTTGAACCATTCCTGTGACACCAGTTACAGATTCCGATGCTTCACATCTGGTTTTCTCTATCCCTCTGACCTTCTTATTGACGATGAAAGAAAGAAATTGCTTCGGAATTAAATAGCAAAGGCACAATGCCGACTCAAGTACAAGTAGACTGACTCTTCTTACTGTCTATGTTATGAAGATTTCCTGTGAGACCGGTTTCAGATTCCGATGCTTCACTTTAGGTTTACTGAATCTCTTGGACCAGCTTACTGACGACGACACACAGAAATTGAATCAGTATTAAATAGTAAAGGCACAATGCTGACTTAAGTACAAGATAACTAACTCTTCTTACTGTCTATGTTTTGAACCTTTCCTGTAAGCCAAGTTTTAGATTCCGATGCTTCACTTCAGTTTTACTGTATCCCTTGGATATTCCATATTGACGATGAAACACAGAAATTGCATCGGAATTAAATACAAAAGGCACATTGCCGACTTAAGTACAAGAAGACTGACTCTTCTTACTGACTATGTTTTGAACATTTCCTTTGTGAGACTAATTTTAGATTCCGATGCTTCACTATATGTTTACTGTATCCCTTGGACCTTCTTATTGACAATGAAACACAGAAATTGCATTACAATTAAATACAAAAGGCACAATGCCATTTCAAGTACAAGAAGACTGGCTCTTCCTACTGTCTATGTTTTGAACCATTCCTTTGACACTAGTTATAGAATCCGATGCTTCACTTCAGGTTTACTGTATCTCTCTGACCTTCTTATTGACGATGAAATACAGAAATTGCATCGGAATTAAATACAAAAGGCACAATGCCATTTCAAGTACAAGAAGACTGGCTCTTCCTACTGTCTATGTTTTGAACCATTCCTTTGACACTAGTTATAGAATCCGATGCTTCACTTCAGGTTTACTGTATCTCTCTGACCTTCTTATTGACGATGAAATACAGAAATTGCATAGGTATTAAATACATAGGCACAATGCCGACTCAAGTACAAGAAGACGGCTCTTCTTAGTGTCTATGATTTGATAGATTCCTGTGACACTAGTTATAGATTCCGATGCTTCACTTCAGGTTTACTGTATCTCCCTGACCTTCTTATTGACGATGAAACACAGAAATTGCATCGGAATTAAATACAAAAGGCACAATGCCGACTTAAGTTCAAAAAAACTGACTTTTCTTACTGTCTATGTTTTGAAGCATTCCCATGACACTAGCTATAGATTCAGATGATTTACTTCAGGTTTACTGTATCTCTCTGACCTTCTCATTGACGATGAAACACAGAAATTGCATCGGAATCAAATACAAAAGCACAATACCGAATTAAGTACAAGAGAACTGACTCTTCTTACTGCCGATGTTTTGAACCATTCCTGTGACACTAGTTATAGATTCCGATGCTTCACTTCAGGTTTTTTGTTTCTCTCTGACCTTCTTATTAATGATGAAACACAGAAATGGCATCGGAATTAAATACAAAAGGCACAATCCCGACTTAAGTGCAAGATTACTGACTCTTCTTACTGACCATCTTTTAAACATTTCCTGTGAGACCAGTTTTAGATTCCGATGCTTCACTATATGTTTACTGTATCCCTTGGACCTTCTTATTGACGGTGAAACACAGAAATTGCATCGGAATTAAATACAAAACGCACAATGCCGACTTAAGTACAAGAAGACTGGCTCTTCATACTGTCTATGTTTTGAACCATTCCTGTGACACTAGTTATAGATTCCGATGCTTCACTTCAGGTTTACTGCATCCCTCAGACCTTCTTATTTACGATGAAACACAGAAATTGCATCGGTATTAAATACATAGGCAAAATGCCGACTCAAGTACAAGAAGACTGGCTCTTCTTACTGTCTATGTTTTGAAAGATTCCTGTGACACTAGTTATAGATTCCGATGCTTCACTTCAGGTTTACTGTATCTCTCTGACCTTCTTATTGACGATGAAACACAGAAATTGCATCGGAATTAAATAGAAAAGACACAATGCCGACTTAAGTACAAGAAAACTGACTCTTCTTAAAGACTATGTTTTGAAGCATTCCCGTGACACTAGTTATAGATTCCGATGATTCACTTCAGGTTTACTGTATCCCTCTGACCTTCTTATGGACGATGAAACACATAAATTGCATCGGAATCAAATACAAAAGCACAATCCCGAATTAAGTACAAGAGAACTACTCTTCCTCCTGTCTATCTTTTGAGCCATTCCTGTGACACTAGTTGTAGATTCCGATGCTTCACTTCGGGTTTACTGTATCCCACTGACCTTCGTATTGACGATGAAACACAGAAACTGCATCGGAATTAAATACAAAAGGCACAATGCCGACTCAAGTACATGAAGATCGGCTCTTCATACTGTCTATGTTTTGAACCATTCCTGTGACACTAGTTATAGATTCCGATGCTTCACGTCAGGTTTACTGTATCCCTCTGACCTTCTTATTGACGATGAAACACAGATATTCCATCGGGATTAAATACATAGGCACAACTGTGACTCAAGTACAAGAAGACTGGCTCTTCTTACTGTCTATGTTTTGAACCATTCCTGTGACACTAGTTATAGATTCCGATGCTTCACTTCAGGTTAACTGTATCCCTATGACCTTCTTATTGACGATGAAACACAGAAATTGCATCGGAATTAAATAGAAAACGCACAATGCCGACTTAAGTACAAGAGAACTGACTCTTGTTACTGTCTATGTTTGAAACCGTTCCTGTGACACTAGTTATAGATTCCAATGCTTCACTTCAGGTTTACTGTATCCCTCTGACCTTCTTATTGCCGATAAAACACAGAAATTGATTCAGAATTAATTAGAAAAGGCACAATGCTGACTTAGGTACAAGAAAACTAACACTTCTCACTGTCTATGTTTTGAACCTTTCCTGTGAGACCAGTTTTAGATTCCGATGCTTCACTTCAGCTTTACTGTATCCCTTTGGACCTTCTTATTGTCGATGAAACACAGAAATTGCATCGGAATTAAATAGAAAAGGCACAATGCCAACTTAAGTACAAGAACACTTACTCTTCTTACTGACTATGTTTTGAACATTTCCTGTGAGACCAATTTATATTCCGATGCTTCACTGTATGTTTACTGTATCCCTTGGACGTTCTTATAGACGACGAAACACAGAAATTGCATCGGAATTAAATACTATAGGCACAATGGCGACTTAAGTACAAGACGACTGACTCTTCCTACTGTCTATGTTTTGAACCATTCCTGTGACACTAGTTATAGATTGCGATGCTTCACTTCAGGTTTACTGTATCCCTCTGACATTCTTATTCACGATGAAACACAGAAATTGCATCGGAATTAAATAGAAATGGCACAATTCCGACTTAAGTACAAAAAGTCTGACGCTTCTTACTGTCTATATTTTGAACCATTCCTGTGACACTAGTTATCGATTCCGATGCTTCACTTCAGGTTTACTGTATCCCCTGGAACTTCTTATTGACGAGTAAACACAGAAATTGCATCGGAATTTAATAGAAATGGCACAATGCCGACTTAAGTACAAGAAGACTGACTCCTCTTATTGACTATGTTTTGAACCTTTCCTGTGAGACCGTTTTTAGATTCCGATGCTTCACTTCAGGTTTACTATATCCCATGGACCTTCTTATTGACGTCGAAGCAAAGAAATTGCATCGGAATTAAATATAAAAGGCACAATGCCGACTTAAGTACAAGAAAACTGACTCTTCTTATGTCTATGTTTTGAACCATTCCTGTGACACCAGTTACAGATTCCGATGCTTCACATCTGGTTTTCTCTATCCCTCTGACCTTCTTATTGACGATGAAAGACAGAAATTGCTTCGGAATTAAATAGCAAAGGCACAATGCCGACTCAAGTACAAGTAGACTGACTCTTCTTACTGTCTATGTTATGAAGATTTCCTGTGAGACCGGTTTCAGATTCCGATGCTTCACTTTATTTTTACTGAATCTCTTGGACCAGCTTACTGACGACGACACACAGAAATTGAATCAGTATTAAATAGTAAAGGCACAATGCTGACTTAAGTACAAGATAACTAACTCTTCTTACTGTCTATGTTTTGAACCTTTCCTGTAAGCCAAGTTTTAGATTCCGATGCTTCACTTCAGTTTTACTGTATCCCTTGGATATTCCATATTGACGATGAAACACAGAAATTGCATCGGAATTAAATACAAAAGGCACATTGCCGACTTAAGTACAAGAAGACTGACTCTTCTTACTGACTATGTTTTGAACATTTCCTTTGTGAGGCTAATTTTAGATTCCGATGCTTCACTATATGTTTACTGTATCCCTTGGACCTTCTTATTGACAATGAAACACAGAAATTGCATTACAATTAAATACAAAAGGCACAAAGCCGACTTAAGTACGTGAGGACTGACTCTTCCCACTGACTATGATTTCAATATTTCCTGTGAGACCAGTTTTAGATTCCGATGCTTCACTAAATGTTTACTGTATGCCTTGGACCTTCTTATCGACGATGAAACACAGAAAATGCATCGGAATTAAATACAAAAGGCACAATGCCGACTTAAGTACAAGAAGACTGACTCTTCTTACTGACTATGTTTTGAACCATTCCTGTGACACTAGTTATAGATTCCGATGCTTCACTTCAGGTTTACTGTATCCCTCTGACCTTCTTATTGACGATGAAACACAGAAATTGCATCGGAATTAAATACAAAAGGCACAATGCCATTTCAAGTACAAGAAGACTGGCTCTTCTTACTGTCTGTGTTTTGAACCATTCCTTTGACACTAGTTATAGAATCCGATGCTTCACTTCAGGTTTACTGTATCTCTCTGACCTTCTTATTGACGATGAAATACAGAAATTGCATAGGTATTAAATACATAGGCACAATGCCGACTCAAGTACAAGAAGACGGCTCTTCTTAGTGTCTATGATTTGATAGATTCCTGTGACACTAGTTATAGATTCCGATGCTTCAATTCAGGTTCACTGTATCTCTCTGACCTTCTTATTGACGATGAAACACAGAAATTGCATCGGAATTAAATACAAAAGCACAATGCCGACTTAAGTTCAAAAAAACTGACTTTTCTTACTGTCTATGTTTTGAAGCATTCCCATGACACTAGCTATAGATTCAGGTGATTTACTTCAGGTTTACTGTATCTCTCTGACCTTCTCATTGACGATGAAACACAGAAATTGCATCGGAATCAAATACAAAAGCACAATACCGAATTAAGTACAAGAGAACTGACTCTTCTTACTGCCGATGTTTTGAACCATTCCTGTGACACTAGTTATAGATTCCGATGCTTCACTTCAGGTTTTTTGTTTCTCTCTGACCTTCTTATTAATGATGAAACACAGAAATGGCATCGGAATTAAATACAAAAGGCACAATCCCGACTTAAGTGCAAGATTACTGACTCTTCTTACTGACCATCTTTTAAACTTTTCCTGTGAGACCAGTTTTAGATTCCGATGATTCACTATATGTTTACTGTATCCCTTGGACCTTCTTATTGACGGTGAAACACAGAAATTGCATCGGAATTAAATACAAAACGCACAATGCCGACTTAAGTACAAGAAGACTGGCTCTTCATACTGTCTATGTTTTGAACCATTCCTGTGACACTAGTTATAGATTCCGATGCTTCACTTCAGGTTTACTGCATCCCTCAGACCTTCTTATTTACGATGAAACACAGAAATTGCATCGGTATTAAATACATAGGCAAAATGCCGACTCAAGTACAAGAAGACTGGCTCTTCTTACTGTCTATGTTTTGAAAGATTCCTGTGACACTAGTTATAGATTCCGATGCTTCACTTCAGGTTTACTGTATCTCTCTGACCTTCTTATTGACGATGAAACACAGAAATTGCATCGGAATTAAATAGAAAAGACACAATGCCGACTTAAGTACAAGAAAACTGACTCTTCTTACTGACTATGTTTTGAAGCATTCCCGTGACACTAGTTATAGATTCCGATGATTCACTTCAGGTTTACTGTATCCCTCTGACCTTCTTATTGACGATGAAACACATAAATTGCATCGGAATCAAATACAAAAGCACAATCCCGAATTAAGTACAAGAGAACTACTCTTCCTCCTGTCTATCTTTTGAGCCATTCCTGTGACACTAGTTGTAGATTCCGATGCTTCACTTCGGGTTTACTGTATCCCACTGACCTTCGTATTGACGATGAAACACAGAAACTGCATCGGAATTAAATACAAAAGGCACAATGCCGACTCAAGTACATGAAGATCGGCTCTTCATACTGTCTATGTTTTGAACCATTCCTGTGACACTAGTTATAGATTCCGATGCTTCACGTCAGGTTTACTGTATCCCTCTGACCTTCTTATTGACGATGAAACACAGATATTCCATCGGGATTAAATACATAGGCACAACTGTGACTCAAGTACAAGAAGACTGGCTCTTCTTACTGTCTATGTTTTGAACCATTCCTGTGACACTAGTTATAGATTCCGATGCTTCACTTCAGGTTAACTGTATCCCTATGACCTTCTTATTAACGATGAAACACAGAAATTGCATCGGAATTAAATAGAAAACGCACAATGCCGACTTAAGTACAAGAGAACTGACTCTTGTTACTGTCTATGTTTAAAACCGTTCCTGTGACACTAGTTATAGATTCCAATGCTTCACTTCAGGTTTACTGTATCCCTCTGACCTTCTTATTGCCGATAAAACACAGAAATTGATTCAGAATTAATTAGAAAAGGCACAATGCTGACTTAGGTACAAGAAAACTAACACTTCTCACTGTCTATGTTTTGAACCTTTCCTGTGAGACCAGTTTTAGATTCCGATGCTTCACTTCAGCTTTACTGTATCCCTTTGGACCTTCTTATTGACGATGAAACACAGAAATTGCATCGGAATTAAAAACAAAAGGCAAAATGCCGACTTAAGTACAAGATATCTAACTCTTCATACTGTCTGTGTTTTGAACCATTCCTGTGACATTTGTTATCGATTCCGATGCTTCACTTCAGGTTTACTGTATCACTCTGACCTTCTTATTGACGATGAAACACAGAAATTGCATCGCAATGAAATACAAAAGGCATAATGCCGAATTAAGTACAAGAAAACTGACTCTTCTTACTGTCAATGTTTTGAACCATTCCTGTGACACTAGTTGTAGATTCCGATGCTTCACTTCGGGTTTACTGTATCCCACTGACCTTCGTATTGACGATGAAATACAGAAACTGCATCGGAATTAAATACAAAAGGCACAATGCCGACTCAAGTACAAGAAGACTGGCTCTTCATACTGTCTATGTTTTGAACCATTCCTGTGACACTAGTTATAGATTCCGATGCTTCACTTCAGGTTTACTGTATCCCTCTGACCTTCTTATTGACGATGAAACACAGAAATTGCATCGGGATTAAATACATAGGCACAATTGTGACTCAAGTACAAGAAGACTGGCTCTTCTTACTGTCTATTTTTTGAACCATTCCTGTGACACTAGATATAGATTTCGATGCTTCACTTAAGGTTTACTGTATCTCTCTGACCTTCTTATTGACGATGAAACACAGAAATGGCATCGGAATTAAATTCAAAAGGCACAATGCCGACTTAAGTACAAGAAGACTGACTCTTCTTACTGACTATGTTTTGAAGCATTCCTGTGACACTAGTTATAGATTCCGATGCTTCACTTCAGGTTTACTGTATCCCTCTGACCTTCTTATTGACGATGAAACACAGAAATTGCATCGGAATTAAATACAAAAGGCACAATGCCATTTCAAGTACAAGAAGACTGGCTCTTCCTACTGTCTATGTTTCGAACCATTCCTTCGACACTAGTTATAGATTCCGATGCTTCACTTCAGGTTAACTGTATCCCTCTGACCTTCTTATTGACGATGAAACACAGAAATTGCATAGGTATTAAATACATAGGCACAATGCCGACTCAAGCACAAGAAGACTGGCTCTTCTTACTGTCTATGTTTTGAAAGATTCCTGTGACACTAGTTATAGATTCCGATGCTTCACTTCAGGTTTACTGTATCTCTCTGACCTTCTTATTGACGATGAAACACAGAAATTGCATCGGAATTAAATAGAAAAGGCACAATGCCGACTTAAGTACAAGAAAACTGACTCTTCTTACTGTCTATGATTTGAAGCTTTCCCATGACACTAGTTAGAGATTCCGATGATTCACTTCAGGTTTACTGTATCTCTCTGACCTTCTTGTTGACGATGAAACACAGAAATTGCATCGGAATCAAATACAAAAGCACAATACCGAATTAAGTACAAGAGAACTACTCTTTCTACTGTCTATGTTTAGAACCATTCCTGTGACACTAGTTATAGATTCCGATGCTTCACTTCAGGTTTACTGTAACCCTCTGACTTTCTTATTGACGATGAAACACAGAAATTGCATCGGAATGAAATACATAAGGCACAATGCCGACTCAAGTACAAGAAGACTGACTCTTCCTACTGTCTATGTTTAAAACCATTACTGTGACACTAGTTATAGATTCCGATGCTTCACTTCAGGTATACTGTAACTCTCTGACCTTCGTATTGACGATGAAACACAGAAATTGCATCGGAATTAAGTACAAAAGGCACAATGCCGACTCAAGTAGAAGAGAACTGGCTCTTCTTACTTTCTATATTTTGAAACGTTCCTGTGAGACCGGTTTTAGATTCCGATGCTTCACTTCAGGTTTACTGTATCCCTTGGACCTTCTTATTGACGACGAAACACAGAAATTGCATCGGAATTAAATAGAAAAGGCACAATGCCGACCTAAGTACAAGAAAACTGCTTCTTCTTACTGTCTATGTTTTGAACCATTCCTGTGACACTAGTTACAAGTTACGATGCTTCACTTCAGGTTTACTGTATCCCACTGACCTTCATATTGACCATGAAACACAGAAATTGCATCTGAATTAAATACAAAAGGCAAAATGCCGACTTATGTACGAGAAAACTGACTCCTCTTACTGTCTTTGTCTTAATCCTTTCCTGTGACACTAGTTATGGATTTCGATGCTTCTCTTCAGGTTTACTGTATTTCTCTGACCTTCTTATTGACGATGAAACACAGAAATTGCATCGGAATTAAATACAAAAATCACAATGGCGACTGAAGTACAAGAAATCTAACTCTTCATACTGTCTGTGTTTTGAACCATTCCTGTGACATTAGTTAACGATTCCGATGCTTCACTTCAGGTTTACTGTATCGCTATGACCTTCTTATTGCCGATGAAACACAGAAATTGCATCGCAATTAAATACAAAATGCACAAATGAGACTTAAGTACAAGAGGACTGACTCTTCTTACTGACTATGCTTTGAACCATTCCTGTGACACTAGTAATAGATTCCGATGCTTCACTTCAGGTTTACTGTATCCCTCTGACCTTCTTATTGACGATGAAACACAGAAATTGCATCGGAAATAAATACAAAAGGCACAATGCCGACTCAAGTACAAGTAGACTGGCGCTTCCTACTGTCTATGTTTTGAACCATTCCTTTGACACTAGTTTTAGATTCCGATGCTTCACTTCAGGTTTACTGTATCTCTCTGACCTTCTTATTGACGATGAAACACAGAAATTGCATCGGAATTAAATAGAAAAGGCACAATGCCGACTTAAGTACAAGAAAACTGAATCTTCTTACTGTCTATGTTTTGAAGCATTCCCGTGTCATTAGTTATAGATTCCGATGATTCACTTCAGGTTCACTGTATCCCTCTGACCTTCTTATTGACGGTGAAACACAGATATTGCATCGGATTCAAATACAAAAGCACAATGCCGAATTAAGTACAAGAGAACTACTGTTCCTACTGTCTATCTTTTGAACCATTCCTTTGACTCTAGTTGTAGATTCCGATGCTTCACTTCGGGTTTACTGTATCCCACTGACCTTCGTATTGACGATGAAACACAGAAACTGCATCGGAATTAAATACAAAAGGCACAATGCCGACTCAAGTACAAGAAGACTGGCTCTTCATACTGTCTATGTTTTGAACCATTCCTGTGGCACTAGTTATAGATTCCGATGCTTCTCTTCAGGTTTACTGTATCCCTCTGACCTTCTTATTGACGATGAAACACAGAAATTGCATCGGAATGAAATACATAGGCACAATTGTGACTCAAGTACAAGAAGACTCGCTCTCCTTACTGTCTATGTTTTGAACCATTCCTGTGACAGTAGTTATAGACTCCGATATTTCACTTCAGGTTAACTGTATCCCTCTGAGCTTCTTATGGACGATGAAACACAGAAATTGCATCGGAATTAAATAGAAAAGGCACAATGCCGACTTAAGTACAATAGAACTGACTCTTTTTACTTTCTATGTTTTGAACCATTCCCGTGACACTAGTTACAGATTCCGATGCTTCACTTCAGGTTAACTGTATCCCTCTGACCTTCTTATGGACGATGAAACACAGATATTGATTTAGAATTAAATAGAAAAGGCACAATGCTGACTTAGGTACAAGAAAACTAACTCTTCTTACTGTCTATGTTTTGAACCTTTCCTGTGAGACCAGTTTTAGATTCTGATGCTTCACTTCAGGTTTACTGTATCTCTTTGGACCTTCTTATTGACGATAAAACATAGAAATTGCATCGGAATTAAATACAAAAGACACAATGCCGACTTAAGTACAAGAAGACTGACTCTTCTTACTGACTATGTTTTGAACATTTCCTGTGAGACCAGTTTTAGATTCTGATGCTTCACCATATGTTTACTGTATCCCTTGGACCTTCTTATTGACGATGAAACACAGAAATGGCATCGGAATTAAATACAAAAGGCACAACGCCGACTTATGTACTAGAAGACTGACTCTTCTTGCTGACTATCCTTTGAACATTTCCTGTGAGACCAGTTTTAGATTCCGATGCTTCACTATATGTTTATTGTATCCCTTGGACCTTCTTATCGACGATAAAACACAAAAATAGCATCGGAATTAAATAGAAAACGCACAATGCCGACTTAAGTACAAGAAAACTGACTCTTCTTACTGTGTATGTTTTGAACCATTCCTGTGACACTAGTTATAGATTCCGATGCTTCACTTCAGGTATACTGTATCTCTCTGACCTTCTTATTGACGATGAAACACAGGAATTGCATCGGAATTAAATGCAAACGGCACAATGCCGAATCAAGTACAAGAAGACTGGCTCTTCCTACTGTCTATGTTTTTAACCATTCCTGTGACACAATTTATAGATTCCGATGCTTCACTTCAAGTTTACTGTATCCCTCTGACCTTCTTATTGACGATGAAACAAAGATTTTGCATCGGAATTAAGTACAAAAGGCACAATGCCGACTTAAGTACAAGAAAACTGACTCTTCTTACTGTCTATGTTTTGAACCATTTATGTGACACTAGTTATAGATTCCGATGCTTCAGGTTTACTGTATCCCACTGACCTACTTATTGACGATGAAACACAGAAATTGTATCGGAATTAAATACAAAAGGCACAATGAAGACTCAAGTTCAAGAAAACTAACTCTTCTTACTGTCTTTGACTTGAATCTTTCCTGTGAGACCAGTTTTAGATTCCGATGCTTCACTTCAGGTTTACTGTATCCCTTGGATTTTTATATTGACAATGAAACTCAGAAATTCCATCGGAATTAAAAACAAAGGCACAATGCCGACTTAAGTACAAAGAAACTGACTCTTCTTACTGTCTATGTTTTGAACCATTGCTGTGACACTAGTTATAGATTCCGATGCTTCACATAAGGTTAACTGTATCCCTCCGACCTTCTTATTGACGATGAAACACAGAATTGAATCAGAATTAAATAGAAAAGGCTCAATGCTGACTAAAGTACAAGAAAACTAACTCTTCTTACTGTCTATGTTTGAAACTTTCCTGTGAGACCAGTTTTAGGGTCCGATGCTTCACTTCAGGTTTACTGTATCACTTGGACCTTCTTATTGACGATGAAACACAGAAATTGCATCGGAATTAAATACAAAAGGCACAATGCCGACTGCAGTACAAGAAGACTGACTCTCCTTACTGACTATGTTTTGAACATTTCCTGTGAGACCAGTTTTAGATTCTGATGCTTCACTATATGTTAACTGTATCCCTTGGACCTTCTTATTGACGATGAAACACAGAAATTGCATCGGAATTAAATAGAAAAGGCACAATGCGGACTTAAGTACAAGAAAACTGACTCTTCTTACGGCGTATGTTTTGAACCATTCCTGTGCCACAAGTTATAGATTACGATGCTTCACTTCAGGTATACTATATCTCCCCGACCTTCTTATTGACGGTAAAACACAGAAATTGCATCGGAATTAAATACAAAAGGCACAATGCCGACTCAAGTACAAGAAGACTGGTTCTTCTTACTGGCTATGTTTTGCAACTTTCCTGTGAGACCGGTTTTAGATTCCTATGCTTCACTTCAGGTTTACTGTATCCCTTGGATCTTCTTATTGTCGACGAAACACAGAAATTGCATCGGAATTAAATAGAAAAAGCACAATGCCGACTTAAGTACAAGAAAACTGACTCTTCTTACTGTCTATGATTTGAACCATTCCTGTGTCACTAGTTACACATTCCGATGCTTCACTTCATGTGTACTGTATCCCTCTGACCATCTTATTGACGATGAAACACAGAAATTGCAGCGGAAGTAAATACAAAAAGCAAAATGCCGACTTAAGTACAAGAAATCTGACTCTTCTGACTGTCTTTGTTTTGAACCATACCTGTGACACTAGTTACAGATTCCGATGTTTCACTTCAGGTTTACTGTATACCTCTGACCTTCTTATTGACGATGAAACACAGAAATTGCATCGGAGTTAAATACAAAAGGCACAATGCCAACTTATGTACAAGAAAACTAACTCTTCTTACTGTCTAAGTTTTGAACCATTCCTGTGACACTAGTAATAGATTCCGATGCTTCACTTCAGGATCACTGTATCCCTCTGACCTTCTTATTGTCGATGAAACACTGAAATTCCTTCGGAATGAAATACAAAAGGCACAATGCCGACTTAAGTACTAGAAAACTGACTCTCTTTATTGTCTATGTTTTGAACTATTCCTGTGACACTAGTTACACATTCCGATGCTTCACTTCAGGTTTACTGTATCCCTTGGACCTTCGTATTGACGATGAAACACAGAAATTGCATCGGAATTAAATACAAAAGGCACAATGCCGACTTAAGTACAAGACGACTGACTCTCCTTACTGACTATGTTTGAACATTTCCTGTGAGACCAGTTATAGATTCCGATGCTTCACTATTTGTTTACTGTATCCCTTGGACCATCTTATTGACGATGGAACACAGAAATTGCATCGGAAATAAATAGAAAATCCACAATGCGGACATTAGTACAAGAAAACTGACTCTTCGCACTGCGTATGTTTTGAACCATTCCTGTGACACTAGTTATAGATTCCGATGCTTCATTTCAGGTATACTATATCTCTCTGACCTTCTTATTGACGATGAAACACAGAAATGGCATCGGAATTAAAGACAAAAGGCACAATGCCGACTTAAGTACAAGAAAACTGACTCCTCTTACTGTCTGGGATTTGAATCATTCCTGTGTCACTAGTTATAGATACCGATGCTTCACTTCAGGTTTACTGTATACCTCTGACCTTCTTATTGAAGATGAAACACAGAAATTGCATCGGAATTAAATACAAAAGGCACAATGCGGACTTAAGTACAAGATAACTGGCTCTTCTTACTGCGTATGTTTTGAACCATTCCTGTGACACAAGTTATAGATTACGATGCTTCATTTCAGGTATACTATATCTCTCTGACCTTCTTATTGACGATGAAACACAGAAATTAGATCGGAATTAAATACAAAAGGCACAATGCCGACTCAAGTACAAGATGACTGGTTCTTCTTACTGTTTATGCTTTGCAACTTTCCTGTGAGACCGGTTTTAGAATCCGATGCTTCACTTCAGGTTTACTGTATCCCTTGGAGCTTCTTATTGACGACGAAACACAGAAATTGCATCGGAAATTAATAGAAAAGGCACAATGCCGACTTAAGTACAAGAAAACTCACTCTTCTTACTGTCTATGCTTTGAACCATTCCTGTGTCACTAGTTACACAATCCGATGCTTCACTTCAGGTTTACTGTATCCCTCTGACCTTCATATTGACGATGAAACACAGAAATTGCATCGGAATTAAATACAAAAGGCACAATGCCGACTTAAGTACCAGAAAACTGACTCTTCTGACTGTCTATGTTTTGAACCATTATGTGACACTAGTTATAGATTCCGATGTTTCACTTCAGGTTTACTGTATCCCTCTGTCCATCTTATTGACGATGAAACACAGAAATTGCAGCGGAATTAAATACAAAAGACAAAATGCCGACTTAAGTACAAGAAATCCGACTCTTCTTACTGTCTTTGTTTTGAACCATTCCTGTGACACTAGTTATAGATTCCGATGCATCACTTCAGGTTGAATGTATCCCTCTGACCTTCGTATTGACGATGAAACACTGAAACTCCATCGGAATTAAATACAAAGGCACAATGCCGACTTAAGTACAAGGAGACTGACTCTTCTCACTGTCTATGATTTGAACCAATCCTGTGACACTAGTTACAGATTCCGATGCTTCACTTCAGGTTTACTGTATCCCTCTGACCTTTTTATTGACGATGAAACACACATATTGCATCGGAATTAAATACAAAAGGCACAATGCCGACCCAAGTACAAGAAGACAGGCTCTTACTACTGTCTATGTTTTGAACCATTCCTGTGACACTAGTTATAGATTCCGATGCTTCTCTTCAGGTTTACTGTATCCCTCTGACCTTCTTATTGACGATGAAACACAGATATTGCATCAGAACTAAATAGAAAAGACACAATGCCGACTTATCTACAAGAGAACTGACTCTTCTTACTGTCTATGTTTTGAAGCATTCCCGTGACACTAGTTATAGATTCCGATGCTTCACTTCAGGTTTACTGTATCCCTCTGACCTTCTTATTGCCGATGAAACACAGAAATTGCATCGGAATTAAATACAAAAGCACAAAGCCGACTTCAGTACAAGCGAACTGACTCTTCCTACTGTCTATGTTTTGAACCATTCCTGTGAAACTAGTAATAGATTACGATGCTACACTTCATGTTTACTGTATCCCTCAGCCCTTCTTATTGAAGATGAAACACAGAAATGACATCGGAATTAAATACAAAAGGCACAAGTCCGACTTAAGTACAAGAAAACCGACTCTTCATACTGTCTATGTTTTGTACTATTCCTGTGACACTAGTTATAGATTCCGATGCTTCACTTCAGCTTTACTGTATCCCTCCGACCTTCTTATTTACGATGAAACACAGAAATTGCATCGGAATTAAATACAAAAGGCACAATGCCGACTCAAGTACTAGAAGACTGGCTCCACTTACTGCCTATGTTTTGAACCATACCTGTGACACTAGTTATAGATTCCGATGCTTCACTTCAGGGTTACTGTATCCCTCTGACCTTATTGACGATGAAACACAGAAATTCCATCGGAATGAAATACAAGAGGCACAATGCTGACTTAAGTACAAGAAAACGACTCTTCTTACTGTCTATGTTTTGAACCATTCCTGTGACACTAGTAATAGATTCCGATGCTTCACTTCAGGATCACTGTATCCCTCTGACCTTCTTATTGTCGATGAAACACTGAAATTCCTTCGGAATGAAATACAAAAGGCACAATGCCGACTTAAGTACTAGAAAACTGACTCTCTTTATTGTCTATGTTTTGAACTATTCCTGTGACACTAGTTACACATTCCGATGCTTCACTTCAGGTTTACTGTATCCCTTGGACCTTCGTATTGACGATGAAACACAGAAATTGCATCGGAATTAAATACAAAAGGCACAATGCCGACTTAAGTACAAGACGACTGACTCTCCTTACTGACTATGTTTGAACATTTCCTGTGAGACCAGTTATAGATTCCGATGCTTCACTATTTGTTTACTGTATCCCTTGGACCATCTTATTGACGATGGAACACAGAAATTGCATCGGAAATAAATAGAAAATCCACAATGCGGACATTAGTACAAGAAAACTGACTCTTCGCACTGCGTATGTTTTGAACCATTCCTGTGACACTAGTTATAGATTCCGATGCTTCATTTCAGGTATACTATATCTCTCTGACCTTCTTATTGACGATGAAACACAGAAATGGCATCGGAATTAAAGACAAAAGGCACAATGCCGACTTAAGTACAAGAAAACTGACTCCTCTTACTGTCTGGGATTTGAATCATTCCTGTGTCACTAGTTATAGATACCGATGCTTCACTTCAGGTTTACTGTATACCTCTGACCTTCTTATTGAAGATGAAACACAGAAATTGCATCGGAATTAAATACAAAAGGCACAATGCGGACTTAAGTACAAGATAACTGGCTCTTCTTACTGCGTATGTTTTGAACCATTCCTGTGACACAAGTTATAGATTACGATGCTTCATTTCAGGTATACTATATCTCTCTGACCTTCTTATTGACGATGAAACACAGAAATTAGATCGGAATTAAATACAAAAGGCACAATGCCGACTCAAGTACAAGATGACTGGTTCTTCTTACTGTTTATGCTTTGCAACTTTCCTGTGAGACCGGTTTTAGAATCCGATGCTTCACTTCAGGTTTACTGTATCCCTTGGAGCTTCTTATTGACGACGAAACACAGAAATTGCATCGGAAATTAATAGAAAAGGCACAATGCCGACTTAAGTACAAGAAAACTCACTCTTCTTACTGTCTATGCTTTGAACCATTCCTGTGTCACTAGTTACACAATCCGATGCTTCACTTCAGGTTTACTGTATCCCTCTGACCTTCATATTGACGATGAAACACAGAAATTGCATCGGAATTAAATACAAAAGGCACAATGCCGACTTAAGTACCAGAAAACTGACTCTTCTGACTGTCTATGTTTTGAACCATTATGTGACACTAGTTATAGATTCCGATGTTTCACTTCAGGTTTACTGTATCCCTCTGTCCATCTTATTGACGATGAAACACAGAAATTGCAGCGGAATTAAATACAAAAGACAAAATGCCGACTTAAGTACAAGAAATCCGACTCTTCTTACTGTCTTTGTTTTGAACCATTCCTGTGACACTAGTTATAGATTCCGATGCATCACTTCAGGTTGACTGTATCCCTCTGACCTTCGTATTGACGATGAAACACTGAAACTCCATCGGAATTAAATACAAAGGCACAATGCCGACTTAAGTACAAGGAGACTGACTCTTCTCACTGTCTATGATTTGAACCAATCCTGTGACACTAGTTACAGATTCCGATGCTTCACTTCAGGTTTACTGTATCCCTCTGACCTTTTTATTGACGATGAAACACACATATTGCATCGGAATTAAATACAAAAGGCACAATGCCGACCCAAGTACAAGAAGACAGGCTCTTACTACTGTCTATGTTTTGAACCATTCCTGTGACACTAGTTATAGATTCCGATGCTTCTCTTCAGGTTTACTGTATCCCTCTGACCTTCTTATTGACGATGAAACACAGATATTGCATCAGAACTAAATAGAAAAGACACAATGCCGACTTATCTACAAGAGAACTGACTCTTCTTACTGTCTATGTTTTGAAGCATTCCCGTGACACTAGTTATAGATTCCGATGCTTCACTTCAGGTTTACTGTATCCCTCTGACCTTCTTATTGCCGATGAAACACAGAAATTGCATCGGAATTAAATACAAAAGCACAAAGCCGACTTCAGTACAAGCGAACTGACTCTTCCTACTGTCTATGTTTTGAACCATTCCTGTGAAACTAGTAATAGATTACGATGCTACACTTCATGTTTACTGTATCCCTCAGCCCTTCTTATTGAAGATGAAACACAGAAATGACATCGGAATTAAATACAAAAGGCACAAGTCCGACTTAAGTACAAGAAAACCGACTCTTCATACTGTCTATGTTTTGTACTATTCCTGTGACACTAGTTATAGATTCCGATGCTTCACTTCAGCTTTACTGTATCCCTCCGACCTTCTTATTTACGATGAAACACAGAAATTGCATCGGAATTAAATACAAAAGGCACAATGCCGACTCAAGTACTAGAAGACTGGCTCCACTTACTGCCTATGTTTTGAACCATACCTGTGACACTAGTTATAGATTCCGATGCTTCACTTCAGGGTTACTGTATCCCTCTGACCTTATTGACGATGAAACACAGAAATTCCATCGGAATGAAATACAAGAGGCACAATGCTGACTTAAGTACAAGAAAACGACTCTTCTTACTGTCTATGTTTTGAACCATTCATGTGACACTAGTTATAGATTCCGATGTTTCACTTCAGGTTTACTGTATCCCTCTGACCTTCTTATTGACGATGAAACACTGAAATTCCTTCGAAATTAAATACAAAAGGCACAATGCCAAATTAAGTACAAGATAACAGACTCTTCTTACTGTCTATGTTTTGAACCATTCATGTGACACTCGTTATAGATTCCGATGCTTCACTTCAGGTTTACTGTATGCCTCCGACCAACTTATTGACGATGAAACACAGAATTTGCATCCGAATTAACTACAAAAGGCACAATGCAGACTTAAGTACAAGAAACCTGACCCTTCTTACTGTCTATGATTTGAACCATTCCTGTGACACTACTTATTGATGCCGAAGCTTCACCTCAGAATTACTGTATCCCTCTGACCTTCTTATTGACGATAAAACACAGAAATAGCATCGGAATTAAATACAATAGGCACAATGCTGATTTAAATACAAGAAAACTGACTCTTCTTACTGTCTATGTTTTGAGCCATTCATGTGACATTAATTATAGATTCCGATGCTTCACTTCAGGTTTACTGTATTCCTCTGACCTTCTTATTGACGATGAAACACAGAATTTGCATCGGAATTAAATACAAAAGGCACAATGCCGACTTAAGGACAAGAAAACTGACTCTTCTTACTGTACTGGACTCGCATTCGGGAGGACGACGGTTCAATCCCGCGACCGGCCATCCTGATTTAGGTTTTCCGTGATTTCCCTAAATCACTCCAGGCAAATGCCAGGATGGTTCCTCTGACAGGGCACGGCCGACTTCCTTTCCCATCTTCCCTAATACGATGAGACCGATGTCCACCCTGTCTGGTCTCCTTCCCCAAACCAACCAATCTTCTTACTGTCTATGTTTTGAACCATACCTGTGACACTAGTTATAGATTCCGATGCTTCACATCAGGTTTACTGTATGCCTCTGACCTTCTTATTGACGATGAAACATAGAAATTGCATCGGAATTAAATACAAAAGGCACAATGCCGACTTAAGTACAAGAAAACTGACCCTTCTTACGGTCTATGTTTGAACCATTCCTGTGACACTAGTTATAGATTCCGATGCTTCACTTCAGCTTTACTGTATCCCTCTGACCTTCTTATTCACGATGAAACACAGAAATTGCATCGGAATTAAAATCAAAAGGCACAATGCCGACTTAAGTACAAGAAAACTGACTCTTCTTACTGTCTAAAGTTTTGAACCATTCCTGTGACACTAGTTATAGATTCCGATGTTTCACTTCAGGTTTACTGTATCCCTCAGACCCTCTTATTGACGATGAAACACAGAAATTGTTTGGGAATTAAATAGATAACGCACAATGCCGCCTTAAGTAGAAGAAAACTGAACCTTCTTACTGTCTATGCTTTGAACCATTCCTGTGACACCAGTTATAGATTCCGATGCTTCACTTCAGGTTTACTATATACCTCTGACCTTCTTATTGACGATGAAACACAGAAATTGCATCGGAATTAAATACAAAAGGCACAATGTCGACTTAAGTACAAGAAAACTGACTCTTCTTACTGTCTATGTTTTGAACCATACCTGTGACACTAGTTACAGATTCCCATGCTTCACTTCAGGTGTACTGTATACCTCTGTCCTTCTTCTTGACGATGAAACACAGAAATTGCATCGGAATTAAATACAAAAGGCGCAATGGCGACTTAAGTACAAGAAAACTGACTCTTCCTACTGTCTATGCCTTGAACCATTCATGTGACACTAGTTATAGATTCCGATGCTTCACTGCAGGTTTACTGTATCCCTCTGACCTTCTTATTGACGATGAAACCCAGAAATTGCATCGGAATTAAATACAAAAGGCACAATGCCGACTTAAGTACAAGAAAACTGACTCTTCTTACTGTCTATGTTTTGAACCATTCCTGTGACACTAGTTATAGATTCCGATGCTTCACTTCAGGTTTACTGTATGCCTCTGACCTTCTTATTGACGATGAAACACAGAAATTGCATCGGAATTAAATACAAAAGGCACAATGCCGAATTAAGTACAAGAAAACTGACTCTTCTTACTGTCTATGTTTTGAACCATTCCTTTGACACTAGTTATAGATTCCGATGCTTCACTTCATATTTACTGTATCCCTCTGACCTTCTTATTGACGATGAAACACAGAAATTTCATCGGAATTAAATACAAAAGGCACAATTCCAACTTAAGTACAAGATAACAGACTCTTCTTACTGTCTATGATTTGAACCATTCATGTGACACTTGTTATGGATTCCGATGCTTTTCTTCAGGTTTACTTTATCCCTCTGACTTTCTTATTGACGATGAAACACAGAAATTGCTTCGAAATTAAATACAAAATGCACAATGCCGACTTAAGAACAAGTTAACTGTCTCTTCTTCATGTCTATGTTTTGAACCATTCCTGTGACACTAGTTATAGATTATTATGCTTCACTTCAGGTTTACTGTATCCCTCTGACCATCTTATTGACGATGAAACACAGAAATTGCATCGGAATTAAATATAAAAAAAAAACAATGCCGACTTAAGTACAAGAAAAACTGACTCTTCTTACTGTCTATGTTTTCAACCATTCCTGTGACACTAGTTATAGATTCCGATGCTTCACTTCAGCTTTACTGTATCCCTCTGACCTTCTTATTCACGATGAAACACAGAAATTGCATCGGAATTAAAATCAAAAGGCACAATGCCGACTTAAGTACAAGAAAACTGACTCTTCTTACTGTCTAAGATTTGAACCATTCCTGTGACACTAGTTATAGATTCCGATGCTTCACTTCAGCTTTACTGTATCCCTCTGACATCCTTATTCACGATGAAACACAGAAATTGCATCGGAATTAAAAACAAAAGGCACAATGCCGACTTAAGTACAAGAAAACTGACTCTTCTTACTGTCTAAGTTTAGAAACATTCCTGTGACACTAGTTATAGATTCCGATATTTCACTTCAGGTTTACTGTATCCCTCTGACCCTCTTATTGACGATGAAACACAGAAATTGTATGGGAATTAAATAGAAAACGCACAATGCCGCCTTAAGTAGAAGAAAACTGACTCTTCCTACTGTCTATGTTTTGAACCATTCCTGTGACACCACTTATAGATTCCGATGCTTCACTTCAGGTTTACTATATACCTCTGACCTTCTTATTGACGATGTAACACAGAAATTGCATCGGAATTAAATACAAAAGGCACAATGTCGACTTAAGTACAAGAAACCTGACTCTTCTTACTGTCTATGTTTTGAACCATACCTGTGACACTAGTAATAGATTCCCATGCTTCACTTCAGGTGTACTGTATACCTCTGTCCTTCTTCTTGACGATGAAACACAGAAATTGCATCGGAATTAAATACAAAGGCGCAATGACGACTTAAGTACAAGAAAACTGACTCTTCTTACTGTCTATGTCTTGAACCATTCATGTGACACTAGTTATAGATTCCGATGCTTCACTGCAGGTTTACTGTATCCCTCTGACCTACTTATTGACGATGAAAGCCAGAAATTGCATCGGAATTAAATACAAAAGGCACAATGCCGACTTAAGTACAAGAAAACTGACTCTTCTTACTGTCTATGTTTTGAAACATTCCTGTGACACTAGTTATAGATTCCGATGCTTCACTTCATTTTTACTGTATCCCTCTGACCTTCTTATTGACGATGAAACACAGAAATTTCATCGGAATTAAATACAAAAGGCACAATTCCAACTTAAGTACAATATAACAGACTCTTCTTACTGTCTATGTTTTGAACCATTCATGTGACACTCGTTATAGATTCCGATGCTTTTCTTTAGGTTTACTGTATCCCTCTGACTTTCTTATTGACGATGAAACACAGAAATTGCTTCGAAATTAAATACAAAATGCACAATGCCGACTTAAGAACAAGTTAACTGTCTCTTCTTCATGTCTATGTTTAGAACCATTCCTGTGACACTAGTTATAGATTCTGATGCTTTACTTCAGCTTTACCGTATCCCTCTGACCTTCTTATTCACGATGAAACACAGAAATTGCATCGGAATTAAAATCAAAAGGCACAATGTCGATTTAAGTACAAGAAAACTGACTCTTCTTACTGTCTAAGTTTTGAACCATACCTGTGACACTAGTTATAGATTCCGATGCTTCACTTCAGGTTTACTGTATACCTCTGACCTTCTTCTTGACGATGAAACACAGAAATTGCATCGGAATTAAATACAAAAGGCACAATGACGACTTAAGTACAAGAAAACTGACTCTTCTTACTGTGTATGTCTTGAACCATTCATGTGACACTAGTTATAGATTCCGATGCTTCACTGCAGGTTTACTGTATCCCTCTGACCTTCTTATTGACGATGAAACACAGAAATTGCATCGGAATTAAATACAAAAGGCACAATGCCGACTTAAGTACAAGAAAACTGACTCTTCTTACTGTCTACGTTTTGAACAATTCCTGTGACACTAGTTATAGATTCCGATGCTTCACTTCAGGTTTACTGTATCGCTCTGACCTTCTTATTGACGATGAAACACAAAAATTGCATCGGAATTAAATACGAAAGGCACAATGCCGACTTAAGTACAAGAAAACTAACTCTTCTTACTGTCTATGCTTTGAACCATTCCTGTGACACTAGTTATAGATTACGATGCTTCACTTCAGGTTCACTGTATCCCTCTGACCTTCTTATTGACGATGAAACACAGAAATTGCATCGGAATTAAATACAAAAGGCACAATGCCGACTTAAGTACAAGAAAACTGACTCTTCTTACTGTCTATGTTTTGAACAATTCCTGTGACACTAGTTACAGATTCCGATGCTTCACTTCAGGTTTACTGTATCCCTCTGACCTTCTTGTTGACGATGAAACACCGAAATTGCATCGGAATGAAATACGAAAGGCACAATGCCGGCTAAACTACAAGAAAACTGACTCTTATTACTGTCTATGCTTTTAAACCATTCCTGTGACACTAGTTATAGATTCCGATGCTTCACTTCAGGTTCACTGTATCCCTGTGTCCTTCTTATTGACGATGAAGCCATGTAATTGCATCGGAATTAAATACAAAAGGCGCAATGACGACTTAAGTACAAGAAAACTGACTCTTCTTACTGTCTATGCCTTCAACCATTCATGTGACACTAGTTATAGATTCCGATGCTTCACTGCAGGTTTACTGTATCCCTCTGACCTTCTTATTGACGATGAAACACAGACATTGCATCGGAATTAAATACGAAAGGCACAATGCCGACTTCAGTTCAAGAAAACTGACTCTTCTTACTGTCTATGCATTGAACCATTGCTGTAACACTAGTTATAGATTCCGATGCTTCACTTCAGGTTCACTGTATCCCTCTGACGTTCTTATTGACGATGAAACACTGAAATTGCATCGGAATTAAATACAAAAGGCACAAAGCCGACTTAAGTACAAGAAAACTGACTCTTCTTACTGTCTATGTTTTGAACAATTCCTGTGACACTAGTTACAGATTCCGATGCTTCACTTCAGGTTTACTGTATCCCTCTGACCTTCTTGTTGACGATGAAACACCGAAATTGCATCGGAATGAAATACGAAAGGCACAATGCCGGCTAAACTACAAGAAAACTGACTCTTATTACTGTCTATGCTTTTAAACCATTCATGTGACACTAGTTATAGATTCCGATGCTTCACTGCAGGTTTACTGTATCCCTCTGACCTTCTTATTGACGATGAAACACAGACATTGCATCGGAATTAAATACGAAAGGCACAATGCCGACTTAAGTACAAGAAAACAGACCCTTCTTACTGTCTATATTATGAACCATTCCTGTGACATTAGTTATAGTTTCCGTTGCTTCACTTCAGGTTTACTGTATCCCTCTGACCTTCTTATTGACGATGAAACACAGAAATTGCATCGGAGTTAAATACAAAAGGCACAATGCCGACTTAAGTACAGGGAAACAGACTCTTGTTACTGTCTATGCTTTGAACCAATCATGTGACACTCGTTACAGATTCCGAAGCTTTACTTCATGTTTACTGTATCCCTCTGACCTTCTTATTGACGATGAAACACAGAAATTGCATCGTAATTAAATACAAAATGCACAATACCGACTTAAGTACAAGAAAACTGACTCTTCTTACTGTCTATGTTTTGAACCATTCCTGTGACACTAGTTATAGATTCCGATGCTTCACTTAAGCCTTACTGTATCCCTCTGACCTTCTTATTGACGATGAAACACAGAAATTGCATCGGAATTAAATACAAAAGGCACAATGCCGACTTAAGTACAAGAAAACTGATCCTCTTACTGTCTATGTTTTGAACCATTCCTGTGACACTAGTTATAGAATCCGATGCTTCACTTTAGGTTCACTAAATCACTCTGATCTTCTTATTGACGATGAAATACTGAAATTGCATCGGACTTAAATACAAGAGGCTCAATGCCGACCTAAGTACAAGTAAACTGACTCTTCTTACTGTCTATGTATTGAACCATTCCTGTGACACTAGTTATAGATTCCGATGCTCCACTTCAGGTTTACTGTATGCCTCTGACCTTCTTATTGACGATGAAACACAGAAAATGCATCGGAATTAAATACAAAAGGCACAATGCCGACCTAAGTACAAGAAAACTTACTCTTCATACTGCCTATGATTTGAACCATTCCTGTGACACTAATTGTTGATTCCGATGCTTCACTTCAGGTTTTTTGAATCCCTCTGACCTTCTTATTGACGATGAAACTCAGAAATTGCATCGGAATTAAATACAAAAGGTACAATGCCGACTTAAGTACAAGAAAACTGACTCTTCTTACTGTCTATATTTTGAACCATTCATGTGACACCCGTTATTGATTACGATGCTTTACTTCAGGTTTACTGTATCCCTCTGACCTTCTTCTTGACGATGAAACACAGAAATTGCTTCGGAATTAAATGCAAAAGGCACAATGCCGACTTAAGTACAAGATAATTGACACTTCTTACTGTCTGTGTTTCGAACCATTCCCGTGACACTAGTTATAGATTCCGATGCTTCACTTCATTTTTACTGTATCCCTCTGACCATCTTATTGACGATGAAACACAGCAATTGCATCGGAATGAAATATAAAGGCTCAATGCTGACTTAAGTGCAAGAAAACTGACTCTTCTTACTGTCTATGTTTTGAACCATTCGTGTGACACTAGTTATAGATTCCGATGCTTCACTTCAGATTTACTGTATCCCTCTGACATTCTTATTGACGATGAAACACGGAAATTGCATCTGAATTAAAAACATAAGGCACAATTCCGAATAAAGTACAAGAAAACTGACCCTTCTTACTGTCTATGCTTTGAACCATTCCAGTGACACTAGTTATAGATTCCGATGCTTCACTTCAGGTTTACTCTATGCCTCAGACCTTCTTATTGACGATGAAACACAGAAATTGCATCGGAATTAAATACAAAAGTCACAATGCCGACTTAAGTACAAGAAAACAGACTCTTCCTACTGTCTATGTTTTGAACCATTCCTGTGACACTAGTTATAGATTCCGATGCTTCACTTCAGGTTCACTGTATCCCTCTGACCTTCTTATTGACGATGAAACACTGAAATTGCATCGGAATTAAATACAAAAGGCACAATGCCATCTTAAGTACAAGAAAACTGACTCTTCTTACTGTCTATGTTTTTAACCATTCCTGTGACGCTAGTTATAGATTCCGATTCTTCACTTCAGGTTTACTGTATGACTCGGACCTTCTTATTGACGATGAAACACAGAAATTGCATCGGAGTTAAATACAAAAGGCACAATGCCGACTTAAGTACAAGAAAACTGACTCTTCTTACTGTCTATGCCTTGAACAAGAAAACTGACTCTTCTTACTGTCTATGTTTTGGACCATTCCTGCGACACTAGATATAGATTTCGATGCTTCACTTTAGGTTTACTGTATCCCTCTGACCTTCTTATCGACGATGAAACACAGAAATTGCATCGGAATTAAATACAAAAGTCACAATGCCGACTTAAGTACAAGAAAACAGACTCTTCTTACTGTCTATGTTTTGAACCATTCCTGTGACACTAGTTATAGATTCCGATGCTTCACTTCAGGTTCACTGTATCCCTCTGACCTTCTTATTGACGATGAAACACTGAAATTGCATCGGAATTAAATACAAAAGGCACAATGCCATCTTAAGTACAAGAAAACTGACTCTTCTTACTGTCTATGTTTTTAACCATTCCTGTGACGCTAGTTATAGATTCCGATTCTTCACTTCAGGTTTACTGTATGACTCGGACCTTCTTATTGACGATGAAACACAGAAATTGCATCGGAGTTAAATACAAAAGGCACAATGCCGACTTAAGTACAAGAAAACTGACTCTTCTTACTGTCTATGCCTTGAACCATTCCTGTGACACTAGTTATAGATTCTGATGCTTCACTTCAGGTTTACTGTATCACTCTGACCGTCTTATTGACGATGAAACACAGATATTGCATCGGAATTAAATACAAACGGCACAATGCCGAATTAAGTACAAGAAAACTGACTCTTCTTACTGTCTACGTTTTGAAACATTCCTGTGACAGTAGTTCTTCATTCCGATGCTTTACTTCAGGTTTACCGTATCCCTCTGACCTTCGTATTGACGATGAAACACGGAAATTGCATCGGAATTAAATACAAAAGGCACAATGCCGACTTATGTACAAGAAAACTGACTCTTCTTACTGTCTATGATTGAACCATTCCTGTGACACTAGTTATAGATTCCGATGCTTCACTTCAGGTTTACTGTATCCCTCTGACCTTCTTATTGACGATGAAACACAGAAATTGCATCGGAATTAAATAAAAAATGTACAATGCCGACTTAAGTACAAGAATACTGACTCTTCTTACTGTCTATGTTTTGAACCATTCCTGTGACACCAGATATAGTTTCCGATGCTGTACTTCAGGTTCACTGTATCCCTCTGACCTTCTCATTGGCGGTGAAACACTGAAATTGCATCGGAATTAAATACAAAAGGCACAGAGCCGACTTTAGTACAAGAAAACTGACTCTTCTTACTGTCAATGTTTTGAACCATTCCTGTGACACTAGTTATAGTTTCCGATGCTTCACTTCAGGTTTACTGTATGCCTCTGACCTTCTTATTGACGATGAAACACAGAAATTGCTTCGAAATTAAATACAAAATGCACAATGCCGACTTAAGAACAAGTGAACTGTCTCTTCCTCATGTCTATGTTTGAACCATTCCTGTGGCACTAGTTATAGATTCTGATGCTTCACTTCAGTTTTACTGTATCCCTCTGACCATCTTATTGACGATGAAACACAGAAATTGCATCGGAATTAAATATAAAAGAAAACAATGCCGACTTAAGTACAAGAAAAAATGACTCTTCTTACTGTCTATGTTTTCAACAATTCCTGTGACACTAGTTATAGATTCCGATGCTTCACTTCAGCCTTACTGTATCCCTCTGACCTTCTTATTCACGATGAAACACAGAAATTGCGTCGGAATTAAAATCAAAAGGCACAATGCCGACTTAAGTACAAGAAAACTGACTCTTCTTACTGTCTATGCTTTGAACCATTCCTGTGACACTAGTTATAGATTCCGATGCTTCACTTCAGGTTCACTGTATCCCTGTGTCCTTCTTATAGACGATGAAGCCATGAAATTGCATCGGAATTAAATACAAAAGGCACAAAGCCGACTTAAGTATAAGAAAACTGACTCTTTTTACTGTCTATGTTTTGATGCATTCCTGTGACACTAGTTACAGAGTCCGATGCTTCACTTCAGATTTACTGTATGCCTCTGACCTTCTTATTGACGATGAAACACAAAAATTGAATCGGAATTAAATACAAAAGGCACAATGCCGACTTAAGTACAAGAAAACAGACTCTTCTTACTGTCTATGCTTTGAACCATTCCTGTGACACTAGTTATAGATTCCGATGCTTCACTTCAGGTTCACTGTATCCCTCTGACCTTCTTATTGACGATGAAACACTGAAATTGCATCGGAATTAAATACAAAAGGCACAATGCCATCTTAAGTACAAGAAAACTGACTCTTCTTACTGTCTATGTTTTTAACCATTCCTGTGACGCTAGTTATAGATTCCGATTCTTCACTTCAGGTTTACTGTATGACTCGGACCTTCTTATTGACGATGAAACACAGAAATTGCATCGGAGTTAAATACAAAAGGCACAATGCCGACTTAAGTACAAGAAAACTGACTCTTCTTACTGTCTATGCCTTGAACAAGAAAACTGACTCTTCTTACTGTCTATGTTTTGGACCATTCCTGCGACACTAGATATAGATTTCGATGCTTCACTTTAGGTTTACTGTATCCCTCTGACCTTCTTATCGACGATGAAACACAGAAATTGCATCGGAATTAAATACAAAAGTCACAATGCCGACTTAAGTACAAGAAAACAGACTCTTCTTACTGTCTATGTTTTGAACCATTCCTGTGACACTAGTTATAGATTCCGATGCTTCACTTCAGGTTCACTGTATCCCTCTGACCTTCTTATTGACGATGAAACACTGAAATTGCATCGGAATTAAATACAAAAGGCACAATGCCATCTTAAGTACAAGAAAACTGACTCTTCTTACTGTCTATGTTTTTAACCATTCCTGTGACGCTAGTTATAGATTCCGATTCTTCACTTCAGGTTTACTGTATGACTCGGACCTTCTTATTGACGATGAAACACAGAAATTGCATCGGAGTTAAATACAAAAGGCACAATGCCGACTTAAGTACAAGAAAACTGACTCTTCTTACTGTCTATGCCTTGAACCATTCCTGTGACACTAGTTATAGATTCTGATGCTTCACTTCAGGTTTACTGTATCACTCTGACCGTCTTATTGACGATGAAACACAGATATTGCATCGGAATTAAATACAAACGGCACAATGCCGAATTAAGTACAAGAAAACTGACTCTTCTTACTGTCTACGTTTTGAAACATTCCTGTGACAGTAGTTCTTCATTCCGATGCTTTACTTCAGGTTTACCGTATCCCTCTGACCTTCGTATTGACGATGAAACACGGAAATTGCATCGGAATTAAATACAAAAGGCACAATGCCGACTTATGTACAAGAAAACTGACTCTTCTTACTGTCTATGATTGAACCATTCCTGTGACACTAGTTATAGATTCCGATGCTTCACTTCAGGTTTACTGTATCCCTCTGACCTTCTTATTGACGATGAAACACAGAAATTGCATCGGAATTAAATAAAAAATGTACAATGCCGACTTAAGTACAAGAATACTGACTCTTCTTACTGTCTATGTTTTGAACCATTCCTGTGACACTAAGTATAGATTCTGCTGCTTCACTTCAGGTTTACTGTATCCCTCTGACCTTCTTATTGACGATGAAACACAGAGATTGCATTGGAGTAAAATACAAATGGCACAATGCCGACTTAAGTACAAGAAAACTGACTCTTCTTACAGTATATTTTTGAACCATTCGTGTGACACTAGTTATAGATTCCGATGCTTCACTTCACGTTTACTGGATAACTCTGACCTTCTTATTGACGATGAAACACAGATATTGCATCGGAATTAAATACAAAACGCACAATGCCGACTTAAGTACAAGAAAACTGACTCTTCTTACTGTCTATGACTTGTAACCATTCCTGTGACAGTAGTTATAGATTCCGATGCTTCACTTCAGGTTTACTGTATCCCTCTGACCTTCTTATTGACGATGAAACACAGAAATTGCATCGGAGTTAAATACAAAAGGCACAATGCCGACTTAAGTACAAGAAAACTGACTTTTCTTACTGTCTATGCCTTGAACCATTCCTGTGACACTAGTTATAGATTCTGATGCTTCACTTCAAGTTTACTGTATCACTCTGACCGTCTTATTGACGATGAAACACAGATATTGCATCGGAATTAAATACAAGCGGCACAATGCCGAATTAAGTACAAGAAAACTGACTCTTCTTACTGTCTATGTTTTGAAACATTCCTCTGACAGTAGTTCATTCCGATGCTTTACTTCAGGTTTACCGTATCCCTCTGACCTTCGTATTGACGATGAAACACGGAAATTGAATCGGAATTAAATACATTAGGCACAATGCCGACTTAAGTACAAGAAAACTGACTCTTCTTACTGTCTATGTTTGTACCATTCCTGTGACATTAGGAAATGATTCCGATGCTTCACTTCAGGTTTACTGTATCCCTCTGACCTTCTTATTGACGATGAAATACAGAAATTGCATCGGAATTAAATACAAAAGGCACAATGCCGACTTATGTACAAGAAAACTGACTCTTCTTACTGTCTATGATTGAACCATTCCTGTGACACTAGTTATAGATTCCGATGCTTCACTTCAGGTTTACTGTATCCCTCTGACCTTCTTATTGACGATGAAACACAGAAATTGCATCGGAATTAAATAAAAAATGTACAATGCCGACTTAAGTACAAGAATACTGACTCTTCTTACTGTCTATGTTTTGAACCATTCCTGTGACACCAGATATAGTTTCCGATGCTGTACTTCAGGTTCACTGTATCCCTCTGACCTTCTTATTGGCGGTGAAACACTGAAATTGCATCGGAATTAAATACAAAAGGCACAGAGCCGACTTTAGTACAAGAAAACTGACTCTTCTTACTGTCAATGTTTTGAACCATTCCTGTGACACTAGTTATAGTTTCCGATGCTTCACTTCAGGTTTACTGTATGCCTCTGACCTTCTTATTGACGATGAAACACAGAAATTGCTTCGAAATTAAATACAAAATGCACAATGCCGACTTAAGAACAAGTGAACTGTCTCTTCCTCATGTCTATGTTTGAACCATTCCTGTGGCACTAGTTATAGATTCTGATGCTTCACTTCAGTTTTACTGTATCCCTCTGACCATCTTATTGACGATGAAACACAGAAATTGCATCGGAATTAAATATAAAAGAAAACAATGCCGACTTAAGTACAAGAAAAAATGACTCTTCTTACTGTCTATGTTTTCAACAATTCCTGTGACACTAGTTATAGATTCCGATGCTTCACTTCAGCCTTACTGTATCCCTCTGACCTTCTTATTCACGATGAAACACAGAAATTGCGTCGGAATTAAAATCAAAAGGCACAATGCCGACTTAAGTACAAGAAAACTGACTCTTCTTACTGTCTATGCTTTGAACCATTCCTGTGACACTAGTTATAGATTCCGATGCTTCACTTCAGGTTCACTGTATCCCTGTGTCCTTCTTATAGACGATGAAGCCATGAAATTGCATCGGAATTAAATACAAAAGGCACAAAGCCGACTTAAGTATAAGAAAACTGACTCTTTTTACTGTCTATGTTTTGATGCATTCCTGTGACACTAGTTACAGAGTCCGATGCTTCACTTCAGATTTACTGTATGCCTCTGACCTTCTTATTGACGATGAAACACAAAAATTGAATCGGAATTAAATACAAAAGGCACAATGCCGACTTAAGTACAAGAAAACAGACTCTTCTTGCTGTCCATATTTAGAAACCATTCATGTGACACTAGTAATAGATTCCGATGCTTCACTGCAGGTTTACTGTATCCCTCTGACCTTCTTATTGACGATGAAACACAGAAATTGCATCGGAATTAAATACAAATGGCACAATGCCGACTTAAGTACAAGAAAACTGACTCTTCTTACTGTCTATGTTTTGAACAATTCCTGTGACACTAGTTATAGATTCCGATGCTTCACTTCAGGTTTACTGTATCCCTCTTACCTTCTTATTGACGATGAAACACAGAAATTGCATCGGAATTAAATACGAAAGGCACAATGCCGACTTAAGTACAAGAGAACTAACTTTTCATACTGTCTATGCTTTGAACCATTCCTGTGACACTAGTTATAGATTACGATGCTTCACTTCAGGTTCACTGTATCCCTCTGACCTTTTTATTGACTATGAAACACAGAAATTGCATCGGAATTAAATACAAAAGGCACAATGCCGACTTAAGTACAAGAAAACTGTCTCTTCTTACTGTCTATGTTTTGAACAATTCCTGTGACACTAGTTACAGATTCCGATGCTTCACATCAGGTTTACTGTATCCCTCTCACCTTCTTATTGACGATGAAACACAGAAATTGCATCGGAATTAAATACGAAAGGCACAATGCTGACTTAAGTACAAGAAAACTGACTCTTCTTACTGTCTATGCTTTGAACCATTCCTGTGACACTAGTTATAGATTCCGATGCTTCACTTCAGGTTCACTGTATCCCTGTGTCCTTCTTATTGACGATGAAGCCATGAAATTGCATCGGAATTAAATACAAAAGGCACAAAGCCGACTTAAGTATAAGAAAACTGACTCTTCTTACTGTCTATGTTTTGAAGCATTCCTGTGACACTAGTTACAGAGTCTGATGCTTCACTTCAGATTTACTGTATGCCTCTGACCTTCTTATTGACGATGAAACACAAAAATTGAATCGGAATTAAATACAAAAGGCACAATGCCGACTTAAGTACAAGAAAACAGACTCTTCTTACTGTCTATATTTAGAAACCATTCATGTGACACTAGTTATAGATTCCGATGCTTCACTTCAGGTTTACTGTATCCCTCTGACCTTCTTATTGACGATGAAACACAGACTTTGCATCGGAATTAAATACGAAAGGCACAATGCCGACTTCAGTACAAGAAAACTGACCCTTCCTACTGTCTATGCATTGAACCATTGCTGTAACACTAGTTATAGATTCCGATGCTTTACTTCAGGTTCACTGTATCCCTCTGACGCTCTTATTGACGATGAAACACTGATATTGCATCGGAATTAAATACAAAAGGCACAAAGCCGACTTAAGTATAAGAAAACTGACTCTTGTTACTGTCTATGTTTTGAACCATTCCTGTGACACTAGTTATATATTCCGATGCTTCACTTCAAGGTTTACTGTATGCCTCTGACCTTCTTATTGTCAATGAAACACAGAAATTGCATCGGAGTTAAATACAAAAGGCACAATGCCGACTTAAGTACAGGGAAACAGACTCTTCTTACTGTCTATGCTTTGAACCAATCATGTGACACTCGTTACAGATTCCGAAGCTTTACTTCAGGTTTACTGTATCCCTCTGACCTTCTTATTGACGATGAAACACAGAAATTGCATCGTAATTAAATACAAAATGCACAATACCGACTTAAGTACATGAAAACTGACTCTTCTTACTGTCTATGTTTTGAACCATTCCTGTGACACTAGTTATAGATTCCGATGCTTCACTTAAGCCTTACTGTATCCCTCTGACCTTCTTATTGACGATGAAACACAGAAATAGCATCGGAATTAAATACAAAATGCACAATGCCGACTTAAGTACAAGAAAACTGAACCTCTTACTGTCTATGTTTTGAACCATTCCTGTGACACTAGTTATAGAATCCGATGCTTCACTTTAGGTTCACTAAATCACTCTGATCTTCTTATTGACGATGAAATACTGAAATTGCATCGGACTTAAATACAAGAGGCTCAATGCCGACTTAAGTACAAGTAAACTGACTCTTCTTACTGTCTATGTATTTAACCATTCCTGTGACACTAGTTATAGATTCCGATGCTCCACTTCAGGTTTACTGTATGCCTCTGACCTTCTTATTGACGATGAAACACAGAAAATGCATCGGAATTAAATACAAAAGGCACAATGCCGACTTAAGTACAAGAAAACTTACTCTTCATACTGTCTATGTTTTGAACCATTCCTGTGACACTAATTGTAGATTTCGATGCTTCACTTCAGGTTTGTTGAATCCCTCTGACCTTCTTATTGACGATGAAACACAGAAATTGCATCGTAATTAAATACAAAAGGTACAATGCCGACATAAGTACAAGAAAACTGACTCTTCTTACTGTCTATGTTTTGAACCATTCCTGTGACACTAGTTATAGATTCCGATGCTCCACTTCAGGTTTACTGTATGCCTCTGACCTTCTTATTGACGATGAAACACAGAAAATGCATCGGAATTAAATACAAAAGGCACAATGCCGACTTAAGTACAAGAAAACTTACTCTTCATACTGTCTATGTTTTGAACCATTCCTGTGACACTAATTGTAGATTCCGATGCTTCACTTCAGGTTCACTGTATCCCTCTGACCTTCTTATTGACGATGAAACACTGAAATTGCATCGGAATTAAATACAAAAGGCACAATGCCATCTTAAGTACAAGAAAACTGACTCTTCTTACTGTCTATGTTTTTAACCATTCCTGTGACGCTAGTTATAGATTCCGATTCTTCACTTCAGGTTTACTGTATGACTCGGACCTTCTTATTGACGATGAAACACAGAAATTGCATCGGAGTTAAATACAAAAGGCACAATGCCGACTTAAGTACAAGAAAACTGACTCTTCTTACTGTCTATGCCTTGAACCATTCCTGTGACACTAGTTATAGATTCTGATGCTTCACTTCAGGTTTACTGTATCACTCTGACCGTCTTATTGACGATGAAACACAGATATTGCATCGGAATTAAATACAAACGGCACAATGCCGAATTAAGTACAAGAAAACTGACTCTTCTTACTGTCTACGTTTTGAAACATTCCTGTGACAGTAGTTCTTCATTCCGATGCTTTACTTCAGGTTTACCGTATCCCTCTGACCTTCGTATTGACGATGAAACACGGAAATTGCATCGGAATTAAATACAAAAGGCACAATGCCGACTTATGTACAAGAAAACTGACTCTTCTTACTGTCTATGATTGAACCATTCCTGTGACACTAGTTATAGATTCCGATGCTTCACTTCAGGTTTACTGTATCCCTCTGACCTTCTTATTGACGATGAAACACAGAAATTGCATCGGAATTAAATAAAAAATGTACAATGCCGACTTAAGTACAAGAATACTGACTCTTCTTACTGTCTATGTTTTGAACCATTCCTGTGACACCAGATATAGTTTCCGATGCTGTACTTCAGGTTCACTGTATCCCTCTGACCTTCTCATTGGCGGTGAAACACTGAAATTGCATCGGAATTAAATACAAAAGGCACAGAGCCGACTTTAGTACAAGAAAACTGACTCTTCTTACTGTCAATGTTTTGAACCATTCCTGTGACACTAGTTATAGTTTCCGATGCTTCACTTCAGGTTTACTGTATGCCTCTGACCTTCTTATTGACGATGAAACACAGAAATTGCTTCGAAATTAAATACAAAATGCACAATGCCGACTTAAGAACAAGTGAACTGTCTCTTCCTCATGTCTATGTTTGAACCATTCCTGTGGCACTAGTTATAGATTCTGATGCTTCACTTCAGTTTTACTGTATCCCTCTGACCATCTTATTGACGATGAAACACAGAAATTGCATCGGAATTAAATATAAAAGAAAACAATGCCGACTTAAGTACAAGAAAAAATGACTCTTCTTACTGTCTATGTTTTCAACAATTCCTGTGACACTAGTTATAGATTCCGATGCTTCACTTCAGCCTTACTGTATCCCTCTGACCTTCTTATTCACGATGAAACACAGAAATTGCGTCGGAATTAAAATCAAAAGGCACAATGCCGACTTAAGTACAAGAAAACTGACTCTTCTTACTGTCTATGCTTTGAACCATTCCTGTGACACTAGTTATAGATTCCGATGCTTCACTTCAGGTTCACTGTATCCCTGTGTCCTTCTTATAGACGATGAAGCCATGAAATTGCATCGGAATTAAATACAAAAGGCACAAAGCCGACTTAAGTATAAGAAAACTGACTCTTTTTACTGTCTATGTTTTGATGCATTCCTGTGACACTAGTTACAGAGTCCGATGCTTCACTTCAGATTTACTGTATGCCTCTGACCTTCTTATTGACGATGAAACACAAAAATTGAATCGGAATTAAATACAAAAGGCACAATGCCGACTTAAGTACAAGAAAACAGACTCTTCTTACTGTCTATGCTTTGAACCATTCCTGTGACACTAGTTATAGATTCCGATGCTTCACTTCAGGTTCACTGTATCCCTCTGACCTTCTTATTGACGATGAAACACTGAAATTGCATCGGAATTAAATACAAAAGGCACAATGCCATCTTAAGTACAAGAAAACTGACTCTTCTTACTGTCTATGTTTTTAACCATTCCTGTGACGCTAGTTATAGATTCCGATTCTTCACTTCAGGTTTACTGTATGACTCGGACCTTCTTATTGACGATGAAACACAGAAATTGCATCGGAGTTAAATACAAAAGGCACAATGCCGACTTAAGTACAAGAAAACTGACTCTTCTTACTGTCTATGCCTTGAACAAGAAAACTGACTCTTCTTACTGTCTATGTTTTGGACCATTCCTGCGACACTAGATATAGATTTCGATGCTTCACTTTAGGTTTACTGTATCCCTCTGACCTTCTTATCGACGATGAAACACAGAAATTGCATCGGAATTAAATACAAAAGTCACAATGCCGACTTAAGTACAAGAAAACAGACTCTTCTTACTGTCTATGTTTTGAACCATTCCTGTGACACTAGTTATAGATTCCGATGCTTCACTTCAGGTTCACTGTATCCCTCTGACCTTCTTATTGACGATGAAACACTGAAATTGCATCGGAATTAAATACAAAAGGCACAATGCCATCTTAAGTACAAGAAAACTGACTCTTCTTACTGTCTATGTTTTTAACCATTCCTGTGACGCTAGTTATAGATTCCGATTCTTCACTTGAGGTTTACTGTATGACTCGGACCTTCTTATTGACGATGAAACACAGAAATTGCATCGGAGTTAAATACAAAAGGCACAATGCCGACTTAAGTACAAGAAAACTGACTCTTCTTACTGTCTATGCCTTGAACCATTCCTGTGACACTAGTTATAGATTCTGATGCTTCACTTCAGGTTTACTGTATCACTCTGACCGTCTTATTGACGATGAAACACAGATATTGCATCGGAATTAAATACAAACGGCACAATGCCGAATTAAGTACAAGAAAACTGACTCTTCTTACTGTCTACGTTTTGAAACATTCCTGTGACAGTAGTTCTTCATTCCGATGCTTTACTTCAGGTTTACCGTATCCCTCTGACCTTCGTATTGACGATGAAACACGGAAATTGCATCGGAATTAAATACAAAAGGCACAATGCCGACTTATGTACAAGAAAACTGACTCTTCTTACTGTCTATGATTGAACCATTCCTGTGACACTAGTTATAGATTCCGATGCTTCACTTCAGGTTTACTGTATCCCTCTGACCTTCTTATTGACGATGAAACACAGAAATTGCATCGGAATTAAATAAAAAATGTACAATGCCGACTTAAGTACAAGAATACTGACTCTTCTTACTGTCTATGTTTTGAACCATTCCTGTGACACTAAGTATAGATTCTGCTGCTTCACTTCAGGTTTACTGTATCCCTCTGACCTTCTTATTGACGATGAAACACAGAGATTGCATTGGAGTAAAATACAAATGGCACAATGCCGACTTAAGTACAAGAAAACTGACTCTTCTTACAGTATATTTTTGAACCATTCGTGTGACACTAGTTATAGATTCCGATGCTTCACTTCACGTTTACTGGATAACTCTGACCTTCTTATTGACGATGAAACACAGATATTGCATCGGAATTAAATACAAAACGCACAATGCCGACTTAAGTACAAGAAAACTGACTCTTCTTACTGTCTATGACTTGTAACCATTCCTGTGACAGTAGTTATAGATTCCGATGCTTCACTTCAGGTTTACTGTATCCCTCTGACCTTCTTATTGACGATGAAACACAGAAATTGCATCGGAGTTAAATACAAAAGGCACAATGCCGACTTAAGTACAAGAAAACTGACTTTTCTTACTGTCTATGCCTTGAACCATTCCTGTGACACTAGTTATAGATTCTGATGCTTCACTTCAAGTTTACTGTATCACTCTGACCGTCTTATTGACGATGAAACACAGATATTGCATCGGAATTAAATACAAGCGGCACAATGCCGAATTAAGTACAAGAAAACTGACTCTTCTTACTGTCTATGTTTTGAAACATTCCTCTGACAGTAGTTCATTCCGATGCTTTACTTCAGGTTTACCGTATCCCTCTGACCTTCGTATTGACGATGAAACACGGAAATTGAATCGGAATTAAATACATTAGGCACAATGCCGACTTAAGTACAAGAAAACTGACTCTTCTTACTGTCTATGTTTGTACCATTCCTGTGACATTAGGAAATGATTCCGATGCTTCACTTCAGGTTTACTGTATCCCTCTGACCTTCTTATTGACGATGAAATACAGAAATTGCATCGGAATTAAATACAAAAGGCACAATGCCGACTTATGTACAAGAAAACTGACTCTTCTTACTGTCTATGATTGAACCATTCCTGTGACACTAGTTATAGATTCCGATGCTTCACTTCAGGTTTACTGTATCCCTCTGACCTTCTTATTGACGATGAAACACAGAAATTGCATCGGAATTAAATAAAAAATGTACAATGCCGACTTAAGTACAAGAATACTGACTCTTCTTACTGTCTATGTTTTGAACCATTCCTGTGACACCAGATATAGTTTCCGATGCTGTACTTCAGGTTCACTGTATCCCTCTGACCTTCTTATTGGCGGTGAAACACTGAAATTGCATCGGAATTAAATACAAAAGGCACAGAGCCGACTTTAGTACAAGAAAACTGACTCTTCTTACTGTCAATGTTTTGAACCATTCCTGTGACACTAGTTATAGTTTCCGATGCTTCACTTCAGGTTTACTGTATGCCTCTGACCTTCTTATTGACGATGAAACACAGAAATTGCTTCGAAATTAAATACAAAATGCACAATGCCGACTTAAGAACAAGTGAACTGTCTCTTCCTCATGTCTATGTTTGAACCATTCCTGTGGCACTAGTTATAGATTCTGATGCTTCACTTCAGTTTTACTGTATCCCTCTGACCATCTTATTGACGATGAAACACAGAAATTGCATCGGAATTAAATATAAAAGAAAACAATGCCGACTTAAGTACAAGAAAAAATGACTCTTCTTACTGTCTATGTTTTCAACAATTCCTGTGACACTAGTTATAGATTCCGATGCTTCACTTCAGCCTTACTGTATCCCTCTGACCTTCTTATTCACGATGAAACACAGAAATTGCGTCGGAATTAAAATCAAAAGGCACAATGCCGACTTAAGTACAAGAAAACTGACTCTTCTTACTGTCTATGCTTTGAACCATTCCTGTGACACTAGTTATAGATTCCGATGCTTCACTTCAGGTTCACTGTATCCCTGTGTCCTTCTTATAGACGATGAAGCCATGAAATTGCATCGGAATTAAATACAAAAGGCACAAAGCCGACTTAAGTATAAGAAAACTGACTCTTTTTACTGTCTATGTTTTGATGCATTCCTGTGACACTAGTTACAGAGTCCGATGCTTCACTTCAGATTTACTGTATGCCTCTGACCTTCTTATTGACGATGAAACACAAAAATTGAATCGGAATTAAATACAAAAGGCACAATGCCGACTTAAGTACAAGAAAACAGACTCTTCTTGCTGTCCATATTTAGAAACCATTCATGTGACACTAGTAATAGATTCCGATGCTTCACTGCAGGTTTACTGTATCCCTCTGACCTTCTTATTGACGATGAAACACAGAAATTGCATCGGAATTAAATACAAATGGCACAATGCCGACTTAAGTACAAGAAAACTGACTCTTCTTACTGTCTATGTTTTGAACAATTCCTGTGACACTAGTTATAGATTCCGATGCTTCACTTCAGGTTTACTGTATCCCTCTTACCTTCTTATTGACGATGAAACACAGAAATTGCATCGGAATTAAATACGAAAGGCACAATGCCGACTTAAGTACAAGAGAACTAACTTTTCATACTGTCTATGCTTTGAACCATTCCTGTGACACTAGTTATAGATTACGATGCTTCACTTCAGGTTCACTGTATCCCTCTGACCTTTTTATTGACTATGAAACACAGAAATTGCATCGGAATTAAATACAAAAGGCACAATGCCGACTTAAGTACAAGAAAACTGTCTCTTCTTACTGTCTATGTTTTGAACAATTCCTGTGACACTAGTTACAGATTCCGATGCTTCACATCAGGTTTACTGTATCCCTCTCACCTTCTTATTGACGATGAAACACAGAAATTGCATCGGAATTAAATACGAAAGGCACAATGCTGACTTAAGTACAAGAAAACTGACTCTTCTTACTGTCTATGCTTTGAACCATTCCTGTGACACTAGTTATAGATTCCGATGCTTCACTTCAGGTTCACTGTATCCCTGTGTCCTTCTTATTGACGATGAAGCCATGAAATTGCATCGGAATTAAATACAAAAGGCACAAAGCCGACTTAAGTATAAGAAAACTGACTCTTCTTACTGTCTATGTTTTGAAGCATTCCTGTGACACTAGTTACAGAGTCTGATGCTTCACTTCAGATTTACTGTATGCCTCTGACCTTCTTATTGACGATGAAACACAAAAATTGAATCGGAATTAAATACAAAAGGCACAATGCCGACTTAAGTACAAGAAAACAGACTCTTCTTACTGTCTATATTTAGAAACCATTCATGTGACACTAGTTATAGATTCCGATGCTTCACTTCAGGTTTACTGTATCCCTCTGACCTTCTTATTGACGATGAAACACAGACTTTGCATCGGAATTAAATACGAAAGGCACAATGCCGACTTCAGTACAAGAAAACTGACCCTTCCTACTGTCTATGCATTGAACCATTGCTGTAACACTAGTTATAGATTCCGATGCTTTACTTCAGGTTCACTGTATCCCTCTGACGCTCTTATTGACGATGAAACACTGATATTGCATCGGAATTAAATACAAAAGGCACAAAGCCGACTTAAGTATAAGAAAACTGACTCTTGTTACTGTCTATGTTTTGAACCATTCCTGTGACACTAGTTATATATTCCGATGCTTCACTTCAAGGTTTACTGTATGCCTCTGACCTTCTTATTGTCAATGAAACACAGAAATTGCATCGGAGTTAAATACAAAAGGCACAATGCCGACTTAAGTACAGGGAAACAGACTCTTCTTACTGTCTATGCTTTGAACCAATCATGTGACACTCGTTACAGATTCCGAAGCTTTACTTCAGGTTTACTGTATCCCTCTGACCTTCTTATTGACGATGAAACACAGAAATTGCATCGTAATTAAATACAAAATGCACAATACCGACTTAAGTACATGAAAACTGACTCTTCTTACTGTCTATGTTTTGAACCATTCCTGTGACACTAGTTATAGATTCCGATGCTTCACTTAAGCCTTACTGTATCCCTCTGACCTTCTTATTGACGATGAAACACAGAAATAGCATCGGAATTAAATACAAAATGCACAATGCCGACTTAAGTACAAGAAAACTGAACCTCTTACTGTCTATGTTTTGAACCATTCCTGTGACACTAGTTATAGAATCCGATGCTTCACTTTAGGTTCACTAAATCACTCTGATCTTCTTATTGACGATGAAATACTGAAATTGCATCGGACTTAAATACAAGAGGCTCAATGCCGACTTAAGTACAAGTAAACTGACTCTTCTTACTGTCTATGTATTTAACCATTCCTGTGACACTAGTTATAGATTCCGATGCTCCACTTCAGGTTTACTGTATGCCTCTGACCTTCTTATTGACGATGAAACACAGAAAATGCATCGGAATTAAATACAAAAGGCACAATGCCGACTTAAGTACAAGAAAACTTACTCTTCATACTGTCTATGTTTTGAACCATTCCTGTGACACTAATTGTAGATTTCGATGCTTCACTTCAGGTTTGTTGAATCCCTCTGACCTTCTTATTGACGATGAAACACAGAAATTGCATCGTAATTAAATACAAAAGGTACAATGCCGACATAAGTACAAGAAAACTGACTCTTCTTACTGTCTATATTTTGAACCATTCATGTGACACTCGTTATAGATTACGATGCTTTACTTCACGTTTACTGTATCCCTCTGACCTTCTTCTTGACGATGAAACACAGAAATTGCTTCGGAATTAAATGCAAAAAGCACAATGCCGACTTAAGTACAAGATAATTGACACTTCTCACTGTCTGTGTTTCGAACCATTCCTGTGATACTAGTTAAAAATTCCGATGCTTCACTTCATTTTTACTGTATCCCTCTGACCTTCTTTTTGACGATGAAACACGGAAATTGCATCTGAATTAAATACATAAGGCACAATTCCGACTAAAGTACAAGAAAACTGACTCTTCTTACTGTCTATGCTTTGAACCATTCCTGTGACACTAGGTATAGATTCCGATGCTTCACTTCAGGTTTACTGTATCCCTCTGACCTTCTTATTGACGATGAAACACAGAAATTGCATCGGAATTAAATAAAAAATGTACAATGCCGACTTAAGTACAAGAATACTGACTCTTCTTACTGTCTATGTTTTGAACCATTCCTGTGACACCAGATATAGTTTCCGATGCTGTACTTCAGGTTCACTGTATCCCTCTGACCTTCTTATTGGCGGTGAAACACTGAAATTGCATCGGAATTAAATACAAAAGGCACAGAGCCGACTTTAGTACAAGAAAACTGACTCTTCTTACTGTCAATGTTTTGAACCATTCCTGTGACACTAGTTATAGTTTCCGATGCTTCACTTCAGGTTTACTGTATGCCTCTGACCTTCTTATTGACGATGAAACACAGAAATTGCTTCGAAATTAAATTCAAAATGCACAATGCCGACTTAAGAACAAGTGAACTATCTCTTCCTCATGTCTATGTTTGAACCATTCCTGTGGCACTAGTTATAGATTCTGATGCTTCACTTCAGTTTTACTGTATCCCTCTGACCATCTTATTGACGATGAAACACAGAAATTGCATCGGAATTAAATATAAAAGAAAACAATGCCGACTTAAGTACAAGAAAAAATGACTCTTCTTACTGTCTATGTTTTCAACAATTCCTGTGACACTAGTTATAGATTCCGATGCTTCACTTCAGCCTTACTGTATCCCTCTGACCTTCTTATTCACGATGAAACACAGAAATTGCGTCGGAATTAAAATCAAAAGGCACAATGCCGACTTAAGTACAAGAAAACTGACTCTTCTTACTGTCTATGCTTTGAACCATTCCTGTGACACTAGTTATAGATTCCGATGCTTCACTTCAGGTTCACTGTATCCCTGTGTCCTTCTTATAGACGATGAAGCCATGAAATTGCATCGGAATTAAATACAAAAGGCACAAAGCCGACTTAAGTATAAGAAAACTGACTCTTTTTACTGTCTATGTTTTGATGCATTCCTGTGACACTAGTTACAGAGTCCGATGCTTCACTTCAGATTTACTGTATGCCTCTGACCTTCTTATTGACGATGAAACACAAAAATTGAATCGGAATTAAATACAAAAGGCACAATGCCGACTTAAGTACAAGAAAACAGACTCTTCTTGCTGTCCATATTTAGAAACCATTCATGTGACACTAGTAATAGATTCCGATGCTTCACTGCAGGTTTACTGTATCCCTCTGACCTTCTTATTGACGATGAAACACAGAAATTGCATCGGAATTAAATACAAATGGCACAATGCCGACTTAAGTACAAGAAAACTGACTCTTCTTACTGTCTATGTTTTGAACAATTCCTGTGACACTAGTTATAGATTCCGATGCTTCACTTCAGGTTTACTGTATCCCTCTTACCTTCTTATTGACGATGAAACACAGAAATTGCATCGGAATTAAATACGAAAGGCACAATGCCGACTTAAGTACAAGAGAACTAACTTTTCATACTGTCTATGCTTTGAACCATTCCTGTGACACTAGTTATAGATTACGATGCTTCACTTCAGGTTCACTGTATCCCTCTGACCTTTTTATTGACTATGAAACACAGAAATTGCATCGGAATTAAATACAAAAGGCACAATGCCGACTTAAGTACAAGAAAACTGTCTCTTCTTACTGTCTATGTTTTGAACAATTCCTGTGACACTAGTTACAGATTCCGATGCTTCACATCAGGTTTACTGTATCCCTCTCACCTTCTTATTGACGATGAAACACAGAAATTGCATCGGAATTAAATACGAAAGGCACAATGCTGACTTAAGTACAAGAAAACTGACTCTTCTTACTGTCTATGCTTTGAACCATTCCTGTGACACTAGTTATAGATTCCGATGCTTCACTTCAGGTTCACTGTATCCCTGTGTCCTTCTTATTGACGATGAAGCCATGAAATTGCATCGGAATTAAATACAAAAGGCACAAAGCCGACTTAAGTATAAGAAAACTGACTCTTCTTACTGTCTATGTTTTGAAGCATTCCTGTGACACTAGTTACAGAGTCTGATGCTTCACTTCAGATTTACTGTATGCCTCTGACCTTCTTATTGACGATGAAACACAAAAATTGAATCGGAATTAAATACAAAAGGCACAATGCCGACTTAAGTACAAGAAAACAGACTCTTCTTACTGTCTATATTTAGAAACCATTCATGTGACACTAGTTATAGATTCCGATGCTTCACTTCAGGTTTACTGTATCCCTCTGACCTTCTTATTGACGATGAAACACAGACTTTGCATCGGAATTAAATACGAAAGGCACAATGCCGACTTCAGTACAAGAAAACTGACCCTTCCTACTGTCTATGCATTGAACCATTGCTGTAACACTAGTTATAGATTCCGATGCTTTACTTCAGGTTCACTGTATCCCTCTGACGCTCTTATTGACGATGAAACACTGATATTGCATCGGAATTAAATACAAAAGGCACAAAGCCGACTTAAGTATAAGAAAACTGACTCTTGTTACTGTCTATGTTTTGAACCATTCCTGTGACACTAGTTATATATTCCGATGCTTCACTTCAAGGTTTACTGTATGCCTCTGACCTTCTTATTGTCAATGAAACACAGAAATTGCATCGGAGTTAAATACAAAAGGCACAATGCCGACTTAAGTACAGGGAAACAGACTCTTCTTACTGTCTATGCTTTGAACCAATCATGTGACACTCGTTACAGATTCCGAAGCTTTACTTCAGGTTTACTGTATCCCTCTGACCTTCTTATTGACGATGAAACACAGAAATTGCATCGTAATTAAATACAAAATGCACAATACCGACTTAAGTACATGAAAACTGACTCTTCTTACTGTCTATGTTTTGAACCATTCCTGTGACACTAGTTATAGATTCCGATGCTTCACTTAAGCCTTACTGTATCCCTCTGACCTTCTTATTGACGATGAAACACAGAAATAGCATCGGAATTAAATACAAAATGCACAATGCCGACTTAAGTACAAGAAAACTGAACCTCTTACTGTCTATGTTTTGAACCATTCCTGTGACACTAGTTATAGAATCCGATGCTTCACTTTAGGTTCACTAAATCACTCTGATCTTCTTATTGACGATGAAATACTGAAATTGCATCGGACTTAAATACAAGAGGCTCAATGCCGACTTAAGTACAAGTAAACTGACTCTTCTTACTGTCTATGTATTTAACCATTCCTGTGACACTAGTTATAGATTCCGATGCTCCACTTCAGGTTTACTGTATGCCTCTGACCTTCTTATTGACGATGAAACACAGAAAATGCATCGGAATTAAATACAAAAGGCACAATGCCGACTTAAGTACAAGAAAACTTACTCTTCATACTGTCTATGTTTTGAACCATTCCTGTGACACTAATTGTAGATTTCGATGCTTCACTTCAGGTTTGTTGAATCCCTCTGACCTTCTTATTGACGATGAAACACAGAAATTGCATCGTAATTAAATACAAAAGGTACAATGCCGACATAAGTACAAGAAAACTGACTCTTCTTACTGTCTATATTTTGAACCATTCATGTGACACTCGTTATAGATTACGATGCTTTACTTCACGTTTACTGTATCCCTCTGACCTTCTTCTTGACGATGAAACACAGAAATTGCTTCGGAATTAAATGCAAAAAGCACAATGCCGACTTAAGTACAAGATAATTGACACTTCTCACTGTCTGTGTTTCGAACCATTCCTGTGATACTAGTTAAAAATTCCGATGCTTCACTTCATTTTTACTGTATCCCTCTGACCTTCTTTTTGACGATGAAACACGGAAATTGCATCTGAATTAAATACATAAGGCACAATTCCGACTAAAGTACAAGAAAACTGACTCTTCTTACTGTCTATGCTTTGAACCATTCCTGTGACACTAGGTATAGATTCCGATGCTTCACTTCAGGTTTACTGTATCCCTCTGACCTTCTTATTGACGATGAAACACAGAAATTGCATCGGAATTAAATAAAAAATGTACAATGCCGACTTAAGTACAAGAATACTGACTCTTCTTACTGTCTATGTTTTGAACCATTCCTGTGACACCAGATATAGTTTCCGATGCTGTACTTCAGGTTCACTGTATCCCTCTGACCTTCTTATTGGCGGTGAAACACTGAAATTGCATCGGAATTAAATACAAAAGGCACAGAGCCGACTTTAGTACAAGAAAACTGACTCTTCTTACTGTCAATGTTTTGAACCATTCCTGTGACACTAGTTATAGTTTCCGATGCTTCACTTCAGGTTTACTGTATGCCTCTGACCTTCTTATTGACGATGAAACACAGAAATTGCTTCGAAATTAAATACAAAATGCACAATGCCGACTTAAGAACAAGTGAACTATCTCTTCCTCATGTCTATGTTTGAACCATTCCTGTGGCACTAGTTATAGATTCTGATGCTTCACTTCAGTTTTACTGTATCCCTCTGACCATCTTATTGACGATGAAACACAGAAATTGCATCGGAATTAAATATAAAAGAAAACAATGCCGACTTAAGTACAAGAAAAAATGACTCTTCTTACTGTCTATGTTTTCAACAATTCCTGTGACACTAGTTATAGATTCCGATGCTTCACTTCAGCCTTACTGTATCCCTCTGACCTTCTTATTCACGATGAAACACAGAAATTGCGTCGGAATTAAAATCAAAAGGCACAATGCCGACTTAAGTACAAGAAAACTGACTCTTCTTACTGTCTATGCTTTGAACCATTCCTGTGACACTAGTTATAGATTCCGATGCTTCACTTCAGGTTCACTGTATCCCTGTGTCCTTCTTATAGACGATGAAGCCATGAAATTGCATCGGAATTAAATACAAAAGGCACAAAGACGACTTAAGTATAAGAAAACTGACTCTTTTTACTGTCTATGTTTTGATGCATTCCTGTGACACTAGTTACAGAGTCCGATGCTTCACTTCAGATTTACTGTATGCCTCTGACCTTCTTATTGACGATGAAACACAAAAATTGAATCGGAATTAAATACAAAAGGCACAATGCCGACTTAAGTACAAGAAAACAGACTCTTCTTGCTGTCCATATTTAGAAACCATTCATGTGACACTAGTAATAGATTCCGATGCTTCACTGCAGGTTTACTGTATCCCTCTGACCTTCTTATTGACGATGAAACACAGAAATTGCATCGGAATTAAATACAAATGGCACAATGCCGACTTAAGTACAAGAAAACTGACTCTTCTTACTGTCTATGACTTTTAACCATTCCTGTGACACTAGTTATAGATTCTGCTGCTTCACTTCAGTTTTACTGCATCCCTCTGACCTTCTTATTGACGATGAAACACAGAAATTGCACGGAGTTAAATACAAAATCCACAATGCCGACTTAAGTACAGGGAAACTGACTCTTCTTACTGTCTATGCCTTGAA